>NC_067307.1:0-600000 GCF_020740795.1 Apus apus | reverse complement strand
TGGCTCCATGTCTTGTGACTGAACTTTTCTATTATAATTTAATAGATCTTATTTGAAAGTTATATTGTGAATTTCCTCATTTTCAAGTACAACAGAGTCTACACAGGAATAGAAAATGAATTAGTGTTTGTTCCTTATTAAACAAACACAATAAATAGCATAAGTTAAGGATGATGTGTTTGGTGTCTAAAAAGTCATAATCTTCCATTTTGAGTAGCATTTTTGGTAATGCCTGTTGTCTAAGGATTCTTCTGTGGCTTAGAAGCTTAGAGGTACTCTGAATTTATGGTTGGGATGTAGAGAAGGCATTAGCAGAGACTTGTGGTCTTCTGTGATCTCTTTCCCTTTGTGAAGTTTGATTGAGTCATTCAATTGCTCTCTTTGTTGAAGGAAGACAAGATACAGGTGTGCAGCCAGAAATCACAATTTCTTAAGCTTCTTATGTCTAAAAACAACCTGAAAACTTGTTGAAATGATTTTTTTTTTAAGACTGAACAGTGGGCATTGCATTAAATTTTACAAGAACTGGGTCTGATTTCTGAGTCTGTCATGTGAAATACCGAGGCAAGTTCAAGGAAAGTGTAGCTAGTTTTTTCAGTGTTCACTATTACTAGTTCCCACTGACATCTACTAGTTTGGAAAGTGCAAGTAGCTCTGCTTGGTTTGACCTTGGACTGTGTCTCCATCTGCTGTGAAAAGCAGCAGTTTTTTGTCCATCCTGGACACTGGTCACACATTATGGCCAGATTCTGGAGGCGTCAGGACACAGTAGTGGTTTAGTCTTGTGTTATCTTTCAGCCATTTAAAACAACTGGTTTTTAAAGCAGTGGGCATTATGGTATGTCACTGGCTAAGTATTGTTAATACTTTAAAAGCCGTGCTTAGTTCCACACTTTAGACCCACTTGTCTTATAGAATATAAATGGTTTTCTTTTTATTTCCTCTCTTCTTCAGTTTAAGACATAAATTGATAGTTTTTCATTCCCCTATTGTGACAAGTATGTACTCAAAGTGCATTCATCTCACTGTCAACAGACCTGGAAAAATTCTCTGCTGGAATTGAATCTGAGACTTCTGAATCTAAATGTATAAGCCCTCACCACTACAGTTTTAAAGATTCAATTACGGTAGAATAAAGGCATTAATAGATTCACACCCCTGGAGGGGGAAATGATGATACCTGAGGCCAGTCTGTTACATCCTGTTCCAGAGATATAATCCTTCAAAATCCGTGTTCACAGAATTGGTATAGTTTCTTTGCCTTGTGTGTGAGTTAAGCTTACCCGTATGCTTGATTCTCCAGTGGATTTCTTGCTGTGCATTTCAGGTCTGATGGAGTGGCATTCATTTACTGTGCATTAAAGGTATTATTTTTCTTTTAGAGTAGGGGAAAAAATATTTTTCAGACATTTGGTTTTGTTGAACTTTCTTAGGGTCTACTAGATGGAAAAAACCAAACAAGAATTGCACTTTTGTTCCTAGTTTGCTGCTGTTGCACTATGATTATAGCAAAAGGCAATTGTTTCCTTAGCTTCAAGTCTTTATAATTAGGTGCTGGCTCCAGTCAAATGTTTGGATGGTTATAACACCAGAAAAATCTTTCTCCATCTGAGAGAGGTTTTGGAGGCTACCCTGATACAAGCAGTAATAGAATATTTTAAAAAGTTAGTGTTTCTGGGACTTCCTCTTACCCTGAGTGATGTTGAATATAGCAGATTGGGTGTTTTCTTCAAGACATTTATGTGGAAATATTTTTGGGGATGTAATTTGAGAGAGAGATCTTGCCCAATGTCAAATAACAAACAAAAGAGACTCTTAGAGCAGGAGGCAAACGTTTGGGGCCTCACTGTGCCTGGTTCAGTCTCCGCACAGCTCTGCTGATGGATCATTTCTAGGGCTTGTCTTACTCATTCCAAAACAAAACACAGTCAGGAGAGCTCTGCTGGGTAAGAAGTTGGCTTCTCATCCTTTACTCTTTTGGCAGATAGGACAATATCACCTTTCAGTTTCACATTGCATAACGGCATTGGTCAAACAGTTTGAAACTTATTTTTTACTAACTTAATCTGATTAGCATGCAGATAATTTGGCACAACATGAGCTATAGCTGTGCATCTCTACTCCAGCTCTGTTCGCTAAATGCAACATGAGGTCATCCTTACATGTAAGGACGTATAATCAGTCACCAAATAATTAGCATCAGTATGTCAGGTACTCATTAGAATAATTGACTAAAGTCTGTCTTGTTGAAACTGGCTTTTTGCTTAATTTTATTCACTTAGTGAAATGGAAAATGCAGTCCTAAGAGACTCAGACAGATCTCACAGTCATCTGCATAATTTATTTGCCAGGTTAATTTGGGCACATCCTGGGGTGTTTTCTGTAGCATAGCTGTGACATAACTTGGGCACTAAGTTTCCACCACTTCTTTCAGAAAACGTATGTAAAAACTGCATGTTAACTCTGACTAAAGTGAAATATCCAAATAGTTTATTTAGCCAGCTTCAGAGGAAAGAACGTGTTAGGAGGAGAGCAGTCTGCACAAGTCCTCCTCAGACTCTCTCTGACAAGAACTGCTTTTGAGACAGGGTTTTGCAAAGACAGATTATCCTTCTGTGGTTCATCCTCTTGCACAATGAGATACTTTTTGCTCTGGTGTGTGTGATTGAGGTTGGGCTCAAGGCACACAGTATGCCTGCAAGCATAGCAAAAGGTGAAACAGCGTGACACAGGGGAAGGCCTTGTGTCAGATGTACTGTGTGACAAACTGGATGCTTGACCTCAGTATGCCATGTTATTTATACAGGAAGTGCATGGGTATTGAAATTGGCTTTATGTGAAGGTACTTGTAAGAGACTTCTTCCAACCCCTATGATTCTATGATTCTTTGCTCGAATGTAGAGCCATGTCAGGTGATGAGAGATTTTTGTGTGGTTCTGCACTGATGTATCTTTATCTTGGATCTGGAGAGTCTTCATTATCTTGGGTCAAAGGAGTCTGTGCTGCATTTGACTGCAGAAACTTGGTAGTTACATCAAGTTTGGGAACTTGTGCATGTTTTCCTGCATTTTTTTTTTTGCTCTCTTAGGGGTCTCTTCTCTATTCTTGTTGAGCTTGAATTCGTACACTAGGCTTTATTATCCAGGTCAGGATCTGGATCTGGCACTTTGCAGTGAGAAGGAGAAACTATGCCGAGTTTTCTGAGCAGAGGTGTGCTAGTGGCTGCCTCTGCTCATCACTCTTCACAGAACATACTGTTTGGCTGACTCTGGGCAGCAAGAAGACTGGCTGTGTTTGCCCATTCTCTGTCCCCTCTGGTCACACGTGCTCCCGGGGCTGTCTAGGTCAGTTGTGAGCACTGGTGAAATGCAGCAGACATGTCACAGCAATGTGCTGAGCAGCACAGGCTGCAAATAATCTCTTATTTTAATACTTCAGGGGCTTCTCTCTGAAATAAATAGCGTGTGTGTTGTTTCTTTTTGGCTAGCAGCATACTGTCAGCTTTAGTTTTAATCTACGTTAGAGGAATCAGTATTTGGTTTGTTGGTTTAACTCATTAAAGAAATGACTTCTCTAGTTTTGCTTTTTTTCAAGCAACATCCATTATTGAAGATGATTTTCTTCAACAGTCTGAGACACAATAGAAATGTTTTTATTTATTTCTATAACCATCCACAGTGATGTATGTTTTCAAGGTGAATACCAATCATGCAAATGCCCATGTTTATTCTTCCTGAATTCTGCTGAAGAAAGGCAGAGAATTGTCTGACAGGATCAGCTGAACAGTCTTTTCAAGAATACCAATACCCTCTTATTTTCATTCATAGACCTCAAAAAACTTTTTAAATGAAGTTAATAGGATTTTATATATTACATGCATATAGTAAATAAATAAAACAGTGAGAAAAGGAAGGGAAAGTGACCTTCCCTGAGGCCAACCAATAAATAACTTTACAGCCTGGGAGAAGAGCTCCTGTCACTTGAGCTCCTTGCCAGAGATACAAGATTGGAAATGGCATAATTTGGAATAGAAGCCTCGGTTCAGTACTCTATCCTGTAACCAACACGGGGATCTCATTTCCAAAAATGGAGTTGAAAACATGCTCTGAGAGATAATGTAAATATTAACTATCAGTTTTCCTAAACTCTGAATTAACGAGTTTGGAAAAAAAGGTGTTTGAAAGCTTTTGAGATGATGGACTGAAAGTCTGTGCTTGAAGCATCCTGCACTGCCTGGCAGACAATTCCTTTAGGAAAAAGGGTAAATAAATTCCTAATTTACTGGGAAGTGAGTTTGAAGAAATAGGTGTCAGGCAAGGCTGGAAAAAGGAGCCATGAGAATAACCACTCAAGGGAGAATATTGAGATGACCTTTCTTTCTCTGAGTTACTTTGTTAATGAAGGCAAAGTCTCTTTAAAGGGCAGCAAGTCTGAACTTCTGTGGATGGGGTTTGCCAGGCTGGGAATTGGTCTGTATCTTCTATTACATGAGCCTCTCTATGAATTGTAACCTTTAAATATTAAATACACTTCAGGTCAAGATAGCCGAGTTTATGAGGTGGTGGGTACAGTGAGAGAAGAGTAAATACCTGCATTTTATGAGTGTAATTTCAATCCAAATTCCAGGTCTGTTACTCATGCCAAAGATGTACATAAAATCACTGTAACAATCAAAACATGAATCAAGGCTCATAAAGCAAACTTGAATTGTTAATGAAGTTTCTTTCAAGGGTTTGTGCTACTCACAAATCAGCATCGTTGGCTTTTTTACAGTCTAGAGGACAGACTGTGGTGCCAATTTAGTTCTACAAGGTGAATCACTATAACTCTGAAAGCCTTTTTGGGTGTAACAGTACTCATTGGAATACCTTTCCTGGGCATTTTCTGCATTTAGAAATATTGCAACATGCATAAACAGAATGGGAACTTCCTGTGCCAATGCTACATTTTATTCATACCCAAGAAAAATTCAGAAATAGATAAAGAGCATGGTAGGAACAGGCAGAAATATTTGAAATGGGTAAGATTTGTAAATCCAAAAGGTGTTCTTTGCAGTCATCAAATGTTTCTGTAAATTTGATTACAATTCAACAAATGGCAATAAAATCAGCAGAAATGCTTCAATGGGAAATAAGATTTCAGTTTTCTTTCCTGAAGTGCCATGGAAAAGCAAATCTTAGTTGAAACAAGGGAAATAATTGAAATTGAGATACTTAATTTTATTCTGTATGATGCTGTTTCAGGTTTTGCATAATTTTTATCAACCAAATGACTTGTTCTTCCTGTCAGTCACAATGAAAACAAAGCAGTTTTTCACATTGACTTCATACTACCTGTAAGAGGGACATAGTTACACTTGGTCATACTTTGGTTTTCAGAAATCACAACTGGATTTTGTATTCCTTAAAAGATGTTGTTAAAAGTGCCCAGTTTCAAATGATTTAGAATAGAATCATAGAATGGTGAGGGTTGGAAGGGACCTTACAGATCATCAGGTTCCAACCTCTGCTTGAGCAGGGACGCCTCTCACTAGAGCAAGCTGCACAAGCCTCATCCAACCTGGCCTTAAACACCTCGAGGGATGGGGCCTTCCACAACCTTCCTGGGCAACCTGTTCCAGCACCTTACTACCCTCACGGTGAAGAACTTCCTGATGTCTAACCTAAATCTCCCCTCTTTCAGTTTAAAACCACTACCCCTTTTCCTCTCACTGCCACCTCTGGTGAAAAGCCTGTACTCAGCTTTCCTGCAGGCCTCCTTCAGGCACTGCAAGGTGCACTAAGGTTCTCCCTGAAGCCTTCTCCAGGCTGAACGCCCTTAAATCCCCCTGCCTTTCTTCATAGCAGAGCTACTCCAGCCCTTTGATCATCATCATGGCCCTTCTCCGGGCCCTCTCCAAGAGCTCCATGTCTCTTCTGGGCTGAGGGCTCCACAGCTGTACACAGCATTCCAGGTGGGGTCTGACCAGAGCAGAGTAGAGGGGCAGAATCCCCTCCCTGGTCCTGTTGGCCACACTACTTTTTGATGCAGCCCAGGACACAATTGGCCCTCTGGGCTCCTGCTTCTTCTTCCCTTCTCTTCCGTCCACGGCCAGTGTCTGGGGAGAACTCCATCCATCACCATCAACCCCCAGGCTGTGCATCTCCTGACCTTTATAACTCTGCTCTCTCTTTGGCAGCAGTTTGGAACTTTTCAGGACTGTTTGCAGCTAAGGAGAGTGCTGGGGGAGGTGCTGAGGGTTTGGGGGAGGTAATCGGGGCTTTGTACATTTCCTGAATACATTTGTATATAATTGTATGTATTTTCTTTTATCATTAGTGTTTAATTAAAGCTGTGTAGTTTAGTTTTCAATCCAGCCAAGTCTCTTTTTCTCTCTCTCCTTCCCTGCCTGGGTGGGAGGGGGAGGGGATGGAGAGCATAAAGCCATCTGTCAAATCCATGTCTTGTCAGTTTGGAGACCAGGATGTCATGTGGGGCAATGTCAAATGCCTTGCACAAATCCAGGTATGTGATGTCAGTTGCTCTGCCACTATCCACCACCTCTGTAGCCTTGTCATGGGACTTCAGTGGGACTAAGACTGAAAGCTGGCCAGTTGAGGTGGTTGAAGAAAACTCTGCTCAAACTAACTGTACTAAAATTACCTACAGAAACCTGGGGGTCTACTTTTGGAAGTTTGATATGTGAATATGAAGTCTCTGTATGAATGTGGGCATGGTGGACTAACTCACCAGATTTTGTTATGGAAAAATGTATTTCAAAAGACATAAATACAATCTGAGAACATTTGCTGGGAAAGGAGAAATTAGTATGGTGAGAGAGGAAGAAGTGGGCTAACATTACTACCTTTTGGTGTATCTTGTATTTTAACCATTGTGTTTCCATTAATTTCAGGGGTAAAAAAAAAGTTTACAGAAAAAAAATTGCTGAAATTCCCTCCAGGAAGTAAACTTTAGGTTTTTTAGCTACTACACAGGGCACTGGCATGAATCGTGCAAATCTGCAAGCAGTGGAAAAAAGTTCTCAGGACACTTAATTCAACACTAATATTCCCATTTCGACCTGGTGATGATGGTGTTGGCATACAGAACAGGCACTGTTTTCTGTAAAGATCATGTAAAGGTCTATCAAATGGCTTGGCAGCTGGAACAGAAGTAATTGCCTGATTTACATTTTAAGGGGGCTGTAGAGATGTGCTATCTGAATGTACCTCCTCTGCTATATACCTGATAGACAAATAAATACTTGATGTGAGTGGAAACATCCAAACTGTATTCCTGCCCTGTTAGCTCTTCAAAATTTCAAATAAATCTTAGAATTCAGGAAGCGTAAGAGTAGCTGTGTATCTAATGCATCTGTATTTTAACATTTTCAACAAACTACCGTTTTTCTTATTTTTGAGTTTTTTCCAAATGCTTAAAAACATATTTTTCCATAGCTAGTGGTTTTTGTGGGGAACTGCACTCTGCCCAGTAGAGGTATCTAAAGTTAGGGTTTTTTTTCTGGCCCTTCTGGCTTGTGTTTTAAAAAATGGTGACTGACTTGAGAAGTGCTTTCAGTGCAAGGGAAAGAGACCATATGACACATGCTCTGCAGACTGAACAGGGATTAAAGGCATTTAACTGTGAATCTTGTATCTCTCAGGTTTTATGGCCAGATTCTTTTGTTCTTTTTAATCTTCATGGATAGAAAGGTAGGAGGAAGAAGAGAGGAAATATAACTTCAGAAGCTGTTTTTGTAACTGAAAATAAGAAACACCGATGAAATGGGAATGAGACAATAAATTGTCTCCACTTAAATGCTACTAACTTGCTGTTATTTTCATTAAACAATCACAAGCACAATTTCAGTTACTTAAATCCACATGATGCCCTACTTTAAAAAAATCAGTTGGAAGAAAAAATTGCCTTTGATTATGTTTAGTGATGGCCTTAAACACTTTACAGAGATTGTAAAATTATTCATCTGCATGGAAGATTCCTAGATCAGCAAAAAGGCCGGCAGAATGGTGAGGGGGGCCTGTAGTCTGTGCACCCTTTTTCTGTAGTTTCCTTAAGATACCTTTGTGTCCAAGTTACAGTTTAGGGAACAGAAGCAGTCCCTACATGAAGTGTACTGAGGAATGCTGTTTATTAGGAAGAATACACTTAGGGGAAATCATGTTTCCATCAAAGCTGGTGATACAATTCTCTTATTTTCAGCGGGGCCAAGATTTCACACATGTTCTGGCTCTAAGAAAATTCCAGATAAAAGTTTAATACACAGGTCTTTGGGAATAATCCATGTAGAATTTTTTCTTACAGAAGACTGAGCTGTGTCATTCTAATTCAGAAGAATATTTGGGTCAGGTAATTAACTTCAATCTTGTGATTGATTGATTTGGAGAGTCCAAGTACTGTTTTATTACTTCCATTCGCTCCTTGAGGGTGTGGAATAGGAGGAATGTATTGAATCAGTTCTCATTTCTGGGAATACTGAACCAGCTGCTTCACTTAAGAAAAGAAACAACCGCATGAGCAAGCAAACAAGAAATCAGTAATTCATTTCACCTGGTGATGAGAAGGTGAATAAGCTCAGGATTATCAGAACATCTTATATCTATACTGAAATTAAAAAAAATTCTAGAACACAGGCTCACATTTTTATTTTGGCTTACGGGCAGGCTGATTTCATTATGACAACTACTCTTCTATAGAAGTATTAATAATTCGTGTTTCCTATGTGACAACATAAATTTCATTTATCAGTTACCAGCAACAAGCACCATAAAAATAATTTGCAGTAGTTCCTTCTTGGCAGCTTAATAATGCACTCGGCAGAAATAAGACATTCTCTGGAGTTCCTTTCCATTGCTAATGTAGTGCATGAATGCAGAGCTTTTATTTTTAGTGTATCTTAGAATTGGGCAAGGGTATTATTTGGCATTGTCACAGTACGAGTGCTCTGTCTTCAGGTCTGCTCCGATTCCTATAAAACACTAAATCTCTCCTTCCTAATACGTGATCATACCCTGCTGTAATAAATGTTAAAAACAAATGAAAAAGAAAAATTCAAGTATACCATAGTTGAACTCGTGAGAGATATTGCAACAGCACTTTTACTTTGACTTCAATTTTGCCCAAATAGCTTTCTATTTTAGGTGCTTTGCATTTATGGAAAAAACACCCCAAAGTTCAATTTATATGGAAGATGCAAGACCACTATGCAGTTAGATTAGTTACTGTCATCTATTTTTTTATACTGCAAGCCCTGTTGGCAATCCATGTCAGTTACAAATTAAGTTGCATGGAAGTATACTTCTCAATAGAAATCAATTTTCAGCACAAAATGCCTTATTTGCAGTTTTATGGCTTAAAACTACTTACATGAAGTGATTTATTATTTGCAGTTAGGAGAGAAGGCTATTGAGGGGATGACTGTCTGATTTTGACTTTTTTAGTTTTTATTGGCAATGTTTGCTTTCAAATATTAAATGCAAAATAATACACTGTTAAATATAAAATTAGTCTCAATCATTACAGTATACTAATCTGTTGTCGCATGGGGATTTGCATAATGTGCAAGATTTTGCCCAGTGTATGATGTTTCTCAAATGATACAAGCTATATTTCAAGCTGCCAAAGAGTGGAAAGGTGAAGACCAGGGATTGCTGAAGGTAATGCAGATTGAATCTTAACTACTGCATTTATTTATAAATAATAATGACAGTGGTGCCAGGAAATATAATAAAAGGGTAGGTGGATTACTGCATAGCCTCAAACTTGTTTCAGTGAAGGGGTGCTGTTTGGCTTCGAGTTGATGTAAACTGTCCACCTTACCTGAGGCTCAGTTCTAATAGAGCTGTGTTTCTAGCATGAAGTGAGAATGTCCTAACAGAGACAGTGTAACAGGATGCTGAAATGAGCTCCCTTTCTGCAATTGAAATTAACCTCTTGTTCCTGTTATTTGTGGGGATTTAATCCAGATTTTCACCAGAGAGGGTAGTAATAGGACAAGGGGTAGTGGTTTGGAACCTGATGATCTGTAAGGTCCCTTTCAGCCTTCACTATACTATGATTCTATTAAATTTAATTTTCAGAAGCAGAAGTCCTCTCTCTTTAACAATCTATTCCTTCTGCACAAGGAAAACAACATCAACAGGGACACAGGGCTTGCAGAGTTGGAGTCCAGTTGTGTGTTTTGCAGTGTTGTACACACACTCCTTTGGAAAGAAATGATGTCACCTCAGCAACAGCTTATGAAATTTGACTTTATGTTGATGATACCTTTGTTTTGTTGGTGAGGTTTTGGGTTGCAGTCAGGCTTTTGCATGTTATGCTTAACTTCTCAGCAACATTTAGTTTGTGTTTCTGGCTTTGTAGAATAAATACCTGGTTGCATTACACACTGCCTAATTGTGAGATGAAACATGAGCAGCTGAAAATAATGGGGAAAATGTACTAAATGGAAAGCACAATGTCCTGGTGTTACTGCTGCATAGCCTCAAAAAATGAAGTGCTCTGAAGAAGAGCTGTCTGCAGCCATTCATACACTTCCAGTTCCTCATTGTGTTTGACTGCTTCTCATATGCCACAAGACTATTTTGCTGTCATGTGGTTACTTACAATCAATACAAGATTTTTCTGCTTTCTTGTGCTTCTAATTTTGAGGCTATTCATTACTGTCTTCCAGTGCTGCCTAAAATCCATCTGTTCATCCTCATTCAAGTGGCTTTTCTTCTTATAGATAGAAATGAGAGACACCTCTGTATCTTGATTAAATCTCCTTTTTTTTTTTTACTTTCTAACTATCCCTTTGTATGTAATAATGCCTGCTCTGAAGCATTGATTCTTTAATATTGTGGAAATGTACTTTAAAAATGACTGCTTTGTCACTGTTCTTGTTCTAGTGCACAAAATCATTTCTGTGCACCTGATGAGGACTTCATCATATGTGTAATCTAGTGAAATGGACCCAAGTGTGGTAGATGGCTTTGCATCCCCTGTAATAGCATCCCCTGCAATAATTTCTTTATAAAGGCTCACACTGGGACTCAGAGTGCTGTTAACTGAACTGAGTATTTGTTGGACATCGTCACGATGTGTGGTGTTGACATTTTGAAGCTGATGAGGGCACAAGGGATGGCTTAATAATCTAGTCACTAAGGTTTTTAGTGCTGTTTTCATCAGTGACACCTACAATGCACTGAAATATGCCATAAACCCCTTCCATTAGCCGTTTACCAGGTTTTTCCCTCCTGTCAGGATAGAAAGCTGGCTCTTGTTGAGTGCACTCTCAGTAGGTGTTACTGCCCACCAGCAACCCAGAAAACACAAGAACAGTGGACATTTTAGAAAATGGGCTTAGTCATCTACTGTGCACTTGGGTCCAAACCAGAGGCAAACCCAGAGGTTTTTGCCTTAACACGAGGCATGTGAAGCTCCAGCTGAACTTGAAATGTAGGAGTAGCATATGTTGAAATGATTGGTGCCACACGTGGAAAATTTAAGGCATTAAACAAAAGGCTGCTCAGCAATATGGATTGTTGTCAAGCTTATGCAACTGGGGGTCATTGCAGCTGGGACATGTGTGTGGGAGAGAAGGAAGCTGAGGGGGGGAGCAAAGAAATTTAAGAGCATTTTAGGACAAGTGTAGCAAGTTGCTTGTTCTGTGAGTGTGTGTGCTGTCTGCCTCTGCTGTGCTTTATGATTGGAGCATGTGAGTGCCTGCACTGGGAGAGTACTGAACCCCATGGCAGTATACAAAGCTGGCAGGCAGGCAGCTTTTTCTAACCCTTTAGTGAAGTTTGTCAGCCCGTGAGATTTGCTTTTTGTTGTTTACAGGGTCTATTTGTCTCTCTTTCATTGCTTGCATTTTACTTTCTGCAAAGATAACGTACCTTAAAGTAAAACACAAAAGGAAACTGTTGATAGACAAGCTGCTTTTTTATCATCTTCAGGGAATTATTGTCATTTGCTAAATATGTGACCCACTCTCTTTGCATCTCAGAGACAAGTATGTAGTGCAGGAGACAATCAGAAAAAAATTGCCTTGCTGAAAACAGGCTGGCATAGTAGCTGTAAACTGTGTGGTTGCCCAGCTATATTCTTCCGTCAGAGCAGCCACACCTTGTGTCTTGGTGACTATTGGGAATGTTGTGACAATTGCCATAAAGTATATTTGGTGTGCTGGCTCTTCATTACTTTGAAAGCATCTTGGAATATTCTGTGTTTGTAGCTTTATCAATCAGGAGTCTGGCATCTATGGTTTCTTTCTTTTTTCATGTATTTATCTCCATGGAGTCAGAAAGTATTTCTTGAAGGAACTGTGTTGTCTTGAAAGCCTCTTGCATGTGGAAGACCCAACACACCTGCTGCTCTTTGCTCCGAGTTCTGGCAGAATGCAGGATATTTGGATGCTCTTTCTCTCTTTACAGTGTTTATTGCTGACAGGACTTCCCTAAACATGTAGCTGAAGTCAATATAGGCCATATCAACATTGCCTTGGAACACTGCAGACAAGGAGCTGAAAGAGCACAGCCCTTATAAAGTAAACTGAAGCTACTCAGCAAGGGGCAAGGGATTTGAGACTGCATTTGCAAAGGTGTTTTGGAGACCATGTGGTTATCTGAAATACTGTCTATTCCCTAGTGTGCTAAGCACAAAAAAGTTCTCTGTTTCTTTTTCTTTTTTTGTTTAAAAGACAGGAATGGAGTTAGAAGGCAGGTAGCAAAATAAGTATTCTCTTTATGTAGCAGGTGAAATGACTTGTCTCAGCTCACAGGATAATTCTACAAGTGAGTCCAGATGTCATGAATCCTCAGCCCCTTCACAGACACCACACTGTTTTTTGTCTCAATTACTTGATACTTTCCTAATTATCTCAACTATCCCTGGATAAACAATTAGCTTGTCTTCATCAGAAAGGAAATCTGCTCTTTCCCCTTCGAAGTTCACTGCATACACAAAAGTAACTGTGACATTGAATCTGTTGCAGTCTCTCCTTGCAGATTACCATTTATTTTCTCCTCACTGGCAGAATGTTCAGCCCAATGCAAAGGGGAAAGGCCACCACTAAGATGACCTCACTATTTCCTGTTCCAAGCTTGCCCCTTTAAATCTATTTATATGTGGTACTTCCTCAGATTGCTTCTGGGAATTACATAGATCATTAGTGACATGAGGTGGAAGAAGGAATTTAAATTATCTTAAGCTCCACAGAGAATTCCCTAGGACTTTGAAGCACAGAGAACACCTCTGCAGTCCATATCCTTAAAGAACAAGTGAGCCTGAGGTGGTGTATCTTGAGCTGGACTCCTTAATGACTAAACATACACTGTATGTTCAGGGCTGTGGGCGAGGATTTGGGTTAATTCTTTTTCAGAATGTTTAAACATGCTGAACTTTTTTTTCTTGCCAATGCGCTGATGTTACTTTCTGGTCATGAAGTGAAGTTTGATGCTGTCAGTGTCCTTTGTGATGGTGATGTTCCTTGTACTTCTCAGCTCTCATTTCACTAAGCAGGAAAGGTACCAGAAGATGCCTTTGCAGTCTCCCTGCCTAAAAGGAGAGAGTTGGTTTATTGTCTGAACACCTTGTGAGGATTCTTTCTCCTTGCACAGGTCACGTGCTGAAAGTGCTCTGCTTCTGACCTCTTACTTAACATATTCGCTTGCCAAAATAGCAACCTGAATGTCATTTTTCTCAGCCTTATTTACAGTAAGCTCCCTTTATTCACTACAGAGGCAGGAAGGGATTCTTAAAGTGGACATAGATCACATTTATGTTCACTTAATTCCTCTTTACACTGCCAGAATTATGTAAATCAGCCTTAGAGTAGACCACAATCAGACACCCTCTATCAATGGTCTTGCAGTGGAACTGCAGTAAAGCTAAGACATTTAGCCTTCCTTAATAGTAGATCACTCATTATTTACACAGTTTACAAGTCATTTGAAGTTATGTTTTATTAGTAGAAGAGCCAGAAAGATGATACCAGGAGGAACATTGCCATCAATTTAGATATGCCTCAGTTTACTCAAGGCAACATTTCACCTTTATATTCTTCGTTGTCACTATCTATACCTGCCATTTTTGAGCTAAATTCTGGGGCTGGGAGAGACCTAATTAAGTTATTAGGCCGTTTCAATTGACTTAAAAAAAAAAACCACAACAAACTGCTTTGAGACATTTGTGTGAGTAATATTCCTTCTGCATTCATTGAGCTATCAATTCAGGTCCCATTTAATCCTTCTCAAGCAGTGCCATTGGTCGCTCTCTGTTTTGTTTTTTTCTCTTCTGTCTCCCGTGAGGTGTTTAAAGGTGAAAAATCTATCAAAAGCTCCCTGCTACAGAAGGAATACTGGAAATATACATGACTGTCTTACAGGAAAGGTTCTCTTCAGCGAAACCACCCAACATTGCTGGCTGAGATACTTAGCTAACCAGAAATCCCACTGGGAAATGTCTTTCAAGTGTGAACCCTACTGAACAAGGTTTTAATATTCACTACAACTACTCACTGGCACAACACGAGAGCATTGACCAGAGTGAGAACATAGTGTAGAAGGAAAAGCTAAGAAGCATCAATGACAAGGGCCTCTGATATTAGCCTACTCTGCATTTGTGTGAAACATGTCTCCTCTGTCCTAGTATTCAGTGAAATGAAGAGGATTATTTTCTTTAATATTAATAACATTTCAAGATCCTGACTAGCTCATCCTGGGTGCATATAATCTTCCTGTCCAGTTATAGAGCATGCAAGTGTGAGGGCAGGAAAAGAGTGGGAAAAGGTCAAAAGATACATGCTCTGTCAGGATTCTGCAATGTACCTTCTTCCGTATATTAGTTCTAAAAAAGGAAAGGATCATTGACTAGAGTTTTTTCCCACAGCTTGTGTTGTTAGTAATCCTGTTAATAATAAACATTCTCTATGAAGCAAACTACCCAATTAATAAACCATTAGTATTTCTAGTGCAGAAAAATTCGTTATACTGTCTATTGAGAAGGCACATTTGACAGACTTTCTTGGGGAGAGCAGAAGGGAAAAAGTATTGTTTAATTATGATCTAAAAGCTTGGTTATTTTATAGTACTCTAGCAAAATCTGCTCAGAAATTAACCATGCCTCCTGTTCTCTGTCTTGAAATCTTGTGGCATGCTCAAGGTTTCTACTGGTTGATCTCCTTTTTTTGTTAGGAGTAGCGAGATTATGTAAGAAAATGGCAGCAATTATGATATTAACATAATGGGAACAATTAGTACAACAAAATCCAAGTTTTAATTGAACTGCATTAATGTTTTCTAAGAGGGTCTTTGTCATATCTTGATTTGCCTTCTGGTGGTTATAATGTTCTGCTTGCTTTCAGCAGGGGTGAAAGCCTAGAGAAAGCGTTCAAGCGTACAAGACTGTAAGGGAGAACAGGGAAAAACAGCCTTATAACTTTGATATCTGACAAGAGCTCAGTTATAGTGCTCACTGGTAATCTTCCCTTGGATATGTTTGGAAAGGAGGATTGAGTGTTCAAAAAAGGACATCCTGGAACCTGTATTTTGCCCTGGGAAGAAACTCTTAAAAAAAACAGAAGTTTGATTTTTGAAGCTTGGGTGCCTGAAATTTTTCTTTCTCCTTCTCTCTCTCTCTCTGTGTTGGCTTTTTCTAGCTTCAGACAAGACACTGCATGTCTTTGTAATAGCTTTCCACACCTGAAGGGGGCTATAATTATTTCCTTACAACTCAGGGTGTTGTTAATGTAAACAGCATATGGTACATGCTGCTGGTGGAGGGATACAAGTTTTCAGTCCAACTTCATTAAAGCTTGTATTTAATTTTATTTGAGCAAATAGCTATGTTTGCTTTGGAATCTTTCCTTAGGTGATAAGGGAACTGGAGAACGTGTCTATTTCTGTATTATTTTTTTTTAATCTACTTTTGCCCTTTCTTAAGTCTTTCCCAGAAAAGAAGCCCCATTTATCGTAACTGATTATGATAGTCTCCCTTTCAGTTACTTGGCTCTTTTCACTGCATTTCTTACTCACTGCCATGAATACCTAATCCCAAATGAGAATTAGAGAAGCCCCATCTGCAACGCTAAGCAACTGTGGGACAGAACTGGAGGCACACAGCTGTCTGTCTGGAGCTGTCAGTTTATCCATACAAATTGTCCCCTCTTCCCTCGGGCACTCGGGTGAGGGCAGTGCTCCTTCCTCTCTCCACTCTTCTGTGTGTTACATCACTGAGTGTCATGAGCCCTGACAAACAGCTGATTTATGATGGACACTTGAAAACTCCCTAGGAAAGTGAGGAGCTGTTTAGAAGAAGAGACAGAGTATTAACTTGAAGATGTTAAAATAAGAAGTCCATCAGTGTCCATGTTTTGGAATTCCCCTAGTTAAGGGATGCTGAAAGGATTTGCTTAGGTCCAAATGCACTCAGTGATTTATTTCTTCTGTCAAACATTGCAGATGCACAGTTTTCAGAGGAGTAAAATTCTCATTTTTATACTTGATCTAAGTACTTAGCACCCTCTGTGCAATTTGGTAGCATTTCTGGAGAATTAATATGATTTAATTACATACTGTTGTTTTGGAAAACGAGAACTTTGATCTGTGAATTGGAGCCTTACTGAGCAGACCAGTGTTTGAAAATCGGTGGCAACTTGGTTTATAAGCCTTTTCTTCTGGTCTTATAGGGAAGTTATTCCTTCTTGGTTCTGGTTTTACTTCTGGATCATTCTGGCAGGTGTGGGGGTGTTCTGCCTCAAAAGCATTTGACTAACTTCAGTTAGTCTTGACTGTTTAAGGTACTGTGAGTAGCCTTGAAAGACACTGAGAGATGTAGATTATGATTGTTAGATGCATGTTCTGCTATTACAGCTTACCTACTGAATTTAAAAAAACCCACACTGCAGTAGAATAGCTGAACAGCATTTTCTCTGTAACTCTAGATTTTTATTTACGAAGCAAACTTTTTTTGTTATTTGAAAAGTTAAAATTAGATTGTTGTGCACTTAAATGACACACTGACTCAGGAGGTGAAGTGCACTGTTATGTCCTTTTTTTACTGTCTGAAGTACCTTTTTTTTTTTGAGACATAATTGTTTTCAAGGGATTTCATTTCCTAGTGTGATTAGTCACAGGTAAATGGAATTAACACCCGTATCATCTTTAATAATGTGCAAAGAACAATTGCACTGAAGTGTCCTCACCAGCTAAGAGGACATCCCAGTTTGCTGCTTTGTTTTACTAGTTGCAATTTCACACTAGACAGGTTAAATCTTGTTTTGCAACTAAGCTGTGGCTACTGTGGTTTGTATAAAGTCAGTGGTTTACCAATATGTATATGTCTGATGTGAGTGGTCACAATAAAAAAAAATAGTACCTAATCAGAGTGTGTTTGTTAAGGTAGAAGACTCGAAAAGCCCATTAGAGGAGTGGTGGAAAAGGAAATAGCCTGTGAAAATGAAATCATCCTCTACATGTTAAGCCAGGCCAATGACATGTTTAGATATTGGTCACAGCTTATCCAACAATATGCACAGTTTTGTCTAACTTGACATGTAGAGCACTTTAAGGATTTTAACAAACAACTTACGGTTAAAACTAATGAAAGTAGAATTGTTTTCCAGTTTATGCAACAAACCCAAGTTAGTGCAAAGAAATTTACCCTTTCATGTGGTAATAGCAAACCTCTTTTTCCTCTCCCTGCTGTAAATTTGATTTTATAAATTGATTAAATCCCTGACCTCAGCAGTCATAGTAGACTGTGTCTGTGAGAAGCAGGAGCTTTGCCAAAAACACCCACAAGCTAAGTTCTCCCTGACATCCTGCTGGTGCTCCAGTGTGTACTGTCATTCCAGGTATAATTTCTTGGTCTAAAAAAAGTGAGGATGTGTAAAAGTGCTAATACTAAAAATGGCAGCACAGCAAACTTCTGCTACAGTTTACTTGGATTAATGGATAGCTGAAGAAAAAGTATTTTGCAGAAAATTTACAAATTGAAAAGTGTTTGTTTAAAAATAACAGT
Source organism: Apus apus (assembly GCF_020740795.1). Taxonomy (NCBI): domain Eukaryota; kingdom Metazoa; phylum Chordata; class Aves; order Apodiformes; family Apodidae; genus Apus; species Apus apus. Next base: position 582,000 of record NC_067307.1, on the reverse strand, counting down.
AATGTTTCAAAAATGCATTACAGCATTGTCATGAATTGATGCATTCCATTGATCATCCCCTTCTTGACAGAAAATGAAATAAAAAAAAAACAAACACAAACCCAAATCATTTCTTCAGTCACAAATGGGCATAGTAATGAGCCTGTTTCACTTTCAGGCTGTTTGGCTTCTCACGTTTGAAAGATATAATGTCATGTATAGAAGTTAGAAATTGTAGCTGCTATGGGAGTTAAGGTTTGACAACTGCTGACTCCAAACATTTAATTAAAAGTCATGGCAGAAAATAAATAATTTATTAGTATTATAGAAGAATTTGGTAGTTAGAAGTATTTGGGGGTCGAAGATCCTAACCTTGCTGAATAAAAAGGGACTTGGTTTAGTGATCACTGATTCAACATCATTTAAATGTTCAGCTGAAAAAAATATAATGGAATGTAATGGTACATAAATTCTCCAAGGGGAAAATAAAGTCTATATGTATGTCTATATTTTATATCCTGAATGTTCTGCAGTTTGACAAGGACATGGATGAAGTTATCTTAAGCTGGTAGCAGTGGAACATTGATTAAGAGCCCAGTAGCAATTACGAACTGGCTGGTGCCAGCAAAGAGTTCTAGCCCACTAGTCTCACGTGGATGTACTACCTACACCTCTAACTAACCAGTGAGCTTCTGGAGAGGAAAGCTTCCAGCTCTTCAACCTGACATCACTTCTGTTGTTTGCCAGAGAGTATGATTCCATTTTTTTTTTCTACTTTGATGCTATATAGACTGAAAATATTTTCTTTATTAAAAGCTATTCAGTACCCTAATCTTACAGTTTAATGAAGCATTTGTGTGAAAGAGCTGGAATTCCTAACCCTGAGCCAAATTCCAAGATTCAGAAAACCAAAATCCTGCTTGATGTATTAATACTGAAAGTCTTAGTATGAAGTGAACATCCACTGAGGTTGTTTATGTTAGAAAATATTTTATGTAGGACTTCCTCAATTTTCTTCTGTTTTCTGACTTCGCTGCAAGATCACAACTGAGGCAACAAATTGCACACTGCTTCAAGTAACAATGGCAACGAATGACTATGAGCAATTGGTAAAATTATGTAGAGCAATTCCAAATCTCAGCAAATGCTTAAAAATGGAATCTTCATATGGATAATTTATTAATAGAGGAGGACAAAATTAGATAAATGAGGTTGGAATTTCTGAGGATGCTTAAATTGCTGTTTAGAGCCCACTGAAACAACTTTTCCCTCCCCACCCTTTTCCTTCCAGAAGATCCCATTGCTCAAGTTTGTGCTATTTATGCTTTGTGTCTGCTTTTAGTGCTGATCCCAAAAATAAACTGTTGGCTACCAGAAATGATGCTTCAAAATGCTTAAGTTCTCAGAAGCCATCAATCAGGCATTTCAACAGACACAGGGACACAATGGTGTACTCACACCAGAATTTGCTAAATGAATTATGGAGCTCAACTTGGATCACTTTGATATCTTCAGCAAACTTAGGCACCTACAAAATCAAAGCATTATTTTTAAAATCCCACATCTCTCTTGTTTAAGAGTTACCTAACTGCTCCAGCAATGCTCTAAGCCAATTAGAAACATTTTTTCCTACAGTTAGCATAGTCATTTGGTCTGCTGCCATGGTCTGTAGTTTTCTATTGATTCTTCCTCAGGTTGAGGAATTTGCAGGCTGAACTGTGCAACAACGTTGAGACTCTTCTGACAATCTTTATTGTAAATCAGCTAATGCACCTTGTTGATTGTATGAGCAGTGCAAAGGACTTTGGTGAAAGTTTTGGTGTTCCTCTAAAATGGTGCAGAATGAAGCCCAAGAGGAGTGATTTCTTAAAGTTAAGCATGTGCTTAAGTGCTTTGCTGGATCACTGCCTTGATCTATTGATATTCTCAGTGAAATTTGCATGAGCTATAATTGCCTTCCCACATTTCAGTAGCTGCACAGCATTAAATCTCCATGGACTGTCCTCCTCCTGGAGGAGGTGCATCACCACCACCTCTCAGAAGTCCTCCCTAATGGTTTGAAGGATACTGCAGAATAAGATGTCTTGTTTGATGAGGAATCAAATGCCTTGGAAATCTTTCTGTGGCTGCTAATATTTCAGGTGGCAAAGGTGAAAAGTTTTGTGGCTCAGCTTTGCCATTGTTTTCAGGGTGAATCAGCAATACCTTTTACTAAGGAAACTCTAGAGAGCACAGGTAATGAACCTGAGTCTCTTTAGCTCAGTTTCTTGAAGGATTGAGGCTTGGGATTTTACTACTTTTTTTTTTAATAACTTGAGTTCATTTCAGGCTAGCTATTAGTAAGCAGAACATTCTGACTCTTGCCTGGGGATGCAGCAGGTGATGAATCACTCCCAACAATTTCGAGATCATGATCAAAGCAAGAGCTATAAGGACACACTGCTGCTGGTCAGGCACCAGAGCTCTGCTCAGGGAAGGATCCCTGAAGTCATTGCACACACAGGACTGGGTTCTCCTGGCAGCAGCAGCAAACCAGCCCAGCTCTTGAACACGAGGAGACTCGAAGCTGATTCTGTGTGTGCAGCTTTCTGTTCACATAAAGGCTGCAGTTTTTCCTGCAAGGAGGCTTTCAGTCTTGTGCATTTCATGTTGATACTTGCACCACTGCAGAGCACACATAAATTGCACTATCTTCAAAGGGGAAAGTGTGACACTAACGTTGTCCTGAAGGTCTGGCAGCTGTGGAGATACTGGTAGGAATTCCAGCAGCTGCCTTTTCTCTAATGCAGGAGCCTTAGTAATATAAGGACAAGAAGAAAGCTTTAAATAATCTTAGTGGTTTAAGCAATGTAACTGGAGTCACTGGAATCAATCTCCTGTAAAACACAAGTAGAAACAGTTGTTCTGTAGCTTTGGTATTTCTCTCAGTGCTGCAGTGGGTGTCTTGTTAGCTTTTAGTGCTGAAGGGAGGTACTATGCTAGGTAAATAGGGAACTGATGTCCTGATAGCAAATAAACAGCATGCAAACAAAATTTGTTGGCATTTTATGAAGGAAACATTTAAATTATGAATGGTTATAAGGCTGTTACAGGCAGCAGTGTTATGAATTAAACAGATGTTTGCCTCCTCTCTTCTACTTTCTCTGTATTCTATAGAGAAACCAAGCTTTCAAAAAGGGAAATTGTGCACTTCTTGGCAAAATATAATTATTAGAAGAATTTTCATTACCAAATGAAATTGCAATCTATCATCCTGGCAGAGTGGTATTTTCCTTTAATCTGTACCCAGAGTAAAGAGCTGTAAGAGAGTTGAGTCATTCTATACAGCTTTTATTGTGCTTCTCATTGCAGTATTTGAGTGCATTTCCATGGTATATTAATTAGGATCACTGGCAGCTCTGTCGTGTGATTGCTTCTCCCTAAAAGCACTGATGTGCACAACAAAGTGTTTTCTGTTTGTTTTTGTTGTTGCTTTGCTTTGAGTTTTTTGTTTTCCTTTTAAAAAAATAAATCAAAAACTGCACCTTTTTACTTGGAGTAACAGATGGCAGGGTTATTGCAGTCCTTGGTTCCCATGGGATTTTATGAACAAAGTGTTTGGAATTCATTCCCAAACCAGCCCCAGTGAAGTGCTCTTTGCTGCAGCAGAGGAGCTGCAAGCTGTATTGAGGCAGGAGAGCAGAACTGCTTGAAGTGAGAGGTGGCCCAAGTGGAATGCAAATAGTATGTGGATAGAGGGATGTTCTCTGCACATTGAGATTTTCTTGCTGTAATGAAGCCAATCACAGCTATGGAGGAGGAAGGAAAGAAGAAGAATCTGCTGGTCATAACCACGTGATCTCTGCATATAGCAATCTAATATATAAGGGCCTATAATTTTCTATATCTTATAGAGGTAGACTCCTGTTGAGTTTAATTTCAGAATGGACAGTACTTTTTGAATCTCAAGCATATTTCATTGTGGTCTATATATGCTAAGGAAGGGCTGAAAACTCTCAACAGGCAAAAAGCAGGTCTCCCAAAAAAGGTGCAGGGGGGGAAGGTCAGGAGAAGTAATGAAGTGGGCTTGATGTTTCCTGGAATGAAAAGAAAATGCAGCAGAAACTGGATGAAGCAATTTTAGTTTTGGTTTTGAGATTAAGGAGCCCATATGGGTAACCCATTACATTCAGCTGCTGCTGCTGTGTCAGCCCATTTTCTGCTTGCTGTGCCTGAGTATAGGTTTTCCATTCAAAGAAATATACTTCCAACTTCCCTTACTATTTCTTGGAATTAATAGCCAGCTTGGTAGCTCTTTTCCAGGAGCACAGTGTGTGCAGCTGTGCTTCAGGTAATCTGTTACTGTGCTGTAATTTTTGTGGTTTTTGTTTGATTTTCTGTTTTTAGTTGAAAGAACGAAGTACTTCATTTTAAAAAGGGGAATTTAATATTTGTGGGAGACAGCTTCTTTGAAAATGAATATTTATCACACGCTTTATATGTGTATATGTATATATATATATGGAGAAACTAGGAAGTTGGAGAATCTTTTATTTATGAAGCCTTCTCAATACTGTTTAGTAAAGAAAGAAGGACTAGCTTAGATGTTAAGACTGTCTCAAGTGTCTTTTGGTGCTTGAATCCTGCTTGGGAAGCATGGAACTTAATTCCATGGTTATTGCCTTGAATCCACAATGTTTGCTGTGCACATTAGATGTCTGGCTGAGTGGCTGGACTCTCCAACTGGGGAGGCAGGTGCATAAGTGCCTGGGCCATCAGGCTGGCAGTCAAGAGGCTTGGATTTATCCCTACTTCATCAGCTGCTTCTTACGTGAGTTTGGCGAGTTAATTCATCTCTGTTCTCCCTGTCTGTTCCAATATCCCTGCATATATTAGACCAATAACAGCTGCTCATGTCAGTGTGTACAGTGTCTACTGAACTGGAGCTTAGATTTTGCATGGGACCTCCAATGGTAGGAAACAATTTCCAGTGGTGGTTTGAACAGTGACTCCTGCCCCCATGGCTCCTGCTGGAAAAGACACAATTTGTACTTAGGTGCTGTAAGACAAATTCTCAAGTGATTCTAAGTGCCACTCTTCCTGATGTGAGAGTTGTATCTGGGCAACTTGGATTTTTCCAAATGCTCAGCTAGCAGAAAGTGGTTTGTTGCCTAGTGAAGTCTCTGGAACTTCCTTAGTTTACACTAGCTCATCTGTTGGCTCAAAACTTGTTCTGAGACTGAGAAACTGTAAAAACACTGGTATGGCAAGGCTTTCTTTGCATCACTAGTTTCCAGCTTCTCGTTTCTGTCCCCTTCACCTGGCAGTAAATTAGTAAATGTTCCTCCAGGTTGAGGTGGTGAGATAGCCATGCTCTGCCATATTTAATTTGTTTTGGTTTTTTGGGGTTAAGGAGGCAGAGAAATGTGTAGGTTTGAGAATGTGATTTCCCCTCAGCATCTGAAAAGGGAGAAGAGGTCCACTCTCTGCCTTAATAAAACTGAAGACAAATACTTGGTTTATTTTCTTCTGATCTATTCCTATAGAAATTTCATTCTATATAGTCAACTGATAACATAAATGTAGAAATGGTATAACATTTTCAAAGGTTTGAAGTGGAGAATGCTAATAAAAGCTAAAAATTCATCCAATGGTAGGGATATACTGTGGATTTCAAGACTGTAACAACACTATGTATTTTTAAAGGTTTGGAAATCTTTTGAACATATAGAATGAGGATGAGGTAAAAATAATGTCTGTGATTGCCCTGCATCAATTTTTTAGTTGGACGGTTAAAATAAAAATAACCCAATAATCCAATAATCGTTCCCATCTGATGAACAGAAATAATGCCAGGAAATCTCTTTCCTATTCAGCCCTGTTTACAGAGGCCTTGTCTGTGTTGCTTGTGTCCCTTCCCAGCCCTGCAGCTCCTCTGTGGCATCCTCTGCACTCAGCAGTGTACCTTGGCAAAGCTCTACTGATTTCAGTGCTGAAGTTGCTTACCCTAGGAAGCCACTAGGCAGAAGTATGTATTTTACAGCTCATAAACTGAGGGGATTGTATGGCTCTGAGGACTGATAATAGGATGCAGCCCCATTCATTGTCCCATCACTGCCTGGAATTTAGCCCAGACATGGATGAGGGACAATACATTGGCAGGGGCAGCATGAGGAAGCTGAGACCAGTGATGCTCATGCTGTACCTGCTTTGCAAATAAACAACACATACATTCCCTGCTCTGCCAGCTCAACACCTTCAACAGCTGCACACAGGAAATAATCTGGAAATTGTCTGCATTTTGTAGGCATTGGACCTGCAATAAGAGCCCAGAAGTTTTGGATCCAGCCCTGTATTTTGAGCAAACCAGCATCTGCAGCGTGGATTGGAGATGCTGCCTTTCTGGAAGATCTTTCTGTATACGTTAGAGAGAGCTGGCTTAGGCACAAGTTCCCTTTTGTCACTATGCAAAGTGGCACAGTCAAACTACTGCTTGTGAGAGGATTCTGTGCTAATGGACTAATGTTTCTCTTTGCAGAGGAAGAATGCAGGAATGAGTGAGAGTTCATGGTAGCTTTATTCACTCTACATTCTCTAGCTGAACGAATCCACTGAGCTTTCTCTAGCTTTCTTAAGAGATTAAGGCCCTACCTTACCCTTTCCTACCTGTTGCTAGACTATTTGGTGAATTGCCTGTTAAGTTGTATTCTTCTTTAAGCCCATTTGAATCTAAATGAGCTGGATTAGCTGAAAGATATTTAAATGCCATGCTTGTTAGTCCAGATACTTGACTGCAAAAGACCTTGTGTGTTACACAAATGTCACAAATGCAGGTAGGATTTGATAAGTGATAAGGAATGGATGAGCTGGAGGAAGCTGAGATCAATAACCATAACCAGTGAGTTACCATTTCAAGCCAGTTGTGCTCCTTGGAGAGAGCAAATACTCAGGTCTAGAAGTAGCTGTTCTGCAGCATCCTGGATGCTTCTTACAAGATGAAGAGAAATTGCTGCTTCTGATGCCAAAGGCCACTAATGGGTCTGTTTAATACTATGCTTGTATAAATCTTTCATACAAGGGCAAAGTGAGTGTAAAGTGCCTGTTGTGGCTATTTTGTACTCCTTGCATAGATGTTTTCACTCCAAGCAAGGCAAAGGCACAAATGGTGTCTAGTTGACCAATACATTTTTTTTTGTGTCCAGCTGAGAAGCAAAGTGGCAGCAGCAACTGAATGTTCATTTGTCAGGAGATAAAGATTGGAATTTTTTCTCTCTTCTGTGCCTGCAGAACTTCCAACCAACCATAAAAAGTTCAGGGTGTCAGAGTAAAGATCTATGCTCTAATCAAGAGGGATGTCTCCTCGGAGCTCTATTAGTTGCCAAGAAACTACTTTTGCAAAGGTGGAAATCTCTAACCACTCCTAAAATAATTGACTGGATGGACATAGAGTGACCTAGCTGTGCTCTGAATAATTTCCTGGAAGAGATGCTGAGATACCAAAGTAGGGAGTCTGATGTAAATACATGGGCATTGCCAACAAAATGGGGAGTCTTAATTGGATTTAAATCCTTCTTGTATAGGAAAAGTAGCATAGATTCCTGGCTAACTGAATAGCTATTGAGTGTGGGTCCAGTCACTTAGGCTTTTCTACTCTGGCTTTGGACTGTAATATTAGCAATTAATTCTCCTTACTTTTCATGAGGGGAGTCTCACACTGTATTGATCTCATCTGTTTGGACTATAAATTCTTCACTGCTTGTCTTTTTATTAGGCATTTACAAGGCATGGTGGACCTGTCTCACCTCATGGCACATAAATCACACACTGACATATCAGAACTGATCCTCGTGTTTTCCAGAACTTGTGTTCACACTTTGCTTCCAGGTGGGCAGCCTGCTCTCCTTCACTGCCCCTGGTAGCTGGGTTGATGGATGACACTTCGTGCTCTACTAATGCATATACAGGGAGTGTGTGTGCACACAAACTGAAGTTAGTTCACGTACTGCAAAACAGCAAATGTGGACTTCTGATGAGGGCAAGTTCTCAGATGAACAAATGGGACTAGAAAATAGTGCTAGACTTTGGTATTTGGGTGTTAGTGTATGTATTTGTGTAGTACAGCTAACCAGCTCATTTTAGCTCTTTCAAACTCACTAGTTTGAAACTCCGTCAGCTGAGAGTCCCATCTCCTATGAGGGACTCATGAGCAGCTGCAGCCTTGGGACTTGAAATAGAAAAATACTTAGAAAAGAATTCTCTGGGTGTCAGTTTTGATCTGGGTCTTGGATAAATAATTTCACCTTTCCAGGTAGTTGGCACTCATTTTGAGTGAAGGATTTGTTTATTTCTGAAGGATATAGCTGCATCTGAGAGAGTCTGCAATTCTATATTGACTTCATAAACCTGGAGCTGGAAAGCATAGACATCTTGATGGTTAATATTTCTTGTCTTTTTCAGTGTGTAACAAGTTCTTTACTATTTGTATATACAGAATCTTAAAATATATCAGATGTCTATCAAAACAGACAAAAACATAATTAAAAATCTGTTCAGTCCTATGATTTGGGGGAATCTGGATCTTGGAGACTTAATAGTTTTTCTCTGAAGTGTCTCTAGTAATTTCTCAGCAGTTGCTGCTGCCATGCTGATCTCCGGCCCTCAGCTTTGTGGTGCATGAGGCCCCATTTTTTAAAAAAAGCAGAAGCAATTTTACTGTAGTCTCCATGATTTAAAGCTTTGTTCTATGCTAAAACAAAAAAACTTGTGAAGATTTAGGTGCTGTACCAGCTTTTACAACAAGGAGAATTTAGGCTCTTGCTTCCAGTAGACTTTCGTTGTTGTTGGCCAAAGTTGTGTGAGAAGTTTTCTTCAGCGAAGAAGTGTGCTTGGCTGGAGATGGCCAGAGCTGCCACAGGAGAAAGGGTTCACCCAAACCATAGAGGGTCTTCTCCAGCATCATGTGTCCATAGCTGCTGAGCCAGGAGCAGCACATAAAGCCTCAGTCTTTAGAATCTGGACAAGGCACCTGCTTATAGTCAAATCCACGTCTGTGTTGTATTTTACTGCCAAGGAAAAAACTGTAAGACATGTTCTAAAACTCCAGCAATTGGAATGTGAACACAAATAATCTGCCTCTGTACTACTGAAAGTTTGCATGGTAATAAAAATTAGCTTAGGAGAATTACTAAGTAATTTCAAGTACCATAAAGTAGCTGTTGGGAATAAAAAGTGTTGTAACTGCTAAGCCTCACCCCAGTCTCTGCAGGAATGAGTTATTATCATTAATTATCACTCTGTTTTATAGTTATTGCCTGTAATTTCAGACTTTAAATACTCTAAAGCATAAACAATGCTAATTTAATTACAGTGTACATGTTGTTGGAATTGCGTGCAGAGGAAGAAACCATTAATAAGGTTAATTCAGAGATAAATTTAAAATATTAATTAACATGTTTTTGGCATTTCTACTGTAATAGAATGAACCAGCCTCTCTTAGATTGGGCTCCAGTTATTTATAGAAAACAGCACAAGCCGTACTAAGCATTTAGAGATACAGAAAGCTAGAGAGAGCCACATGATCAATTTGTGCTCAACAGCCACAAAAACCAGTCCCCAGATATTATTCCTTACATCAAGTTCACTCACCTGTTTGTGTCATAAGAACTGTTTTGAACGTTGGGAAAATCCAGATCTTGATCCTGTTGTTGAAAGCATTTTCACAGAAATGTGAAACATGCCCCTAGGGCACAAGCAGGAAAGTCAAATCACATTTCCTTTGATTTATTCCATTGTTTTCCTTAATTTCCTACTGATCCCCTGTCCTCTGTCAGGAAATTCTTGTTTCATCTTTGTCAGTGTGATGGTCACTGACGTCTGTGCCAAGCCATTAATAAAGAAGTTAACTAGCATAGGACAGTGAGTGAATCACTATGGTGTTCTGCTGGAAGCACAACATTTGACAAGGATTTGTTGTTTGCACATCTCTCTGTTACAGTGTGAGGCTTTTTTGGAAACAAACAAACAAACAATCTATTTTGTATTTAATGTGCATCCTCTCATTTAGCATTATTGTAATTTATGAAGTGGTCATGCAGTGCCAGATTTATTCCCAATGTCTGCATAGATTATATCAACATTTTGTTTTTATCATCCATTCATATAAGCTTATAAAAATAGCAAATTGATTGATGAAACCTATATTCCAGAACTGGATATGATTGACATTTAGAATATTACCTTTCTTAATCAAATCCCTTAGTAGCTCTTGCCCAGACTGACAAGATCATCCCACTTAACCTTTTAAAAAACATTGTGACAACACTTTTTTTTTTTTACTTCCTCTGTACTACTTTGCACGGGATATTCTAAAAACTGCTGTTATGCATCTAGTAAGATTCTGGGCCACCTCTCTACTCTTGCATACATGTTATCTAGGTCTCTTGACTTTAAAATGCTTGTTTTTTGAGACTGCTGCTTCATGGCACCCCTATTTACTGCTGAACAGGATGTAGTTAGTGCTTCTCCAGGGCTGGTTTGGAAGTGTCCTCACAGTGTTTCCTGTGTGGATACCACTGAATGTAGGCATCTGCACTTGCTCAATGTTTTAACCTGACAAAATGTTCTGTTTCATGTCCAGCACCTCAAAAAATCATGATCTTCTAAACAACTGTGTTCCTGGAATGGAACACAGCAATTTGCTGCAGTATTTTGATAACTCGACTTGCGAGTAGGAGCTGGTTCGTTAAGTCACAAGTTGTCTTGCACATATAGCCCCAGCAAGTAGAAGACTTGAATGAATATGATAGGAGGTGGAACATGGGCTGGCAATGACCAGCAGGTTCAACAGAAAACAGACAGGAATCATGGCAGTTCAAGGGAGCTCTTGGGGTTTATGTAGCTAGCTGTTACCACCTTTTTATTCTTTTTTCTTTAACCTCATTCTCAAAGCTCATCACAGAGCAATGCCAGTACCCACACCTAAGTAAAACTGCTGGGACTGGAATCCCCAACTCCAAAATCTGTCCCTCTTTACATTAATCCACACTCATCAACTGCATTGCCAGCTTTTGGGAGGACTATAAACCCCCAGCTCTATCAAATTACTTCTGGATCACTGGTGATACTGCTTAATCACTCTGCTCTCATACTGAAGTCTAATGGACATAAACACAAAGTGTACGTGTCTTGGTCCTGCCTTCCAGAGAGATTTCTGCCATGCTCATTTTCATAATCATTTTTATAGGGCTAAAAAAAAAATATAATCATCTAGCAAATAGGTTTCTCTCTGAGCAGATTACAGCCCAAATGGCAGATGAGACAGAGCTTCTGATTTTGTGTTTCTGAAGTCTGAAAGAAGTCAGCTTGTGACTTGGACTTCATCAGACATGCTTTCCTCCCTAATGAAGGTTACCTGGTAGCATTTCAGAATGTTTCACACAGGCATAAGACACTTCCTGTTGAATTTTACAAGCCATTGGTTGTCCAGAAGAAGAAAGCGTCCTAATCGCTTCTGCTAATTCAACATAATTTAGCATTACCGTCTGTGCATATAATGTTTAAATATATAATAATGTTTAATTTTATATATATAAAACATATTATATAATAATGTTTACTTTAGTGAAACAATCTTCAGTAGTTTTCATTTATTTTCGTCTCCACAGCCTCAAAAGAATCTTGTTACACAGCAGTCTTTACCCAGAAGGTGAGGTTCTCTGCCCCCTCTACTCTGCCCTAGTAAGACCACACCATTGAGTAATGTCCAATTCTGGGCTCCCCAGTTCCAGAGGGACAGAGATATGCTGAAAAGATTCCAACAGAGGCTACAAGGATGATGAAGGGACTGGATCATCTGTCATGTGAGGAAAGGATGAGAGACCTGGGGCTGTTTAGTTTTGAGAAAAGACTGAGAGGGGACCTTGTTAATGTCTATAAATATCTGAAGAGGGGGTGTCAAGAATGGGCCAGTCTCTTTTCAGTGGTGCCCTGTGATAGGATGAGGGAAAACGGTACCAAGCTAGAACACAGGAAGTTCCACCTCAATGTGAGGAAGAACTTTACTATGAGGGTGAGGGAGCCCTGGGACAGGCTGCCCAGAGAGGTTGTGGAGTCTCCTTCTCTGGAGACTTTCAAGACCCATCTGGACACGTTCATGTGTGATCTGACCTGGATGTTCCTGCTGCAGCAGGTGGGTTGGACTCGATGATCTTCAGAGGTCCCTTCCAACCCCTGTGATTCTGTGAAGTTGTGTCATACCTTGAATTACCTACTTACGGACAATGTAGTGTGAGTCTTTTACTTGCAGACAGTTCCAACATAATTTTCACATCTGCAACTAATTTTGTGTCAAAGCTTGTACATGCATATCATATCTAATGGCTATTGAATGGAAATTAACTTTAAGTGGCTATTAACAGAAATTGGCTTTGACCCTTTAATGTGCAGATGGAAGACCCTGTGAGCTGTCCAGGTCTTACAAGCATGAGTGGTTTGGGGTTTTTTTTGCTAAACTTTAAAGTTTGTTGCCTTATTTTTTCTTCTTGTTTTTTCCTTCTCTTTCCAAGCTTATATGGCTGACTGATCTCACTTCATATCAGAGGAATTTAGATGGGGGTATATTCAGGAGGCTTGGCTGGCAATGGGCTGTTAGTGTGCTGCTTTGATTTCTACCTGGGAACTGTGTAGAGCTTTTATGTGTAGGTTCCTAACTTGTTGGGAATAGTCAGTATTGAAGAGAAAAAAACTGGTTCTGTGATACCAGTGTCTGGTTTGGAAACCTCTGAGTAAGCTCTGTCTTCTACAAGTGCCTCTTCCCAGGCTTGTTTTGAGAAGGATTTGTGTTGTGTGGACCCTTAGCTTAACTGATGCAGCATTTCAACTGGAAACTGTGGTTGGTATCTGTGGGTATGTTTCTGCTCCTTTTCTATCCAGCTTGGCTCTGCACGTGCCATCATGACAGTTCAGGCTCAGGGCAGCAAACAATACAATCATTCAACTTTGTAAAGCAGATGCATCCTTAAATCCTTAAATCTATACCAGTGGGATTCTTTGGTTCAGGTTGCATTTTGAGCATGTTGTTCTGGATTCGTTTATCCCAACAAGAATCTTCTGCTGGTTTTTGTTGGTTCCCAGCTAGATCCTAGCTGTGGAAATCACCTGTGATTCACTTTAATCTGTGTGAGTAACTGTTGCAAAGGCTTTTGTGTTCTGACCTCTCTGCCCACACCCCTAAACTGTAGTATTTATTTCTACAAATACTTATTCAGTATCTGTTTCTAATTATGCTGACAGGCTGAATTTGAAAAAAAAAAAAGCACATTTATGTACTTGTAAGTGAGGAACAGAATTGCCCTAGAAATTAATAAAGACATTGTTTTTTGGGTGTCAGATCTGCCTAGTTTCTTGTCATATTTTTTTGTATTTTTCATGCTGTCATAATGTGATGTTTAGTTATTGCTTGGTAGATGGGCAGTGGTATGTGTTAGTGCTCTGTGTAAGTTGTGGTCACAACAGCCATTCATGTGATGATGTACCAATATTTGTGTTTCAATGTTCAGTATTTTCAGAATAAATGCTCACCTTTTTATTTTACTACTGTGGTATTATATCTGGGATCCCTTAGTCATACTTTAGGTCCTCTGTTAGTCTGGTTTCATTTCCCTTCATTTTGACATGAGGAGAAATACTGTCTTGCTTATGAGATGATGATTCTCTCTGGTGATATATGTATTGTTGTACCTGCTGCTCAAATTGACAATATTCAAAACTACTCATGCCCTGTCAGGCTTTGCTGACATGACAGAAATGAGATTTATTCAGTCTGTTACTTCCAGAAGTAGCCCATTCAAATAGCAGCAGATTTGTAGTGAGAAAAAAAATGTGCAATTCATTATTACTTTACCCTTAATGTGGGACAGGAGGTATTTGTGGGTAAGATACTGTGTGTTTTCAGTACTACTTACTAGCTCAAGCAAAACACAGTAAAAAATGCTTAGGTGTGGGAATCCAAATGCTTTAGGATGTGAATTCTTTAATGAGTGTTTCTTTGTTTCTACTTCCTGCTTTCTTTTAGTATGTTATTTAAGCTTTTAGCATGTTCATTTCTTGTTATGGTTAATAGGGCATGTAACCTACGAGATGCATTTAAGAACAAACAGAAGATAGTAAATGGACTATTGATGTATTTATGCTTTGTGATGCTCCACAGCCAGTCTGAGATGGGCATTGGGTATCTGCATGTTGGCTATTGGTAGGAAAGATAAGTATTTCATAAACGAAGAGCTGTCTACAGCTATAGGACATAAGGAAAACAAAGTTCCTGCACTTTTCAAGTACTTGAGTTTTGGACTGAGGTTGCAAGAGAAGTCTATATGTATAAGGGATGTAGGACCCTATGTGTGCACCACAGAGCCTGGCAGGACAGTGGAGAGGAAGGGAGAGAGGATGGTAATGTCTTAAACTGCCTTGGCTGCTGAAGGTGACCCAATGCAGATCTGAGTCTGAGGTGATGTGAGCAAGGTTAGCTAGACAGGCTAAAACACACTGAGGGAACTGAGCTTCTATCTTAATATCAAATCACTAAGAGGACTGTAAGCCCAAAACTCTGTTTTTAGTCTAGAATGGTATAAAAAATTAACTGAGTGTTTTTAATCACTGAGAAGAATACACAGGAATTCTGTACTTGGAGGCATTAGTCAGAAGTTACTATTATCTATCAGAAAGCAAGCTTGACAGAAACAAGGGGTAGCTCTCTAGTTTAGTACATCTGTCATCAATCATTGTACCAGATCCTTCACACCCAGTGCAATGTCAGTGTAACCATTACCATGTAAATGTGACTATGCAAATTCCCAAGACCCTTATTATCAAATTCATTAAAGCTGTCCAGCCACTGTATGAATGATCCTGTTTGATCTTTAGACACTCTTAGGTAGTTGTATAAATCTTTCTACTTAGAAATATTGCAGAAATCCAACCTTGTCCCCAGTATGTGGCTTGATTTTATGTTATCTGCTTCATTAAATATTTCATGCAGGATTCCCACAATTAATAGTTCAATGTGGTTTTTATCCTTACCAAAAAAAAGAGAAAAAAATCAATGCAAGAGCCCACAATAGTCAAACCACTGGCAATAAAGCAGAACAGACATGTTTGAAGAGAGAAGACTGTCAATATGAAAATTGATTATTAATATTTTTTCAGATTTGCTGCAACCACAACAAATCACAAAATGATGAATAGCCCAGTAGTTTGGGGTTTTTTTGCCTTTCTTCCTCTTGACATCTTCTTTTGAGTTTGTCTCTTTCAAACTAACTGTGAAGAAGTGTGTCAAAGCAGCACTGAAACTGTAGGGTACCAAGTAAAGAAAAATGTTCTGATTGAAGCATGCACATGCTTACGTCACTGCTTTAAAAATTGAAAAAGAAATACTTTTGTTCAAAACTGCCAAAGAGCTGCAATTGTTTCATCAACTTTGCTTCTCAATTTTTTTAATTATCATTATGTATTGCTTTTTAATCCTGTAGAACTCATCCACCACTCATCCACAGACTATGCAGAGAAATCCAGAGGACTCTTACAGGAGTTCCCTTCCTAGCACTAATTCCCCTGATCAATAAAGACAATAAAAATAAGAAACAGAGATAGTTAATCTCCTCTGTTTCCTTTTATATTTATTCCAGCTGCAACAAGCCTGGATACTTGGAACATAAACAGCAGGCTCTTATTTTTAGGGGGCACTTGAAGCTTGGACAGCAAATCATTGCACTTGCCCAAACCCTGTGATAGTGGCAGGATGTTCCCTCAAGTGCCGCAGCCTGGGGAGCTGGCTTGGATGTGGAGCAGTGGTGAAACAAAGCTGAGGATCCTAGCATCTTTTAAAACACCAACATTGCTTCCCTGGGTGAGAAGCCTGTATCCACTCTCTTTCAGCAGAAAGTGCTTTTTTTTTTTTCCAAAAAGTGAAAAGCAGTTCTTGAAACTGTTTCCTACTCCTATCCCTGTTGTATTATTACTTTAACTTGCAGTTATGCAGAAAAGATTCTTTGTGCTCAGTACAAACACAGAGGGAAGACTGGATCTCTGCACAAAGAAGTACCCCAAAAAGCTCTACTCATACCATCCCAAACGAAACAGTTGGTGTTTAAATGCAGTTGACATTGAGAATTTTTTCTGCCTGTGGCTGCATCTGCACATTTTAGAGTTTATCTTCTTGTAGAGGGAAATGAGTGGGAAGCTGATGCAGTCAACAGAACAGTTTGTTTGCATATCCCCAAAGAAACTTCTAGAGCGGGAAACAAATTCAGTGTGAAGTTGTTCAGCTAGAGAGAGGGTGATCAGACACTGGAATGGACTGCCCAGGGAAGTGGTGGAGTCACTGTTCCTGAAGGAGTTTAAGGACAGGCTGGATGTGGCACTTAGGGCTGTGGTCTGGAGATGTGGTGACGTTAGGTCACAGGCTGGACTTGATGATCTCAGAGGTCTTTTCCAGCCTCAATAATTCTGTGATTCTGTGAGAGGTGCCTGGTTTCCTGTTTTGCCACAGTGTTTCCTGAAGTCTGTGTCTGTTCCACAGGGCATTGTGGGGTACGTTGTGACATGGCCAGCTGTCCTGCCTCCCCATTCGTGACACTGGTTCCTAATCCTTATCTTTACTCTGTACCTTTCTGCTGCATAAAATTCAGACTTGGTGGCTGGGTCACATCTAAATCTTGCTGGAAGAGTCAGGATTTGGTCGGGGCATGCTCCTTGTGGCCTGTATGACACCAAACTTGTTATATGCCTGAACAAGCAATGGAAAAGGACAAATGGGAAACTGTTCTGTATGCTGCAGGAAGCCTCCCAGCTTTTGAGCTGCTGCTTCACATACCAGAGTGATCCCACAGGTGACATGGAGAGAGAAACACCTGAGTGTGACAGTACCTGGTCCTACAGGCAGGGACAGGGTCACACCTGAAAGCCTGAGATGTGGTTAAAGTTTGAGCATTTTTTGTTTGTATGTGCAACAAAAGGGCAGGTTGTCTTAATATTCTCCATCTATCCTTAAAAAAAGAAGTCTTTATATTTTCCATCCCACTTTGTTTCTTGGACAAGCAGGCTTCCCGGTGCTCTGGTTTTCATTTTGACCTACATCCTTGGCATAAAGCTAAAGACTTGCTCATAGGGATTTTGCTTGAGGCCTTTTAGACTGTTTTCCCATATTTTCCCTATGTGTTGCTGACACATTCCATGCAAAGTGCTGCAACCTGGCAATGCAGTTTTGAGCCTGGGGGAATAGTAGAAAGGAAATTCCTGCAGTTCCAGTTTTCAAGCTGTTAAGAGGGCATTTGAAGCTGCAATGAGCTTTTATTGAAAGACTCCATAAAATGGAGCACAGCATGCTGAATGTACCAAAATATTAGTTTAACTGCCTGTTTACAGGCCCACCATAAAGGAAGAAATATAGTCTATAAAAAGACCTCCTGAAGCAACATTTAGAATAGTGAAAGAAGGAAAGTATTGTTTAAACAGATGCCATAAATTTAATATGGTAACATTATTGCCACCCAGGATTTTATAGATTATATCTTTTCAAGTTACTTATCTGGAAATTTATTGTCTGTTTCCACTTTTAATTAACTGTGATTTCCAAACAGAAATTATTAATGAGCTATTATCTGAGAAGTGAGGGGGGAAAGTGTTTTAAATAAAATGAAGCATCAACTGCAAACACAAATCATGGTAATATTGTCTTTTGTCTCTTTTAATAGTCTAATGAAGAAAAATTTAGAGAAGAACCACTTTTGGGACAAAACAGTGCTGGTTTTTTCAGTTGCAGCACAGTGTTTTCAGTTTCATACTGGGTTGATATATGCCCTCCAGCTTCCGGTTTCCCCTTCACCTCTTAGTTCCCTTGATGAAGCTTTGCCTTGGAGGAAGAACACAGTATTTCCAGGCAAAGTAGTGCTGGGATTACTGTCCTCTCTTCAAGTGACAGCAGAGTGTTAATTTGCTTTAGTTTGCTCACCCAGTGTCTTGCTGGCTTCAAGCTCCACTTGAGTGTTTGATAGAAAGCAACACATGCAGAAATTGCTGAAAAACTGGTCAGTGCTTGTTTTCCTGGTGTTTGCTGAGAGCACTTGGCTTCTTGCCAGAGATCCAGAAAGGAAAGAGTCCAGGAGTGCTGTGGAGTCATGATAGAGGAATGGAAGGAAAGAAGCTCTGCTGCCCATGCCTCCTTGTTTAAGCAGAGCTTTCCAGGAAGGTCCCAAGAAGTGTGTGACCTTCAGCTGAGACTGTTGGTACTGATGTGCTTCATAGCGGCCTCCCAGTATCTGAAGGGGCTCCAGGAAAGCTGGGGTGGGACTTGGGACAAGGGCAGGGAGGGATGGGATGAGGGAGATGGATGAAAACTGGGAGAGGGAGATGGAGGTTTGACATGAGGAGGGAATTCTTGGCTGTGAGGGTGGTGAGAGCCTGGCCCAGGTTGCCCAGGGAAGCTGTGGCTGCCCCATCCCTGGCAGTGTTGAAGGGCAGGTTGGATGGGGCTTGGAGCAACCTGGGCTGGTGGGAAGTGTCCCTGCCCATGCAGGGGGTTGGATCTAGGTGATCTTTCAGGTCCCTTCCCACCCAAACCATTCTCTGATTCTGTGATATAGGTTAGCCAGCTGGTGTTTGTGGCATGGGACCAGCAAAAGAAGCAGTCCTTAAACTGTGGTGCCCAACAGAGGTGCTAGTGGGCCAACCCTCCCTGAAATAGGATCTGTTGGACTCAGTTATATCATTGGAATATATTATTCCCCACTTCTCTAGCTTTGCTCTAGTGTTGCCATCTGTGCTAGACATTTTATTGGTAATGACATATAAATTAAAAAAACCCAAACTACTTCATAACTACTTGTTGCTATAATAGAATAATATAATTGTTTAATTACTTTTAAATGGTCATTTATAGAAAAATCTTAGTAATTCTTAGACACTGGATTTGAATGCTGTAATTTGGCATTGACTCTTGCTTTATCTGACATAAATTCTTTTTTCTGTGCCTTAATATGGTAAATGAGGTCTGTTTACCTTACAAAGGGTAACTGTTCAGTTCCTCAGAGCTTGAAGTAGGTTTCCTGTGGGGCTCCCAAGTGACACGTTTCTTATGTGTATCCTAGAAGACGAAACAAATTCTGCAGTCAGTTATCCAGAGGGAGTGGGGCCCAAAGCTATGTACAGAGAAGGAAGAGAAGCTTTGGGAAGGTTGTCACTTGCCCACGGTTAAATAGGAAGTATGTTGCAGAATGTAGGTGGGCTGAAATTTCCTTTTGTTGCATCTTGTCGTCCTGGTATTCACAAATACTAAACATAAATAATTTCCAGGATACTGCAACTGCTTATAGATTTTTGATTTTGGACCTAAGAATTGTAAAAGATAGTAGATGAATCACTTTGAGTAAACTCTAAAAAGTCTTCAGCTTCTCAAGTGCAGAGGAAGTGCTGAACACATCATTTTGTGTGATGAATTTCTATTCACTAAGAATTGGTATTAATGTTTCTGTGAGAAGGGAAAGTTTCTCAGCTTAGAGGAGTCTTAATGACATCCTGTATACCCCTTAGTGAGTTATCTCAGGCTGGCACTTTTCAAGGGTCTCATGGTACATCTAGATGCAAGCTGTGACACCCTCTGAGAACTGGAAATGGATAAATACTGAGTTTGTCAAGCAGCAACTAAGTTGAGCCTGTATAGAATAAGGGTCACATTTCTGTGTTATGGTTTCGGTGCAGCTCCTGAGGGGCAGGAATTTTTACACCAGGTCTGATCCATGTAAACATGGCTCTGTAACAGTGCAAACCCAAGCTGATAAGTCCAAGTTGTGTTTTGGTATTTGTATGGGATAAAGTCTAGTGCCTATCTTGTGATAGATTAAGGGAACTGAGTCAGTTCTTAGCACAGAGTGATACTTTTTTTTTATAATCTACCCCACATTTTCTGTGATGGCTGTATTAGCCTTTGCTGATGTGTTTGAAAAGAACAGGTAAAATCCTAGGCTGAATGTTAGAGAGTCAAACATCAGAAAAGTTTGTTCTTAGTTCGTATTGTAACGTAGGGACCTTTACTTCCTTACAGAAATAGGTGCATTTCTCATGTGAAGGATGGATTGTTGGGCAAGAAAACAGCAATCTTTCCAGCTTGCTGAAGGCTTCTCCAGATTTTCATTCTCATCTGTAAGTTGGCTCCACTTTATTTATTTCCTATGCTTGGCATTAAAGAGTCCCTTGGATATTCATTACACTTCTATGAAAAATGAATTTAATTGATGAATGAAGTCCTGGTTTGCTGCCACTGCCTTTCCATCTTCCAGTTCAAACCTTTCAGTCTGTAACAGAGGCATAGCCAAAGGAATAAATCCATCCTCATTCAACAGGTCCCTTGCAGCCTGATAGCTGTCACTTACCTTGCCAACCCACATAAATGTAGCTAAAACTTAGTGTTTACGTAGTTTTTCACCGTATAAATGATGTAAACAAGAGGCAGGGCTGTAAAAAGAAACATTCATGTAACATATATGCTGTTACACCATCTTTGCAGCAGCACAGATAAACAAGAATCTCTTCCATTGAGTGAATAATTGATTTTTTTTTTTACTAGACATCCTAAAAGCCGTGGATAGTTTTATTCTGTAAACATCTTAAAAATGGGCTTTGTGTGTGTGTTTGAACAGCTAAAAAATACGTTCTTTTCTCCGCAACAAAAATATGGCATAAAAAGCTGTAATCACAAAACTCTGAAATTTTTAGAGGTTTAATCTCTTCATTTTTATGCACTTTGTTATAAAAATGTCAGGTGGCAAAACAATTTTTAAAAAGTTATTTATTTTGGTAGTGTTGTGTAACATCTATTCCCTTTATAGAGAGTAGAAAAGCAACATTAGATTCACTTTTCACAGAGAACTTCAGTTTTGCCACTGTCTTAGCCAAAGCTGTGGTGTTATATCATCCAACATTAAACAATGCCTCAATACTGACTGATTTGTAGAAATACTGACTTTTTTAATGCAAATGCAACTACTTACTGTTGAAACTCTGCAGGAATTTCAGCAACTTTGTAGTCCTTGTTCTGACCATGAGTAACAAAGCATCTTCCATCATGATTGCCTGATCTATTGGTACTGAAAACCTCTGTGAACATTGTCTTGTCTTCCTGTGTCTCATGTTGGTTTAGGTTCTTCCATCACATAGACAACATGGAAGTTATCAGGGAGTAAAGGATGCAATGAATGGAGTAGGTACTTCAGTTATTTATAACAGTCTTCCAACTCATAGTATTACAGGTCAGATTTTCTTCCCTGTTCAGGATCTTTTTGAAAGGCTGATTTATTCCAAATATTTAGCTCAGAGCAGATAAGGGAAATCTCTTTCCTTAGGAAAAAACTAAATCAGATCAAAATGATCAGAACATGTCTTTTCCTTCTTTCATTGCAGTCTTGACACTTCAATGGATTAATGCTCTTTTTTCTTTTCTTGCAGAAAGTGTGAGATACAGTAATTTTAATGCCTATTACATCGTAGCAGCTCCGGTATTGTAGGGTATTATGTTGGCCTTTTCAGTATATGGTATTTTGATTAGCTGGTTATCCATCCCCTACTGAAAGGTTAGTGAGGTTTTAAGCAAAAGAATGCAAAGAACTGGCAGACTAAACAACATAGTATGTCAGAATAATACAACAAAGTTATTGCTATTATTTGCAAAACCTAGGACACATCCACATGTTTGATACTTCTTTTTATCAACTTTCCAAAGAGAATAGAAACTAAGAAGTAATAGACTGCTATGGAAGGACAGCAAGAATGATGAAGATGATCCAGGGTTTGATTTATAAGGAGAGATCAAAATGACAAAGTATGAATGGCTTGACTAAACAATTTTTTAAATTGGGCTGTAAAAGTTATCTGAGAGCAGTTGAAAGGTATGTGCACCCACAGGAAAGGGTAGGTTAGGTTGCTGTAAGGGAGTATAACTTTCAGTAGGGGATAAAACAACACAAAAATTGGAGAGGAATATTTAAACAAGATGTGAAAGCTTAGGCTGTGCTCTTGACTATTTGCCCCTTTCTTGGGGTGAGAGAGTTGTTTGGATCTTCCTTTATGGCTCTTGGTGAGATACTAGACCATCTGTTCTGGTTACAAGCTGTGGGTACGAGCTGAGGCCCTGCAGGACACACACAGGCAGGGGATGGAGAAGTGGAGCTGGTTCATCTCACAGTCTCTTACAGTTTAAAGCAGTTCATGGCAGCCAGAAATTACTGCATTTCTCCAGAGCAAAGAGGGCCTTTTCCTTTTGGGGAAAATAGCATAGACAACACAGTGTGTAACATCACAGGCCAGGAGAACAGGCTTTAACATGAAATATTCACTGGTCTGGCCTTAGTGTATCTGCTTTGAAGTCACTTGCTATTATTACATACCAGGGGAAAGGCAGGGATGATGGAGGCCAACAAATTGCACGTTGCTGGTTTAACCTGCTGTGGATTTAGCTGTTGCTGTTTCCACCTGGGAAAACAGTTTCCTGAGGTTCTATGTGCAAAAAAAGTAAATGGAGCTGAATGGGACACATGGAAAATGCCAGTGTGCTTCTGCTACAGGTAGTCTCAGCTGCTTCTTCAGGGGTTTGTCTTTCCAGCATCAGTGCAGACACAGTCATGATGCTCTAGAGCACAGTGCTTTGAAGGGGACCTACTTTTCCAGGAAATAAAAATGTACCAAACTGCATTTTCCTCTTTGCAAAGGATTATTGCAGACATTGTTTGCAAAACCAGTTTTCCTGTTTAATGTCCTTTCTATTTTCAGTTCTGCTGAAGTTCTCAGACTGTGCACATCACTATAGGAATATTTTCATTAGTTCACATACTTGGCATCATTCCTATACTACTTTTTAGCACTGTTTTAACGGGTCAGAAGTAGATAAAAGATATCTGGTGATATTGTTCCAAATTTGTAATCATATTTTGCTTGTTCCCTTCTGATGGGGTACAGTACAGCTCCAAAGTGCAGTGGAAATTCACCTTGATATCTGTCTGTCCCCTTTACTAAGACTGTATATCAGGGATGTATCTTGCAAGCATAGGAAAGCTTCTGGTGAAACCAAAGTCCTGAGTATTATGTTTCTTTAAACATCCTTAGAAAAGTATATTATTTTTTAGTTTGAGATGATTGTCCTCAGAAACTGGCAGGGAAAAAGGCAATTATCTTCTGTGAGTTCCCAGTACCATTCTGTATGTCTTTTTTAATTAACTGTGTGGAATTACTTAAGCAGATTTGCTTTGTGTAGAGTTGAGGCGTGAGCCTGGCAGCATTTTGTCATGGAAATAAAACATGGAAATGTACCTGCAGTGGAGAGAAATGTTTTAAAATATTTGTTTCTCCCCTTGAAAATACTTTCCTAAAATGAGGCACGGTTTATATGACTGCTCTTGGGATTCTGGCTGAGAGAAGCTTGGCTGTATTTATGTTTGAATCTTGGGGGGCGAGACACTTTGTTCAGTTAAAATAAATCACTTTATGGCAGCACCTGATCTCAGACCTGCAGATTGACTATCGCCATGCTGGGCTTGACACATGGCTATTTTGGGTCTTCACCTTCGTATTTTATCTGCTAACCTCAGGCTGTGCACTCACCCTCTCTCAGTTTATTCCCCCATTTTTTTCTCCAGTGCATGGACAAGCAGCTGGAGGCAACTACAGTTTGTGTTCCGATGCTTGGGGGTCTTTTTGTTGTCTTTTGAGTATGCTATTAACTCTTCCTGTATTGGAACAAAAACATTAGCTCTTGTGTGGCATTTGAAACATGTCTGAGTTGTTACATGATGTTAGCATGAAGTAATGTGCTGTATGAATTCAGAGCTATCCTCTTGTCTAGTTGCTTCTCATGTACAACAAAAGCATCTCCATATGACACAGTGTATAGGTCTTCTCTACAGGTTTTATACTTAGCCTTGATATTTACTATTAACTATGCTACATGGTGCAGTGTCTACTTTGCAGTGTCTACTTTGAATTGTGTAATGTGCATGTTGATTTTACCTACTGATTTTACTTTCTTTTCAAGGAAAGCTGTCTAGTGTGGAGCTACTTCAGATTATTGATGTAGGAAATTACTGTGGAGTGGTGCATGCTAGAAGTACATGCCTTAGCTGGCTGAGCACTAACTTCTCCAAGCTGAAAAGTCCTTAAGCAGCAACTGGTAAAGGGCATGGAAATCTTGTAGACTTTTATTCCTGTCTGTACTCTCTTGTAATATTTTCCTGTCAATGCCACTTTCCATTAAAATGTCATCTTTTACAAGGGTCAGTTCCTGTATATTCTCTGATTCCTTCTCTGCCTTATTTGTGTTAGTTTTTTAGGACCTCTGCTGGGCAAAAAGCCTCGTTTGCATTGCCTGTCTGGGGTTTGCAGAGCTTTGATAGCAGGAGGGCATGATTTTATTACTGGTTTTATATATCTTTTCTTGTAGTAGAGATTTTTTCTGGATACTGAAGAAGGGATAGTGTATGGGGGAAACAAGAAATGCAGCTCTTAAACATTTTCTGTAATTTGCCTTTGCAGTGTGTACCAGCTTTGGGATGCAGACTGCCAGAGCCTGTGTAGCTGCCAGTGGTTTGGTACCTCCAAAATGCCCTTGCAACCCTCTTGTTGCATGTGGAGAGAAGTAGGCTTGGGGCTAGATGTGTTCTCAGCTTGGGCTGCAACTTTGCTCTCATGTGAATTATATTCCTGAACCAAAAAAAACCCATAAAAATGTCAAAACCTGCTGATCTGCACTTGTCATTGTGACAGAGGCACCCAGAACCACACAGGAGCTTATCAGGAGTGAATATTTATTCCAAACAACACTATTTAGCTGTCTGATAAATGAAAAGTAATATTACAGATTTGGATGTTGGTCAGGAATGTTAATGCACTACACCACAACTACTTAGGAATTCCTAAGGTTTGGGGTTTTTTTACTAGTTTTAACATAGATGACCTTAACATGGATAATAATAATCCCAGAAGTGCACAATCAGACAGAAAGGAAAGCCTCCCCCTCAGGTACCCAGAGTCACTTGCCCAACAGGCAAGGCTCAAAGATACATCCAGAAGAAATATATCACTTACCAAAGATGAGGTCACTCATTCTTGAGAAGTTTCCTCAGGTGGCATCCCAACCTCAGAGGAAGCTTTACTGACTGACCTGCTGTTCAAGGGAAAACCCAGCTGGCTTCCCGGCAGGGAACTCCCTATTTGTAGATGAAATCAGATCTTGACGGGTGGTCATTCAACCCTTATTCTACCTGGGTCAAGACACCCCACTGGCTCGGGACCCTGTTCACTGTCTTCCCTAGCAGTCCCCAAAATGCCTTCACAACCAGGTGAGAACTTAACAGTTAATGTAACAACCCCAGCACCAGCAGCAGGGGGCACAGCCATGTGTTCTGTGCTCAGGTGGGTTGTTCTGTGCTCAGGTGGGTTGTTCTGTGCTCAGGTGGGTTGTTCTGTGCTCAGGTGGGTTGTTCTGTGCTCAGGTGGGTTGTTCTGTGCTCAGGTGGGTTGTTCTGTGCTCAGGTGGGTTGTTCTGTGCTCAGGTGGGTTGTTCTGTGCTCAGGTGGGTCTTTAAAGGGCAATATTCTTTCAAACAGCAGTATTTGTTCAGGGAGCTAGGCAGCACTGAGGCCTCTTCCTTTGCTTTTACAGCTGCAGGAGCCACCTGTGCATGAAATCCAAGCTTACTAGTGCTTGATAATTTCATTTGAGCCAAAGGTCTTGTTCACAGGAGTGTTTTTTAGCCATTTTCCCTGAAAGAGAGGGGAGGAGGAGGAGGAAATGGCTAGAGGAGTACTTTTGTGGTGATTGATATGTCAGCTTAAAATGCTTGGCTTGCAATAGGTAATTCTGGGCTCCAGGCAAGACTTGGGAATTTCAATATTTAATAAGCTCATCTTCACAATTGGGTGATGGTGTGTGAAGAGATGTAAAAGGCCAACCTGTTTTTGTTATGGCCTTGCTGGAAAGACAGGATCTTACTAAGCAGAGCTTTCAGAAATTTCTTGCTGCAGTTGTGTTGTAGTGGAATCATTCTAAATTTCATCAGATTATGACACAGGTTTCATTGTAGTTTATTCCTTGCTTGCATTTGGACCCATTGGTGCATAATGTGGCAGCTCTGACTTGCTGCCAAAATGAGAGTTGTGGGAGTGTCCTTTTAAGTCCAAGAACCTTGAACTGCTTTAATAATAATCCTGGTAAGATGTTCGAAAGGAGAGATCCAGAGGCTGGTGTAGATGGATTAGTGAAAAAACACAGATGTGAATATCAGGCTCCCAGTTTCATCCACTAACACCATGTCCTCTCATGCAGCTCCATAACATTCATGCTGCACCACTGAAAGTGACAGCAGGTCCAGCCAAGATGAATTTGCACATACCAAGTTTGGCAGGGGAAGGTATGAGGAAGGCAGGGGAGTAGTAGGCATGTCTCTTTGATAAATAATTAACAGTGGGCCATCTGTGGTATATAGAGGTGAATAACATACTTTCCTTAAATTGTTTATTCACAGAAAGAGCTATTTAACAGATCATAGAACCATAGAATGGTTTGGGTTGGAAAGGACCCGCAAAATAATTTATTCATTTTGTTGAAATACCTTTAAATGAAATTCAAAATGTTTGGTAGAAATAAAAAGATACAAACCTCATATCTTCATAATATTCCAATTGAAACTTTGTATAAGCTACAAGATCTCCAGCTCATCTGTCATTGGAGTTTGGAAAGTGCCAGAAAATGCATTTTTAAATGGATTAGAATTTAAAAAAACAAACAGTTTTGTTTAACATAAACCCCACCAAATTTCTGTAGTACTGGAAAAAAAAAAAAAATTACAATCTGGAGGTATGTTTTTGCTCATTCAGCATATAAAAAGGTATTAATTGATATAATCTTGAGCAAAAGCCACTTCTGTCTTTTCCCTCCATTTTATCCCATGGCAAGGAGTTACACATTTTATGATTCTGAATGTTGAAATTCTAGTTCTGTGCTCTGACTTTTCTACCTCTGTAGTTTATCAGGTCACTCTTATTTTTAGTACTGTGAGAAACAGTGAACAACTCTTTTCCATTTGCCACCTCCAGCATTCATGGCACAAGCTTCTGTGACACAGTCTAGGTCATGTCCTTCCCAACCTGAAGAATTCTGAATTATCAAGCTTGATATTTCAATTTTCTCAGTCTTCCTGGACTGGATAAAAGGTGTTGGAGTAAGTGGATAGGTTTTAAAGGACTGTGAACTGGAGAACTACTCTAATTACAAAGGAGAATCAAGCCAAAACTCCACTTAGGAAAGCCCTGTTTGTTCAGTGGCATCTAATGGAAAAATGAGTGTAATGGGCTTTCCTTTCTATTATCCACTTGAGGAGTAGCCAGGCCAGGTGACCTTTGCTCTTCCAGGTCCTTTACTTGGCTCGTGCTAGGAACAAGTTTGAAGCACGAAGATGATAAAAAGTCTCTGCGTGTTAGAGGGCAGATCTCAAGAGAGTTTTTATTTTAGAGACTAGCACTTCCCTTTGCCCCCAAGAGTAGAATGGAAATACAGAGGTGAACTGAAATCAGTAAGTATCAAATAGAGTGTTATTAATGGAAGCAAAAACAACTTTTCCCAAGCCCTATGAACAGTAAAACATGGCAGATGCTTTTGACCCAGTTGTAATTTGGATCATTGTGGTATTTAAATAACTCCACTGTTTGCTTTATAGCAAGTCCTTTCAAGCAAATTCCTTTCCTTTTTGCAGTGTTGTCAATTATTAATTTGAAGTGGTGGTGTTAGAGATTTTTTTTGCATTACTGACTAATAAGCATATAACATTTAGTTTTTACTTAAATGTAGTTCTTAAAAACCAGTGCCTCTGCCAGCTCTTCTGGATACTGATTACAGCTTTGTGTGGGACAGCTAACAGAAACCAGAAGACCACACAACTTTTGAGTTGATCATAGGGCAGTGTTTGAAAAGCTCCAAATTATGAATTAAGATAAAATCCCCTGCCAACTGACCATGTTAAGTTGTATGACAGAATGGACAGAATAATGTGGGAGAGACTAATTGGTTTTGTTGGTCGGTTGGTTGCTTTTGGCAAAAGCTTGAAGCAGTCTATGTTTTTAGGATGCTACCTCCCAACAGGATCTGTCTGTCAGTAGAATTTTGTTGAATGAAATAAGTCATAGAAAAAACATGACCAAAAAAGAAAACAGATCTGAAATCTGTGTTCCAGCTGGTCAGGAATTGTTCTGTGGGAATAACAGTATCAAAACGAAGGACTTGGAAAAATGTAATTGACAGTCTCCTCCAGAATTAAAGCTTGTCTGGATTTTCAGTTAAAATGAATTTAATATATGTTAATATGAGCTAGGGAGACAAGTCTAAGAGCCTATTCTTTGAATGTTCTTATGGCTCCTTTTACACTAAGGGATAAAAGCAATTTATCTGACCCATATTAGAGTGGGATGAATCAGCCTGTGAAATGCCTCTTTCTTTCTACTTCTTTTTTTCTGTCTAACCAATTATGTAGCCCAATGAATAAGAAACCTGGATGAAATTCCTCCCTCTTTTATACAACTCAAGTTAGAGGAAGATTGAGATTTTGTATCTTTATCCTGATTTAGCAGAGGAAATATTTCATTTGTTGAATGTTTTGTAGGACGATAAAACAGCTTGTGGTTTGTTTCTCTCCAGTGCTCAGTACATTCAATTCCCCAAGTGCTGTAGATTTATACTGACAATATTACTTGTGACTAAACTTTAAGCAATGGTAAGTATCATCATCATCACCACATCACTGGTGGGGAATTGAGGCAGAGAACTGGATCAACTTGTCCTAGACAGCACAGTGAGCCCACATTCAAAGCTAAGATTAGATCTTCCCAGAACATTGCTTAGAGGAATACTAAAAAAAATGTCCCCTGTTGGTCCTTGGGCAAGCTAAAGCATTTATTGAGGGTGCAATAGTCCTGTGTGTGGGCCAGCTCCTGTGAGGAAAAAGAAATTTCTAAATGCCAAAGAGCCAATATTAAACCTTACTTTCTTGGGAACAAAGCAGAAAGGGAAAGGGCTGTGGTTTCCTAGATGATCCTTGGTGAAAGGGAATGTTACAGAAACCCTAGTAGAGCAGCTTGTTGGCAGCTCCCCAAGCAAACTTAGCGTGAGCTCAAACTCATGCTCCCTGTTAATCAGGATTTAATGCAAAGTGATAGTCTGTCCCTTTATTTGGGTATACAGGCTGTTTCTTTACTAGTGGGATACCTAATTCTGTGTCAGATTGCCTATGCTGAAGCTCCTCTAAACATTCAGGTGCTTTTACATATGTCTTCCTCAGGAAAGCAGACTGTGGACCTGTCTCAAGAATATAGTGTAAAGATCTATTTCTGAGCTCATGTAAAGTACAGAACTGCTCTGCAGAGTCTGGCTGAAATGAGCTAATATGGTTCCAACAGAAAAGAGAATCCCCTCCATTACAGTTTCTTATTCCCACATGATTCTTGTTTAATTTTTGTTTTTCTGTATTAGTATATTTAGTAGGCATATTAGTAACAAAGCAAGGCCATTTTCAGGGAAGCTGCCCCTTGGGACAGACTTTCTATTCTTGTCTGAACCCCCCTGACCTCTGCTCACAACTCTTGTAGGTTCTCTCTCACTGTGTTCTGTTTTCTGTGCATGGCTGCCCAACCATGCCTTCAGCATGTGTCTGCAGTAATTCATGGCAGTCTAGATATAAAACTGAATGCAGAGAGAAGGAGGCAGAGAGGCAGGAGCTCTTAAGGGACTGAAGGTATCCAGTGATCCTGGCAATTGTATCATTTTTAGTGCTTGTGGCTTTGTGAAAGTACTGTTAGTTTGCCATGGCTCATGGGTGGCTAATGGGAAGTTCTCAGCACAGATCCTTTGGAGAGCAATCCATAGAAAACAGTTTGCAGCTGAAGCAGAGAGAGCATAGAATCAACAGCATATAAAGATTTGTCCTGAGACATATATATTAGGAGAAATACAGCAAGAAACTAGTTCCTGTGATGCCTTTTCTTTTCTGAATTCACATGCTAGTGGATACTGCACTTGTGACCAGCCAATGTAGTCAGTAGTGTTTGCACCAGGGATGGATTTGGGTAATGACACCTGCAAGTGTTTGCTTAATTTGCATCAACTGAAGGCTTCAGCATACATTTCAACTCAGATTCTCCAGCTGGGATGTAATTTTGCTTCCTGTACATAGCTGGTGATTATAGGAGGGCTAATTTGTAGAATGAATTGTTCTGATCCAGAAGTGTTGTGCTTGGTGGCTTTAAATGTGCCTCTGCTGTGCAATGCTTTTGAACAGAGAAGGAGCTTCGTATGGCTCTTGTACCCTTTAAAGATATCTTTGCAGGTAGTATTTCAGAGCATGGTGGGGAATTGAATGCAAAGTCCCAATAGGAGTGTCAGGGCAGGGCAGCAGGTGCCAGCCAAGGTCCTCTGTTGATGTGGCAAGCATGAGCCAGCAGCCACAGACACTCATCCTGTCCCTCTGAGGCTTGCCCAGGTTTTGCAGCTGCTTCCTCGTTTGTAGAAAACATCTCTTGGAGTTACTTAAACTGGCAAGTGTTGGCACAGCTCCTGTGGATAAAGCAGTCTGCTTTAATGCCTGCTGTATTGATGGTGCTTTGCAGATCGTTGCTGATTTGCTCTAAAGATGTGACTTTTTCACAGTATTATTTTCAGGAATGCCTTCTAGTTATCCACTGCCTTCCTCCCCCTGCAGGTAACTGCATCCAGTGCTCAGGGCTGATCACCTTATGCCTCTGACAGCTCCTGTAACACGCACACAGTTTTTCCTATGCTATTAGGTCTTCTGGCTAGTGTATTGCCTACAACCTGCAGCCCTTGTAAGCACTGGAACATGTTTCAGATCTTCACAGACTTCATTCTTAGTAGGGATTTGCTTTAAAGCCTGTGTCATTACTGAAGAAACCTTTCACTGCCAATGGGTTTCAAAGCACCCTATTTCTGAGTTCATATTTGCATGCATTTTTCAGTTGTTCATGCTTAAGGAAAAACTTGGCTGTGAACTCATTTCACAGTTGGTATGCAAACTCTTGAAGAGAGACAAGGGGGAAAAGCAGTTGAGCCCCATATTTTTCCTGTATGTGAACATCCTGTGCCACTGGGAGGAATCCTATGTGGCAGATAAAATATAATTCAAAATATAATGTATTTCAAAGGGCTGGCTGTGACATACACTATTATTTTTCAGTAATACTGCTCCAAGGCTGCATACCAGACCTCAAATTGCAAAGTAGAACACATCAAATGTCTGACTCTGTTCAATGCTGCTTCAGGTGATTGTGAAATTAATGCTTGTGCAGAAAACAATCGTTTCTAGCAAT
The DNA here is from genome assembly GCF_020740795.1 of Apus apus. Lineage (NCBI taxonomy): Eukaryota > Metazoa > Chordata > Aves > Apodiformes > Apodidae > Apus > Apus apus. The sequence continues at coordinate 550,639 of NC_067307.1, read as the reverse complement.
TATAGCAAAAGCTATGGAGCTTTTTTTTGAGGTTAGGAAAATGAAACTTGTACCATTATTTTAGATATCGATTATACTGATATTTTTCGTAGTAGACATCCCAGAGTGCCATTCAAGTCTGTAGGAGTTTGCATTGATATTACCAACATGGTTCTAAAAACAACATTTACAGTTCTATTTAAAGAACTATTTGGTTAGGAATGTTTCAAAGACATACCTGCTATAATTTTTTCCTAGCTTGAGGATTAATGTCACAACTTGCAGTAATAATGTGTCCAACCATTTTGGCTCTGTCTCACAGTTTGTGTGAATTCAGAAGTTGAGGTTAATCTGCTTTTTCAACACTAGGGGAAGTCGTTTTTAACAAGGTTTCTTTTTCAGCATGATTCTAGGGTGATGGTTTGCTGTGAAGAAGCTAAGTTTTTAAATGCTTGGAGCAACATTGAAGTTCCTTGTTTATCTAGGATATCATCTTGTGATTCTATTTCTTTCCAATCCAGCTTTTTCTTTCTAAATCTTGCGGTAGACTCTGATAAGAAAGAGTAACTCCACATTCAGGATTTTTTTCAGCACTGTGAATTAAAAAAGTTCCTGCAGGGACCCCTTTCAGAGCCAGATAAACAGTGTTCTCTTAAGAGTTCTAAGAATGTGAAACAAATAGATGTGGTCGTGCAGAGAGGTCCTGATTTCTTCAGATGCCCTGAGAATTCCTAAAACACATTAAGATCTAGAGAAATTCTTCTGTCTATTTTTAATAGAAAAAATTTCACCTTTTTGTTTTAATATATTGTAGGATATTTGCTAGAAATCTGCTGCTGAGATTCAGTTGTGCAGATAAGCATTTGTAACCCAGAATGAGAGGCTGCTCCAAGTGATAATATATCACTGACTCTCTCAGTCTTGGACTTTTTTCCTCTCTTACAGTTATTTAGCTAAAAATATCGAGGTGATTATTTAAATTGATGTGAGTTTTTCTTCCATCCAACGTTTTGCCCTAAGAAAAGAGATTTCACTAGGAAGGCCTCTGTTCTTAGAATGGTTTCAGTTTTGTAGAACTAGTGTTTTCTGAAGGCATTTGTCTGTGTTTTTGTTTGTTTTCATGCTGATTTATGTAGGAAAATTTGCCTTAATAACATGGCCTGATGTTTTTCATGCACGCTTTTTAGAAAGTGATGTTTCTTTGAGGAAGCAGTTAACCACACGCTCATTTTATTTCTACTTTAGGTAATATATATTGACTACTTGTATCCTAAAATTTCAAAACCAGTATTATTTTATAGGTTAATAGTATGTCTTGCTTTGTGTGTATATTTCAAAAGTCAGATGATAAAACAGGTTCCATCATCTCAAAGTGACAATAGATCTTGTTGGAGACAAATTTATAGCTATTGCATTTTTGTGCTTGTGTCAGCTAACCTTGGCAAACAGAAACCTACTTGCTATTGGGTTGAGACTTATAAATCTTTTCTTTTCCACTTTCTCTTCCTCTTGGTTTTGAAACCTTGCCTTAGACCTTGTCACCTCCTTATTCGTGACAGCAAGAGTATCCTGTAGCTTGACATTTCTTCAAGGACTAGGGTGTAATACTTCACCCCTTTTTTATCCATTTTTATAGAATTTATTTCTCTCCTGCCTTGATGTGTAGAAAGGTGCAGACACCTCTGTGGTGGCTTGCGAGATCACTGTTTAAAATATTGGTTTATAGCGGGTAACTTTCGGAAGCTGAAAGTAATCTTTTAATGGCTTTCATTTCAGTGAATAATTTGATCAGTAAGAGTCCTTGATTCATTGTATTTTCTACCCTAATCCTGTTGTTCAGCAGCTCTGAGTAATATGGTTTTTCTCTATGCATTCCTTGCACTACTTCACAACAAGGTGAGAAGCCTTCTGTGTCGGGCCCCCTTTGGCTTGCTTTTCACATGTCTCCAAAATTTAGAGTAGCTCTTTTAAGGCATGTGACGTTTTATTGCATTTATTGAAGGATGCATAACAGGGTAAGCATCTCGCTCTAGAACTAAACTAAAACTTCCTTTCAAAACTTTGTGTTAAATTTGTTCTTAGCAAAATCTAACAGAAAAAAAATCACACTGGTTTTCTGAATAACTGCAAAACAGCTGTGGCCTCTGAGGAACACTGGAAGCTTTGAGTAAAGTGTTATAGATGAACTTCTGATGCATCTGTTTTGTTGTGGTGGGTTTTGTTTGTTTGTTTTTAAAGGCTTATGGTTTAAGTAACTGAGCTTTAATTGCAACACTTGCTGGACTTGCTCTGTCTTAGCCATTAGGCTTTTACTGCTAATCATCTCTGCAAACAAATATACCCTCCTCTTCAGCCAGCCCCAGCCTCTACCTGCTCACCCAGAAATACCTGCACTGTTGGGTCTCATTAATTCAAAAAATTTTACGTGAAATTTGACCTGCTTACACTGTAACTCATGAGATTCATAAAGGTAAATGGCAGATTTATACAAGCAGGCAGCTGTCTCCATGCAGGGTTACAGTGTGTGGAAGAAATATGCAGATGTCAAACACAACCATGCAGTTGGCAAATCGACTTTGGGCATTTACATATAATAATTACCAGTGTGGGGAATTTGAGCATAATCCCATTCAGAGAGGGCATGCAATGCATATGGAGCAGCCCAAGTCCAGACTTTTAACTCTTTGTCTGGCAACAAGGATATGTTTCTCCCAATAATTCAGTGTTATCTGCTGTACTTTAGTTATAGGATTGCAGGAATTTTTACTGGATTGAGCTGTTTATCTCTCTTCCAGAGCTATTTTTGGTCCAAGAATGTAGAATTACGTATAAATAAATACCTTCAGTGCTGCAAGGTGCAATTTATTGCAGGCAGTGCTAGCTACAGACCTCTGTTCTCATATAGGCAAAAAGTGAAGAGAATACAAAGATATGTAGGGGCAGCTATGTTTGGTTTATGGCAGAGGCTTTAGCTTGACTATTAAATAGTACTGAACTTTTCAAATGGAGCTCCAGGCTAGGTCAGCTCGGAATGGCTGAGGTTTGTAACCATTAGCCTTTGTCGTGTGTGAAATCAATGGGTCAAGAGGAAGTGGGCTCAGATCCTCTGGACTGACTTTGGAGATGAAAATATTCCAGATTAGAGTGCAAAACTTCTGCTGACAACAGGCATTTGAAGTTGCTTCCAAGTTGAGTTAAAGCAGTGCTTGACATCTCTATAAAGAACATAGAACCTGACAAGCATAAAATCATTGCCAGAGGTCCTTGTTGATGTGAAAGGCAGGACCAACAAATCTGCTGGGATGAAGAGGTCTGGTCTTGAAGAAGTGCGAGAAAACTTTGTAAAGGTTCATGGTCTTTATTACTGTCCCTTGGCACACACTCTTGTATTTCTACTAAGGTCAGTGGAGCTGGAGCATTCTACACACTGGTCACCCCAAGGACTGGGATTCACCTGCCTGTTTTATGCTCTTTTGCCATTGCATTGAACAATTTAGAGGTGTAAACACTCTCCCTACCCTGTCCCCCAAGTAAGGGTTGGAGGTATTACTGTCTCCTTTCTACTGCTAAGAAACTGAGGATCTTTTTCCATTGCCCAATGTGGTGCAGAAGGATTGGACTGGAGCAGACCGTGGTTCTGCAAGTCTTGAGCTCTTGTGCCAAGTCCCCATTCCAGGCACTGTGTTGGTCTGAAACCCACTGAAGTGCACATAATAACTCCTAATTATCTTTCTCCTCAGTATCTATTTATTCTTTGCCTGTTAAACATCCCTTTCAGGGTCCACAAAATTGTTTTCCATCGCTATATAGATTCACCTTCACAAGATAAGGATGTGAAAGAAAACAGTGGACAGATTCTTACATGCCACTTTTTTTTGCCATCCATCCTGGCAGTATGTTCTTTGTGATTCTCACACAATTAACAAAAAGTAAAGTGATGATCTGTGTAGATGAAAATCATATTAAAAGTTTCTTGTTGTATTATAATTGCTGGAGAATCATTTTATCTTCTGGGAATTAAATACCATGAAGCTGGGTTATCAAATAATTTCCATATGTCCTGATGAAATCTCTTGGGGCTTTGTGTCTAGATAAGCACACAAATAGTAATTGGAGAGCAGGGATAGAAATAAAAAAGTAGACACTAATTTTTTTGCTAGATTTAAACTCTTTTTAAACTTAGTTATGCAAATATTCTAAAGTTAATGATGCCTTTAGTGACAGCAGTAATAACATTTCTAAATCTGACCATTAAGTCCTTCATTTTGTTCTGTTCACTTATGCCTAGATAATAAATTTCTTATAACAATCAAGTGTAGACTCACTCATGACCCTCTGCCTACTATATGCATTTTAATTCTATTTTAAAATGTCATGCAGCCTTTGTTCTATCATAGAGATATAGTAGTTACTTGGATGAAAAATCTTGACCTCTCAGGGAATTCTCCAGGAAAATAAAATATTGAGGATGCAGTAGATTATTATTTTTTTTAATAATTCATGTGTGTATACATGTTAGCTTAATTTTTATCACTGAATGCAAGCTGTGAAGAGTTCTAACCAGATGAAGCACAATTCTGTATAATGTCTGCATGGATGCAGTGCTGCATATTCTAAGAATAGCAAGCATTTGGAAATACAGAGAATTCCTGGATGAAAGAGAGAGTTTGGCTTGTTATTGTCAGCTTGAATTCCAGCCATTCTGCTGAGAAGTTAATAATAAATAAAGACCAAGGGACATGTATCACATTATGGTTTTGATCTTATAGTTACTCCCTGGAGATCTGTGTGTCCGAGGATGGCAGGATCAGGATCTTACTTTGTGTATAAAATATCCAAAACATCAGCAGGTTGAGGAGACAGGATGGAATTGAGTACACATGTGCCTGCTGTGGATTCCACAGACCCCTAACTGCTGAGGGAAAAAGACTTGCCAAAGGGGGCTGGAGTGGAGTCTGGGATTTGGGTAAATACAGAAACACATCTGCATATGGCAGCTCCTAAAGGTGAATTCCTGAGACCTTCTGTGCAGGCTGAGGCTGAAGAAGAACCTGTTCTCTCTGTGAACATCTCGTAAGCTAAATAGGTGAAGAAGAGCAGAGTGGAACACCTGAGAAGCAGTGGCACTCTGGCAGTGGTGTTTGTGCTGCTGCTTTTCATTCTGACCCCTGCACAAGCCTGTTTTAGTCTCTGTCTCTGTTTGATATTTGGATTGTGAGCTTTTAGGGCATGGACTCTTTTCTGAACAGCTGTGTACAGACTGCAGCACCATGTAGCCTCTTTCTTTGCTTTCAGAAGGTGTCCTCAGGCCACCTGTCTGATAGATTAAGATGCTTCTGCTGAATAAAATGTTATTTAAAAATGCTGAAGTTTAAATCAGGTAGAACCTAGAGCACCTTAATGTGGGCAGCCTGTGTGCAATGAGTTGTACACTCCTTCAGCACAGAGTTGGGTGCAGGATACAGCAATTTTTCCCAGCCCCTCAGTTAGTGAATGGTGAAGTGTTGGCAGTTTGGTGACATCCCATGTTGCTGTCATTGCTTTAACTGCACTCCCTGCAGTCACACCTCTAACTTAATTGGACACATACCCAATTGAAATGTTAGAGTAGTTATAATCTAGCAATGAAATAGATGAAGAATGTGGAAAAGGAATTTTTTTGTCAGGTTTTGGTGTTCTGAGTTTTCTGGTGGGTGGATCGGAGAGAAAAAGCAATTGCTATTCTAATAATTTTGTGGCATACACAGTCCATGAGCAGCATCATTTCACAGAACCATTGCACTGTCAGCCTTTTCACTTCTGGGCAATTAACACTGAGAAGACACTAACACGTGCCTGCTCATGCAAAACAAAACTCCAGATATGATTATTGTATCACAAAAAATGAATGCTGCCCGGTTTTACAACCTGGGTTTGAACATTGCCTGGCTGTACTTGCATTTTTCTAAGAGCACATCTAGTTACTGCTGTTCTGTTCCTGTGAATATGCTCTTTATTGTCAGCTGTTCACAGAGAGACTGGGGTATGAGCTGAGATGCATCTTTTGCAGTGGATGTATTTGGATATCAGATCTTTTTACCTGAAATTTTAAATTTGAAGAGTTTTTGTTGGTTTGATGGTTTTCAGTTTTTTTAGTTGCTTTTGTCACCTCAAAGAGGGTAGGAAGGGGAATGCAGACCTGATTTTGCAATAAAACAGTGCCAGAAGCCTTCAGATTTCTGGTAAGAAAATGAAGGTATAAAGAAAATAAATCTTATTTTGGCATTTAATTTTTTTTTTTTTAATCCATTGCTTCCATCTCTCTGTATTCTACCTTTCTTTAGCACCAGTTGGAAACACTTTTTCATGAGGAGGCATCTGTCTGTACCCAGCAAATCTGAAAGACCTTTCAAAAGTTACACTTTTCCCACACAGGTGAGATGAAGCATCATCTTTGCAGATCACAGAGGAGAAGAATAGCTAAATAAAAGCTTCACATAACACTTGAACATCTCTTAAACAAAGGCACTGGTTCTTTGCGTGCTCTAATTGTTATATATCAGCCTTTGTCTGATGGAATTTATTTCTGCACTTGTATTCTAATTTAAATGAGTCAGTTAAAATGGATTTACATGAGTCAGGCCTAGTTGTATTTACGAGGAGAGAGTTGGTTGCTGGAAGTGGATCTTTCTGGACTGATTATTTGAACTAGTTGAGGAAGAACAAGATAATATAGTGAGAAAAAATGGAACATGGGAGAGAGTTTCAAAGTACTAGTGGCTGCTTTGGTTGTATAGCACCCAGTCTATCACAGGGTAATAAATGATACTGCACTGTCTGTATTCTCTCTGTGGCATGGACAAGGGTTTTTCATTTCATGCTTCATTCACAGCCAGCTACAATGATTTCACAGAGTCAGCTCCTTCGGTTAGCACAGAGGGAAGAACAACAATATATTTATGGCCCTTTAGGAGATGCGTCACAAATACTTCCATTTCCATTACACAGCAGAACACCAGGAGCAGTATCACGTTGCTTTGAAAGGGAAAAACAGTAGAGAGGAGAGAGAGGCCCTGTGTGTGCAGCCATATGTTGGAAATTTTCACAGAAGCATCCAGGTTTTGTTCAGGACGTTCACTGCCTTTTGCAGACTGCCATGGAAATGGCACTAGTGGCTTCAATGTTAAGATGTTGGAAGAAAGGAAAAAGATGTTCATTTTAGAGAGGGGGAAGCGAGTTCCTCCACGAATATAAGAGGATGAATACTCTTGTGGTGACATGTTGTTGTGATGCATTAATCATCTACCTTCTTTTCAAGGAGGTGTTTTCTAAGCTGCCCTTTGTGTTTTCTCATTCTTATGACCTACAACTACTTAGTATCTACCTTCCAATTTCCATGAGCAATTAAGTTTCTTTCTACTCATCATCAGTGGTATTCAAAGAATTAAACAGTCTGAATTTTGCAAAGATGAGGCATTTATATTTTTCTCATAATTGCAACCAATCCTCCTGAATTAGGAAGCAAAATTCAAGCTCACACCCCAGGTAACTCTTTCTGCTCTTTTCAGAACTGTTTTGCAGGGTAAGGTGCTTTCTTTTAGTTCTGCTGGAATGTGAACACCATTTGGTGGAATATGAACAATTATCTAGAAAGATCTGTTAGTGAATTAGCCAAGGAAAAGCAAAGAACTGAGTATCTTCCATCTCATACAAATAAATGAGCTACATCAGAAGATTTAAGCAATCAAATTTGCATAATGAACATGTTTATGCCACATTATAGTCACCTGGTTTACAAATTCAGTGAGCATTTCACCACTATTGTCTGCTGTCATAGTAGAGAAATGAAACATTTGGGGGAAAAAAGTTTGCAAGGCAACACGAATGTATTTTACTTTTTAACACCCGATCTCCAAGAGGATTTTCTTCCTGGGGGAGTAACCTCCCATTGCCAGATTGGTGGTTAAAAATGTGGGATTAGTGCATCTCACTTGTAGTCATTTGGGCAGGGGATTGTTTGTCTGAATTCTGTTCAGATTACTTAAACCAAGCAGCTGGCTGTCTTTTGTATTTTCTAATATATCTATTTCCTTTTCTATTTTCTGTTATGAGCTGATAATAAGTAATTTTTTTTCTTTTTTTACAGCATTGTCTAGTGCAATAGTGTTTTGATTTCAGCACAGCCCCTTCGGCTTCTGTTCAGGCACAATTTTCAAGAGCACAAAAAAAGAGTTTATACAGTTGGGTATCTGAAAATCCTGCAAATACTGTTGTACTATTTGAGCAACCAAATAGTGTTTTAATTAATAGCTGTATGTATGTTTTTCCCGTGTAGACCTAAATAATTTCTCTCTGACCTCTAGAAAATCAGTTAAAATGTTAACCATGTCTCTCATCTTTCTATACTTTACTGAGAGGTTTAACATGACCTGTTTCCTTCTATCCATTTTGCTCAAAAAATCCATAGGTACTAGAGAGATGTATCTGAAAAACCCTGGAAACCCAAAGAGAAAAAGAAAAAAACTAAACAAAATATATAAAAAATTAGTTTTGCAGATTATTGAATTTTAGCCCCTAGACTCTCAGTCATGTTGGAAACACCTTTTGGTATTCATCTTTTCCTCCTCCTTATTCTTTCTGCACTTCACTTTCCAGAGGATTTGCTAAAAATACGTATTTTTCCAATTCAAGTGCTCAGTAACTGAAGGTCAGGCTGGTTTCTTTTTTTTGCATAACCTGTTGTTGCTCTGTCTGGAAGGAGAAGGTTCAGTAACAAAGCCAGTCATGCTGCCTTTTCCTTGCCTAACTGCAAAATAATGCAAACTGCACAAAAAAACCCCACTCCCAGAGGAATACATCTTAATATTTGTGGGAAACTGTTAACCCCCCTGGCATCAGCTCATGACAATATTAACATTTAGTATCTCATGTACAGTCTATAATACAGAATGCCTGAAGTGTAAGGGACCAAAGTTGTCTGATTCATTCCAAATTTATGAAGATATTATATTCAGGCTCTAAATGAAGGACAAAATTAGCATCCAAATTCTTAGTATCTAATGTACAGTCTGTAGTGCAGAATGCCTGTAGTCTGAGGGACTGAAGTTGACTGATTTATTCAAAATTTATGATGTTATAATTTCCAGACTCTAGATAAAGGGCAAATTTAGCATCCAAATTTTTTACCATCTCCCTTTTGTAGACTCTAGGTGACAGTGTCAGATTTTATGAAGTGCAGCTTTCTTCCAGACTACATATAAAGGTACCTGGTTTTGTAGTGATTTATGCAGTGCTTTTTTCTTTTACAGATTTTTGGATGTGTCTCTGTTTTTTTCCTCTTTGAGCATGAAGCTAGTTCTTAGTCTAATTATATATTTTCTTGTACATTGGCTTATAATAAAGTATTATGTATGTAAGAATGTAAATAAGACTACTCAGTGTGCACTGAGGTATTATTTGATTTTTATCCAGGGGTAAGGTATCAAACACCGTGACACAAATTTTAATTTATCACAAACCTGCTGTGATAGACAAGCCCTTCAAGTAGAAAACAATCTCAAAATAGAGTCCTGCTTGTACAGAAGAATTTTTTCCAGCTCTGCAAGGAGACTTTGGATTTTGTTCATCTGTCTGAAGGCAAAGGGAGGCCTGAATCAGCAGCACAGGCAATCCAGCAAAAGCATTTACCTTTTCTTAGAGCTTCTCCCCAAAACACAGATTTGCCATCATGGATTTGGACTGGCACCCTGTCGGATGAAGAAGGGATTTGTAATGTAGATTAAATCAAAACCTGTGTGTGGAGGTAGATACTTGAGAGTGCTGAAAGTCACTTTAAAAGTCAGTGGTGGGACTGGAACGAGAGGCCATTTCTCAGAGATATCGGTTCAGTGGGTTTGCTTCTGTGCTGTTGTCCTTGATGTGTCACAGTGAGGCTTCTGCCACGTGCTGTTGAATGAGCTTTGTCATCGTGCCTGCTGCCTCTGTGCCTGCTCTTGAAGCCTTGCTGTGTGAGATTCTTCTAGAGTGACTGTGCCTCCCTGTGTTTGGGTAACATCTTATGTTGGAGCCTGACCTGCTTTTGGTTGTGCCATTATGTTGGAGATGGTAAATAGTATGGAAGACATCACAGACTCATAGAATGGCTAAGATTGGAAGGGACCTTAAGGATCATCGTGTTCCAACCCCCCTGCATGGGCGGGGACATCTCCCACTAGACCAGGTTGCTCAGAGCCTGTGCCTTGAACACTTCCAGGGATGAGGCAGCCACAGCACAACGAATTCCAGTGTCTCACCACCCCCATGGTGAAGATTTTCCTCCTCATGTCCAACCTCCATCTCCCTCTTCCAGTTTTAATCCATTCCCCCTCATCCCATCCCTCCCTGCCCTTGTCCCAAGCCCCTCCCCAGCTTTCCTGGAGCCCCTTCAGGCACTGGAAGGTGCTCTAAGGTCTCCCTGGAGCCTTCTCTTCTCCAGGCTGAACACCCCAACTCTCCCAGCCTGGCTCCAGAGCAGAGCTGCTCCAGCCCTTGGGTCACCTCCATGGTTCACACCAATACTTATGAGAATAGGAAGGATTCTTGAGACGTTTTACTCTGGCCTTCCAAGTTACTTCTTGTGTCATCTCTCCCACCATTTTGACTCCCCAGGGTTTAGGTTGGTAGCTCCTTTTTGTAAAACTTTGGAGTTCACCCAGTTGAACTTAAGCTTAGACTTGGCTACCAGCCAAAAGGCCCTCCAAGTGAAGCATCCCAGAAGGATAATGTTTTCAACCTTTCAAATTTCAACTGCTTCCCTGCAGTTCTAATTACAGGCTCCCATCAGAGTAACCTCCCGTAGCGAGAAGTGAAAAAAAAACCAAAACACAAAAAGCATAATTTCTCAATAGAAAGATAAGACAATTGATTGCAACATATAAAGGTACCAATTATACAAGATTTGCTTGTTGGTTTTTTTAACTGTCACCATAGAATAGAATCCAGGTTTCCAGGCACTATTGCAGTCATCTAGTGTGACTGAACAAATGGGATGCTTTAAAAAACATGCAGTAAGTCACTGAGCCTCTGAGAGCCTCAACTGTAAGCATTTAATTGTCATTGACAGTTCTGGTCAATTAAGTCTATGCAATAATGATCACATCTGCAAAAATTACTGGATCTTTTATGTTCAGACAACCATACTTCTTAATTGGAATATGATTTTAGTGCAATCTTTTCTCTCCGTTACCAAAACTAACATTAGGGACCAGCATTTGGATCGGTGGATTGTGACCTTAGTGAGGGATGAGAAAGGCAGTGAACATGGTAGTATAGGTTAAAGGCAAGAAAATATTGCTCCTTCTCTCCTTTTTCCCCTCAAGTGGTATTTGCATGATGAAGTGTGGTCTTCATGAGACAGAGGTGACCCTGAGCTTCTGTGCTCCTTCTTTCAAAGGGAATTTTTAGCCTGATGTTCCCTTGGAGTGGCATATGGTTTCTGGTCAGAAAGATATTATCTATTTGCAATGTAAACTGTGCTCATTGCTGGTTGCCAATGCAATGCTATGTATACAAACCCTCTATTAATATCTGCAGCATGTACATGCTTTAGTGCACTTAAATACAGATTTGTGTTTATGTAAACATAGGACAATTAGAGTATTATTCTTCAACCCCAAGTGAAGAAATCGTAGCAGTATGGTACTTAAAATAAGGCATCTTTTAGATTAAAGTACTTAGGTTTGACCTATGTCTTGTAGCACCTATCAAGTATTTGTTAAATGTTAGCTAGAGAAAGACCTTGTTGAAAATATTAGCTCAAACTACCAGTCTCTCTTCTCTTCCATGCAAATCCTGCAATTTGAGGAGTAAGCCTCCCTGTATTTTACCTACCCATGAATTATGGGACTTGAGTGACTGATCTTCTAAATCATCTAACAAGAAACCCAGCAGGAGAAAACAAGCTAGAATATTCCAGTCCATCTGCAAGTTGTTGGAGCACTGGGGTCTGTCTTACAAAGAAGACTCCTCAGTGCCCCTGGCTGGATGCAGTCCCAGTGGGACAGAGCACAAGCCTTATGGCTTGGTCCTGCTGCTGGGTGGACTGACACATACTCTTGTATTATGGGATTCCATGATGTTTGTTATTATGGGCAATATTTTGTTTTTTTCACTTTTCTGCATCCCTGTTAGGTTTGTTGGTTTTTTTTAAATTTCAGTTTTAAGCTCTTTTTGTTTGGAATTCACATCTCATTCTTTTTGAAATTATACAAGCTAATTTAGTCAAGCAGTCTCCAGAAAAATAGGAAAGTTATGCTAATTTTTGGAGATTAAATTGTATCTCTTGTTTTGCTTGTGAAATAATGTGCTCTTAGTTTATGAGGAACTTGGTGTGTTCTCATGACGAGTTGGAATTGTATCTTTAATGCATTATGAGCTCCTCAGGAAAGGATCACACGGAATGAATCCTGGAAGCCAAGTTAATCAACACTGCCCCAGCATTAGCATTGCAGCTTTTTATGCCTTTCACTAAAAGCCTGTGTGGGAAGGTGTTGTAATAGGAGGAGTTAAGGCAAGCCTAATATCTGGATTTGGAAGAAGAAAATACTGTTATGGCTGTTTAAGAATACTAATTATTTTAAGATCCCAAAGCTGTTAATGCTGAGACTACAGATGTTTTTATTTCTAGGCTCTGGGCTACAGCACCACTCTGAAACTTGTGGGTCCTGTGTTTGCTGTTGCTTTCTGAACAGCCTTTGTCACTCACTTCACTGCTGTATTACCAGATATGAAATGGGGACAATGGTACTAGTCTAAGTGCTTTGAAATCAGTTATTATAAAGAAACAATGGAAACCTATTGGGGCAGTGTGGTTGTGGTTTGCCAAGGTTACAGAATTCCTCAGAGACTCGTGTGTGCGGTTTTTTCCTTATGTGAGATTTCTGTTTGTAGGAGATTTTCACAGGGAGATTTCAATCCCTAGCAAGTGCCAGATGCAGGGCAGTGCTTCAGAGCAGGAGCTGCACTGTGTGCTGATTTCACATGGTAAAAATGACTGCACAAGGGCAAGGCACTGGAGAACAGTTCCTAACAGTACCTTAAAATAACTTGCTGCTCCTTAGCCCTACAGGCATGGTGGTTTTAATTTTATTTTGTTCTACAACATAGAGACTGCATCCCTAATTGCACAGCATAGAAGCCATGGTTTCCTGTCAAACAAGGTAATGTCTGTAGTTCTCCTCTGGTCTCAAATTATTTATTCTGTAACTGAAGAACGAGCTTGTCACTATGATGCTTATAGGGCTGTAGTAACACTTGTACCTTTTAATAAACAAACATTCATAGGAGTTCTTAGGAAGACATCAGACATCAAGTTAGATTCCCGTGATAAACAGTATCGAGAAGCCCATAATAACTCTTGACTTACAGCAGAATTTGTTGTAAAGCCAAATGATTTTCTTTGCCTGGGGTAGAACACTGAGATAAAATTATGAGAACAAGGAGACAAATTTTTCTGGTTTCCAAAGTACTTTTGTCTGTGAAATGCTTTTTAGGTCTGTAGTAAGAATTAAAGTGAAGAAGAGACGAGCCTGCATGCCCAGATGCACTGAACAAATTCAAAGTTTAAAGTACAAACACAAGCTTGGAGTCAGAATCCAGATGTAAATGTGTGAGCATCCAGTGTGTGGGACACTGAACTGGGCAGTGGAACACGAGTCCTAGTCATACCTCTGGTGTTCATCTGCTCTGTGACTTGCTCAAAGCCAGTTCTCCCCCAGCGTCCTTTTTTTTTTTCCATTTTGTTTGCTTGCAGAGCATGGAAATCCACAGGGATAGAAATCCTTGCATCAACCAAGCGTCTGGGCTTATCTTGTCTGTGATCTGTAAGCAATATGATAATGGAAGCAAGAGACATTAGTTAAAGTCCTAATCTCATTTCTGGTGGAAACTTTAATCTGTTTAAGTTTTTTTTTCCTTTTGGGAGGAGGCTGAGCAGATGACAATACTTTAGCCATCACTGTCACTTTCTGCTCTTTTCACAATGTGGCCTTGACTTACTTTCTTGTTTTGCTCTGCTGCCAACCCAGGGTCAGCTCATGGTCTCCTCTCCATCGCTGCCAATGCCATGTCTTCCTAGTAATAGAGCAGTTTCCCTCCTTGTGTAAGGGAAAAATCGTTGATGGTCAGCCAGTGTTACTGCTTCTGTTTCCCCTGACCTCTTCTCCCTGCTGCACAAATGAAATAGAGATCATCCTTTACACTATCTCAATTCATACTCAGCAGTGCAGGGACCTGATAATGGAATTGGAGTTTCAATCTGTGGGTCAGGAGATTGCACTGGGCTCACGGTGGGGATGATCAAAACTTGCTGCAATTGAATGGCTGTTTGTGTCCTGTGGGGAGAAGGGATTGGTTCTGCCAGCTCTGAGCCTTGTTCTCTTTTAGGAAGTGTACAGCAGTTCAGGCTCGGGTGTCTCTTCTGCTTCAGTTAACTAAACTGGAGCTGGATTAGCCTAAGTTTTATCCATTTTGTACCTACTATGGGAATTGCACTTGCTAATGAAAGACATGAAAATACAGTATAAAATAATTCAGGTACTTGATTCTTGAAAATGAAGTGCATTATTATAATGCACATTAGGGCCATAATTTTGGTATGTGGTCATAGCGGCCTTCCAGTGCCTGAAGAGGTTCCAGGAAAGCTGGGGAGGGACCTGGGACAAGGGCAGGGAGTGACAAGACAAGGGAGAGAATGGATGAAAACTGGCAGAGGGAGATGAAGGTTGGACATGAGGAGGGAATCCTTGGCTGTGAGGGTGGTGAGAGCCTGGCCCAGGTTGCCCAGGGAAGCTGTGGCTGCCCCATCCCTGGCAGTGTTGAAGGGCAGGTTGGATGGGGCTTGGAGCAACCTGGGCTGGTGGGAGGTGTCCCTGCCCATGCAGGGAGTTGGATCTAGGTGATCTTTCAGGTCCCTTCCAAACCAATCCATTCCATGATTCTACGAACATTTATGTATGCCTTAAATCCACTTTGCATTGCTACAGGGGTGTAAAGGAGCATTGGCACAAATTAATATCTTTCCCATTTTTCTTTAAGATATTCACCTTTTGAAATTTGTTCATATATATCGGTAATTATGGATCAGAAGATGTCTATAGATTACTCACTTTGCTTAATAAATATATTGGTCTGTTCTAGTCCTCAATTTTCCCTTGAATGCCAGTTGTGTTTTTAAGTGTTGGCCAGCACAAATCCAAGTTCAGGATCCCGTAGGGCTTTTATAAGGCTGACCTAGAGGACCTAGTATATCAATGTTCAGGTAAGTTTTTTGAATACAGTATGTAATCCCTTACCCTTATATTTATCTTCCTGTTTACAGTGAAAGTTCCATCTGTTTTCCCATCCAGTTGCTCATGAATAGATAATATGACATGCTGTCTTCTCAAAAGCTGCTTTTCTTTCCTTCATTCTGCCAGTGATGCAGAAAGTCACCATACATTTGCATGTGAGATACCAACTCCAAATCACATTTATGTATCCTGGACCAATGCAAAGGAGAATAATGAACCACCAGGCAGTGCTCTTGGATCTCTTTAGATGAGGCAACCTGTTGCAGTGTGTCTCAGGTGGTGACCTATGGTAATTGTTGTTGTTTTATTCAGACTTAGTGTAAATTTAAGCATCCAACATCGCTGCCCTTTGGAACTGTCCATTTGAGCATCAGCAGCAGTTTATGGCTTGTGTGTTGTAATGGAAACAGGGTCTAAACTGCTGGAAGACCATTCCAGTTAAAACCGAGTGTGTCTTGTGAATTGGGGGCATTGTGCACAATAAAAAAGGCTGAGCCATAAATTTGTATTTCATAATTGTCTGCCTGTGTTATAGAAAGAATGCCTTTCAAATGTGTCTTTTCCAAATTCCTCTTATTGTTGCTTCTTCAAGGCATAAAGATTTTTGATGAAAGGAAGGGGAAAAAATAACAGCAAAACTATCTCTGTGTAATGGTAGAAAAGAGTTACATAAAAATTGGGAGTCTTGAGAAATCGAAACCCCAAAACTCCAACTAAAAAAAAAATCACTAGCCCAAGCCTAAAGAGAAACCCTGAAACAGTTAATATTGTTAGTACATTGTAGAAATGGTAAATATGCAGGGAAACTGAGTTTGTAAGAATGATAAGTAAGCATGAATGGTGAAGGTTAAACCTGGAGAATGTGAATAAAAGCTGCATCATTTTGCTTACAGTGTCTCGGTACATCCAGCTGTGAAATCTGGGTCTGTGGCCAGTTCTGAACTTTGAGATCACAGTCACAGCTAAGGGATCCCCCACTTGCCTTCTGGAGAAATTCTTAATTTTACCATTTTAATTTCCAGGTATTTAGATGGAATTATTGTTGTTTTTCTTCTGACTGGATGTAATCCAGCACCCAAAGTCTCCTGATGAGGGCAGGGTGTTAAATGCCTTGATAGAATCAATGCATTCTTTTGATTGCCTTAATTTGTAAATCAATTGGTTAAATCAAAAGATAAAAAGCTGAATGGGCAACAAGGGCAAGTTAGGGTTTTTATTGTTTTGTTGGTTGTTTTTTTCTTCCTTCTAGGTAGAGACAGAGATTTGCTCTTGTGCAGGAACCAGCTGCTAATTCTTGAGTGTGTGGGTGGTGAGAGCCTGGCCCAGGTTGCCCAGGGAAGCTGTGGCTGCCCCATCCCTGGCAGTGTTGAAGGGCAGGTTGGATGGGGCTTGGAGCAACCTGGGCTGGTGGGAGGTGTCCCTGCCCATGCAGGGGGGTTGGATCTAGATGATCTTTATGGTCCCTTCCAACCCAAACCATTCTGTGCTTCTGTGCTTCAGGTCCCTTCCAACCCAAACCATTCCATGGTTCTATGAAACATCAGCTCTTTTGGTCGAAAGCACAACTGACAGTGGACAGAACAGCAACAACTGGAAAATCAAGCTTGCATTAAATAATATGTTTAGGTAGAGTCCTAACCAGATGAGTTTGCTTGTTTTAAAAAAAGAAATAATAATTAAAAAATCCTTAATCAGGTATCCCACAAGCAAAAGAAGGCATCTCTCTTAAGGAAGAACACATTACATTTTATGAAGATGAGGTAAAACTAAGATTGAAAAGAAATCAGAACTAAGCTTCTTACCAAGGGAACTCTTTTTACAATTCCACCTTGAAATAAATATCAGCACTTTTCAGAGTGCAGTTTCTTTGGAGTTCTGTATTCTCTAAAATCCTGGCCATGTGTCCCAGTAGCAGCTGCTAAATACAAACCATTTAGGAGCATCTAGTCCCCACCAACTGGAAAAATGTGACCATAAAACTAACACAGGTAGGACACAACAAAACAAATTAAGTGATATAAGTAAGAGTATTAATGCTGCAGTATTGCTGAAATGACAATATGTGGACAGGTTTCCATGATTGTGAGGAATTTTCTTGAAAAATCGTCCTTTAACTTATTTCCTGCAGACTGGTGGAAGTTTTGACGTCAGATGTGGTCAGTTGATGAGTCAGTGTAACAAATGATGTCGTTTGGGAAGAAGATTTCTTCATAATAAGTTTAAGAATCTGAAATGGGAAGTCTAAGCCTTCATTTAATTTATTTTTTTTCTTTTAGGAGCCCTTAGAAGTATGAGGCCTTCTGCTTCAATGCTGTCTTTTCTTGTATTTTATACGTAAAATGCTGCTTCTGTGTTTGCTTCAGTTTTCCTTCTTTTCCATGCCTTTTTCTTTTTTGCTTCACCTTTCTGTGTAGAGTTCCTTTTGCTTTGCTCATATGAAAGTGGGGTCCATGGAGACCTCAGTGCTTTCTGGAGCTAATTTGAGCAACAAGTTCCACTTGCTTACAAGTTCTGTAAGCAAATTGTTGTTGAATGAAACATTTTACAAGATCAGGTTAAAACCACACAATAGCAGGCTAAAAAGTGCATATTTTCCTTCAGTTACTAGTTTATCTATTGGTAATTAAAGAGAAGACCAAATATTTATTTTGCTTTCAAAGTGTGATTTGTACATGTTGGCAAGACCAATTAAACTTTTAATTCCATAAAATATACTCAGGTTTGTTTATGCAGAGATTTGATGCTCAGATATTAGTGTAAGTCCATCCAGATGAATGAAGCCCAAATGGTAAGGAGGTACCCAATTACTTTTGTCTCAGCCAGCAAACGTGCTGCTCTAATTAAAAGTCTGCATGGAATATTTATAACCAAGGAGAAAAAGAAAAACTCCCGAACAGTAAGTCTGCCAAAAACAGTAAGTGCAGAGTTAAAATCCTCTGAGTAAGGGAATAATAAACTTTTCTGTGATGTTTGTTTTCTCGACACCAACAGCCTGGATGACAGTTTGGAAAAAATATGTCTGGTGTTACTAAAAAATAAATTGTTGAGTTGGAGAGGAGGAAGAAATTACGAGATGAAATTGTGTCACTTGCATTACCTATGAGGTTAGAAGATGGTTATAATGTTACTTACAGGTCTTAAAAAGTGCCTAATAGCTCTAGGTGGGAGCCTGTTCAGAGGATGTGGATGTGCTGAGGACTGACTGCAGTAGAGCAGCTGATTCCAGACCTAGAATAAAGTTTCCCTTTCCTCAGTAATTGCAAATTACCTCTTAGAATACTTCTCATCAGTGGATTTTGAAGAAGTTGGCATCATTGTCCCCCTGCTACAGATTTGTGGGGACATGGAAAAATGAACTGCTGTAAGGGTGTCACAGCAAATGCCAGAGCCATGACACATGAGTCTCTGGATCACCACTCTCTTCTCTTCCCTGTCTTAGGTCTCCTGTACTTGGGTTGTTTCTGAGTTTTTATGCACCCTGCTGGCAATCACAAGTATCCTTCATAATGGCCCTTTGTTGCAAGGTTTTGAGTTTAGGATGCTAAGCAGCACTGAAGTGGGCAGTTCCTCAGCCCTGTGCTACACACAGCAGCACATGGATTAATAATACTCCTCAAAGCAGCATCTGTAAAAGTTGTGGGTCATGAGCAGCTTTCCAGAAGAGTCCCTGTTGTCTCCCTGTATGGGAAAATGAAGCATGAGGTGTCAGGTTGCAAAAAATCGTGACCTGAAATTTTATTCGCTGCGCACGTTTTTTTCCACTGGTGATGTTCCTAATAATGTATTGTACAAATCTCATCCTTGTGGAGATCATTTTTGTTTTTTCTTCCCTACCTACTACCTGGAGCACTGACCAAACAATGTACATCCTCGCACAGGGAGGAAGAAATGCCCATTTGGGTGGTATGTGCCTTATAAGTCATCCTTCAGTGGAATGCAGAGGAGGCAGGAGCAGCTGGGAGCAGATAGGAATATTACGCTTCATTTGTATCATCTTTGTCTGAATGAAGTTCACCTCATAATTCCTGTGAGGTCTCTTCACTTTGCCTTTCTGTAATTTCATCTCTTGAAACAGTGGCTCTGAAAACTGCTATTTATAGCACAGGGCAGGCTGGGGAGAGGAGGAGAGAAGGGGTCTCGGCCTCGCTTGCCTCTTGCACTCATTTAGCAAAGGGCTTGAATAGGTGGGCAGGGAGCACAGGAACAGCTGCTAACATGAGGAGTTTTCATCTCCAGATGACTGCTTTCTGCAGACCTGCTCCTGGGATCCAAACGAGATCAGCAGCAGGAACTCAGGTGCTTATGTGCCTTTGGGGCTGCCTTATTAATCCCTGCTGTGGAAAGGTCTAACCTATCTATGGAAGTTTTAGACAGTCTCTCTGTTTCCTGTGCAATGCTGTAGGAAAGTCTTTTATTTTACAAATCCATGTGTAACCATTTAAAACTCATTTCTATAGAACAAGTTTTATACAGAACCTTGTTGATTTTTATCTTTGATAAAAGTTCCTGTCGATCTGATAGAGCTTATTTTTTTTTTCCTAGTCTTTTGGTTTAAAGAGGCACGTTGAAGGCAAATTCAACTCTCCCAGCCTCAGAGAAGTTTGTTTATCATGCTAGGTATAATGTTTTTAAGCCAGGGTTTATGGCAGCATCTGGTACAGTAGCCTGCCTTGCCCAGTTCTCCTGCAATAACGACATCCTTGGATATTTTTAACAACTCTGCTGTCTGCCAGTAAAATGATAGCAATCATCATCTTGTTCCAGAAAAATTAAAGGGAATAAACAAAACTTTCCTTACTTGCAGGACTTTTTGCACTGTGCCCCTGTGCACAGGGTCTTCATTTGATCTTACTTTGAGTAAGAGGGAGTGGAGTGTCCTGTGGCAAGTGGCCTGGTGCTGATGGTGTGAATCAAGACTCTTGCAGAGTTAATTCCTCAGAGGTTGGAAGAACAATGACATTAGTAGCAGCATGGGGCTTTTTCTGTGTCAGAATTTTATTTTGATCTTGCATATATTTTCTAGTATGTTGCTTTGGGGGAAAAATATCCACCTCAGAACTGAATATAATATGAGATATCTGACCATCTTTTCCCTGAATGATTCCTAAAAATTGAATTTAAAAAAAAATAATAAAATATTGGTACTTACTGTACTATGCTTTTCATAGAGTACTGTGGTTTGCATGGCTGTGCCTGTGGTATGTTTGTTGGAGTAACACTGATGTTGCTTTCAATGCTCCATTTTCCAACTTTCTGAGCATCCCTTTCAGTGATTTCTTTTTCTACTGTCAGAACTATTGCAACAAAATGTAGAAAAACTTTTCCTTTTGAAGTAGACTTTAAAAACCAAACAAACAGAAAAGGACATGAGGGAAACAGTCTTGTTCTTCAGTGTAAGAATCACAGTTTTGTTGCTGAGGAGCGTAGCTTGGATGAAGCAGAAGAAATTCCACTTTGGGAAAAATGAAAGGAAGAGCTTTCAAATGTTTTTTCACAGACATTTTAAGGAGCTACATTTTCTGAATTGGGTACAAGAAGTCATTAAGCTGGAATTTGGATTTGCATCATGGAATGCACATAACAGAATCTGCATGTGTGACAGAACTTTCTCCATCGCTGATGAAAGTTCATTACGGATCTTTGCATATTCTCCTCAACAAGGCCAGCTCATTCTGCCCCAGTAGATCAATTAACTTCCCTTTGCCATCTGTTCGACCAGCCATTAGTTCTGTCAACATTGAATCTTCTGGTGGCTTTCAACAACAGAAGGGCTTTAGGAAGCTGGAGAGGAGGCAGGTGTCAGTAGTGCACTGGTGTGTGCTTGCTGTACGCTGTGCTGGCAGACTGAAAGACCTTGAAAAGAGGACTTACAGACAGTGGAGAGGGGTTCTATCTGTAGCTTATTGTTTATTCAATTAAATAAATGTTGAATTTGCTTCTTATCATTTCCAGAATCATGTAAGCAAAGATGTCATTTCAGTTGTAGCCCTAGCAGAAGCCTGATTCTAGTTTGGTAAAAAAGTGGTGCAGTCACTCCTTGACCTTCAGCAAGATGTGGATCAGCCCATGGGAGACCAGAGTATTGGCCTCCTGAATTATGGA
Source organism: Apus apus (assembly GCF_020740795.1). NCBI lineage: Eukaryota > Metazoa > Chordata > Aves > Apodiformes > Apodidae > Apus > Apus apus. Next base: position 529,253 of record NC_067307.1, on the reverse strand, counting down.
AGGCCTTTGAACAGTGCATGGTGCTCAGAAGCTCCCACTGAGAATGTCATGTCTTTGTTAGGAAGGGACAAAAAGTTGAAGCCTGTTGAGAACAAGGACACCTGATAGCTATGATTCTTTTTGAAAGTCTGTCTGCTGAGAGGTCTGCCCCAAGATACATCATGTGTTTATGTAGCTATTGAGGTGTTGCTCATCTCCTCATGCTCCTGCAGAATGGAACACAGAAATATAGCTACAAAGGGTATGCTGTAGGTTATATGGGCTAGTGTTGAAAGATACTTGCAAATCCTTGGGTAGAAAAAGGGAGTTTCAACAAACAGGATGTTTTTTGGGTACATTGCTGCTGTAGAACACCATCTCTTTGGGGTTGTGCAAGGCTCAGTGTTTCTTTTCCTTTTTGAACAGTGCCAGTGTTGCTTTTTCTTTCTGAAATAAGTTCTTAACAGCTATCCTGCATTCAAAAATAGCTCAGAACTCCTGGTCATCCATGCAGTAACAAAGTAGTATGATCACAAAGAGGAGGCTGCAAAGAAACTTTAGGAAAGAAATCGATTTACTGTTTGAGAGGATTTTGCCATCCAGAAAAGTAAAGGGGAGAGCTCTGTTTTTAAATGATGAAAAAACTAAGGTGTCTCTCAAAAAATGGAATCATACCTGCCACATTGTCTGCCATGCCAAGTAACTGAGCTTCTGCTTTGTGCACTCTGCAGATGTTTCTGCAGGGTTTCTTCCTTCCATGTTGCACCAGTTAGAAAGCTGGTACAGGGGATGGAGTCTTTCAGATGTGAGCAGGCATCCAAGTGACAGTGGCAATATGTCTGGGTGTTGTATTGTCTCTTTCTGGAGTTTGGGATTTGGGGTGTTTTTTAAAACCTCAAACAAGTTTCATCCAGTTTAGATAACTGATGGATGTTTTCTTTAGATTTAGTGAGACACCTACTAAGACAAAACCCTTCTGTGTATTCAGAGATATTCCATATGTTCTTACTGAATATATGGTATGTGTCCCTGGCTTCTGACAGATTTGAGGCTAGAAATTCTCCCATGGAACTGCATACAGGTGTGTAGTACTGCTCCCCCTTTTCAGTTGTTTTCAGTTCTAAAAGTCACATGCAATAGAAATGGTTCTGAAACACGCTTTGCACAGCAAATGTACCCAAATGTCCCATTGTTTTTTCTAGTGTCAGGAGTTTGTTTGTGGTGGGGCAACCAGAAATAGGATAGATTCTGTGTTGCCTTTTCATGTCATGAGATAGGAAAAACCTGGAGATTTGTGGAGGTGCTTAAGGCATGATAATAATATTCACAGCTTTATGCTTTTCAGTTTATGCTGTGCTGGATAGTCATAGGAAAAAAATACTGCTAGCAACTTGTAAGTTACTCAGAGTCTATCTAAACCTCCTTCAGGTCTATATCCTCCAGAGTCTAGGTCTTGTCCTCATGTCCTTAGCCTGTTGAAGGTATTAACACTCACTTATGCATGGCCATAGGTCCCAGCTTGGATGTGTTCGTGTCTCAGTATGTTTGTGTGGGCTGAGAGATGTGCTGAAAGAGCTGGATGCTGCATTTACTATTACCCAAGGCCTCTCTATGCTTCTAACATAATGCCATTAATAAAGAATTAATATTAACAGAAAATCAAAAAAGCCTAGAGCAAATATCTTCCTTGAAGAACAAGTTGAACAAATTAAACAGCAAAATTATTTTTTTTTGGTGGGTGTTCATGTTACCTAACTTGTTATTGCTCAGTGGTGTTGCAGTATTACAGACCTCTGGCTTCCAGAGGTTTTCTTTCACCTCTGCAGAAATGAATCAATATTAACAACATTAATAATCTTTACTGAGTTCCTGTTTCCTTTGAGGTAGACTACTTTTCTACACAAATGGTTACTCTGGGCCCTTTCTCACGATTTCACACTGCACCTGGGTACTTCTGTAAATCCTTCAGTGTATCACATTTTACCTTATTTGTCAATATTGTAGCCAGCTGTTGGTGTCTCTGAGGTTAATGTCTTGTTGATGCTTCCCTCAGAATTTCCGCTTTCTAAGACTTAGAAATTAGCTTTAAAAAAAAGAAAAACAAAACAGAAACCTTCAGCTGAAAATTCAGTCTGTCATCAGAAATGGAAGTGCTTTAAAGATCTGTTAAGCTGTGTAATGGACCCTCCAGGGAAGAAATGGGAGGCCTTTTTCTTGAAATCTTAAACTGCAGCTCAGAAGTGCTGTGTTTAGGTACTGCTGGGAACAATCACCATTGGCAGAGGGGTTGCTTTGGGTTTTATTTATATCATAACAGGAACAAGCAGTGGGAAAACAAGAAATGCCACCAAATAATAAGTTAACAAGCATTTACTGGGAGTGTAAATTAAATGTTGATAGGTAGAGGTGATGCTCCATTACTAACAAAAATAGAATTAGGTGACCTAGTTCAAACTTGTCACCTCAGTCTTCCAGGGTGCAACATCTGAAGGCAGCCACACAACTGAAGACTAGAATATTACAGAGGGTGTTTGAGAAGAAGGAGTTAAGATCTACCTGTACCTTCGGATTCTCTCAAGAAAATGTCACAGAAGCTACTTGGGCATAAATGCTGTGCTATTTTAATTCTTGAGGTGGTTGATTCTTCTTTAGAAACAGTTTTTGCATTCACTGCTTCCTGCCTGAAATGTGTGTCCTTTAACCCAAAGTGCAAGATCCCAAATTACAGAAATGGTTGGAAACTAATTAAGGAGCAGCAGTGCCACAGTGTTGAGAGCTCTGCAGTTGCACAGGGCTGCCCTTCCAAACAGAGGCCATGGGCAGGTACAGCAGGGATCTGCAGTCATCGCAGAGGAGTTTTGACTGAGCTTTTCTAAAAGGGGCAAAAAAAGGAGTTGTGGGAGCTCAGATTTCAGAGCAGCTGCACAGACACCTTTTTCTGCTCCTTCTGGCTGAGAAAGATGGCTGCTACAGTTACTGTAAGGTAGAGGATTTACATTGAAACAACTTCTGCAGTCACCTCATCTCTGCTTTTCTTCCAGTTTTAAATCTGAAAATCTGTGTGTTTTTCTTGTTAAGGAAATGTGGCCTTTCAGAAGTTCAATGCAAACAAACTCTGTTGAGGAAACAAAAGGCACATGCAGCTGCTTGAAAAGAAGTGTTAAGATGAGGGCTAAGGACATTATTTATTTTGGTTAATACAAACTAAGGAATTTCAGCATCTTGAAAACTGGCTCTAAAGACTGGATAATGCCCCTTGAGCTCTTGAGGATGCTGTACCCCAAATGGTGTGGGCTGGAGGGAACAGCTTCCTCTTCTGATCCTCTCCCACATTTTTTGGGTGCTTGTGAGTGGGTCACATCTCTAATCTGTTCCTGGAGCCCTTCTTTGGCTTCATGTCACAAGGGGGATGATGTGTGAGACCTCTTAGACAGAATAATTTGAGGTATGTGGATGAAAAGAATTAGACACAGACTTTTGGTGTTATGATAAATGTTTAATAGTTGGGTAAATGCCAGTCTGATAAGGTGTTTAGTGAATTTAAATTCTGTTGTTGACATTAATACTTGAAGGAAGATTAAACTGCAGTGAATGGAAGATATTTTGCCTCTGAATGACAATGCTCACATTTCTTTTGTGTTCATTAACTTGACCATTCTGATTAATGCATCTTGAATTTCCTGCATGTCCATCTATAGGTGAGTGCAAGGTCTCTGGGAAGGAGTGTCTGGGCACTTCTTCAACATGGGCCTTTGTTTTCCAGAGTTTTCTTAAAGGGATGCAAAGACAACGCACAACAGAAAAACAGGCTCTTGTAAAAACAAAATTAACGTCAAGAAGATATTTCTGATTCTAGTTCCCTCCATTTGATCAGGGGAATGAATAGATTATTAAGGCTCAATATCCTTATATCATCTCCTGCCATCAGTACAGAGAGGAAATAAGTATCCAAATCACTAAATTGCTTCAAAGCTGCTTGGCAACTGCAAGTTGCAAAATTGATCATCTGACTCATTTGTTATTTCTTTCAAAGAAGAGAAGAAAGAAGAAAAGCAGTTCAGGATTATCACAAGGAGTAAATCCTGTTGCCCACTGCACTCTTAAAATCATCAGGGCTCATCAGAAAAATGGCAAAATGCAAAGTATCCAATAGTTACATTAATAGTAACAAAAACCAGTTGCACTTCCCTTCTGCTTTGTCCTTTTCACTCCCATCCCCAAAGGAAGTCTAAATATGAATGTAACTTAAACTTGGTTGATTTTGTCCACTAGTTCTTCTACATACAAACAGATATCAACTGTACTTTTTTGTCTGTTTCCCTTTTTCTTCCAACTGGTTTTTGTAACCTGGAACTGTAATAGAGTCACATGTTAGGAGAGGTGCTGGGTGATGCACATAAAACACCCTGTCTGAAGGACTGCAGGGAGAGAACCCTCTGTGAATAATAATAATAATAATAATAATAATAATAATAATAATAATAATAATAATAATAATAATAATAATAATAATAATAATAATATCATTCCGTGTTCGTTAGCATATCTTCTCCTGGACAGAGGTAATCTGCCAAATTTTAATAATCTATTTCCACCTGAGTATTCAGCAACTTGTAGTAGGTTAACAAGAGTGAAATGAGGTCACAGTCCTTTGAAGCAGCCACGACAGGCTTTTCTATGTCTGCATAGTATGGAACAATTCCTAGTGAGAATGTTCTGTGCACTATGTGTTCATACCCATAGCCAGAACTGCTGTTGTATCAACCTGGGAACCCATGTATGCAGTGTAAGGTGTTGGGGTTTGAATTTGGCAACTGCAGCACATTTTAATTCCTTTCTCTTTTCTGTCTTGACTGTTACCATCAAGGCAGTGGTCCGTTGCTAGACTCCTTGTGGTTGTTCCAGTGAAGAGTCAGGATGGAGGTCTGTGTAGTTGTGTGGATGACCCAGCCTATGTGGAGACTAGGATATTTTAAATTAAGCTAATCATCCTATGATTAATCTGATTGTCCTATAAAGGTCCTTTAAGAACAGGCTTGTGGCTCCCTGAAAATAACTTGTCTTTTTTTTTTCTAAAGTTGGTCCTCTATATTTACAAGAGGAGCAAGAGACTTTTGACTCAAACACAGGCAATTGAAAGTGTTTGAAAGTTCCAGAGATGAGAAGTGAAAAAAGAGCAATGGCTTTCAAAAAGTTACTGTCTTGCAGTGTATTGACAACTTCTGATTAGTGATTGCACTGCCAAAGCTGCCAGTGTAACAGTGCTACAGCTAGTACTTCTCAAGTCATTTATTATATTTGCCAATAAAGGGGCTGGGCTGAGGTTAAGGAGTGTTCTGGACGTGTTCTTTCTCTGCCACAGACTTTGTGAGGGTCCTTAGGTGAATTATTTATCCTCAGGTTATCCCATTCTCCTAATGCTTCTTGAAAGGATGGAAAAAGGAAGGCAAATCCCCTAATGGAGCTCTGTTTTCTGCAGTTAGTAAGTGGGACTTGGAGTGACAGGCTTTTCAAGACAGCAAAAAATGGGAAATGAACTTTAGCTTCTTCTGTCTGCTTTCTGTAACCAGAGGATCAGCTCTCCTTTCTGAAGTGTGTCAGATGTTTTATTCATTAAGCAGGTGTATCAAATCTTAGTGTGGTGCTAACTTCCATACTTTACGAGCTCTTGTAATCACTTGGTAGAGGTATGAAATTGCTCAGGGTATCCTTGTCCTTTCTGTATTAACCACTGTGACACATGGGAGGAGCCCTGCAGCCCAGCTCTGTGCCATCTCCTCTGTCTTGCTGCTGCTCATCCCTAACAGCTTTCTGTGGTGAAGTCGAAGTTAAATATTCTGTGTTTATAGAGACATCTTTTGGTGCAGCAGGTAGGCACCATCTATAGGCTATTAAAGGGTTTCAAAATAAGCTCTTTGTCCAGGGTGTCAGCTCTGATGACTTCTTTGTTTCGGGTTGGGTTTTTTTTCCCTGTTTCTTTCCCACCTTCTGCTTCTTCATTGAGAAATTTTTTGCATCTTAGTCATGAACAAAGAATAATGGAACGACTGGTGTTTTCTGCAATCAGTAAATAATGTAGAACGTGAAAGGAGGAAATAAGAAAGCTATTGAGAGAAGTAAATGAAAATGGAATTACATTGCTTTACAAATGCAGATATACTGAGAGCAGTTTTAGACATAAGAGGCAATACTTTCTGTCATTTGTATTTAGGTCTTAGAATGGGTTGATGCTTTTTGCTTTGTTTCAGTATTAACTATGAAGATCTGTCTATCATGGATTTCGCTGTTGGATACATTTGCTAAACATATCTGTACCATGCAAAGAGCTTTTTATTAGAGTTTTTAAAATGAGCTGTGCTTTCACAGTGATGAGAAGAGGCAGAATTCAAAATGGATAAGAAACACAATTACAATGCACAGATTGTGCAGCCTTGAAACTGTGCGAAGCTGACACGTCCTCCCTGCCTATGCAGTGTGCTTCAGGTGAGGAGTAGAATGTAAAGATTTTTTAGAGCTTTTTATCCGGACTTTTTTTATCTGGGCTCCTTTGCTGGCGGTGAATGATGCCTCCTTACAGGCTTTGGTCATCGACAAACCACTTAGGGGAAATTATATTATCTCCCATTTTGCAGAGATGTAAAACTGTGGCACAAAGCAGTGATGGGGCTTGCCTGGAAATGCACTGGAAATGAACAGCAGAGGCATCCCCAGTGACCAGGTAAAGCTGTCTGTACAATGTGCAGGCTAAATGGTTGCTTGACACGTAGCACAGATGTGTGAAACAACCACCTGAAAGACCTATTCCTTTACCTCAAAACCTGCACATTCTTGCTGATGACCTGAAGTTCACCTCCTATCTTGGGAGATGATCTTTGGGTCAGCCTTCTGAGAAGGGTCAGCAAAGAAAAAGCTTCTACAGCCTTGGCTGTATTTTTCCCTCTGCCAGTGCTTCCAAGAAAACAAGAGTGAGCCAGAATTCACCACTTACTCACCATTCATTTTCTCAGAAATAGTTCTGAACAGAAACACTACCAGGGAAATGGAATTTGCTCTAGGCTTATCTTTTGATTGTGACTTATAGCTGGTTCTGCCAGGTAAATGTTTGTGGACTCACACAGGTCTGAAGATTGCAGCTGTCATCTTGATGACAAAAATATGGGACTTCTATTCATGCCTTCCGGGAGCCATGAGGTTAAGAAAATTACTTTAATTTTTTCTTCATTTTCCAAAGTGTCTTTTGGAGTGAGAAATACACACATCATTCCCAGAAACACACTCATCAGAGCCCTGCCCTATCTCACTCCTCCAAATGTAACAACTAGAAAAATGGACAGTTAAGCTAGGGGGGAGGGAAATAAAACAGTGTGGTGAGTGGAGGACACTTCTAGCTCCTCAGAATTCAACTCGTGCTACAGGAATAGCTTGGGACTCAGTTAACTTGTATTTTACAGCCAGTTCTGTTCCATGTCTTGTATTCCTAAACCTCTTGGGTATTTTTGACCACTTCCATTATTTTACATTTTGAAGTATATAGAGATTGAGGGGCCCATCCTTTTGTAGCAGTTGAGCTCTGCATTAGTTCTAAGGACTCAGAATTCCTCTTGGTGGATACATGCTTAATAATTCTAGGGAAGGTGGTTCCTGTTTGGTCCCCAACTGGGATAACAGGGGTCACGTAGGGGGGCATTGGTCTTGGTAAATGATGTAACAGTCACCATGTCTACCAGTGAAAGTGTAACATGTGTCCCCCATCTTAAATATTTGCTAAATTTTGTATTTTTTTTCTTGTATGTGACTCTCAGATTGGTTCTACTTTGGGATTTTAAAGGTCATGTAATAATGTGAAGCATCTATAGAATAGCTGCAACCTAGCTAGATTTCATAATATTTTTTACTTGTGTTGGCTGGGCTTTTCATTTTTTAATCTTGCTCAGGAATACGTGACAAAATCAGTCAGAATAATTCTCCATGCACTGTTAATACTTGTCACTAGTTGGCAATGACAATTCACTTTGAGCTCCCAGTGAACAGGAGAAAGGACACCATTCTGACACATAATAAATAATCTTTTTTTTTTTTAAAAAAGGCAAAGTTGACTTTTTTTTACCCCTATCTTTAAAGCTAAATGAAGTACCAAGGGCAATTAAGGGACTTACAGGACCAGAAAGAAGGAATACTTTGGCAGTGGAGGGATGAGACCAAGAAGTGGTCATTTGAATGTAATGAGTGAGTGGCAAGTGGGTTTGTTTTCTTTTAGTCTTCATTGTGTTCAGTCTTTTCTTGGAGCTGGATGCAGAGTAGACGTGCAGTGAAAAAATAAAAAAACACTTGGGAAGAGGGTAATTGCAGTTATTAAGCAGTTGGGTAGTCTCTGCACTTCTGCTGTGAAGCTGTTGTCTTTGCAGTGTCTACCTGTCTCATTGGTAATTAGTTGTTTAAGGTCTGAACCCCGGTGTCCCATTTGAAATCAGTGGAAATACTCTCCTTGAGACTTGCTAGAAGTGTTTGATCCTGTAAGAGCCTTTGATTTACGAATCTGCTGCTGGTTTCAGGCAGCTTTCTGCAGCCCTGGAGCTTCCAAGACAAGTTTCACTGTGGCAGAGAGCTTGCATGTCAATTCAGTTCTGCCTTCTGGTCTGGTGGTTTGTTTGTGGTGTCTTTTTTTAGTGAATAACTGCAGTGTTGCTGTGCTTGTATTAAAGATAAGAACTAGAGTTCAAAAACATAAAACAAGTCACTGTCTCAGGAGTGTAACCATTCTGGTGTGACCAATTTTGCAATATATTTAAAGAAACATGATTTTCAAGACAATACACATTGCGAAGGAACATTTGTGACAATACAAGCAGCATGATTCCCATCTTGGGTGCTTGCAGAACACTTTGGGTTCATGAACTGAGACTTCTGGTTTACTCATCTCTGCAAGAAGAGGATGGTTGTGTCCTTCATATGACATTTGATCTGAGAAATTTTCTTTAAACATAAGGAAAAATGTTTTACAAGCTCAAAAATCTTCAAGATCCCTTACTAGTATAGTAGCAAATGCCCAACCCTCAGACTGCAGAATCCTGTGAATATAAAACTAACAGGGGGTCAGAAACAGGATTTTCCAATAGGTCAAACAGGAATTTCACTGAATGCAGTGAAGCCCTGTTTTCCAAAGCAAGTTCCTGTTGCACCATTGATAAATAGTTTCATTTATGGCTTTTATTTTTTCAGCTCATGTTGGTTTCAGAAATCTATATTTCATTGTTGCAACTTTCCCAGATGTAATTAACTGGCCTGCATGATCTCTCACATTCTAGCCATCAGAGATTTTTCCTGGAATAAGAAAATAATTAAAATTATTTGCAGTCATTCGGTGGTTCTGTCCTTAATGGATTCAGTGGCACTTAAGATGCACTTACCTTGGTCTTTATCTCTCTGTCCATCGCCCTAGTATTTTGAGTTCTTCCCATCAAAAGTAAAATGTCTTTCCCTGAAATACTCATGATGAGAATGAACAGGGTGTTTGCTTTAGAAAAGCAATAAAAAGAACTCCACAATTGCAAAGCTTAATGAAGAGAAGACAGTTGCATTTAGCAGAATTATTGCTCACAAACCCAATTGAAAAGATGGGGTTTCTATTTTTGACCTGCAAGAGACAAGGACTTTTTCATTCATTCATTTCCAAGTGTCAGGGATTTTAAAAGAGAGAGTCTCTTTTTCCATTTGGTGATGTGACATAGCTGGTGGGGTTTCTTCTGGGCAGGCTGGTTGTAGTGATCCTTTTGAGAATTGCTACTGGAGTGGTACATGTCCCACAGAAGTTCCTCTCTCTTGCTAAGACAACTTTCATCTGCTTTTCTGTAAGAAGCTGGGCTTCTGGGAAGGGCTCCAGCTGCAACAGAAATTGGCCATTCTCCAGGTTACTGCAAGCTGTAGTCACCCTTGGAGTGTCTATGCAAAGACTTTGATTGAGGTTTTAAAGCCCTTTGTTTTCATTGGATCACATTCTCTTATACCTGAGAATCTACAGGCTCCTATGCAATTTATGGAATACTTCAAGCCCACAATTTAAAAGAAGTGCCAGATTCTGCTTTGAAGACACCCATCAATCTTCTGGCTTGTGAGCCCAATGCTTCCAGTGGCTGTGTATTTCTTCTGATAGTTTGTGAACTTGTCCTTTCAGCAGATCCTGTAAACTAAACCTGCCCTATCATCCATCCTTTTCAGTTGGAAGACTAAGATGCAGAGATACCAAGTTGCTTGTCTGAGAAGAGCATCTGCGATAAAAATGGTGCTGGAAGTTACCTCTCCTGTTCCTTAGTGCTTTGAATTCAACCAAAGCTGCTGCTTTAAACCAAGCCCTCTCTGACCTTTTCAAGAGATCTCAAAAGTTTACTCACCCCTAAGGGTGTTGTGAAGCTTAATTAATGTTTGTGAAGCGCCTTGAGTTCTTTGGATGAAAGTGCTTTGGATTATTAATATTAATAATAACAGATGAGCCCCTGAACCATTCTGGTACAGTAGAATGAATTAGCATGAAGCAAGCAATCAACAACAACAAATCAAACCAGTAATGCTGTCATAGCCTGGGGCAGTGCGTGCAGCTGGTGGTCTGATAGATGTGACAGATGAATCCACTGATGTTCTCCTCAGTCATTTCCATTGTGAATTAAACTGTCTCCCATGTCCTCACAACAGCAGCATTTTAGCCAAAAGTCACCTGCAGCATTAACTTGCTTTTTCCAGTTGAGGCTTTTAGTTGTTTTAAATCATCTTCTACAGGTCGTATTCAGACATGACATAAGCTGTTCCAGAAGCTTTCTGGGGTGCCATTTCCCAGTCCCTGAAGAGTACCCCAGAAATCATAGAATCATGGAATGGTTTGGAAGGGACCTTCAAGATCATCTAGATCCACCCCCCTGCATGGGCAGGGACACCTCCAACCAGACCAGGTTGCTCAGAGCCCCATCCAACCTGCCCTTCAACACTGCCAGGGAGGGAACAACCACAACTTGCATGGATGTCTTGGCCAGTGCCTTTCAGTAGATCAGAGGAAAGGAAAGATGTAGGATCCTTGTTTTGTGTGAGTATCCTGGGTAGCAGACCTGGGGTATTTCAGCTGTTGTGTCCTCCTTTCTTTGCACAGGAGTATAAATGAGCCCAAACATACCTGGGAGTGAAATCCACAGTGCCCTCTTCACATAAGGAATATTAAACTAGTAAAAAACAGCTGCTTCATACGTGCACAATCTTATTTTTCTTTCAGTCCTCTCTTCCTTCTGTCATCAAAATGCAATGACACAATATAATTTTTTTTATAAACATTACAAGCTGAAAACCTGCCATAACCTCAGTAGATGATAATAAAAGTCTAGTATGTAGAAAAATAAATGCCTTAAGGCAATTTTTGTTAGAAAAAATATGGTAAGGAATGAATATTTTCTTGGACTATTGAACAAAGAGTTGGGCTATTAAGGAAAGAGTACTAATGATTTCTGCAAGGCTTTTGGAAGAGGGACAGCTGCTAAGATGAGTATTTTGCAGAGTTCCTGTACCAAAGAACAATCTGTACTGCTACAACTGCTGTTGGTCATAATGGGGAGATTCACTCCACAGAAAATACTGACATTTCAGAAGAAAACTTTGTTTGTTGTTGGAACAAGTTGAAATTTGTAGCTGAATGTGAATGCCAAGATGTTCTTACATGGGATTTGTATTGGTGTGTGAAAGAAAAAGAATCGGGGAAGCAAAGAATGTGTGTAATCAATTTTCCTAAGTAAATACCAATGTTATTCCAGAATTTCTTAGAGCCATATTCTCCAGAGCTATATAGAACAGTTAGGAATTCAGCACAGCCACATTTGAGAACTATTCATTTTTTTCATCCTGGCAACTCTTGTTTTGCTATGTGCGAATCTTTTCTGGTTTGGCATGCTTGGCAGTTTGCAGGAGCTGACCCTGAATTGTACTGTTTAAGTTAACATGTCTATAGAATGAAGATCTAACAATGGATGAACAACTAGTTTTAACCTTCATGCGTCTCCTTTTCCCAACAGCATTGGTGTTAGCTTTGAATAGCTCGTTAGGAACATCCCTCAGGTTCTTTTCAAGGGCTCATCCTGACTGCAGCCGGCACCTCATTCCCAAGTGTGCAGAATCCCACTCCCTTCTCCTTTCCTTGCAATTGCTCAACTCTGGAAGTTGGGCTAAAATGTCCTAGACCCTAACACTGATTCCTGGGATTTGAAAATTCCTTTTTTCAGCCCTTCTGTGCAGCTCTTAAGGGCAGGAATTCACACCGCAAAGCATAAATTTTGCCTTACGGTGTTTCCCGTTGCGAAGTAATTTGCTTGTTGACACATTAGGCCATTTATTTAATGAGACAGGGCAAGCCCTCTGCTGATGCATTTCACCACAAACTGATTGGAAATAAAGTCACTAAAGCAAGTGTGGCAAGATGTTAAAGCTGTCATTATGGTAGTGGCCAGCCTTTCACACAGAACGCTGCTGGCAAGCTGGTGGATTTCTTCACTCAGTATCATTTCCCTGTTTTTTTCCTTAAGCCCAGCTTTTATACAATGCATTCTTGTGGGTTATCTGTTTCCACAGCCTGATTTCATCTCATATTTACATAGGCAGCAAGGTGTATGATAGTTGTTTTCATTTAAGTTATTTTGCTACATTAAGGTTTGGCAGCACTTAGTCCAGTTACTCGGTTAGGTTCTTGTTTTTATTGATTCTGATTCCTACTGATACATCAAATCTTGCAGTCTTGGGTATTTCCTTTAGCTAGAGAATTCTTTTCCTTCAGCTGTTCTCTTGGAAACCAGCCCCATTCTTCCTGCCTTTTAATACTTAAAAATAATAAACTTATATAAGGAAATTAAAAATCAATGCCAGTTAGTTCTGATAACTTGAACTCATGATAGATTCCTTTGCTACTTAGTTGATTCTGGCATGTGTGTCTTGGAATTTTAAGTTAGTCAAATGTATCCCTGTTGATTAGATTTCAAATATGTGACACCTCTGAAGATAGCAATGTCACTTTTTACTTAGTTTTGCAATGCCCTTTTATGTCTGTTTTGATTAAAATATGGAGAGTCTAAGAGAGCACTGCCCTAAGTCAAATATTGTGTCCAGAGGGAAAAACAATGGACAGTGGGAAGGCCTGAAAAAGAAACATGGTCTTATAGAAACAAACAGCTCTTCATCTGGATCTGATCCACTGGAGGCAGGTATCCCACCCCTTTCCCCCATCTCTGACTTACCCTGCTGCTCTTCTGATCAGCTTTCTGCTCTTCCCATCACCTCAACAGTCTATGTACAACTTCCTTCTACTCTATGAGTTGCTAGTTTAGAGATTAAAATTCCCTCTAGTTTGATTTAATTCTGTCCAGTATTCAAATAACTTTTTTCCTTGGAGATCATGCCAATCTGTGCTTTCTGGATTTCTTTTTTTTAATATAAAGCAATACATAAATTGAACACATGCTAGAGCAAATGTTGGAAGTCCCTTCACTTATTAGCCAGCATATAAACGAACTGCAGCAGCTGATGTGTCCAAAGATGCTTAAAATGCAGGTTATTATCTACTGATTTGTAAGAAGTGTTTAATATGTATTCACTGAGTTCCCAGCTGGGGAGTTTAATGAAAATCTAGTTCTTGAGTTCAGCATCTTCTGAAGATCAAGTCCAGCCATTTCTGGTATTTGAAGCAGTTCTGAAGTCACACCCTCCACCCTAAATAAACACAAAACTCAGCCTGTTTTTCAAAATCACCTGTGACAGCAGTCCTTACTGCAGGCACTCAGATGTTTACTAGTGTTTTGGAAAGACATGACTGTTACTTTAAACAATTCTGACCAACACAGATTAGCTTTTAGCAATATCATATTCAGGGTAAAGAGCATGATTACTTGAATATCTAGTGTTTTCTCTATGAATATTAAATATCTTCAAATTCAGCAAAGGATCTTCCGTTGTGTTACTGGTAAACTGTTGTTTTTTTTTTTCCTTAATTTCTTAGTATTTGAAGTGCAGCAGAAAAACATAGTGATCTAGGAAGCGTCTGAAGTCAGATACATATCCTTGTCCTTCAATTTGGTGGCAAATAATTGAGCCCTGAAGGAGTTGGCTGAGTTGTTGTCTCAGCTGTAGTGTGTGTCTGTTGGTTCTGTTTCTTACAGCTGCCTCACAGCAATACATTTTGGCAGGAGCCCTAAGGACTGACACCTCAAAGGAGAGGGGGAAGAATGCTCTGAGTTGAGAGATCAAGTTAGTACGATCCAGAGCCCCGTGCAACAGAGATATCCACAAGAGAAAGAACTCCAGATATTTTAGGAAATTTTGTTTTAGGAAGATAATTCAGTGACATGTTTTTATCATTCACCACGTCTGGCACTGGCTCCATGTCACCATGATTTGCATTTAAGCCTTTTAGACAAGCTATTTTGCTTTGCTAGTGTGTGTATGATAATGTATCCATGTAAGCAGCATGCATGGGGGTTTGGGGGGGTTTATTAGGGCATTTGTGATTGAAATTTAGCTGGAGTACAGGGAAATCTTTCACCAGCACTTACTAGTTTAGGAGTATAGATCTTATTTATGAATTATGCTCACATGGTCAGAGGGGTTGGATGGTGCATGTGAAGGTATGAAGTAGCAGAAAGCAAGTGGTGAGACATCTCTGTGTTTCCAAGGGCAATATACAATACTTGACTATTTGGGCTAAGTGATTTAAGTGTGGTAACATTTGCATTATGTTTTTGAACTCTGCTCATGGTTTACAAATCGTTTCCTTATTTGTAGAATGATAGTAAACATTTTGCTAATGATAGACCATAGTAATTGTGAGGCAGGTGTTGGTCCTGGTGGAGAGGCAGGCAGAAACTTGATGGAAAAGGATTAACAGTTCTCTGGGACCTCAGGAGAATTTAAGTTTCTTACTGCTCAAGTTGTGTTTAAAAATGGAAATGTGACATCCCTATGTAGTCACAAGCAGAAAATCCTTGGTTCTGTAGAGTCATCCATTTTCTCCCATGAGCCTTAACCTAGCATGAGGGTCCACTAAATAGATTCAAAATGTAGGCTTGTTTTAATGCTGAGCATGGTAAAAAATGGTGAATGGTATTATACATTCAGGTACAAACTTCTTTTCATGCAGTTCTTCCATATTTTCATGTAACAATACCCAATTAAGCACTTGAATCAGTGCTGCCCTCAGCAGAGATGTAATTAAGCAGGTGTTTAAATCCTTGTTAAATTAGTCTCTTATATTTTTCTTTCCTAATCTACCATTACTATTCCTGTCCAGAAAAATAATGGGAAAACAAATGACTCCTGAAACCCTAGCTTCAGTCTTGTAAGGGTCAAATTGTATCAGACATGCAAAGCAGATCTATGGAATCTAATCAAATTTAGGTGAAACAAAGCAGGTTTAAATAGAAGCTGCTGGATAACAGCTATGAATGGCAAAACACTTCTTCAGGAAAGAAAAAATTAAATGGAATAAAAATCCACTTCCACAAGGGCATTATGTGGCACTTTTCCCAACTAATGGCTTGACTGCTGTAATTCAGGATGCTCACAAAATGCTTACACGGCCTGGCCATAAAGAGAATAGGGAAACAAAGAGGTTGCTAATTCAATTACAAATGTTATAGATCAGGCTCTTTACTATTCATCCAAATGGAAATTTGCACTAAATAACCTTATCATGAATTGTCTCACGAACTTAATAGACTAAGACTCGCATCTAACAGGCTGCTTGGTCTCTACTAGGTTTTGGAAATTGTCTCTCTTGTGGACTTTTAACCAAACCTCAATATTCTCTTGTTATGGAGTAAACGAAATAAAGTCACATAATCATTTTCATTATCTTCACTTAGCTAATAGATGCATGAGGTAGTTTCTGTGTAAAGTTTGATCCTGTCATGCTTATGGCCGGGGTGAGAGGTACAGGGTCTTTCAGAGGCCTGTACTTTTGAACAGCTTTCCAGTGGTGTTTGGAAAGCTGAACATGACAATTGGAGCCCAGTAGTTACCTAGTTACGATGCATCTCATCTTAGACACTTGAAAAACCTTCTGGACCATTCTAGTCTTACACATTGGTTCTTTTGGTCAGTACTGCATATGTTAGTGAAAATACTTCTATTTTTCTGTTCCTTGGTCCCAAGGCTGCTAGTTATTTGCAGAATATTCTTTAATGGGGTCTCTGTGTGCTATGGATCCTGCTATATCAGAATTTGCTAATATGTTTTCACCACAATGGTGACACACATGAGAGTGGCCAAAAATTGGAACATATTTCCCAGAGAAGCTGTGGAGTCTCCATCCTTAGAAGTATTCCAGATCTCCCTGGACGTGCTCATGGGCAGCCTGCTGTAGCTCATCCTGGTCTGAACAGGGGTTTGGGCTTGGATGATTTCCAGAGGTCACTTCCAAACCACAACTACTCTGTGGTTCTGAGATGTAAGAAACTAATCCATATTGAAAGGCAATGAAGATAAATGTCCTAGACTTTTAAATGGCTTTTGAAAATGAGACTCGAGCTCCTCGATCAGTTACAATGCTGAGTGGAGGAGTAATGGAATACCCTGAAAAAAATTGTGTTCAAGTTCTGCGTACCCTTCAGAAAGCTTACACATAAATGTATGGTTCTGGTGCTTGAAATGAAATGCTTCACAACTTTTTTAGTATGCTTTTAAATCCCTGGAATACTTTCATTTGTACAGCTATGATTTAACACTTAAAATAGCCTTAATTCTTACTGTTGAATTTTGAATCCTAGGTGAAGTAACAAAATAACACGTTTCTGCTTAGTTCCACGATTATTAAATACAGACTGTGAAACACTATTGCTGAAGAGTTCATTGCTTTAAAAGGTTACTTTCCTAAAAATAAAAGAGGAGCCAAGCAATGTTTGCTGTGCCAAGGCTCATTTCTTCTGCCTATGAGGGACAATAAGCGTGCGATTTGAAAGGTCATTGGTTCTTTTGTATGCTAATAAACAATTACTATGGCTGGGGGGAAGATGTGGCATCAACTTCTTTAGAATGTATTTCGGAGCAAATTAGCCATTCATGACAAGTTAAGAATACTGAGGCTAACATCTCCTGGATGATTTCTTAGCCATCATTTCAGTCTCCTGAAAATATTGCTGTTCAATCAGCTCTGGCTAACAATTATTTTTCTACTTGACAAGCACCTTCTGGGACTTCCGTTCACCCCTGAGATTATTACTTTCTTTTTATTGTAACATTTTGTAGCAGATAAGGGAAAAGGATTTAGAAAAAGAAAATAACTGAGTTTTCCTTCCAGGCAGTTATGATGGTGTATGCATATGAAATACATGTGCATGGAATCTAAATTTGATGTTACTGCAGTTGTAGTGGTGGAGTTTGACACATTCTGGTAATTACAGTCGTGCCCCCTTGCCCCCCACCCCCTCTCACACACACACTGCTGTCACACAAGAACTGACCATCTGGTCAACGTTTAGAAAGCAAAATAACTGTCATTGTGGATGGAAACACCTAACTTGCTGAATGCCAGATACTGCACTTTAAATACTACCCACAAAAGATTTGCTCTTCCTATTGCTGAGTTGCTCAGAATATCTGCAGGCTAGCAATCTTTTTCTTTTTTTTTATTTTTCCCCTAATCATTGGGAAACACATTTTAGACTTCCTGGAATGACTTTCACCTGTCCTGTTTCTTTACCTGACTTTTCGTATTAGTTCTGCCTGCCACTTTTTGGATGTTAAAGGATATTCTCTTACAAAGTTTTCAGAATACATTGAGTAAGAGTTGTTGCGTTTTTTTCCCTCCCGAACAGCAGAAAAGCTGCTGCTGCACAAATAAGAGCAATTAAGTGGGGTGGCTGGGAAAGCAGAGTGTGGTGAGCAGGTAGGTTCCATGCATGCTTCCTGCCTGCAGTCAGGTTTCTTGGTAGGGTTATGTTGGAGCAAAGGAGGGGTTGAAAACCCATGGCTGATGTTGTCCTTCTTGCTCTGTCCCCTGGCTTTCTCCAGCATTCTGCAGAGTCCGTCCTTTTCTGCTCAGAAGTCTCAGGAGACTTACCCAGCACCTTTCTCCCAGGCTTAGGAAACATGAGGCTCTGAACATGGGGGAGAACGGGGTACATATGCAGTGTGTTTTTTTCATGGATTTGAGGTGAGCTTTGTATGTTGTGATCCCAAGTGGAGGAACAAGCTGTGCATGCACAGGAGCTGGACAGAGTACAATGGCTTCTGCTGTGCCTGAGAAATGTCAAATTATTAGAAGTTAACAAACCTGTCTTGGTGAAATGAAAGATCAGAAAACTTGCACGTACTCAGAGGAAAGTGCACATAGACATCTTCCAGTTGCATCATGGTAGAAACAGAAAGTCCTCAGTTAGCAGTAGCTTTGTTGGAAGTTGTCTGGAGTCAAGGAGAATACTACTGCCAGTCCAGCACATTATCTGCTGCAATTACTCCAACTACAAACACTGCTCAGGACAAACACTGGCGATTAAGATCATTCTCTTTTGAATAGTTTCATATCACCTTCTTTTTGCAGCTCCTTTAGTCAACAGAAACGTTTAGGTGCCTAAGTACACTGCACCTTTTATTTGTAGGAGATACTTGTATAGCATTTAAACAGGATCTGAAACATCTTTAGCTGCTTCTATTGCGTTGAAGCTTTCTGTTTACAGTTGCATATTGATGGTGCAGGGGTCTAATTTCTCTTGCTTTTCTTTGTTTATTTTTAATTAACTTTTTATTGTTTTCAGCATACAAAACAATCAAATTATAGCAGTTAGAGAACGTGAGTGAACTGAGATACAATCCTCCATAAACAGTAAACAAGAGAACATTTCTTAGGCAAGGTTTGCACAACTCCCTACCATACAGGGAAGCATTACTTTGCATGTGCAGCAGAGCTGGTGACATACAAGCCACCAAAAGAGATACATGACTGGGGGAAGAGTGGAACAGCCTCTCATTAAACAGCATTTTGTAAATGAATTGACTTGGTAAGCATGATATGCAAGAGGTACAAAGAAATTGTTCTAAATGCCAAAAGAGCTTCCCCAAATCCTCATAATAAGACTTGAATTCAGATTTCATTTATGAATAGGTTTTAAAGAATTAATACAAAAGTAAACAGGGTATTGATTTTCCCTCCTAGGAACGTTTTTGAGATGGATAAAAGTTTGCACACAAAGACAAAACAGAATTTTAGTCATCTTCTAATAAAGCTGGGGGATATGAAGAGCACAGACAAACAGATATGTGACCAGTTTCCATCCCCTGAACAGCGTGTTGATCCAGACACTTCTGTGGCAGTGGAAGAGTGAACTTTAAGTCCTTGTTCATTTTGATTCAGACTGCTTGGCTTCCAGACTAAATCTGGCTATTAGCTACCTTAATAAATTGTTATCTATAAGTTTGAAAACTAAAAGAAACCTATTATTTTGTCTGAACCCTTTACAAAGGTCACACAACTGCCGTATGTCAACTGATTGCTGTAATTAAGGGATAGAATCAGAAAAGACATTGCTTGGAGCTGTGGGTTATATTCACATCTTATAACTTGATGGAGTGCTATTGATGCTTCCACTATACTAATAACAGTCTGTTCATCATTGATAAACTAGTCCTAGAGTTTCTTTTTCATGACTAATCTTTCTTAAAGTCCATTTAGGGATGGTTGAAGGCAGCCTATGGTTTTAAATAGTGTATGTGCGGCTTGAGATAGTCCAGGCCTTATTTCAGTGTATTTACTTCCAAATCTAACTCCAGTCAGTAAGTGTTCCTTACTTGAACAGGCTCCAAAGACTAAGCACAAGTGCTTTGTGCTGTGCAGCCACTGAAGAGTGGACAGAAAATCTAGAAATGGAGCTGCAAAAATAGAAGAAATTTTATTTCTCCTCCAAACAAAGTGGCCAAGGTCAATAGTTCAGAAGTTTCTACGATACAGAGTAGTTTGCAGTGTGCTGATTTGTCCTTTCCTGTGCTATAGAATATAATCCTGAAACATAATTGTTAGGATGAGAGTTTAATGTTAGAAACAACTTGATTCTTGGACAGTTCTTTCTATTGAAAAGTCAGGTTTGAAACTTTTCCTTCTGCTCTGACTAGAGGCAGCCTGTGAAAGGGAACTGACGCTGTTCTCTATTCCTTCAGCATTTATGTGTGTGCATGTGAATGCAGTGCTGGAGAACACAGCTCAACCTGGGACATCTGAGGGAGCGGTTTGGGTGCCGAGGGGTCAGGTCCAGCTCAGTGCTTGCTTTGATTCTGCTTGCTTTTGTTGGGAAGGACAAGAATTGCCTCAATTGGTGAGATGGTCTGGCCTTTTTTTTTATCAGTGTGTCAACTGGGAAATTGCCTGAAACTAACATGTCTGATATAGGACATCTAAGAGCTCTCTTCTTTTTAACTTCCTGCCTGACCCAGGTTTAAACTGGTGAACTAGTATTTAAAGCACTGGGTAATAATGAGCAACCTCTACATGATCCAGGCATTATAATTGAAAGGCAGCTACTTTGGTTGCTTACTCACAAGCCTTTTTTAATGGGGTTTTGTCTCCTGATCATGTGTCTGTAGAATTTAGTTGAAAACCAAATGCTGTGGAAAATTTACATTACACCCCTGAGTTTCATTGAACAGGGAACATTTTTCAATTCAAGAGTGAGCTGCAGAGCTTAAACCAGGCAAAGAATTCATTATTTTAATGATAATAATTTACACTTGCATGAGAGCTTTCATCTAAGAAAATATCATGTTAGAATTTTCCATTCATAGTCTCTCCAAGATGGGGTAATTTCACCTCGCTAAGTATGTGTATTGTATTTGCTTTTGCTGTTTGGGAAGGAAAAAATTATTATAGTTTGTACAACTGAGTGTTTATTATAGAAATGTTTTGCATTTATATTGTAGTTTTCTTAAAGTCTGAATGTGGTTTTGAAACACTAGTTTAAACCTATCAATATCCATATTATGTAAAATGAATCCATTGCTGTATCCTGGGGGAAACTGAGGTAATAACCTACTTGGTCTAATTCTCTGTCTTGGATTTGTTATGTTTTTTTTTTTCTATTTGAAGTAAATCAAAGCAGTAAGTAACTTTCATCTCTTGAAATCAGATCTCATTATTGAGATCAAATGTAGTGGTCCAACTCAACCATGCTCTCACATATCAAATCTTTTCTTTTGAAAGGGAATTCTCATCTGCTTAAAAGGAAGCATTTGCTTAAGTGATTTGTTGAACTGGAGGGCAGATCTGGGGGTAAACTAGAGGTGGGTGGAACTGTGCAGCTCTTACTCTTAGAGTCTGGTTGAACATGCTTCATAGTCAGTGGAGATCTTCTCTATTATTTCATCAAGCTGTTAATATCTTGGACTATATGTAGCACAGCTTATCTTTCTTTTCTTCCCATACATGATAAATAGAGCCTATTTTACCTCTTCTGATGGGTAATAAACTCCCCATGCAGAAGCTCTGTTTTCTTACACCCATATTGTCTCTTTGGAGGTTCTGCAGAAATGTACAAAAGCTTATGTCTAGTCTTATCTTTTTTCTTACACCAATCTATGCACTATTTGCTGGTTTAAAAAATGAAATTACACTTTTTTTTTTTCCTTTCCCAAAATTCTGTGGGGAGCCTTTAATTTAAACGTTGGCAAGCAGCTAAGGCAGACCAATAACACAAAGTCAAAGCCATTTCATAGAAAGTGTTTCAGAAATGCTAATTGATGTATATGAGCTTAGAAAGCATTTTACAGAAAAAGTATCTAAAATACAGTACAGCTTGCAAGATACATTCCCTTATTCATATATTACTGCAGTGTTTCTTTGCTGGTTTTATAATAAGTTTCAACTCTTAGTCTTGATTATATTATAAAGATTTAATATATTATTAGTACTATTGATGTATTTTATCTGACAGTGTTCTATTTTATTGACTGGTGGTTGGGAACAACAAATCTTGATCAAACTAAAACTTTTAATGTATTGCAATTAGTGGATGAATACAACATTATGATGTCTTTGTTCATCATTATCACAAATGTTCAAGTGCTTTAAAGAGAACCAAGGCTTTGGCTCTGCAAAGCTTAGAAAAGACTCTAATGTCATCACTAAAGACAAAATTGTTAAAGCAAGTTAATCAGAAAAAACAAAAGAACCAGAAAAGAAAGAAAAAAAAAAAACACCACCAGAAGCATTTTCATTGTATATTTTCACATTCACATTGAGTAAATATATTGGGAAAAAACTGAACAAACCCCAAAGATAGTGTTGGAATTCATTCAGCACTGTAATATTTAATGGCTTGGGTTAATGGATTTGTTATTGCTGCATCTGGAAAAACAAGGAGTAGTTTTTGTCACATTTTCATGAGAGTAACTGAGGTGCAGTAATAATTGAAGGTAGTATTTATTTACCAAGGAGGGTGGTTACCAGGCAGCAATATGTAGCGACTTGTCCAGGGAATCATCTCTCCAGTAGGTTTCTTTGGATTTTTTAATTTTTTCAGAACAGGGTTTGGCCCTCTTTGGAAGAACCATTTGTACATCTGAATATTTAAATCACTGTCACAAGGAAATGGCTGATTGCCACCTCAGAATTTTTCTGCCAATTAACCTGGCAGAAGATACTCAACAGCTCAGGGATTATGTTGTGTGTGTTTGTCAGCAAGCAGCATCTGTCAGACAAGCCAGTCTGTTGAATTCCAGCAAATAATTCCAGTACTGTTAATCCAGAGAGTAAGGTTTAAGAGGGACTTAAAACAGGTATGTGGACCTAACGTTAACTAAAGCTCCTCATTACTTGCAGGATAAGTTTATCTACCCCTCTCCTCACTTCTTTTCTTGCTTTCTTTCCACCAGTGCCCTTATTAATGAGCTGTGAAAGCTGACATTTCCAATAAGGAACAATTAAATCTGAAACTAAATTAAATGAAGTAATTCACTTACAAAATAATAGCTAGCTAGCATGAGGATGGTGAAAAATTATTGCAAGTCATGGGGAAAAAAAAAAGAGTAAATTAAGTCTGACTACATTAATGTTCTTTAAATACTTTTACTGCTCAGAAAATTAAATGGGAAACATCTTATTAGTTACCTTGTGGATAAGGTGGTAATGTGTATATTCAGCATTACAAGTATTGCAGGACAGAAATCCTTCTTAGATGTTTGTGTCAAGGAAGTTACTTAAATGCTTAACTTTGAGCCCCTTTTTTCTTGCAAAGGTACTACAGCAGGTAGCAAGGAGCATGACGTGCTGAGTGCATTTCACCTTGTCATGCCAGTGAAAGGTGGTAATGATGGCCCTGCCAGCCTTCCAGATGTTTCTGTGAGGCTCCAAGGCTTTTTTAGTCCCAGTAATAGACATTGTCTTTGGATGTCTGAGTTGAATGCGGTTTAACACAGTAATTTCTCTGCCCCAGCAAAAGGAATTTGCTGGGTCTCCTGTATTCCAGTAGTGTGGGATGTGATCTCAGAGTAAGGACAGAAGCAGGAACTCATCCTGGGGAAGCTGATTCAGCAAATACTGTGAACAATCCTCTCGACAATCCACTTTTCCAGCCCTTTTTATGTTACACTCTCTAAGGATTGGATTCACTTGAAACATCAGTGGTTCAAGGCTGAAGTACGTCTGCCTTGTTTCCAGTGTTCTGGTGGCTTTACATCACTGTAGAATTCTTTTCCTCTATGAGAAACTACAGCCAAAGAGCTAGATTTTTGTGAGCTAGTAATCCGCAGAGGATACTAGGTTATTTCACATAAAATCCAGCCACTCACACTTGCAGCTGGATGTTTCAGGCTGTACATTCAACATGTACCCACCATGCTGATCCCTTTAAAACCAAATCCAAACAAGATAGCAAACACTGTAGGAATAGAAAGAACACACATTGCTTGATTCTGAGGGAACAGATTTGCTGAGACCAATGCCAGCTGAAGTTTTGCCATGCTACAGGATGCCTTTTTATATAAAAATGCTTTTTAAATTTACCTGTGAATCTCTGAAAGCTCAAGTTAATTTTACAGTTATTCTTATGGGGATTTGTAGAATTCACAGCTCTTCCTTGCAAATTTGAGTTTTACTCAAAAAATCAAACCTTCTTACATACATTCTTCAAAACACTGTGTTTTTTCTTTCTTTCTTCCCCTAGGCTGGGGAATATTTGAAAAGGAGAATTAGAGATTTGGACCCAGGTTGAAAAAATGTATTGGTTTCTGCAGTATACTTAAGGCCCTTTCCTGTTGTAAAACAAATAACCTGACTAAACATGTCAGGGAAGATTAAAACCTCATTAAAAAGTGTAAACAGAGTGCAAAGACGAAGGAAAAAAAAGCTTGGCTGAATTGTGTAATAGTAACAATAAAATCACTAAACAATATTGCTAGTTAAAAGTGCTGTTAAAGGGAATGTACCGTTCAGATGGGAAGCAGAGCTGCTGTTATCTAACACTGAGGTTGGAGATTTCAATAATTTGATAACGTTTTAATGAATAAATTAATAACATTATCCAGGAAATGGAGTTCATAGATAAAGTCAATTCCTTGCCAGTTCCCAAATCTAATCAGTGAAGTTCTGTTCAGGGATGGTCAGCAATGATGCATGTATTCAGCAATATTTTCCCCTGCCCACTTAGGAGGAGACACAACTGCTGAGGCTACCATTCTGGCACTGCATGCATAAGAGGTTTACTTGATAATATCAATGCAAATTATGGCTTTAAGGCTGGCAATTATGCATTTTTATTTTACTGAGGTGAGCAGGACTGTTGCATATACGCTTTACAAACGCTAAAGAAAACAACTCTATCTTCTTTTTAAGTGATATACTTTTAAAGACAAATTCACAGAAAAGGAGAAATATTACTTGTTGAGAAGCACTTTAGCAGAATTTGAGAGCAGGTTGAAGTTGTTTTAATGTATTGCCAACACAAGATCTATTCTCAAGATTTTTAATTCAAATGAGTAAAGGAGGAGAAAAGGAGTAGAGGGGAAAAAGTTAATGAAGGACAGTGCAAAATGAGTGCAGGGAAATAACATCTCCATAGCAAATGGCAGGATCAAGAGAATGAATTATATTTTTGAATTTAAGGTAAAATTTAATACAGAATGAGAACTGGAATCTTGACTTAGCACAAGTACCTTGTGATTATCACCTTGGTTTCACTTTGAGAGAAGACTGCAACAGTAAATACTGTAATTGTCTGCCTGGCCTTTCAGTCAAGATCAAGCACTGGAATTTTAATAATAAGACCTTTATTCAAGGCTCCAGAGATGCCTGAGATAGTGATGAATGAGCTTTATGCTTTCACAGCAGAGTTCTGGGTGAGGCTGCTGCTTGAGTGCCAGGAAGAGTATAGCTGTTAATAGTTCACTTGAGCTAATTAGCCTTGGTTCATTCTTTTAGCTTATGAAGGCATTGTGTGATGTAGACAATCTCTTGATGCCCAAACATCATTTGTAACACAAAGCCCCAACATCACTCAGCATTTTAAATAGCCCACCTGACATCTGGAGAAAACTCCTCTGCATCCTTTAGTAGTAACAGGGTGTAATCCTCATCCTCTCCAAGATATGTGTCAGATAGATACTCTTTGTCTAATATCATCTGTGTGCTGTCAGGCTAAGTCCTGCTTTTTCCCTTCACCAGATTATCCTAATAAGACTTGACAAACCAAACCCAGGCAGTGCATCACTAGTGTTAGGGAAATAGTTTTACAGAAATGACTGGTCTTGATGTGGGACGACTGCAGCAAGGAAGTGCAGAACAAACTGTTGCTGTGGATGCACAGTGCTCCTGCACTGACAGGTCTTTCATGGTTTACTCTTCACAAATGCTTTTCCTCCTGCAGTTCTCTCAATTCCTTCATGCACACTTGTGATTCTTAGGCTGTAATGCTGAACA
Organism: Apus apus; assembly: GCF_020740795.1. Classification (NCBI taxonomy): domain Eukaryota; kingdom Metazoa; phylum Chordata; class Aves; order Apodiformes; family Apodidae; genus Apus; species Apus apus. The sequence goes on along the minus strand of NC_067307.1, from coordinate 503,368 downwards.
CAGAACATAACTAAAGCCAATGCTGGAATTTCTTTAATATTTCTGCTCTTATTCCAGAAGGTATTTTTCACTTCCTTTCAATCCGTGAGAAAGCTGCCTGGAGCCTGTTAGAAACACCTCACAGAGGTGGGTAGCTGCGTTTCATACAAACCCCGGTGAGGTTTCCTGCAGAACTTGCCCAGGATCCCAAAGATAACATGCTTGAAGAGAAATCAAACCCATGTTTAGCCAGTCCTCTTCCAGAGGTTTATCTACTTGAGTATGTTTCACAAACCTTTTATACGTGATGCCCACAGCTCTGATGAAGCAGTCCACTTCAGAATCTATTCATCTTATGTCACAAAATGTGTGTATATATATCAACAGATAAGATATATAGCTCTTCATTAGGAGTATTGTATTCTTATTCCAGAAGTTAGAGTTTGCTTTTTGCTAATTCAGATCTGTTTGGTGTGAAAAAGGATGTCCAAAGTCTCTCTTTCCAAGCCAGGAGAACTGTACTTGTCTAATCATATTGTCAAGTAGAGCAAGTTTCCTGCTTGGGTTCTGTTTATAAATAAAATATACTTATTTTCCATCCATGGCTAAATATATTAACATAAATGCTGTTGTTACACTTGTGCCCTGTAAACATGAGGAGCTCTCCAGGGAGAGTGAGAGAGAGAAAAGCACGTGTAGTAATTTATTTTTCACTAACAACAGCACTAGATTCACCTTGATCTGCTTAACAGTATTTATTTCCTGCTAATAACTCACTATAAGTCTATTCTAGTTTATAGAGATTGCAAGCTGCTCAGATTTGGTTAGCAAAATGTCTCACGCATGATCCTGCAAATGGCTCGGTCTGTATTTAAACAATTTTCAGTCTCCTCTAGGTTAAATTTTAATAAAACCATTATGCTGTGCTATAGGCGCATTTAAGCAAAAGCTCAAGCAAAAATTGCAAAACAGAAAGCTAGTTCTTGTTTGTTTTTTTTCTTCGAGGCTAAGTGGGTAAGGAGAAGTTTTCAGACCTGCTGTGAGGTACCTCCCCTGGCAGCAGGGCTGTGAGGGGATTGTGAGTGGGAGCAGACGGGCGGCTCCCAACGGCTCTAACGCCCGCGGGCTGAGGGGAGAGGAGAGGGCGGGAAGGCGGTTGTCCGCCCTTTTTGTGAAGGGGGATGGATGTTGGGAAAGGGGAGAGCTTGCTGGGGCTGTGGGGAGCCAGCCGGCAGCCTCCCTGCTGGGGAGGAGGCAGCAGGGAACCTGTCGTGTGTGTCAGTTGGTAATGACGTTATCCGTGAGGAAAACTGCTGGAAATGACTGAAGTAACTGCCGCAGAGAGGGACGAGAAGCCTCTTTAAATCGGTACGTACGAGGCTGAGTGTGGGGATTTGGGTTGGGCAAAGTTTTGAGTGGTAACTTTTCTCCATAGGGTGGAGGAAATGTGTGTTTTGGCAATGCTGGGCAAAACGGCAGCCTGGGGAAACAGCTGAAGGCCTGTTTGCTGCATCATCTTATCCTTCCCTTCGTGATTTGGTAGCTTAATACTAGCCAAGGGCAAAACAAAAAGAGAATTGCAGCAGAGGCAACCTGCTTCATCATGGGCTTGTCTGATGACACTCCATATCAACACTCTGAAATGTAATCAAAGTGGCCTTTTTTCTCACAGGCCCTCTGCAGCACAGTTGTAGCTCTTTGTCCCGTTGCTACTTACTGACTGACTACCTTGGACTTCTCTTGTCCTTCTGCTTAATTTTTCTACTGTTGTAACTGAAAATCCTAGTCAGCATTACTAGTATCTTATGACTCTTGCCACAAACTTATATGCCTTTTACGTTAAAGACTTTAAACATGTGTGATTGTGAGGAAGTTTAGATTAATTTTTAAGTATGTCCTTAGTACTGATGGCTGCCAAGGAAGGCTCAAATAGGTAGTGCAGTTTTTTTCTGGAACAGGAGGCAAAGCAGCAACACCTGACACTTCATGTTAGTAATAGAGTAGAAACTAGCATGAAGCTCATGAAAAGTTCAGGATCTGGTGGGTAAATGAGGTGCATAGGAGTACAAGTTTGGAGGAGGTAATTCCATATCTTGCTATTGTTGCTATAAAGTGGCAGTGTGCACTAGATGGGAAGAATCTTACTAAAATACTTTGAAGAAAATTATGATATTTCATGAGGTGATAGCAGGGCTAATTAGGAAAGAAAGCGATTGGACAAATTAAAGATGGTTGCACAAACTGAGTAATTAAGTTTTGGTAATGTTCACTGGTACAGTGTTGTTTTTTTTTCAGCTCATCATTGCGATGTGGAGAGGAAAGATGGTTGTGAGCCAGGGAGGATGTAGAATTCCACTACTTGATAAGGTAACACTCTTCTCACACAGAAGGAAGCAAATTATTTTATGCTTTCCAGAGTGTAGAAATTAGATGGCATTTTGTATTGCTTTTTGAAAACAGATGTGGTCTGCAATACTCGAGGAGAAGTGTCTTATTTGGCTTCAACTGACAGAGATCATTCTATTTTATGAAAGATTGAGATACCAAATTTTGTATTTAGGAGGTTTATTTGTGCAGACTTAAAATATTTTTTGCATGTTAATGCTATTTTGAGGGTTTTTTGTGAACATGTTCTCAGCCAATAGGAGTGCTACATGGTCTCTGAAGAGTGGATCTGCTGTTAATGATACTGAAGTATATCTGGAGTAGTTCAAACTTGAGAATGGTCTGCATTTTCATGGGTGTTGGCTTTCAGATTTGGCTTTCAGACTTCGTCTGGGTTTATAAGAACAGGAAGTCTTCAGTGCTAACTTCTTGCTTCTTGCTTCAACTTAGCAGAGATGTATTTTGTCATTGCAAGGTTGGAAATTGTGGCTAAAACTGAGATGGTGCTGAGTGGACTGTGTAATGACTGCAAGTTTTCTGCTACTCTTTTCCTTAGAATTAGAGTACAAGGTACAAACCAATGCATTTACTAATTTTACCCAATTGTGTGTTACACAAGAAAAGAAAAAAAAAGTTAAACTTCCAAAAGATTGTTACTGTTCTTTTAATAGTGAAAATTGATTTGTTTTTCAATTGCTTCTTTTTAATGAAATACTGCAGAGTTCTGCTAGAAAGAGCAGTACTGCAATAATCTGTAAGAGTGTTAAAACCTTTACCTGCTCAAGGCTGCGTTTTGTCTGTGGTAGGGAATCATTATGGGCTCAAAATTGAAACTACAGGTATGTTGAAAATAATTTCTTTTGAGTTTGCATCTTGGAGGATGGCTTGGATGAGTTCATTGTGGGCAGTGAAGGTCTCATTACTGGTTTAGAAAACATGTTGATAATGATGCAAAAATGGGAGTGATGCAGCAACCAAATGAAAATAATTAGCATATTTGCCATGCTACTTAAGTCATTTATTCTCTAATCAGCTGTCCCAGAACCTCCTTTTCACATAGATGTATAAATTTACCCAAGGATTTCAGGTATTATTATTATCAGCATTAATATTGTTGTTGATTAAGCTTGACAGGACTGGAAGTATGGCACAGAAAGATGCAAAAATCCTGAAAAAGATGTGATACAAGGGTGTGTTGTTGGCTGTTAGGATCCATTTGTGAACTTATGTTTATGCCAACTTCTTGTTCTCTTTGTATTCTAGGAAAAAATGCAATGCTGCAATAATAATTAAAAGCCTGGTTATTTTTAGAAGTGCCTGTTAGCCCAGGTTCCATTTTAAAAAACAAAACAAACAAAAAAAAAACACAGAAAAAAAATAATTAAAAAAATCCCAGAAGCCTGGAGTTACCTCTTTACCTCTCTTTCTGGCCTTCTAGCAGTGAAGTAGTTATGGACAGAAATGGATACCAAATCCACATTTGGAAAAAGATTTTAATGAGCAGCCTGTACTCAGTGTTGTTGGGACAATTATGGGTAGACATGCTGACATGAAAGCTGAGTCACATGGGTCTTAGTTTTGGTCTTGTTAATTTTGAAACATTGGTAGAGGAGGACAAACCCCTTACTTAGCTGCCTCAATGGCAGTTTGAAAGCTGCATATTTTGTTTGTATTAATTTCTGCATATTAAAATTAGGCGCTGCTGCAAATACAGATATTTCTTACATAAAAAATTCAGCATTCTCTGGTAAATATTTCAGAACAACTGTAAACTTTTATCAGTCACTTTAATTGACAGGTTCCTCTAGTTCTTTTTTGTTTTGACTATTTAAATGTTTCTCTCTTCATTAAAAAACAACACAAAAGAAAAAAAACAAAACAATCAAGCCCCTCAAAACCTCTCAGTGTTCTTCCTGTGTTCTGTCCCTTGGCAGCTGCCCTCTCAGAGTTTCTCTTTGCTTTATGGCCTCAAGAAAACATTTCACAGAGTACTTTCCTGAAGTTTTTAGCAAGAATTCATATCCCTCAGTAGTCCTTCTGCTATATAGGTATTTTACATTTGAAACCAGTAGACAGGAGTGCTTGTACTTTAGCATTAGTCTTTCCATAGTACCTACTGTTCAGTGAGAAGAGAAAGTAGCAGGAACATTTGAAGTCATGCTCTGCCAGGGGCTTGGCAAAGAATCAAACCCATCTGCTTGGTGTAATGATTTGAATTTTAAAAAAAACTACAGGAAACTCTGGTCTTCCGAGCAGATCTGTGAGCTTTGTTCCTTGCGCCTCTGGAGGATTCCTCTTGATTTCACTGAGGTTCCCAGGTCTACTCAAATCAAAACTTACTTCCCTTCATCTACTTAAAGACCTTTTTTCCTTGGAAAAATGCTGTTCAAAAACAATTGAAAAAACCAGCAACTTGCGTACATTTTAATAACATTTATTTTTAAAAGTGTTTTGCAGTAACCGATGTGGTTTGATTCTACCTCCCACCAAAGCATGGTAAGCCTTGGACAGGCCAAGAGGTATAATTTTGTATGATCAGTTTTGTGCATGACATTTCCTTCCAAACACATCTGAAGAAAACCTTGGGATCCTGAATTACAGTTTAAAGCTCATTCTCCAGTCCATGCTTTCTTTGTATAATATAGGAAAGAGAAGCTTCTGTTGCTATTATATAAAGAGTAACCTTGGTTTTGGTGTGAATGGTTAACAGCAGCATAGTGTTTAGTTCAGTGACTCCATTCCTCAGCAGATAAATCTCTAGTCTCAGTTCTATCACTTGTGTAGCTGTGAGAGGTTCTGGCTGCAAAAATACCCACTTGCACCTTACTCTCAACAGGTCATGACAGTATATCAGCTTTTCAAAAGTGGCTGCAAGCTTGGAGTAAAATCTTCACCCTTTTCACGTTGATGAGAGTTTTGTCATTGGCTGCCAAAAAATATAGGATTTACCATATAATGATGATTAGTGCACCAGATTCAATTCCCATTGAGAGAATGCTTCTTACCCCTGCTGGTTCCAATGTCAATGACCTTCCTTCCGGTCCTCAAAATCCCATCATCCACAAAAATTAGTACATAAATACATTAGTTGAGGGAAACTGGGAAATACATGCATTCTCTAGTGGATCTCGAAGTGTTTGTCTTCCCTTATCAGCCCCATAATGATAGTGCAGCGATGGCAGCTTAATGATAGCAGCCCCAATGACTCCATTCAGTGCCAAGGAGGTGAAGATTGCACATTTTATTTTGGAAAATAATTATGCAGCTAATTACAGCACTTGACTTTCGTCCTTCCCTGTGTTCTTGGGGAGACTGGTTTGCTCAGCTTGCAAAAGACTGCGTCAGTTATTCTAAAGGTCAAAAGACTCTTATGATTTGTAATTGCTAGTAATAGTGAATAAAATAAATACAGTGTCATTGTGAATCATTTAACTCATCGCTTATCTGTGTTACTAATTGTATTGTGTGGCTGTAAGAACATACTTATCCGAGTGATTGAAAGAGGTAAATGAAAGAGAAGTCAAGATCTGAAACTTCAGAATTTCTTCTGAAGTTCTTCTGAGAAATTTGGAATATGAATTCCAAATGTAGTGATCAGGCATGACATTGCAGAACAATCTGTTTTAGGAGCATTTTTTAAGTATGTAACTATCTAGTAAGGACACAAGAGAATTTCCAGGCAAAGCAACTGCAGTGCCATTTCAGAAGTACGATAGCTGAAGGATCTTGGCAGGTGATGACTCTCTGTGGCTTTGAGATCTCAGTTGGCTTGCTCTGAATTAAGAGTATACTTGTATTTAAGTAAGCAAGCCCCAATACATGCTTCATACAGCTTTTTTCTTCTTTTCTTCTCCCCCTCCTCCTGTAACCCTGCATAGCAACTATGGAGATAGTCACCTCCTTTCCCCTTTACTTAGACCTTTGTTCTCAAAAGAGCTCTAGAGGCCAGATGCAATTTTCCTCCTTTACTCTCTGGGCAACTTTTCAATCCCAGGTTGTATAATTGCTCTGGCTTCAGAATGCAGCATGTTCCCTCGCACTTCAGGGTCAGCTGTAAGTCTTGATTCAGCCTGATTCATTTCAATTTGCATAATCTCCTCAACCCTCTATATTTCATTTAGACACCAAAGATTTAGTTTAGTTACAGTCTTATGTCATTTATCATTTACTTGTCTTCTTTCAGAGTTTGATTTAATCCCTTTGGTTTACTTTAAAAGACTGATTTCTTATCCACACAGTGTGGTATTCCGTTGTGATTTTCAAGCCTTTGTATTTTTAATCCGGATCTTCTTTGTTATGATCTTTTCTTTTATACCTAGAGATAAACCACCTTCATTTATGATCTTAAAGTCATAAATTTAATAAGCAGTGTTTAGGCTTATCAACAGGTGATGTCTTGTAGGATCTGCCTAAGTTATTTTTCTCTGGGTAAATTTTTTTTTTTCTTTATTGCTGCCTGGAAAATATGACAAACTATCTTACTAATAATTTTCTTTTTAATGGGAAAGTGTATGTATGGTGCTGATTTGTAGAATTTGTGTATTCATAATAAGAACCTTCCACTTAAGTACTTACCTTAGCTAAGCAAGGTTTTCTTTGTACTTTTTTTCTTTAAAAAATGTACCAGGGCAGGAAGAGTGAGAGTAGATAAACAATAGTCCCAATTTATTCCTTCCTAACTATGTGGATTTTTCTGTGCAATTTCTGATCTAAAGCAAAAATCTAGCTGCTGTAATATGTCTTGCATCTACAGCTTTTAAGGACATGAATGATCAGGTGAGTTCATAGAGGTCCATCTTTGCCAACAGTCCCACTTCTGATAGTTTCTAATACTTGATGCTAAGGGAAAATGAGACTAGGGAAGGTACAGAATAGTGAGTATATTTTCTTGAACCTTTTCCCAAGCTTCTTTGAAATAGCAGTTTAGAAACTTCAGGAGGTGAAGGTGGCATCTACACAACTGTGGTTTTATTATCTTGTAGTTGATGCTGGGAGTGAATCTGTCCTTTAGGAATTTGTCCAATATCTTTTTTAATCCCATACTGTACTCTGTTTCCTTTTAAATTGCTGTTTAGTAATTTCTCTGCATGGCTCAAATATTTGCAAGATTGCACTAAAATAATGGAAATTATCTGCTTTATGGTTTTTGGAGGTTTGTGATTCAATTTTTTTTTTTTTTTTTGTGGTTATGAGGACTGAAAGTGTCCTCTTTTCTAGCTCCTATTCAAAGAACTCTGGAGCTTGGGCTTTAATAATATATTAAGTCACATGGCAATGGAATCACAAGCTATTCAGTAACACTAAAGGAGAAGAAGGTGCTCTGATAGCACTCCTGTATAATTCTGTTAAAATATCACAGCACCAAAAATGCCTACCATATTATTAGGACAGCTGGTACAATGCCTCTCCTATCTGGGACAATTCAATCTCATGCTCGCTCTTATTTACCCATGGTAAATATTTGTAGTGTAGAACACTGTTTTATTGGAGGAAAAGAAGCCTGGCTGACTTGGCACACAGAATTGAATGTTGTGTATTTAAGGCTTCAGAAAAACAAATGGCTTCTGCAGTAAGGCAGGGAATAGTCCATTTTCCATGACTGTAAGAGATGAGGCCAGAAGTACGGGGTCTGAACTGCCCCGAGGCAGGCTTGGTGCAGAGGTCAGAAGCAGCTCTGTATCTGCAAGAGCAATTGCATATCAGGCTTGCTGGAGCATATTCTAATTGAACATGTACATGATGCACATAGGATTTTTCATATGATCCTAAGTGGAAAGCAGTTCATGGGAGGAGGGAAGGATGTTGTCTTTTTAAGATCAGTTGTCAAGCAGGCAAGTTTATAGCAGTTTGTTGCTAATAATTCAACATTTCCCAGTGTATGGAAAGCTTGAATTCTTTCCATTTTGAACTGACAAAGCGACTTGGGATTTTTTGCAGAATGTCTTAGACTGGTGAGTATTTATAGGTGTGAACATTTCAAAAGCAGACTCCTGCTTTGTCTTTGTCAGCATATACAACTGCCCTGTAAGAAGCTGTCAGTGCGGCTACAGTTTCTTCAGGATAATTGGTATGGCATGCTTAGACTGTCAGATACTAGCCTGCTTTATCTTTGATAGTGTTTCTTAGTTCTGCTGTCAACAAATCGGTTGCATTCCTTGATATGGATGGATTGAGCCATTTTATAGGCATATAATGCCCTTGTCTCTAGTGCCTTTTGATACTATTTTTTTTCAGGATACCTCATGTTGGGATACAGGTGGAAAGCTGTTGGTAACAGTTCATTTCATAGTGCTAGTATGTATCTAGATAATCCTGCTGGTGTGGCCATCACCAAATGTAACTAGCAGGGGGAAAGTGTTCTTGTTCAGTCACTCCCTTGGTGATATCGTATTCTTGACTTATCTATGTGTGTTATTCATGTATTACAGTCACAAGTAGGATTGAAGGCGATGATGCCTGTGGAGGACACCCACAGGCAAGACTGCTCTGTGGAGAAGTGGGATGCAGTTAGTATTGCTGTGTTTACTCTAGGGGCCTCTGATGCTGCAAGTGATGACAGCTCTTCATAATCCTGACCAGAGTAACCAGCTTGTAACTATTCTTATGAAAATGAAGTTACACTGAAATTCTGCCCTTTGTGGTGGAAGACTACAAAGCCTGTTTGCTTCTAAAAATACTATTTGTTTTCTCAAAATTTAGTTCCTTTCTTACAAGAGTAGTGTGTAGCTGTTTTTCTGGTCAGTGGCTCAGGATTAATTTCAGAATGAATAACTGCAGAGTAAATGTGTATATCTGGACTTTAAACCTTTTCCATTATTATTTTGGACAACCACATTAATTTGTGTTTGGTTTTGGTTTTTGGTTTGGAAGTCTGCTCTTTATTTAATTACAGTAGGAGGAAAATGAATGTTATTGGGTGGTGTTGAAAGTGTTGAAAGGAGCAGTTCATTCTTCCCAGTGAACTTTTGTTAAAGTATCTTGCTTAACAGAGTAAATTAGGTCTCATATCCTGAAGTGATAAAGAACATGGCCAGAATGTTATGAATCCAGCATTGTTTTTTACTTGTGTTATATGAAATCTAATACTCATAAGTCTCACTCACAATGCTAACCTTTTTAACTGACCTACTGCTCTACCCACCACTGAGTCACACATGTGGTTAAAGAAGGGAAATTAAGCCATTTCATGTTCAGCACAGAGAAGTGTCTAAGCTCACCACTGCCCAGGAAAGGGTGTGTTGCTCTGAGCTGTGCCTGCAATAGGCAGCTTTGGAAATAATTTGTAACACACTTGATTGGACAAAAGGCAAAGCTGTACTGCATGTGCACATAATTTTTAGAAACAATTGAAGAAATTAAAGAGGTTAAATTGCAAAGTTGTAGGTCATTCCTGAAACTCCTAAAAAAAAAAAATAAATCAAGTTTTCAGTATTGCTCAAGTGCACCATATTGAATGGGTTAAAACTGCTACTAACAATGTCATCCAAGCTTGTTCAAATGGCAAATTTTGTCCAGCTCAGGCTTTATTTTGTTTTCCTTTAATTTGCAATCATCTGGTGAAAGTCTGCCCTAGCATTCTATCTGGACTCTATTTAATATGCACCAGAATTATAGTATTTGATATATAAAAATTTCTAAAAATCTGCTTCAGCCCAATCTTGAATGCCTTTCTGGCAGTATATCACTTCATCAGTATAGCTTAACTAGAGCTGCTTTCTCATTTTTTATTGCCCCCATAAAATCTAGGAGTGGAACACTTCGATTTTTCTAGCAGTAATTTTTATTACTTTTAGCCTCTTTTTAAAGTACTTGTCAGTGAGATACAGTACTTTGTACAGAGTATATTTTTCAGCTATGCATTATATTTTGATTTCAATTTATTTTAGACAGAATGTATAGCATACATCTAAATAATACTTACGGTAGTTCAAATGAGTGTATTATGAATGTAATTAGAATGGATATGAACTTGGTTCATCCACCAGGATTGGTGTATTTCTCTTGCCTGCCTTTAGTCGTAGGCACTTTCAAGTAAGGCTCGAAAGGATAACTCATGTTGTAGTTTTAGTGTTGCACATAAAATCGTATTGCAACAGAGGAGGGGGAAAATGAATTTATTGCAATTTTTATGTTTTTATTTTAATTTTTAGGTTTTTCTAGATTTTTCCCTGGAGTGTGTTATTGCACTGCTTTTTATTTTTTCCCTTAAGAATATAGAAATTGCCATATTAGATCAGACTAGTGATCTGTCTAGCCAGATTGTCTTAACAGGAATGTGTGCCAAGCATACTAAAGAGGAATATACAGGCCTACAACAGGCCTCTGTAGAAACAGTTGTAGAAAAATCTTGTTGATGGAGAAGGCTGTTCTAGTCACCATTAATTCAACTTTACTCGTAACTCCCAAGTATTCAATTTCATATCCTTTTGTCTAAAAAATGTGGGTTTGTTTGTTGCTCCCTTCTGTGCCATGTCTGATGTTGGTAGCTGCAAGGAGCAGGACATGGAGCATAGTCCATCTTCTGTCACTGTTCTGGACATCTTGTGGGCAGATTATTAAATCCTTCTGAGCCTTTGTTTCTTTTACCAAATAAATAATACAGAGTTGAGACCTATATCTCAAGAATGCCATGGAAGTTCTAGTAGTGTTACTAGATTTAATACACAGTTACATTCTTAGCACAGTTCAGATACTACATGCATTTGTGTGTTTTTGTGAAGTTCTTTGTCTCAGTCTGATGATATGTTTCACAGCTAGCTGGTATATGCTCTTAAAGAATTTTTTTTCATTGGTGATAGTTGTTATTTCATGGAATTTTAGAAGGGAAGAGTACAAAGGAAAGAAAAAAAGGTTTTGTTCTTCAGGTGGTTTAAATTATATGTGTAGCAGTTAGTGTTCATTTTAGAACAGGCTTTTGTGCTGTTCCCATTAGTAATGCTAAGCAAGAACCTGTGTAACATGAGCTTGATATTTCTGTAAGAAAAGAAAACTGTGGCCAGGTATGACTACACAGCATTCCTCAACTGTATAGTAAGTGTCCCCTCGTTATTTTCATTCTGTTTAATGGATATGAATAATACATTTTAAATAATACCTGTAATAATAGAATATGAGGGAGAACACAAGCACTTTTCTAATTAGGGCTTTTGAATGACATGGGAAGAGGGTTCTGGGTTAAATAACCTTTTCTTGGTCTGGGTTGAATTAGCATAGATTTAATGCCAGTGATAATTTTATGCAATTTTGAGATCAGTAGTTCAATGCATCTGGCAGTGAGACAGGGATTTTCTTTCTCTGACAGCATGGAATAAACCCCTGTAATCCTTTTCCTTTACCTCTCATACCCATCCAGACTTCATTTTAATGAAAGGACAAAGAAATTAGGAGTCTGCTTGAGCATCTATGATTCAAGCAGAAGAAGAGTGAGAAGGATAAGGGGGTATCTTTAGATATTGTGGTTCAGGATCATTTAAAAGACTAATAGCTGCGTTGGAGTGCTAAGTTTGCATTTCTACCTCCTGTGTATTGCAGAAGGCTCCCATCATAGTCAAGTGTATGTATTGACTTAATTGCAAGTAAAACAAGATGGTCTGGACCGGTTGTGATTTTGGCATTTTACCTTAAATATGTTTGCACCACTACATCGTAGCTGGACCACAACCTATGAACTCCCAACATAGATACCATTTAATTTTAAGGAAAAAGGTATAGGATGTGTCTTTGAAGTAAAGCCATTTGCAGTGTAAGTCTACAGATTTTAGTGACTGTACAGAACCTAAGAACTGTGCAGTATAATTTTTGAGTACAGTTTTACTGGTATGATACTTGTTAGCTCTTTATGTGCCTATAAAGCTAGGTGTACCTCTATTCAGTGTTATAGAATCTAGATGTATCACAATGTCTATATCATGTTTTGTGAAAGTGCAGACAAGGTATTGCTACTCGTTCATGATCCAATTTAAGAACAATAGAGGAGAACCCACTGTTGCTGGTCAAGTCTAAATTTGGCTTTGAACCTAATGAGTGTTTGACTAGATTCTAAATAAAGGGATGATACACAAGGACTCACTATTTTGAGGAGTATAAACTTTGTTTTAAACCAGAGTGTGCCCAGTTCTGCCATCGTACCCTGCCCAAATTCAGAATTGTCTTCACTAGACAATGGTGAGTATGGACATGTGGTGACCCTTTCCACCTAGTTTGTCCTGAAATTGAGAAACTGAACAGGTAGGACCAGATTTTTGCTTGTGTTTAGAAAGGTAACTGTTCCTTCAAGAGCTTAGTGATTATTGTAAAAAGACAACTGTGTGTTCCTGCAAAGACTTCTCAAGCCAAGTAGTAATATATACTTAGCATTGATTTTAAACCCTTTTGAGGAAGATTTACTCTGAAGGTCCAGTCTCAGCTGAGTTATTAATCTAAAGAAAAATGGCCCATAAGTGCCATTTTTACATGATTGTCCAATATTCCTCCCAATTTTTTGTTACTGCTAATTGTCACTTTCATTTCTGACCTTAAGTTCTTGTCCCCAGAAGTCTCATGCCAGCACGTTTCAACGCTCAGTACTGTTTTATGAAAATGTATTAGTTTTTATCTCAGAAGTTTAATAGAGATTTAATCTCATCCGTGTCGTCTTAATTCCTGAACAGCTGTCTTTTTCTTCCAAATTAAGCACTTGACTAACACCAAAACCTTGCATGTGTTGCAAGCCTTAGAGCAGCCTTCTACCTGAAGAGTAGCATATGGGCTTGTTTAGTTTGAGTCAGAACTATGTGTACCTTTCTACAAAAATTTTAGACCTTGAACATAAGTTAGGACTTTGGATATTGTACTTATCTTGGCCATATGCACAAGTTTAATGCTACTATCTTGATCTCTTAACAGTCAGTTAATGTGATTTCCCTGTATTCTTCATAAATTATAACTTGATGATAATGCTGACCAAAACCAGAAAAAAGTGTCTCAGTTATTCAGGTTTTTGAAGTTAATTCTAGAACTGTTTTTTGTTAATAAATTGTGAGCTTGAATCAGAGTGATTGAGGGCAGGGGAGAGTTTTGGGTAAGGATAGCTATGGAGTTTTGCATGCAAATGGGGTTGAATGGTTTATTTACTGTTTATTCTATAGAAAATGTGCTTTTATGCTGCTGCTGTAAGTTAACATAACCAAAATGGAATGGGCAGCAGGAGTTAAGACTTGTAAACCATAGTAAGCTTGTAACTAAGTCCTTGAGATCAGAGTAACATTATTCCAGTTTTAGGTAGTGAAATCTCAACTTGTTGATAAAAGGCTGTGAAGTAATAGTTAAACCTCAGTAGATTGATTCTAGTTCTTTTAATTTGGGTAAAAAGCAGGTAGAGCAAGGGGGTACTCCAAAACTCAGGAAAGTTGTGAATGTGTTCCATTGTGAAGTGGGGTAGACAGACTTCAGATATGCTCAATAAAGCTTGATCGCCCCATGTTTAAAAAAAATGCTGTATTTTAATAAAACATTAAAGAATAAAGGCTGTTTGGAAGCATCACAGAAGATATGCTTTGATTAATAGATCAGATTTTGGATGTTGCTCATTGCTTGTCTGGCATTACTCTTAAGTATTAAGGAGCCTGTTGACACAACACTTTGTTTATTTACAAGGATTATACTTGTGAACTGACAGTTTAAAAGGAATGAAGTAGACCTCCAACACTGACAGGCTAACATTAAAGAGCATTAAATGCTGACCATAGATTCAGGTAAAGGCCTTCTTTTCCCTCCCCTCCTATCCACTAATCTGGAGAAGGGATGGAAGTTAAAGTATGACAGAGTTTATAATCATCATGCAATTAGGGGGGTGATTGAAAAAAATTTCCACTGAAAATGAGTATAGATTTATTTTTTAAGGGATGACTGCAGACCTCTGTGATCCAAGGAAAATTTGCCACTGATGCAGCAGGATGAAAGCTCTTGTATACAAGGTGTTTACACGAATCCCTTCTGGACTTTATATGCAGCACCCGAAAACTTTGACAGCAGCTCTTCCATTCACCTAAAAAAAAGTGGAATGAGGGACAACTTTAGCAGGAAGGGTCTTTAAAATAGTCCTGGTAAAAAAACTTTCATATGAAAAGAAGAAAAAAGAGTCTCATAAGGGATGTGATTGAGGTCGCAGCATAAAATACCACACTGAGCAGGGCAAACTTGAGGAAGAACATGGGGGGATAAAGACATAAGGGGAATAAAGACTGCTGCTGTTAGCTGAGCACCTGGGAGAGCCTGACCTTGACAAGACCAGCACAGGTCAGACAAAAGCAGCTAAAGGGGAAAACTACTTGTGTAATAAAAGATTTAAAAATGTGATGGCTGTTCTGATGCTGGTCAGTATTTTGGGTTTCTTTTTTGATGGAGCAGTTTCAGAGGGCAGAATTTTTTTATATTGAAGTACCACATTGTGTTAGTGTTACTTTTTCAGTGCAAAAGTTACAGAAACCCAAAATCGTACATTGCAAATACAATATGATGTACTGTACCGTGTTTTAATATAGTAGGATTTATTACTATGAAGAAACTGAAATATTTCCACAAGATTTCTTTATGTGAATTGAAATACTTCAAATTTTATCTAGGATTTTCTTCAACTTTCAAAATTTTGTTCTGATTAGGATGAAAATACATTTTGACATGACTGTAAATGAAAGTCATATTTGACCATTACTTCCCACTATCTTTGTGTAATATCTTCTTCCTGCAAAATAGCTGAGTGAAAAGGTCACATTGGAAGTGTCTTCTATGATGAAACAGTATGTGAAGGAGAACTCCTCAGGGGAGCAGATGACATTAATGGGAAATGTAAAATGCTACATTAATATGCTGCAGTTTGGAGGGGGGTGGTGTGTTGTGTTTCTTGTTTGGTTTTTTTAGGTATAAAGGACAGCAGAGTATCCCTTTTAATGCAAGCTCTTAATAAGTATATTTTTAGCTTGCAAAAAAAGGGGGAGGAGGACAAGAAATGTTATCTGAAGATTCAGCTGTTGTCCTGCTGTGTAACAGCACTCAAAACAAGTCCTGTAGAGAAAATCATGATAACATTGTTTACTTTCTTCATGAGGCACTAAGATCTTTACGTGAAAAGCTCAATGCTCAGTCATGTTACAGTGATCATGACACTGAGCAAGAGTAAAGGGTAATGTACTTGTGGAGGTGGATAGACTCTGGTGAGAACCCAGTGCAGCCACATAAACACAAAGTTGTCTTGTGCATTGGATCATGTAGAATCTTGACAGAGACGAGAAATTGTGCCAGATGTGATTCAAATAACAAGTTTGTTATGAAACCTTTTTTCTTTTTAAATGACTCCACTCACTGTTTCCACTGCAGCATTGCTGCAAGCTGCCAGCTGGGCTTAGTGAGCTATGGAATAGATCTGAGGTGGGTTATGGCATTTTAAGAACAATTAAAATGTTAAAAAAATTAGAATGGACTTCCTTCCTACCTTGAACTTTGTCTCCTGTCTATCAGTCCTGGGCATATTGTCTATCAAATGGTTGTAAGGCATTAATTAGATGGTCAAGGCCATTTTATCTGGGACAGATAATACTCTTAATCCTTCAAAAATCTGGGTGTGTATGTATGTACGTGTTTTTCTACAGACTAAGTGAAAGGATGCTATGAAGTAACACACAACTCACATAGTACAACACGGCCTAATTATTTTTAAGTTGACAAGACTGACCTTTCTCACACTAAAAGCGCCATTTTCTGAAGACCTAAAATAAGCCATGAATGCAAACGGCACTCTAACTTATTCCTGAGTAGAAAAATTAATCCTTTTAATCCTTCCAGCATACTTCCTGGCATCTGGTAAAGCACAGTCAGGGAAAATTATCACCGTTTCAGGCTGAAATTTGTACAGATATCACGCAAGTATAAAGCTCTCAAATTCCTTTCTTCCCTTGCTCCAATATAGTATTTCAGGATAATTTTGTTTGTTTTCCTCACCCAGGCTAGAAAGCAGTCCTGCAGACAGGGAGACATGCAGGTCTGACAGAGAAATGTGTTCCAA
Organism: Apus apus; assembly: GCF_020740795.1. Classification (NCBI taxonomy): domain Eukaryota; kingdom Metazoa; phylum Chordata; class Aves; order Apodiformes; family Apodidae; genus Apus; species Apus apus. The sequence continues at coordinate 486,966 of NC_067307.1, read as the reverse complement.
TTGTCAGGGTGTCAGCACAAGATGGAGCAACCAGGGCTTAATTTTTAGTGCTGTCACATGATTCCAGGATGATCCTGGGCAAGCCTTCCACTACAGATTTGTTGATGAATAATATTGCAGTATACTACAGTTTAATATATGAGAATTAATATGAGTTATGAAATGCCCTGTGTTCTCTGGCTGAGCAAAGCCAAAATAATGGCTATATGTCTGTTTGCTAGATAAAGAAAAGGTGTGCATTTTTTAGAGGGCAGAAGAAAGGGAATGATAGCTGAAAAATGTTGTAGTTTAATTGCAGTTTAACAGCATGAATCAAACCAGTCTGGGTTTTTTTTTCCTCTATTTTTAAAGGTTTTTTTTAATGATTGTGTTGAATTTACCCCTGGAACAGGTGCTTCCCACTATGAAGTACTCTTTTTTCATTTTGAGACTTTTAAATGAAGCCTTTTAGCAATTTAAGATGCTTATTTTTTTAATTTTGGGTGACAACACTTGTCCAAATTTCTCACTTCACTCGTATGAGATTTCAGTCTTTGTGAAATAGAACTATTGGCTTTTTTTTTTTTAAAAGTCCCTTTAATTGATAATTCTCAAATCTGATAGTAGGCCATTCTTCTGTCAGAAACCTGAATCCTGAAAGGCCATGAGCAGTAATAAGCTCCAAAATGTGGTGCTTTTGTCTTTTACCTAGATCCATGCATGGTACATTGTTGAAAGGACCATCTAATTAATTGAGTATTACCCAACTGGCAAGAAAGATAAAATTGGTATGCCTCAAGTTCCATGTGAGTTTGAAAGGACACTGTTAAACTTCTACACTGAGCATTTTGGAATTTCTTAAAACTGATTGATGCTCAGCATTTACTGACAGATAAAAAGTGTAGTTCAGGAGACCAAACAATGAGGTTGTCACCCAAATAATGGGGTTTAGGTTTCATTAAATAGATGAAAAAATATGATTTCAGTAGTTTCTGATGAAAAAAAGAATGTATCTAGGGGGGAAAAAAACCCCTAGTACAGCCTGAACTGAAATGCCATTGCTGCCATTTTAAATTTTTCTTTAAAATTGTTGGACCACTTTTTATTTCTGGTAACAAAAAACCCTGTATGTTTGAAAGGCTATTGCCCTATTTTTACTATTATTTTCCTTTTACCACCCCAATCTATTTAATCTTATTTCTCCTTTTTTTGCCACATTCTGCTGTATTTTTACTCAGGCAACCTGAACTTTTACTTTTATTATTTTTATTTTTACTTTTTTTTATGAATCAGTTTTTACTTCATCTTCTAGAGGAATCTGGGTTTTTTTTAGGGATGTTTCTGTATTTCAGAGCAAAAGAGGTAACTTGGGAAATGGCAGTAATAGTCTTGAAAAGCTCAAGAGGTTTGATGGTATCCAAATAGTATTTTCTTAATTTTTAAACAGTGATTTCGAAGTAATTACGTGATGCCGTATTGCTGATTCACGGATCCTGGACTTCTGAAAACGTGGGTTATAATTCTCTTTTTCCCCTTAGTTTTCCCCACTGACATGTTTGCAGGCTTTTAATTGAACATTATCTTTTTACTTGAACATTATCTTTTTACTTGAAACCTAAACTTCAGAGCAAAATCTTACATTACTTTAACCTCAAAACATGAGCTGAGGTGGATCTTCTGGCTTCATAAACAATAGCAGTTTCCAAACCACTGACTTGAAGCTTTCTAGTCACTGCTGGAAATCAAAATACAGAATATACCAAAGGCAGCTGCTCCTAATGGATCATAGCAGAATGATGAGGATTCAAGACCTCAAGAAAGCTAACTCTGACAAGTTTTTTAATGTAGGTTCTTTTAGTGATTGCATTTTCAATTAGTAATGTCTAATTTATGTTTTGAAAGTAAAAATTATTCTGTTAATTACATAATGTTAATATTGAAACCATTATTAATACATTTCAGCAAAATTTCCTAGCATAAGATGAAGTGTGACTTTCAGTAAATCCTAGTCTTAGGCAGTTTTCTTGGAGAGCTGTAGATGACTGCAGATGTGTATCTCTCTAAATTATTCCACTAGCATCGTATCAATTATCTTGGCTTATCTCTCCTGTTTTCCTAATGCATTATTGCCAAAATGCTGCCAATGCTCATTCATGAACTGCTTTGTTGTTTGTTTTCACAAGTTTTTATTGCAGAGGGATGTGCTTTAGTACTTTGGAGTTATTGCTTGTTTAATACTAGTTTTTAAAGCTAATTTTTATACGTTTCTCCAAGTCATTCCGTTCTGACTATAATTGGTAACAATGTCCCCATTCAGAGCTCTTAAATTACTCAAATAAGCAGTCTCAAGCTATCAGGAGTGTCGAGGGAGATTTCACTGGCATTTGAATTCCCACTTATTTAAACTGGGACAGTTGAGCTGAACTAGCACAAGGATTCTTGGCTTTAGTAATGAAAGAAAACTGCAAACACATAAAAAGGGCAGAGGGAGAGAGTTAATGGAAATACAACAACACTTATGATTAAAACTGTTTCTTTGATGCTGAATCTTGGTGATTAGAACATGCAGCTTGTGCCATGATGAGAGCTTGACTTCTGCATGGGTCTGATGCCATAATATGGAACATAAATACTAATAACCCTTTTATCTGGCAATTCTGACCTTTAAATAGTGAATTAGGAAGTGTGAAGACATGAAATCAGTGAAGCTAGTGCCTCAACTGAGAGCAGAACTGTGTATAGGGACTGATACAAAGCCCGTTAGAATAGTTTTCCTGTTGACTTCAGTAGTCTTGCAGTGAACCCCATGATTTCAGCTGGTCTTCAAAGAGCTAAACATCTCCCAAGCACCTTGCAAGCTATTCTGAACTGTGAGTTTTCAGCAGATATGGACAGGATAGTTTGAATAACGTAGTCTGTTGGCTCAGTAACAATACAGTTGCAAGAAGTTTTATTTTTATTCTTCTTATAGGAACTCCTAGAGCATTTGAATTGTGTTAATTGCGTTTAAAAGAGGTATTTTATATTGCTCACAGTCTCCCTCTCTAATGGATATTCTTTCTGGAGCCTTCAGATTTTATTTCCACAAAAGACTGTTCACTTTATGTGATGAAAAATGTAGACTTTTGTCTATTCTTGGTAAAATAGTAGCAACTCTCCTGGCTCTGGAGGCAAGAGCTGTAGGTCAACATCTTTCTTTTACAGAGCAAATTTTAATCTATGAAAATACCAGTCTTGGGAATAAACCAAGATAAGTCTTTGGTATTGTATAGTACCAAGACTAGCTATTTTCTAGTCTAAACTGTCATTGACTTCAGTGTCTGTTTTGAAGAGTGGTGAACCATCTTTATTGTTAGGACAATTTCTGAGAAATGTGCAATTTTGGGCAGGACAGAATTCTAACTCCAGAAGCTGCCTTTCATAACAGTAAAGCATAGGAAAGAAAATGTCATCTCCCAAGTACCATGACTTTTTTTTTTTACGTCAGGTAGTTCTGTGTAATACTCCCTAACATGGATAAAACATTTTAATCTCATTTAATGTCAAATAATAAATTACTTGCATTTACTCTAAAACGGGTTTCATCATAAGATTGCAGGATTTGTAGTAAGCTGTTGTCTTTTCTCACTTTCACCTTATGTCTCCCACCCTCATTTGTCTTTTTGTCAGTTTATTACAACTCTTCTGATGTCTGGACAGTGAAGCTCTTTTGTTTGGGAACTGTATTTTTTATTTTGTGTGTGAAGTTGATCATTGCTTGTGTGTTTTTTAGGTGACAATGATGATGATCCATCAATAAACCATTTATTGTATTAGACATGTGATGTACTCTTCCCTAAGTTTGTATGTTGGTACGTTTGGCCTCTTCTCCCTGGTGACCAGCAATAGGACAAGAGGAAATGGAGTCAAGCTGCACCAGGAGAGAGAGGTTCAGGCTGTATCTTAGACAATTTTTCTTCACAGAAAGAGTGATAAGGTATTGGAACAGGCTGCCCAGGAAGGCGGTGTAGGCACCATCCCTGGAGATGTTCTCAAAAAAAGGGGTAGGCATGGTGTTTCATAGGATGGAGTGGATGGTTGGACTTGATGATCTTGAAGGTCTTCCCAACCTTGACAATTCTATGATTCTATGTTAGATTGTTCTCAAAATTGTTGTATCTTATCTATAATAAAGAAATAAATGTTGAACTTTAATTCTTGTTGTAAAGCAGTATGGAACAATTCGTCATGAGCTATACTAGCTGTGGCTCTAAGTGTTCAGAATAAACTTCTCTTTGTCATTCTTGCCCTGTATTTGAACTGAGCAGTGCTCTTGTTTTCTAGTCTTGGTACAGCATAAAGGGTTTCTGATTTCTAAAGTGCTACATCTGTATGAAAACCTCATGCATTTCAAAAAGAATGCTAGCAGGATGATTTTCTAGAAGTGCAATTACATTTTGAGCTGAAAGGTAGCTGTCTTGCAACATTTGACCTTCCTAATAGACTGGGCAGAATGTGTAATGGATACTTAGGCTATAATGGTCTTGGGAGACTGAGTAAAGGTGATCTTCAAATAAGCATCATATGTAGTGCTTGTACCAAGGATATATTTAGCATAGGCAAATTTACAATAGGGAGCCAGTGCCTTTCCTTACCCCCCAGCCCCCTGGTTAAAGATTTTTAATAAGAAAAGAGTGCAGAAATACATAGTGCGGCATATCCTAGAGTTTGCCAGAGTGGCTTTATAGGGAAGTCCAGGCCCATGAGAAGGAGCACCTGAGGTTTGAACAAAAAACCGCACCGTAATCAAAGGAGTTAAATTAAAGATTTTGGTGAGAGATCAGGCTTCACCATATCACAGCTTTGTAACTTTCTCCTTGCCTGTAGAAACGTGGCTTGAACAAAGCTGATTATTGTAGTTCATTTTTTCAATGTTTTCAGAGCTGGTGTCTATATTTAAGCTGTCACTGTTCAGCATATAGTTGTGATTATGTTCATTGTGGGAGAAATGCATCACAAGTTCTAATGTATTCTAGAAAAAAAACCCTAATATTTTTGCATCTTTTATATCTAGAGTTCTGGGTTCATCATTTTGTTCAGTCTAGGGAGCTTTTGGGAATTCTCTTTGTTAGGCGTTTCATTCTTTAGAGAACATGAACGTGTGTGTGTGTGCAAATATTGATACTGGAATTATCAAAGCTAAAAGAGATTCATTAGATGAATGAATTCACCCTTGATTATAGGAGCTTCTTAAACTCCTTTAATAGGTTGTAGGGAATGCTGTTAACTGCATTGAGCACTTTGATTGTAAAGAGAAACTATGATCTTAACAGGGCTAACCTTAGTTTTTGTGAAATCCACTTGTATTGGTGTGCAGAAGGGTGATTATAGGCCTGTTCTGCTTCATATGGATCTAGTGAGGGTTGTCACATTTCTGTAGCATGAAACCAAAGGCCAAGAGAATCACCAGTGTTGCATGTAAAGCTCTGCACTAAGTAGTACTCCATACACTCCAACCATGTAAATAACTGTAAACTGAATGGATTGGTGTTCAGTTTTGTTACTTTTACTGCTGAAGCAATGAATAATGTCCAATATTATTTATTTAAAACCTCTCTGGAATGTTAGCATCCAGCAACAATCAGAGGCTTGAGCTTTAGTAATTTCAGCAAACTTTCTTCTTGTGGGAAGTACAAGAACTTGGCGATGCATTGTATGCCATTTGACAGAGAGACTACTTGACATGAATTTTATTTTTAAAATGTCACTAGCTGAAAATTAATCAGACCTGTAATGCCTGTTTGAATTCATTTATATTGCTGTTGGAAGCAATATCTCAAGAGCCTTAGACAGATGTGTGAATACTGTGAGCAGGCAGTGTTCTCAGTGGATTAGAAAATGCTTCAAAACTACCCCCACCCCCCTCACCTCTTCCAATTCCTCTCTGCCTTCGCCTGCCTGACCTTTTGGTACAAACTGAAGTTTTTAACATGAGGAAAAAAAAAACTTCCACCATATCTAAACTCATGCCTTCTGCTGCCCTCTGGACCTTTTCCAGCTTAGCAACATTTGGAATTTCTCCTGTGAGTACTGCTAGTGACCTGGACCTATTTGTGTAGCCTGTGTGACCTCTTACTGCAGCTCTACCTTAAGTAGATAGGGAGTGTAATTGAGTTTTCTGCCTGGTGAAATCCTGAGATGGTCCCATCTGTTAATAGTGCATAATACTAGGAATTGCCATGTGTTGAAGCCCTGGAGTTCAGACTTTTCAAAACTCTAAGCTTAACAGCTGAGTTGGGCAGGATTGCAGCAAATTGCTCATTTGGAGCTGTTCCAGACCTGCAGGGTCAGTCTACACATTATTTCCCTGCTTTTCTCAAAGGTGAGGCTGGACAAATAGCTCCCCTCCTGGGGATTGTGTTTTTTAAATCAGCACAAAGTTGTATGTGCGTGCTTTAATTTGTAGCCTTGCTTAAATTATCTGGAGTCCTTCAAAAAGAAAAAAAAAGAAAAAAAAAAATCAATTTGACTTTGGCAGATGTCTCCTCAATGCCTGCCAATCACCATAGTATCTTGGCTATTTTTAAGTCTCCTGAAATCAGTCTGTATTAAGGCAATATCTGTGCTTGGATTTAAGCCCAGGACTCTATCAATATAAAATGATTTGTTGCAAGTTTAAAGACGCTTCATCCCTATTCTCTCTCTTTTCATTTACATTTTAAGATTTCATCAGAATGTGGATCAACAGTACTAATAGAGCCTTTTTTATTCACTGAAAGAACCTGCTCTGAGTCTTGCAACCTTGTACCATTAAGTGTTTTCCAGGGAAGTTCTGAGGGACATGAAACGCATGTGTTAGAGAGTGATCGGAAGCAAAAAAGAGATGATCTTTCTTACTTAATGGAAATATCACTAAATAAGAAATTTTGTTTTCCCAGGTATAAGACCCAGTGTTTTTGAAGTGCTAATTCTGTTAGACCTGTCTTGGTCCTATTGACAGAATAGCTGTAGGTGTGTCCAGAACATTCACTTGTGACCTGCAGTTGGGCTGATGCCTGCGTTTCTCCGTAATTTGATGGGAGTCATGCTGACAAGGAGAACAGTTGAGATTGTTTTTTAATACCGAGTTTTTCATCACTTATCTTGCCATCCACTTCTGTTGTTTCAAACTTGCCATGTGATCTTGGTGTCCATCCACACAGGCTTTGTTGCTCCATGAAATTTCCCCTAGGGGAAACCTGTACCTTATACTACAATCCAGGCTGTGGAGAATTGCAGACAATTAAGTACTCTAAATCACTTTGTTCTGATTGAGTAGAACAGTCTTGTTAGGTTCAAGCTTGTTTTAATAATTCTAATTAAAAAAACCCAACAAGATAATGTTTGTTGCGTCAGCTTCTCTTTAGTAGAGGCATAATTTCCCTGCATGTTTTTTCCCACATTCCAAGGGATTTGTCTGGCAGTCACCATCATTCAGAGGAAAGAAGGCATTTGTATCCTGTGACATAAAGCCAATGATGGTGTCAATCTCAGTGGCATAATCTCTATATGCTATAGAAAGCATTAGCTCTCCTTTCTCACTGCTTTCAAAGCAATGTCGTTATGAGAACTGTTACCAGGAAAGAGTATTCATTTAAATATGGATTATCCCTTTACAAATGTATTTTGTAAATTATTTTCAGATGTTCATTACTATATTATGGCTTCTTTGTAAATAGCAATGTCCCACATGACTGAGGGTGATTCAAAAGAAACCTTTCTCCTTAATACCCCTCCTACCCCAATTTGACATGATAGACTGCTGGAGTTCTTTGTGAGGAAAGAGAAGAAACCTCAAACAGAAGCCTGTATTTTGGCTTTTTTCTATTTCTTTAAATGCATAATCATCAAATATCTTACAAAAATAACCCAAACAACCTGTATTTTCAAAGAAATAAAACCTTTTACTTAATCTGTGACAAAAAGATTGGACAGTATTTTTCTTGAAGCTGCAGCTTTTTTGGAAACATCTCTTAAAAACAGCATTGCTTTATCTTTTCTAGCTGAATCTGATTTCCTGTATGTATATGTCATTTAAAGCAAAGCTGTTCCACATTCTCCAGAGTGAGATAGTGTCCAGAAAATAATATCAGCTTTCTTGCCTGTCCTGTCTCAATATATACACTAGATATTCTGTAAGTAAAGATTCTCATTAGTTGTTCAGCTCTTTCTTGCCTTCAAGGCAAGCCATGCTGCAGTAGTGACAGTGCCTATGGAAAAGAACATATTAATGATTTTTCATTATTTAATTCTTTAAAGTTTTGTCATTTCAAAAGGTGCCTAATTTGTATATTTTTTGTACTTTTTGCATACAGTCCTCTTCAAGGCTTTATCATCATTTTCATTTGTGGCTTAGCATTTTGAGCTCTTTGGTTTATCAGCTGTACAAGGAAAACCTTCCTGGAGACTTTCCATCAAACCCATTTCTTGATGAAGGAGGGAACATCTTTTCTAATATTTTAAAACAGGAGCTATAGATTTTGAAGTGAACTTCCAGTGCCCCTGTTAATAGATAAGTAATTTTTTTAGCATTGCCCTGACCTGAGTAGGTAAAAGGGGACGTGTTGGGAAGGTGAATGCTGTGAGCAGGGAGATAGACATGATTTAGAGTAAGTGTTTTTGCTTTGCTCCTTAATACTTTGTGTGTGGGTGTGAGAGAGAAAAAGACATTAAAACTCTGTGATTTGGATACAACTGAGTAGTTCACTGGCTAGCTAGAAAACGAGGTTGGTAGTTCCTTGTCTGTCAGTTCTGGAACTTAAATTACAGCATTTCTGAATTGCCTTTCTATGTTAAGCTTTGTGAAGCTGGCACAGCTGCTGCTCAAGAGCAGCATGAACCTGCCCCTTAAGAGTGTCATTTGATGGAGAAAATTGTGTGAGGTGACTCTGCTAGCCTGTAAACTCTTTCTTTGGTTCCATAGAACCACAGCATTTCTCTAAACCTAAACTACAAATCTTCTGAAAGCCTGAGGCTGAGGCTTGCTCCAAAACCAAGACATTTCATTGGGATTCAGTACAGTATGTGTAGAAGAATGTAATGCACTCTTTAGAGAGGCACTGCAAAGGGGAGTGCCTGTTATATTCTGTACTGGCTGATACCCAGTAACTTCAAACAGGACCATAAAGCCTGCTATTGTCATTCTATGTAGATGAGTGAACTAGTTTAGAAAAGCTGACTTCCACCAGGAGCAGTGTTGTTCCACAGAATGGTTTACACCAAAATAATTATTGTAAAATATTTTGTAGGGAGAAAAAAAATTGAGGTTTTCAAAGCTCTCTGATGGTGGCTACTTTGAAAAGAGTGTTCTTCTGTTTCATTCTTATTTGACTTTAAAAAAAATAGCCTTGAATTAATAAGATGCAAATAGAAGGGATAGAAAAAGCAGCTACTCACCAGTTGTCATAAAAATAGCCAAAAGAATAATTGTGATCATAAAAATGTCCAATTAGGATGTGCTGCAGAACTAATAAAAAAGATATAAGCAGAATATAACCTTTAACTGAAATAAACATGTTCAAATCTCAGGCCTAAAATAAGAATATATAGTTAGTTGGTCTCTGTTCCAGACAATCAAACGTGGGGTTCTAATTGCTAAGAGTGTTTGTAAGAGCCAAATGTCCAAATCCAGCTGTTCCTCTAACCCCACGGCATTCCTGCTGACATGCAGTGGCTGTTCTTTCATGTATAGATGTAGATTATTATATGCAATGGCTATCCTTTCTTTGTGCCAGGGTAACTCAGCTGCAATAAGGACTGTTTGGGTTCAAGGATTTTTTCCTTTGTCTTCCTGCATGTCTCACTAATGCTCAGTAGCTGTTTCTAAAATTGGTCCTTGGTGCTGCAGATTCTTGCGTGTTCCCAGAACAGCCCCCGCTTGTTGCCACGTGCTGTTACCTGCAAGACTGAGCCTGCAAGTGTAAGATTGTCAGCCACAAGAGAAAGAGGTGCTGCTAGTTGTTAGCCACCCAAAATCTAGTTTTACCACTTGCCAGATACTGAAATCAATGTTTTTAGGAAGAACCACTTTTCGTCAATGCGAAGTTTAAAAAAAAAAAAGCTTTTACTATCTAAATATCCAAAACCTCTGATCTTGTTAGTTAACAGGCTATTTTTTTCGAAGATTGTACTTCATTGAACAGTCAAGGCAAATTGTCTTAAGAGGCTTCACTCACAATTAGAATTGAATTTAGATGGAAATTCTCTCTAGGACTTTCTCATAATTCTGGAGTTTTATCAGTAATCAAACACTTAGTTTTAAACACTTCTTACAGGGGCTTAAGTGTTTGATGCTTTAGGTATCTCTGCCTGATTATAGCAAGCAAGTAGTTTAAGTTAACATACCTAGTATTTTTTTCCAAATGCAGAAAATTAACACAAAGGGAAGAATGACGATTAAAGCAGAGAGTGGCTTACTTTTATTTTTAAGTAGTATAGAAGTGTAAATGCATTTAGGTCAGCTTCTGGTCTGCAGGTTATTTTTTATTTTTCAACTAACTCTGAGATAGGGAAATGAAGGTAAGTTTTCTGGGAAAGATGAATTAAGAAAAGTTGAATTGGAGAGTGCAAATGAAAACATGGAAAGCAGTAGAGAACTTGCTGTATTGATTTTAAGATAATTTGGATTTCATATGTGTAATAAGATAGATGATGTGAATGGGAAGGACAGAAAAAAGGGATCTAGAAGATGAGAATTTTTAAATGCAGAGTACTAACTTCTTACGAGCAATTGAATCTTAATGTCTAGCATTGCTTTCTGTTTCAAAGCTGAAGTCTGTGCCTAACCTAAGAGCAAATCTTTGTGAAATTAAAATCCCTGTAACCCATTTCTACTCATGTTAAGGTTATCCAGCACTAACAAGGAAGGTTATTAATTTCTCTGGACAATGAGGAACTTCGATTGAATAAAATACGCAAGGAAGAAGAACAGATAAAATAACTTTGCAGATTTATAAGACAGTGCTTATTTTCTTCTGGCCTGGGAGAGTAATTACCCAAGTCATCATCACTACAGGGCATATATGAAACCTTTGAACTAATTCTTTTCTGAATGTACTAGTGTGAATTTTAATAGTTGTTTTTATATATATTTTGCTGACTATTCTTAATTAATTTTATCTTCTCGATACTTTAACATTTCTAAAGCTGAAGCTGTGTATTTTTCAGTTAAGAGGATATCTTTTACTGGTAACAATGTGTTAATTTAAGTCAGTTACAGTTTACGTTTAAATGTGTGTATTTTACTCAGAGGAATTTCACATGCCAATTGACATATGTCCTGCCCATCCTGATTGCTGTGGAAATGCAGTTTTGGGGTAGTGACCGTTAAGCTGAACAATCACCTATCTGGTTGCATATTTTAGACTTGCATCTGTACAACTAAAAAGATGAAAAGTTATATGCAGCTCTGCTCAAGGTGCACCTGGGCTTAGGCAGAGACTTCTGGATCTAGAGGTCTGGAATCTTTCTGTGTCTTTGCCCTAATTAGTTTTAGGTTAAGCATATTTTACTGATTATGCCTGTACTTTTTTTCTTACTATGTTGCAACGTTATCATTAATTCTTCAATTACAGGCTATTCTGTGCAAGAGCTAAGTTTTTATGTGAATTCACAACGTGTTCTATGACAGAGCTTTCCTTTTGATTTAAGCCTTGGGCTCTACTGCAATATAAATATTTAATAGCAGTGTTAAAAGCACAGTGTAAAGGTGAGCAAAAGAGTAGATGCTTTGGAAAATTGAAGTAGAAGGTCAGGGAGAAGATGAAAGGAATGGAGCTCTTTAAATGTATTTTTTTCTGAAATTTAAAAAATCAAATGTGATTGTTATTGCCTGCTTTTGTAAGAGCAGCCTGAATGCTGTGGTTTCTCTAATTAAACTGCTTGGGTTTTGATGAACTTCAAAACCAGCTTTTTCTTTCTCAGAGTTGTATATAAAATAAACCTGGTGTATATTGATATAGTTGTTCCTTTTTTATGTGTTTACAGTAGCAATAGCAGCCTTTTTTTGTCTTTGAAGTTAGCAACAGCTTGCAGGTCTTGTACTACTTGTTTACCAGATCAAATGTTTATCAGTAGTGAAAACTGCCACTCATCTGGTATTGGTAATGTGCTGGTCACTGAGTCTGAGGCTCTTCAGAAATAAAAAGCAATGCCTGCATACCATACATTTCTAAGCCATTGCTGTAAAAATGGCTGGAATTTGGAAAGCATCAGTTTTTAAAGCTTTTCAAAATTTTTATCTGTAAAATCTCTGTAATTCCATGGTCTTTTGAGGCTTGTTTTTGTTCAGCTGTAGTTGGAGTTAATTTTTCTGTTAAATAAATTATTCCCTATAATACAGTTTTAGGGGAATGGAAATAAATGTTCATCAACTTCAGACACGCTCACTGAAGATTTTCAAACAAAAATTAATGAAACTCTACTGGCTTTTGGGTAGCTGGAACATACAACATTGCAATTTCCTGCTGAAGTCTTGAGTCTTCTATGAAGCGAAATGTGATATGAGACTGTAGTATTCTTCTGCTATTTCTAATAGTCAAGTTTTCAAGGAGGCATGGTAATAGATCCTCCAGCTGCTTGTTGCATACTCACAGTACTTCTCATTAGCATTGGAGAGGTGATAGTTTTGAGAATTCAGTGAAGCAAGGCAATGAGAAAAACAAGTTAAAAGTTACAACCCTTGTTTTTAGCCGTCCGAAAGAGATGATTTAATTCACTTCCAGTTACATGCCATTTCCCAAGTTTAGTTCTGTATTTGTACCAGAAACAAGCTGAAAGTATGCGGATGTGGAATCTTGATTTTAGCCCATTTCTGAGTAATATTGATAGTAAAACAGTAGTAAAGATTCTCGTTAGTAGCTAACTACAGTGGCTAACTACAGTCTGCTTAAAGGGCTCAAAATACAGCAAGGCCACTGGTATTCTCTGTATTCCTCATTCTGCTACTCTGTAACTGTCAGCCTTGTTAGTATTTAAATCAGTTCATAAGTATTTTGGCTTAAATAAGTTTTATTTCTGATCAATGTAGTGCCATGATTTGTGTCTTTTTAGAGTCTTTATCTTGAAGTGGACAAGCTTATGATAAATTTTGCAGATGTGTTAGAAGTTTATTAAATCAGTAGTAAAAATGGACAGTAGGCAAACAGGAGGGGAAGAATGCACAGATGAGCAAATTCTGGATTTTTCAGCTCTGTTCTGAATCTTTGTTAATGGATTCACGCTGCTGTTGAACAAGTAGGAATATTTAAAGTCTTTTTTAAAACTAAGGATTAGCATGGAGGAAAATAAAAAGGGCTTTTCCTTCCTACTATAAGAATTGAGTGCACTGTGAGCAATTTCTCATGTCTTCTAATAGAGTATATTTTTAATGTTAATTAGAAAAAAGGTGTAGAAGAAAAATTAAACTCAGAATTCCTCCCCCTGTCCCCCAAAGAATAAAAAACCAAAAACCCCAAACACAAAAGCATTTAAAGACCCTCTCTTAATAAGATTACTTTAAAATGCATGTGGCTTGTTTTATGAATGGGTGAGATGAAGTTATGGTTTAGAATACATAAAATGCTTTGCTTTAAATACTTAAACTTTGCTCAAAATGGCTTTTTGAAGTTCGAAATACATTTGGTTGCCCATCTGCTATCAAATCCCCATGTTTCTTGAGAGCAGTGAGAACAGAAAATACAAATACCTGTTTATAGCCAACTTTCTCTCAAAAATTAGTAGGTTTTTTGCAGAATGTGTGATCTGTGGCCACATTTCTATCATCCTGTACAGGAATTGAAGATGACCTTGATGTAGGTCAACAGAACAGAACTATATACCCTAAGAATGAATTTGAACTTAGAAGCTCCAATAAAAGGAAGGTGTCACCTAGAGGAATAGGAAATTGTTATCGAAACAGATTGACAGTAAGCAAATGCCCAGCAGTTAGATATTATGATTGTGCTTTAATCCACTATACTGGCTTTAAATAACAAAGTGAGGATTTTGGAAAAGAGGACAGATGTTATATCATCATCTCAATTGTTTCTATCTGAGATACTTTGGGACAAATTCTGTTCTATTCTATCAATATAAATCTAGAAAACCTCTCTAAACATAGCAGTCAATCAATCTGTTCCCTTCTGATGGGAGAGTAGAATTTGAACCACTTTTGTCCTTGTTCTGTCTTTGTTGTAAATGGTTTACCAGGTAAGGACTTTTCCTTGAAGAAAATTGTGCTGTCTTTCAGTTATTCCTACGGTGATGTAGGCTCCATAAGCAAGGCCACGTGCACACATACTCATTACCCTAAAATACTTGCTGCTAAGTGTCAGATTATCACCCTGCTTAATTTTAAAGAGAGAGAGAGTCTGGTGTAACTGGAATTAACTGAAGTAACTCAGTCATACTCAATGTGAGCCTCTATTGAGCAGCAAGTGATCAAAAAATGGTGAGGTCAATTCTCTTTGGTAGATAGATGACCACTGGAGTAACTTAATTTGGAACTTAAGCCAGCCTTAGCTGTAATTTCAATTTAATTGGATGACACTTATAATGTGTAAGGGTCTGTGCCTGTCCTCATTGACAAAATTCTGGAAATAGACCAGTTGAAATTTCTTCAGCCTTGAAAAGGGAACATGTTGAGGGAGCACCTGGTAAATGTGCATAAAATCATACTAGTGAATGGCTCTTCACAGTCCCTTGTGACCTACAGATTGTCAAAGGAGGTGAGAGGTCGAAAACAAGTAGTGTTGTCATGAGGTGCTATGGATGCCAAAATAAAGACAATGGGAGAATTTTTTTGAAGAAAAATCCATTAGAAGCACTTCAACCCAAAGATACAATACCTGTTCAGAAAGTCCCTGAAATGCAGAATTTACAAGTGTACTGCTCTTGTTTTTTATATAAATACAGATATGTCACATATATTAGAGATTTGTAAACATCTTGTAGTCTTCTGTAGCTGATTGTTAGTGAGAACTAAGTGAAGCTGTGATACCAACCTAGATGTAAATTTGTTTTGTCCAGTACAGCCACTTTTATTTTAGGGTCTGAGCGGCTTAATACTTGTGTGAAGCTCTGCACCTCTCTTCCTGTTTTTGCAGTATCGTACTCCAAACCCTTTGGATTCAGTGTGCTACAGTGACATCCACAGCTACAACTGCCAAGGGCTATGATTTTGTCTTTCAGAAATCTCAGAATCTCATGAGAATTTCCACAGAAATCCAGTGTCTGTGTGGAAACTAATATGCATTGTTAGCCTGTGTATAAACACGTATATTATGTATATTATATGTATGTATAAATATATACACGTCTACTATTCGTTATTTATTATTTATTACTATTTATGAATGTGTTCTGGAAAAGGGTTTTTCTGTGTAGTTCTCAATTTCTTATTTTCCTAGTCCCCCCTAAATGTAGGACCAAGTATCATCATGCAGGTGAACCTACATGGACATGTAAATAAGTTATGAAACTGTCAAAGGCAACATACAACAATTTCCAAGGTCGCTTCATAAATAAATGTATTGGGCTGGATCCGGTAGTTCTTAGAGCCTCCCCAGAGACCTCTCCCCTCAAACACCACATGGAAGAAAAAAAGCAATAAAAAAAGAAGGGAAAAAAGAAGAAAGAGAAACCTTGTCACATTGTGAAGCATCCCACTCACCACACTGGGAGGAGTTATGGAGTTAGGTATTTATTTAAAAGAATAAAAGTGTTTGAATCTGTTCAGAGATTATTTACATGTGTAAATAATGAAAATTAATTACTTGCATTTTGGATAGATGTGCACAGAACGCTTCATATATCAAACACCTCACTGAACAGTCTTGTAAAGAAAACATGTTATTATCTAAATAATAGATCATATATTTCTGCCCCTCTAACAGTAATAGAAGGTCATCAATCATTAGACTCTTTAGACTCTTTTTTGATGTGCACTAAGGATATATACCCAAGAAAGTAGCTTCAAGTCAAGTAGTTGCTTAGCTAAATCTTTACCTTTGTCAGCAGGAGTAGGTCATAAATGGATTTATTCCAGTGTGATTCTGCTTATCAGTATCTTACTGATTCATGTATACCAAAGGTTCATAGAGGTAATTGGGTTCTTTCTCCAGTAAGGCCGTTACTCAAGTGATGTTACTCAAGACAGGAATAAAAATAGCTTTATCTGCTCTTTGTGCTAATCTTGTCACCAATCTAGTATTACATTTAGATTATTGTATTTGTTGTTTGTAGTTTTGTTATAGTAAACCTGATTTCAAAATACTGTTCATTATTCACCTGTTACTTGGAGTGCCTTTATAAACATTTTATACTATAGAAGAATGGCAAAAAAAAAGGATAGTCCTTAGACAGAAAGACTGATGTGCTTCTGTCATAGAAACAACAGATTAAATTTGAGTGAGGTATAGAAGGGGGAACGACAGCAATTCTTGCTGTCTTGAGCAACTTAGTTTTAGTTGAATTAGAAGCAGTAGAAAAGCTGGTAACTGCATGCACGAAGAGAGGAGAGAAATGAATATGAACATGTCAAAGATTCAGAGTTTTCTTTTTTCAGAAATTGAGTAGTTTAATAAGTTGGGGACATGTTTGCTCAAGGTGTTTACACATGAGTTGATTTACAATAGAGAGAAAATTATTTTTGCCTGATTATGCAAATGTTCCTATTGAATAAGTTTTGGGATTTTTTGTATCCATTGGAGTAACTCAGGTGGTTGATATGAGACTCTTCAGACATAAGCAGTGCTTATGAGATTGTTATACTTAATTAGTTTATAAATCTGTCTCCAGTAGCTGCATATGAAAATTTAATACATCAGCCTTAGAACAACATGGTGCTTTTTTGCTATGCTATGAGACAATATACTAGCATAAACCAAGGATGGAAGCAATAAAGATTAAAAACCTTTAAGAATAGTACAGGTGTTCTGGAGTCACTTTCATAGCCTTAACAAGAAAGTCGTGATGCTAACAGTGACAGCTAGGTTTTGAATACCTGCCTTGACCAACTTTTCTGTACGCTCTATTGACAATTATTTCTCTTCTCCATCCCCATTCTCTAATACTTTTTCCTTTCCATTTTCAGTCTGTTTGCAGACTGAGGTTTGCTTTGTTTTCCAGTGCTGATATGGTGGCGTATGCCCCTCTGTTTGATGGAGGCAGTCAGCTCTATATGTGTTGTTTGCTTTTTGTAAATTTAGGAATAGAATTATTTCTACAAGAAGTGCTCCAGCTGTAAGGAGTACCTGTGGACAGGTTTGCTCCTCAGTAATGTTTTCTGTTTGTTTATTAAACTACATGCATAAATACAAAACTTGTTGCTGCTCCTCAGAAGGGAAGCTCACCCTGTGTCTGGGAGGTGATCCCAAGAATATCAATAGAATGATATCCTGTTCCTGCTGCAGTTCTGAGTAGTACATGCTCCACATCTCACAGGTGATAACAGCTTAAACGTTAATTCATCTGAGAGCATTATGTGATAGAAAGGGTACACAGTTAATTAAGCCTTGAAGGCATACAGGATTGATCCTTAGTTGCTGTGAATTAGCTTAGCTTCATTGACTTTCAAGGAATCATCCTTATTTACACCATGGGAGGATTAAGTCTCTATTGTAAAATGGTTTAGATTTTAATATCTTAAATTAACATGTTCAAATTCTTTATTAAAAGAATGATATTAATCATTCAGTATATAATGGGTGTGTTTCAAAGAGGTAGATATTAAATAGTTTTTAAATGATAAATAGAACAGTAACCCATTTACGAATCACAAGGGCTTGTAATGGTTTAAAATTTTTTCCTGTGTCTTGGCCTGCACCCCTTCTCCATAGAAACCAGATGAACACATAGCCTGGGCCATGTCAGAATAAAGCTGACCACTCTCATTACTAAGGAGAAACAGCTGCTTGCTTTCTTGAGTAAAATGTTTCTTTCCTGAGCTGAATAAAAATAAAATTAATTTTTTCAAAATCTGCAATAAAAGTAGAAACATTTATTTCAGGAAAGCAAAAACCCCCACCAGTCAGTCCAGTATTTTGCCCAGCAGGTTCCTAGGACACCTAACCACTTCTATGAACTGGGCCAAGCTGCAACCTGAAGCCTAAAGTTAGAGAAATAATAGACAGGTTGAGCACAGCTTTAAGCCTGTTTGCTTTATATAGCAAGGGGTCTGAAAAGTAGGTTATTGGTGTTAGACACATTCCCTCTCACATTTTGACCAGAAATTGTCAGGTGCAAACAAACTTTCATGAAGATTGTTTCTTGAAATGGATGCATTCCTGTGAGAAGTTGCAGCTTCAACAAATCAGTATTTTGCGGGGGGGAACCTTAAAAGTGGCACTGGAAGCTGTGCAGTTAGGGTTTGCCTCTGGATCTTCATTGCAAACTAAGGTATTTTATTGTAGCACTGTGTGTCTGCCTGGCACAGTGCAGCAAAATGAATAGGGAGTTTCTAAATGTTAGGGATATTTTTTTTAGTTATTCAGATACAGAAAATTTTCTTGGTTTTGCCTGATACCTCAGGTTTTCTGTGTCATGTTTTGCCCTGTTTTTGACTCTGAGATTTCTTTAAGTCATGACTTAGGCTAGTGCTTGACTTGAAACCTCCTCTAGGCCGGTGAACTGGGTTCTTTTTTTTCATTTTCATTTTTTTCATTTGTGTTCCATATGTCTGAATGCATGTGCCTATGTACAAGCATACAAATAGATGTATATACCTATATCTAACTTTGTATGTAAGAGTAAGTTTTATGTTTGTTTCTTTTATCTTGCTAGAATACTTCTTCTTGCAAAGATAATTTGTGTGAAACTAGTTTCTCATGTCCAAATAATCCCTTTTAGTTTAAAGAATTATTTTTTTTATACACAGGATATACTAAGGGATTCAGATTGTCAATCCCTTTGAAATAGCCTGAGACACTAGTAGCTTTATCCTTCTTGTTCATTTTTATGGGTAATGAAAGTTTAATTTCATTATGCTCATCAGATAGGGCTTAAAAACTTGCTAAGGTACCAAAGAAAGTCCTAAATAGATTGTGAGGCTTAAGTCTATAAATGACTGTCTTAGGAAAGCTGTATATTTTTCAAACTTCAGAATCCTGACACATCCCTCCTCTCAAGATTTATTTAATACTGTTAGAAGATACTTCTGGGCTGTGTTCTACCATGCCAAGGGAGAATTTGGTTGTAGGAAGGCCATTACAAGGTTAGTTATTCTATGCTATTTTCTACTCCCCCCTATTCTACTGGCCATGCCAGCTCTTACGTGTCAGGGCAATAATTTAGTTCCTTTTACTTGTCTTTGCTTCCAGGGTTTGTTTTATTGTATGGTAAGCAGATGTAGCTTTTGCAGTGTAACTGCAGTGTGCTGTCTCTTAGAAGACGGTGGAGAGTTAACTGTTAGAGAAGGGATCTGACCCTAATGTAGTGAAGGCCTGATACTGGGAGGAAAGCCCTGATCTCTATGAACATCCTTTTGTGCATTTTGCTACCACATTTATTTAATATGTGATGTGCAGATGTGTTCTTTTATAATAGAGTGTTTACCATGTGCAATTGTGTGAATATATTGCCATATTGACACATTGATTTTGGGGAATCCCTTACATAGAATTTTTGCCCCTGTTCATTATTCATGTAAGATTGCTGGCGTTTTCTGAAATGGAAGAAGGTCAAGTTCCTCACAGTCAGATGAAACACAATGTATGAAATATTGCCCTTGGTGCCCAGGTTTAAATTCTAAAGTTCCTGTAAGTTTTATGGTCTAAGATGAAGATGTGTTTATACTATGCACAGGTTGTCAGCACTTCCCAAAGCAGTGGGAGCTGCAAGCCCAAATGTCAGCACTTTAATGAACCATTCTGGCACCACGTTTCAGTAATAGAAGAGAGTGTCACAGAGGCATCTCCACCTTTTTGCTATTGTGATTTGATTGTCTTTTTTTAAAATATGTCACGTGCATCACTGTACAGTAGCATCATTATGTAGCAAATGGAATGTGTACTACGATGAGGGAGAATTCAGGGTTGGCTTTCATAGTTCAGGTTATTAATAGAGCTGAAGGAAGGGTGCTAAGCTGCAGGAGGAACCTAGGTCTTCTCTCAACAAAATCTTAACTTGGAACTAGGGAGCAGATTATGCTGGTATAACTTTCCCTGCTTGTCTTGAACATATGCCTCAATCATTTTAGAGAAAAGATCATAGGTATGTACCATCTTCATTTAATATACAGATGAACCATTGGTATTTGTCTGGATGGAAATTATGCAGATTGCATGATTTCAAAATCATGGAAAATAGAACTGGTGGGATGTGTGAAATCATTCAGCCCACCTTCTTGCCCTGAGGCGAGTGATATGAGTGTGCTATTCCTAACAGATCTCCTGTTTGTGTCCCTGGAAACCTCTGATGGTGGCAACTTGTCATCTTCCAAACATTTAGTTCAGGTGCTATTTCAGTACCAGTGTAATAGCAATTAAAAGGTTTTCCCAATGCCTATTTTACATCTTCTTTACTTCAGTATAAGCCCATTACTACTTATGCTGTTCCACCATGAATCCAGATAATAGATTCTCTTTCTCCTTGCAGAAATCTTTTTCATATTTAAAGGTGATTATTATGTCTCACTTCAGTCATTTCCCCCCTAAATTAATCACTACCAATAATTTCAATATTTCCTTGTCAGAGCTCCAAACATGTGCATGGTTCTCCTCTGCATTCCTTTCTGTTACTACATCATTTTATTCAAATGTAGTGCTGAAAACTGAATACTGTATTTCATAGAGTTACATGAGATGGCCTTCTGGAGCTCTGATCTGGGCAGATGCAAAGTTGTGATGATTTTCTGGGACACACGAGGCTAAGTCAGGGTACAAAGCTGCAATTTGTTTTTTGAGAGAACATCTTAAGCAGCTGATGCCTTTGGGTTGCCTCTCTGGGGAGAGAAAAGAGAATTTCTGTGTAGATTTAATCTATGATATTTCAGGTCTGTGCAAATCTGAAAAGTTGCTGTTCTGTCTTGTTTCAATGATGAGTTTCAATCTGGTTCTTTTTTTTCAAGTTTGCCCCTGACCCTGTTCTATTGAGTTGGAACTGCCTTGTCTTTGATTCTGAATAAGGAATTTTACTGTGAAATGGAGTGAATTTCACAAAGTTAATTTATTTGCTGTTTCTTCCTCGTGAAAGGGTGCATCCTCTTCAAAAGTTTCTGGTCAATTGTATTGTGAAGTGCTTATACACAGGAGAGGACAGCATGGTGAATACAGAAAGGACAGCTGACGCCTGCTCTTTCTCTGCTAGGAAAAAAGGTTGGCTGGGAGCTAGGGTACTATGCTGTAAAAATGAAACAGCAGGGAGAGGGATGAGGACCATTCATATCTCTAGGAAGAAAGGTGTTTTGGAAGGCACCTGTGCAGCATGAATAGCAAGCAAAGTGTGTGCAGTGCTCGCATCAAATGGACTAGCATTGAAAGTCAGAAAAAAGAACTTGCAGATGGAATATTTCTATACATGTATTACCACAGTCATATAATGACAATGTGTCCTTGTCCTTGTTCCTCACAGATGTTTCATATGCTCTTCACTGCATGTATTTTTAATCCACAAACAGTAAGTCAAGTTTGCTCTGCCTTTTCTTCCATGCAAATTAGCATGAGTTTCAGAAAAATGACTGATTCCATGCAAAAGAGTCATTAGAGAAGCAGACTTTTGTAGGTTTATTAGTTGGAAAGGCAGGCTGGCAATTACATGTTTAACTGCTACTTCTTTTTCTTCCACTGCAACCACTAGTGGTCATCTGTTGGTAATAATTAACCTTTTCACCCGTACTCCAAGTGAAAAGATTACTGGCAGTAATTAGGTGAAAAGTATTCTAAATGCATGGGCTGATCTCACAGGCTGACTTTTAGATGCCTTACAGCAATTTGCACATTAGTAGAATGAATGATACAAAAACCCCTGTAGGTGGACAGACCCATCAGAAAATACAAGCTAGATCTCTTTGAATATGTTTGATACAAAGTTATTGTCAAGGACTCAAGGATTGATTTCAAACTTGAGCTTCAGATAAGAGGAGACTGATTCTATTTCCTGCTTGCAATGTTTGTGTCTGTCCCGCAGCCACAGCTTGAGACGTACTAAAATCACATGCAACTTCTGCCTGAAAAAGCTTATAAGCAAAGCAGGGTGAATTCATGTAGAGGTAGGGTTCATCTAGTTTATTCCAAACTTGATTGAGGAGCTGAAATGAGGACTTTTGACCTCTAAGACTGAAGCACAAAATATTTGTGACTCGAGTGTGTCCTGTACACATAATTTAATTTTAAGCACATCTTCAGTAACTGTTGTTCTGTGTATTCACAGATTATAAAACCAGCAGAGATAATTTTCATTCTCTGGTTAACAATCCTATAGTAAATAAACTATGGGATTTTGCACATGAAACACATTCAAAAATATTTTCAGGCATAGGTTTGCGAGGTGTACAAGCTGAGCCTGATATTACTAGTCATGATGAATGGTCAACTTAACTTAATCGCTAGTGACAATCAGTCTTTGAGCAAAATGAATTTTCTTTGAAGGTTAATCTTTCGATTGTTACAGGTCTTTAAAAGCAATGCACAGCTGACACAAATTATCTGAAGAACTATTAAACAGAAAAAAAAATCCAGAACAGCTATTATTGTCATGAAATTTCATTAATCATCCACTAGTACTAATTAAAACAAAGAGAGCTTTAATACCATAAATAAATCTGAGGAGCAAGGACTTTACTAATGATAAAGCAAGAAGTAGTATTTCTCTTTTTTGATGGTGCTGTGTGATTTAATATAGATCAGCTTCTGCAGAGTAGTATGAAAGGAATCAAGATAGCAAATACTTAGAAGTAGAAAACAATAATCACAAAAAACAAAGATGAGAAATTTGTGATGTTTATAGTTCTGGACTGGAGGGGTGATAATGCTTGCTTTGTGTGATAGTAAAGAATATGCAGCTTTAACAGTCAAGTGACTTTGTACGCTAGTGGCAAAAGTTATGGACTCCGATTTAAAGGTTATAGTCAAAGTACTGAGATTTGAGATAATCTTAAGAGCCCTGGAGTTTGCAGTGTTTTTCATTTTTCATTCTCTTGAATGCCTGAAAACTTGAGATTGTTCAGGTTCCGTGTTCAGTGTAACTTGGTTCAGCAGCACAGACTCAAATGTGCAGATACTCTTACTGGTTCTTTAACACAATGGTCTAGTTGCCAGCTGTGGCCCAGGAGGTCCCCAAACCAATAGTTAGCTGAAATCACTAGGCTGTAGCAGAAAAGTACATTTTCTGTGTGCTCTGTTCTCATGTTCTCCTAATTACTTGGGGTTTTTTGCTTACACTTTGAGATAGGATGGAGGAAACTGTTGGAAACAGTGAGCTAGAATGAGATCTGCTCTTATGAGGCTTCGTAAGTCTCATTTTCAGTAATTGTCAAAAAGTTATTTCAGAGTTAGCTGCGCAAAAAACTACCGAAAGGTCGATCTTTTGGAATTGTTACTGACAAAAACCCCTATCTTTATAGCTCAGTAAAGAATGCATGCAACCTTTGTGAATTATTACCTTTCTGTACGTGTGTCTTAAGTATTTTATCTGGATTAACTGAATAAAATTAATTCAAATTGTTGAGTCAGATACTGCTTTCCACATTTATTAGAATATTTTCATAATCATTCCAGGAATAAAGTAACATTTGTACCTTTCTTTGGGGGGGGGGGGGAAGAAGCTTGTGAAGAAGCGGTGTAACCATCTTGGCAGCTCTTTTCCTCTATGTACAGCAGTCAGAGAGTCAGAATTTCTACCTCTCTGTTACCCTTTTTTGGCAATCATTGTTGCCCTCAGGAGGAACATTTATGTATGTGTGTGCATCTGTGTGTACTTGATGGTCCTTTTGAATCCTCAGCCAGTAATGTGAAAATCAATGGGTCCCAAGGCATGTTTGTCTTTAGCAATAGATCTGTTCCATCTGTAACCTCTGCACAAAGTACTTTGACATGTGAACAATCCTGTGGCATATGGAAAAGCATCTACTTGTTACACAGCATTTGCAGCAGCAGTATCATTCCGGTTCATTTAACCTTACGTTTTCAGTCAATTTTATATGGTTTTATATGTTTTTCCTTTTAAAATTGAAATTCTCAATAGTAAACGTAAAGCAAAATATTAACAAAGGGACCTTTCAAAAAACCTCTTCTGTAGGCTCATTACTACGGAGTAGAGACACATTCTGCTGGCTCATCAGTGCGTTCTCCAGGCAGCAAGAGGAAAGCAAATGATCCGAGTTGTTCTAATATCATGAATAGAAGGCTGAAAAATTTCTACTTCATAGGATTCTTAGGAGAAAACAACTCCTGGATAATTTTGGGGTGTCATGGTTTAACCGCAGTAGGCAGTAGAAAGTTAACTCTATCCCAGCTAAAACCAGTACCTAGTGACTTCTTGGTAGGTTTTAATAGACGACAACTCTCCCATGTAGTTTGACAAAGCACTTCTAAAGTATGAAGAAGGAACACTGTACAAAACAATTCTGTATTCAGGTTTTTGGTTCTACAGTAACTTATGCTGGATCTTGTTTATGCCAGTATTTTCAAGTGTTCAGTGGGATCTTAGATAACAAAGTTAAATTGAAACTTAACGGAAGCTGAGTGCTTAGGTCCCCCAAACGCCATTAAAACTGCCAGTTCGAATTTCTAATGATTTGTAATGACTCAGGCCCACAGACTTTGAGAAAAATGCTCTCAAGGATTCCAGTGAGTTTTGGAAGAGGCCTTGAATATGAAGTATCTTAAATTTTTATAGCAGTATGTAATGCCCTTGTTATAACTGATGCCAGAATTTGATCATACGGAATGCACATAGGACAATATGAAAGCCATTACAATATGCTGTGCTAAATATAGTTTAACACAGTCTGTAACACAGGTGTGTTGCACTTCATGCAAATAAATTTGTTTTCTCTTTATGTGTGGGATTAGCTGGATCTGTATAATTATTTCACTGCAGAGTAGCCATAGCTGTATGGCTTTGACCATTATCACTTTGTATTGATGGCAAATCTGAAGACTTAAACACATTAAGCAGAGCCACAAGGATGATTAAGGGAGTGGAACATCTCCCTTATGAGGAAAGGCTGAGGGAGCTGGGTCTCTTTAGTTTGGAGAAAAGGAGACTGAGGGGGGACCTCATCAATGTTTACAAATATGTAAAGGGTGAGTGTCAAGACGATGGAGTTAAGCTTTTTTCGGTGATGACCAGTGATAGGACAAGGAGTAATGGATACAAGTTGGAGCATAGGAGGTTTAAGATGAATATCAGGAAAAATTTTTTCACTGTAAGAGTGACAGAGCACTGGAACAGGCTGCCCAGAGAGGTTGTGGAGTCTCCTTCGCTGGAGACATTCAAAACCCGCCTGGACGCCTTCCTGTGTGATGTACTCTAGGTGACCCTGCTCTGGCAGGGGGGTTGGACTAGATGATCTTTCGAGGTCCCTTCCAACCCCTAGGATTCTATGATTCTATGATTACTGACAATCCTGCTGTTGTTCTTTCTCCTTACTGTTTAACACTACATGGATTTACAAGGAAATGCTTCAATACAGTGAATTCTATATGTAGATTTTTCCCATTTATCTTTGTTTTCTTCCTAGACAGACAAGCAACTTCCCTAGTTTTTAAGCTTTGCCATGAAGCAGAGAAATGTGGCAAAAGGTGCCTACCTCTAGCCACCAATACTCCCTGAAGCAAGGTCCCACTCCAATACTTTTATATATATTATATACATATAGATATATATCCTTTTATATATGTATTTGATTAGTGTTGGTCTCATGAGCAACTATATGTGGGAGCTTAGATGCAGTATTTTCAATTTCAGTGATGCTGTGATAAATCTTAGGAGCCATATGGGATTTTTTTATTGAACAGTTCTTAAGCAGTAAAAGTGATGAAAATCAAGAAAGGTGTGAATCAAAAAACATCCTCTTGTTTTTTTTTACATAAAGGTTGAAATTAACTTTGTATAGTTCAGTGGAGATTAATATGCAAGTTAAATAAGCAAAAAAAATTAGCTTTTCCAGAAATGAGCACACATTAGCAGTTGCCTAAAGCTCAACAGACAGATCCTTTCTGTGCTTTGCCATTCAATGCCACACTAATAGAGGTATTACAGGAATGTGACTGGGAAAGTTTGCTAAAAATGGAAAAAATAATGTTGATGCTTAGTCTTTCCATCTGCAACTGTTGGATGATAGTCTCTGATAGTGAGTTTTGGCATAATAGAGGCATAAAATTTCGAGTGTTCCCGCTTCCAGGCAGCTGAGCCAGTTTGTTCTGAAAGCTGAATCATGTGTTGGAGATGGTGAATTTCAGACAGATGGAGTCACAAGACTTTTTTTTTCCCCTCTACCAGACACTACTATACTTGTTACCTGTATTTGAAGGAGATTAGCCTCCATTAGTCATCACTGTTTCTTACTCTCCAGTAAGAAATACTGTGTATCAAAAT
Source organism: Apus apus (assembly GCF_020740795.1). Lineage (NCBI taxonomy): Eukaryota > Metazoa > Chordata > Aves > Apodiformes > Apodidae > Apus > Apus apus. The sequence continues at coordinate 460,455 of NC_067307.1, read as the reverse complement.
GGCAAGACTCAGTTATACAAGGTCCTTGTGTTCTTTCCCTTTTTTAGTATCGAAGGGACTAATAGTATTTTAAAAAATATTCAAACTCAAGAAAGCAAACAGTGAAAAACCTGAGAACGTGTTGTAGTGACTGTAAGAGAAATTAGTTGTGGAATGCAGAGTAGGTGCTTTTGGTTTGCTTTAGCTGTTTCAGGTTGTTCAGATTTGTTTCCATTATGAAATTGGTATTTGCTCTATTTAGAGGTATGGATCTTTTCTTTTCTGTAATCAGCATTTATTCTGATCCTTCGCCCTCTAATGCCTGTAAATCCTGACATGATCTGAAAGGGTCCAAAAATAAATCAGACTGGAAAGATGGAAAAGGTCACATGCAATATGAGTTTGAATAGCATGAGCCAATTCTACCTGAGGTATCGTTGTGTGGCTAAATCTTACAGTTACAACACAGAAGGGCTTCCTTTAGTAGCATGACATTGAAGTGATCTTTGCAAAGTAAAAATTAGACAAAAGTAGAAAAATAGATTTATGCATTCAGTGTGATGTGAAATAGCTCATGTTTGTTAGAAGATTTTGTTTCAGAGATCCTCAAGCAGCCTGAAAAATGTAATGATTTTTAATTCTTTATCACAAGAGCAGTTTCATTATGTAACTGGGTCTTGGTTATTTGAACAATAGTTTAAGAAGGGTTTTGCTAAAACCTGTCAAATCTAATTTATCATGTTCATACACATGGACATGCAGTGTATTCCCTTTATTTCAGTCAAGTGAATTTTTGCACTCTGGCTGAAACACATGCTTAATCTGTTTGCTGGATATCCAGTGGAGCACGTAGCATATGGATGTGTCAAAGTGTGACTTTCACTGTATTAATAATATAGTGCTAAACTCTGCTTCCTCTGTTTTGTTGAGAAAATAAAGTTTTCTGCAGCACTACAATTGAATCTTTTCCTATAAAGGTCACAGTTGTTTGATTTTTTATTTTTTATTATTTTGGAAATGAATTTTAAATTATGATAATTTGTTATTGTAATGTTTATGTGCTGAATCCTCAGTCTGAAAGCAGTATGTAATTGTATTTAATCTTTCTTGGACTTTTTTCTTTAGAGACATCTCCCCCCAGACACAAACATTCCAAAGATGGCCATTAGACTATCTTGCATCACCTTCCTTCTGTTCCACTACCTGCAGATCAAATAAAATCAAGGATTTGACTTGAGTAATGTAAAATGCAAATGTACATGGGCTCTTACATCTTCAGTGACATATAGAGGCTCTTTAAGATTTACTCTGCATCTGTTCTTTGCTTCTGACTTGAGAAACTATTTTGCAATGGAGTGAACTTTCAAATCCAATAAGGTAATTTTATTATTTGGAAATTTACTAAATAACCAGCAGTTTCTTTGACAAAAAGAAAATAACTGTTTAGACTCCACCAAGTGTAAATTGCCTTAAAATGGAGAATAGTAGATAAGTTGGGGAACTGGGGATAAATGATTAAGTTCTGTGGTAACGTGGCTTGTTCAATCATATACGTTTCAAGGGCTGGTGGCACAATAAATCTCAGCGAGCTTATTTTGTAATCTCTTTCATGGTGGACAATGACAACTGCCACCTTCTTTTTGTCTTTGTGTGAGTTTAAAGATCACTGTCTTAGCTGACCTTCCAGTGCTAAGCAAAGCTCATTAGCTCTGACTTGTCATTGCAGATTTTCTTCTCCTGTGTAAAACTTGTTGAGAAGATATTTTTCTGTATTAGATGACAGAATTGTATTGAAATGGGATATTTCAGATCTACCAACTTGATTATTAACAGAGACTGCTGTCCATGCTGCTCAAAACTCCTGCAAAGAAAACTTGCTAATGCATTCTACCTGCTAATAGCACCTTAAGTAGAGCTGATGGTTTAACAGTTTCACCTCACACAATTTAGGATGTGGACTTTGATCCTTAGTCATGTCCTTTGAAGATTATCTCAATCAGGCAAATCTCTTGTTTTTGAAACTGAACTTTTAGTGGTGATGTTTGCTTTTATGAAAAGTATAAAATACTGAGAGGAGGGTCTGACAGGCAGGAATCTTACAGCTGTGCACAGAAACCACGTAGAATTAGGACACTGTAGGTAAAGCAAATAGAGCAGTTCCTTCCTATGGTCTGTGCTAGGGATGTTTAAAGAGTCAGTGCAGAAGCAGATCCTAACTGCTATAGAAGATAAAGCTGTAAGAAAAATACACCTGAGCTGGGAGAGTTTCAGTTAAGAACAGCATTCACTGAAAGAAGGAAGTTAAATTACTTGTTTTCTCCATTGGTAGATAGCAGCTTGTGATCAGTGTCCAGGAAGATGCTAGACTGCCATGCAGGGAATCTGGTGACTGCTTCATTAGGACACCAAGTTTTGGCACTTACATTAAAAGAGCATTAGAATGAATCTAAGACTTAATGTTTGTACCTCTCAGTTTCCCTTCTGCAAAGTGATAACATTTTCCTACCACTCAGAAGAGCCTTCTTGTAAAGATAAATGTTATTTACAGGGTGATGTACTCCTATAATTTTATTGCAAATCTGCTTTTCCAAAAGTGCTACTGTCTGGAGCCAAGCATTTATGGGAGGTTTATCTTATTCTTTCCTCTGAAGGACCGTTCTCCGAAGGACACTTCTGTGCTTTACTTTTATGGACCAGTGCTGCTTGCTTCAAAAGCTTGAAGAATTGCAGTGTTCATATTATCTTAGTTTGTGAGATTATTCCCTCAAATTAACTTCCTGCTGCTGTAGAATGTAATTCATTTCCAGGGGTCATGAGTTATGAAGTTAATAATGAAGATTAGAAGGCCTCAAAAATGCTTTCTTTTCCATCCCAAAGTGTACTTCTTCCCGGAGAGGCTCCTTCTTTATTTAGAAGCAAGACTCCAAAAACACAGATGATTTGTTTTCAGTTTGCCAGCAGCCTACAATAAAAACTGCTTGTAAGATCTTTACCCAGCTGGCTATAGATTTTTAATGTGCATTTTGCATCAGGCTTCTAAAAAATGAACTTGAAATAAGAACTGACTTTGTAGGGCTGTGATGGAGGAAAAGTAAACCATAGCCTGTTACTTGCTATTCATAACACACACAAACTCAGTCCTTGTCTGATGCAATGCATTACCCGAAGAAATGATCTGTCGGATTTGAGAGCTTGGCAAGGCCTGATGGAGAGCATTGGGACTGCGACAGCTTCTGCAACTGGTGAATCCTTCATGCATTTGGCAAGTTGAATTTGTCTGTTTTCAGAGTTGCCTTGTTTTCATCAGCCAGTCCCTCCCCTTGGCCACCTCTGGCTCAGCACACAGAGCAATTCCAGGTGAACTGCCCAGCAGGAGATGACATGCATGGGACTAATTGGTGAAAGTGCTGGGGGCCTGGCTTTTATCATGTTCAAATGCACAGTCCTTGCATGCAGTTCATGTATGTAATTCATGCATGTAACTTCTAGTGTGTTTCTGGTTCAAAGTTGTTTTTTTTTTTGATCTAAAACCTCCCTAGGAATGACTTCAGGTTTGTTTGGTCATGAGGGTAAAGAAGCCTTTGGTACCAAAGGAGAGTCCAGAGTGTAATAGCCTGAAAAAAGTAGCTGAGTAATTGGAAATCAGGTACCTAATTTCTAGCACTTCATATCATTGATGCTAGAGTGCTTTACTATTGTCATGCTGTTTTGATCTCATAGCATAGTGATTTTCAGAGTGGGATCATGAAACTGTGCTGGAGAGCTCTGTGAAAGGTAACTAAGAAAAACACTTATTAGTAGCAACCATAATTTTGTAGCCAGCAGTCCACACCATCTGGTAGAAAATGAGCTTTGTGAAGGCACAGGCACAGAGCAGTCAGCGGCTGTGAATCTGAAGCAGTTCTTTGACTGTTCTCCTGTGGGGCTTTCTGCTTTAATTTCTCAGCTTGGTAGGGGAGTATACTGTGTAAGACCAGAAAATTTAAAAAACTTTTATATGGTTGAGGAGAGGGTGTGTGTCTGCTCTTCTGATAATAGGTTGGTATGATAATGAAGCAGTTGATCTTCAAATCTTTATTCTTTGAGAGGTGACTGTTCATGGTTCCTGAAATTAATAAGCAACTATAGTAGTAATGGAGGAAGGTACATGTCCTTCATTCTCTGAGGTGCCAGGTGTAGCAACTGCTTCCTGTCATTGCAGTGCCACTGAACTGAGGAATGGACAAATCAAGTATTCCTTGAATGAGAAGGATGGCTCAGAATTCTTTCTCCCATGCTGACAGGTTGGGTAGCCCTTGCTTGCTGAGGTCAATGTCAGTGTACACCCTAATGTCCATTACAGCCTCCATTTCCTCTCTTGATCAGTCTTGTGTGAGGAAGGATAATTAACGCTCCGGACTGTGATTGATGAGCTCTGGGTCAGCTTCTTACTCTGTCCAGGTGTGTATTTGTAGAGGGCTTCAGATTTCCCTCATCTTAACTGCTGTTGTGCAGTGTGCTCCCTTGTATCACACCACAGGAAAAGGGCCGCTTTGTTCCTTTCACACCACAAGTTAGAGCCAGGCTTTTCCTTCCTTGCTCTACCACAGGCTGCTAGTGTGATCTTGAGCTTTAACTCTTAATATCGCTGTCCCTGAAAGAGAAGAAAGAAATGACAGTAATCATTCAGGAGTGTATTAAAAACACAGCTGTGAAATCGTAAGGGTGTAAAGATGTAGGCTGCATTGTCTGTAAAGCAAACCCAGCTGAGTTCCTTCATTTCTCAGTTGCTGTTGCACTTAGCTATTACCACCCCTCTCTTAATAATCTGCTGTACCAGAAAATAGCTAGAAACCAATTAGAAATTTCAACGCTGCAGCAGATTGGTTATTAGAAAGATTATTTCATTAAATATATCACTGTATCAGAAAGCTGTCTCCAGTTTTGACTGGGTATTCCTTGATAGATCAAAACCACATCCAGTTCCACAATAGGAAACCTTTCATCTTCATGTTTTAAAAAAGCTGTTCTCTGTCTCTGAGACAAGGAAAAGTAACATGTTTGCAATAGAGAAGGCTTAGGAAACACAGTTAAGAAATTAGCATATTAAGGTTCAGCCAGTTGATGACAGTATGTTTAGGATGAATGGCATCTTCTTCGTTCTTCTTTCTTGTGGCAGAAGAAAGCCTTATTTTTAGCTTTGCTATTTCTAGCTTCAGATTTTTGAGACAGTATAAATGTACCTCTGTCGTTTGAATATAACATGGTTTATAGGAGCTTTAAGCAAATCAACTCTGTTAAAGGCTTGGGCAATTTCGTATGTGCTGTTTGAGTCTTGCATTTGCAAGGCAGCATGTGGAGAATTCTGTTGAATACAAATCTGTTGAAATTTCCAAGAAGGAAAAAAATGTCTACTAGCAGTCACATCTGAAATAGGAGGACTGTAAAAATCAAGTTGAGTATCTTTTTATACCTGTATTCTCCCTATCAATTTCATTCGTCTCTCCAGCAAGGATTGTCAGTAACCTTGGCAACTCTGTGTTTGTTTTCTCTTTTTCTCCTCCGCTCCAACAACTGAAAATGCTTTTGTTGGTTTTATTTCCTTTTTTTTTTTAATGAGAATGTGAAAACTAAAGTCCCAACCAAATCATATTAAAGGAGAAAGAGGGAAGACTGAGAGGAAAAAGGTTACAATGCTTTTCTAATGCAGATTTTATATACCTATAAAGGAAAGCTTAGAAGTAACTGAGACAGCTTAGATGTAATTGTAATGTTTTAAACGGGGTTATTTTGTGAATATATCTTGCTGTGTGGGATTTTTTAAAATTCCATCTAAAATGCTACTGAAGTAAATTACTGTGCTAAAAAGCCTGATCAGCAAGGATCTTTGCTATTGGAGTGTTCCTTCCATCAAATGCAGTCTGGAAAGACAAGTAACTGATGAGTCAGGTGAAGCTGAGACCTTTAGTGTGGTGGTTCTTCAGCTAAAGCCACTCCTCTTGTAGCTGTGCTAAAGAGTTTTCCCAATGTCAATTCTCTAAAAAACATCAAAGGCTTATAATCTCAACATTTGCCTCAGAAATGGAATTGCCTTCTGGACGGTTTCTATGTCCCTTTGCTAGCATATTCATGTATGTCCTAAGGACTTCTAGTAGCACCAAGTACTTCCACTATGGTCATGTTTTGACCTTGTTTTTAGCCACCTGATTTGTTTATGGAAAATGATACAATCGATGATAAGTCTTTTTGCCTCTTAGCAAGTTGTTGTACAGGGCCAGATTCTGAGGAGAGGTCACGTGCATGTTTTTTTAACTTAACTTCTATTACTTGCAAAGTAGGGGGTTTTTGAGCATTCTTCTGAACATACCATGAGTTTTACAGAGCTCACATGATACGTGTCTCATGCAGAGACTGAAGAAACATGAGGAATTAATTATGTGCACATTCATTTTCCAGGCTTTATATGTTACATAGCATGGCTAAATGTGCCATATTCTGTTTTGTCTCTGGTCAGTCCGGTTGCACCATTAGCACCTAATACCTGCTTTTTAAATGAGGATGCTATGCTTAAAAACTGAAAATCCTCCACTATGTGGTTCTACAGTTATGATATATTATCTAACTTTAAAAATTGTACACTGTTGAAGGACTCTGATAGAAGGTCAAGTTTGTTGATTAGGAAAAAGTAATTGAAATTTGTTTTATTGAGGCAGGAGGAGGAAGGGAAAATTATTTGTATGTATCTGATAATAGAAAACATTATGGTCATTTATTTCAGATTCTATAATTGAATTTCAAAGCTTTCAAGTTTAGGTGTGTGCACTGTGGATACATCCAATTCAGAACTTTCTTGAATTCCCTTGTCCACTTTTGATCTATTTTAGTGATTGTATAGATTTGTCTTTCCAAAAGTTGATTCCCAGACTGTAGTTAAAGAGCAATCTCTAAACTAGTTACAGTATTGACAAAAAGCAAATATAGGTCATGCTTCTAATTGATGCTGACAATGCCTGCAGAACAGAACTGTTTTGGAACTCAAATAGAACATCATTTCCTCCTTCCTGCACAGGCTGTGCATGTTCTTGAATTTATAATGAATAATTTTCTTTTTAACCTCTACCTAATCTGGATATATTTACTGATACTCAGGAAACTTAAAATCATTGAAGAGAACTAAATTCAAAGCATGAAAGGTTTGTCAATTCGAGATGTAAAATTCAATGCAATCCCCAGTACTTCTCAGGTAACCAGAGCACCATCGCAGTGATGTAATGAGGAGAGGAAAATCCCACCTGGGGCCTGATCCTGCAAAGACTTAGCTGTGTTTTAGAGCTTTGTCGATGTTCCAGCCAGAAGAAAGGTGGAGAGGTGATGGCAGGAGCCGTGTCGGTGAAGGCATCTGCTGAGGTAACTGCATGAATTTCTGAGGACCTGAACAGTCCCTTAGCTGACATAGTGGCTGCTGCAGGGTGCATCTGCCTGCATGTCAGCACCTGTGGTGGTGTTATGGAAATATGTACAGTTAATGAAGTTTCTACAAGCACCCTGTACTTAGAAACTTCAGTTGTGCAGTTGATACGTCTTAGAAATGTAGAGCAGAAAGAAAAATCTAAAAAGCCTACATAGATGAATTTTGAGTTGAAATGCAACTGAAATTTGATCATCATGCCTAAGTCTGTACTTGTATTACTACCGATAAAAGATACTGTGTAAATGTCAGCTTTGGGAAGTCTTAATTTACAGAGCTACAATTGTTTGATCCTTGCAAAGGATGATGTCTCAGTTTTAAATATGCCTGATTTTGGGAGTGGCTACAGACTGCAGATTAAATCTCTGGTTCATCAAATCATGTATGGATTGTACATTACTTAGAGAGCGGTTTATGCTTGCAGAAAGCTGAACACATGCCAGGCTGCTCCGTGCTCTGCAGCAACAACTCAAGGGAAGTACAGGAACTGAAAGACCCTGTTAGTTATTTTTAGTTTCATACAGCAGGCATGGTCTCCTATAGCTTTTACAGAAGTCATACAAGAGGGACACAGGTTAGAGATCGCTCTGAGGTTTGTGTTCTCTGTCTTTCTTACTCTGGACAACTGGAAGCACAATTCAGCTGAAAGTGGGGGACTAAGGGAGACCTCTCTTAGCCTGAAGGATGAAAGCAGAGAAAAAGTCACTGTTGAACAAGAAAGGAACTACCTCTTTATAGGAACTGGAAGAGTTTGTGAGATATTCTGTAGCTGAGAGAAGCCTTTTAAGGATCTAAGCTGTGACAGTAAATACTTGCATTGGAATATGGGTAAGGTACAAGTCCTTAAGCTTTTTTTCTTTCTTCTTTTGTGAACCTATTCCTTAACTTATCTGTTTCCCCTCTAAATTGAGCACAAAGGGAAACTCAGAACATCTATTCCATTGTAAATTGGTATTTTGAAACATATCTTGCCCCAAATGATAGTGAATAATCAGAATTCTCTGTAAAGCGGCAAGGGCAGAAAAAAGGAAAAATTACATGACTGTACTGAAACAAAAAACTTGAACAGCCATTCTTTGAATTGATGGAAAAGTTTGATGCATTGGAGTGAAAAGTTTTTAATTTTGTTTTTTTTTAGCATTGTATGGCAGATTTCAGTGCAATTGGAAATACTGCAAAAAATGTTAAGCAACGGTTCAGTAGGTGCCCTGAGATCACAGGTTCGTTTTAGTGAGTTGAATGCATGTTCTGTGTGCCTCTGCAAATATTCAGGGGTTTTGTTTCTTGAACTTTTGTTTGAACAGGGAATTGTTAGCAATAGAAAGGTGCAGCCAACTGCCAGCATTGAAACGGGTTTGTGTGGAGTGTCTTATGTTTAAAAAAAAGAAAAAAGTGTTGTGTCCGTCTGGAGATGTACAAAGATAGTTAGTACCTGGGGAAAGTGTAACTTCTGCTAAGTGGACTGTGCTGGCCAGGAGCACGCTGTCCCGACTGAGCCCCTGGCTTGGTACCAGCAGCTGCAGAAGGGGGAGCTGGAGCCTCCGCAGTGCAGCCAGCTGAAGCACAACTCCACTGTGCTTTAGATTAGGAGGGAAAATCTGTTTCCAGTCTGTCCCTCTTGTTGCTCAGAGCCACTGAAGACCTGGATTTGAACTGGTCTCCTAAAGGGTAAAAGGCTGTCTCTCATTGCCAATCCCAGCAGCATGCAGTTCCTCCTGACACAGATTTGTAACAAATCCTGACCTGAAGTCACCAGCCTTATGTTTCGGTTACTCTGATGCTTGATAGCAATTTAAAGACTTTGCTTTCCACTCTTCTGTACACATTGCACCCTGTTCTTCCTTCAGCCATATAAATCCAACTTAATCTGAGACAAAATAATGAACTGGTAGATTTTAAAGTGTTGACCCACAAGAGAAGAAAACAAGGTGGATGTTCACATTCCAAGTCTTCTCCCAATCCCCCCCTCACACAACAGACAGAAATGTCCTGAGTTTAATCTGCTTCTTCAAAGGAAGACTCAAAATTCAATCTCTTGAGCAGGATATTTTCTTCTTGGTACTAACATCTGTAGCTGCTCTTGTATTGCCTGCTTACTGCCAGATTCTTCCTGGTATTTACTGCTGTATTATACCTTCAGTTTTGTTACAAAATTTTTCTTGAATTCAGTGAGCTTTGTATCAGACGAGACATAAATTGGTTTTCCTACCCTTTGACCTGAATTCAGTTGCACTTAGCACCCACTCTGTGTTGCCAGGGTAAAGAAGCTATAGGATAGCTGAGCAACAGGACCTGGTCTCACTGTGGAAGTGCTGCTGTAGTTTCTGGATTTTGTGGCAGGTGTTTCTTGTTTGTTCCATGTTCTCACAGACTGTAGCGGGAGTTGAGCATGAATAATGAGGGCAGAATATGGCTGTGCTGCGTAGTGAGGTCTGCTGTCTGGTGCTGGCTAGTTGGCAATTTCTGATTACTATTTAAAAAACAAGACAAAAGACAAACACCAAAGAAGCACTTTTAATTAGTGCAAGTGCATGTGTGTCTGTTATCACTTTGTCTTCCAAGACTCCTCTAAGTTTCTTTTATAACTCTCCTCTATTGTATGTTCTCCAAATGCTACTTTATGACCTCCTAGTAGCAAGTATTCTTTAAAGCAGTACTCAAACCAATATAATTCCTTTGTCTTGTATTTTCCCAAGTGCTATTAATAAAAGAAAAAACATGGCAAAACTACAGTCATATTAGGAATTTCCTAGTGATTTCTTTTGCAGTGTTCAGATAGTGGATATCAATCACCAAGTGTGCAAAGACTGGCTGTCATTGTCCTATTGGTTTTATATTATTTTCAATACTTTGTGTATCTGAGGTGTGGTAGATGAGGCTTTCAGAAAGAGCTGCTGATCTAAGGTCTTTATTTTGGTTTTGTGCAGTCCAGTCTGCAATAAGACACAAGACTGATGTTTAAACTTCGAGCTTTCCTCGCTTTCTATACACGGCATTTATTTATGGGTGTGTGAGGCCAAGTGAGTTGACTCCTGATCCCTCCCTTACCCCAAAGATCACTCTAGTTAACGCAGATAACTTTCTGGCAATGTGCTGTCACCTTTCTTTCATGTGCTTTGCTGACCTGGGGCCAGCTAACAACCTCAGGTTCACAGACTCCGAGCTGAGCTGATTTATCCCGTACTTTATCTGCCTTATCCCTCTGCTGACAATTCAGTATGGCCAACATTCTTGGACACAGTATAAAATTTCCCTTCTCTAGTTTAAAACAGAAAACTCCTGTTTTGAGACCAATGAAGTTCTCTCCTATGTTGCATGTGGGCTTTTTCCTGTTATCACTTCAGTGTTGTTTGCAGGGGCAAGGAATGTCTTCTTTTAGTCTCACCTGCATCGAATCAATATAATGACCTTCACTGAAGCTATAATTACATTGGTCAGGGACGCATCAAACCTCAGAATATTTGATTTGTCCTCAACCTGGGGTGAGGACTCTGAATGTATTTTTTTTCTTCCCGACCCTTTGCAACTGTAACTCAGTTCAAATCTGTGGGGATCACTTTCCGATTACACTAATAAAGGAGGTAGGTTAATATCCCTTCTGTCCTTGGCTTTACTGCAGACAGTAGCAACAAGGGGCCTAATTAGTGTTTGGGTTTGTTGGTTATGGAGGTTGCTCCAAGAGAAACTGTACTGACAGTATGAAACTCATTAGACTTAGGTCTTCCAAAATTGTGTTTTTATATTAAAGAGAAATCTAGCAAGAGGGAAGTTGAGGGAGTGCAAAGTAGAATCCTCATTAGAGTAATTAGCGTAAGTCATTATTTCCTAGAAGCCTCAAATGGCCACATTTATTCTAAAGAGATGCCAGGGGTATGGCTGAAAGTAACTACAACATCTGCCTTTGGGAAGGGAGGAAGGGAGAGCTTTGTTTGCTGCCTGTGTTTGCTTACATTTTCTGGCTTAGGTGATACGTGATCCCATTAAGCTCGGTATAGCTAATCCTCTTTCATGGTACTAATTTCTTGCCATTATCTTTTTTGGCTGCTAACTTTCCTTATGGTATTCTTTTGCTGTCCTAATGTTAGTGAGTAGCTTCAAATATTTCTTGAATATCCTGTAAGAAAAATCTTGCCTGGTCTGTGTCAGTGTGCCTGGAAGGAATAGGAATTGCTGGTGGGGTTGAGAAGAGTGTCTCCTAATGAAACCTTTTGCTATTAATGGCATCTCTTATGAGTGTCCACTGTGTTTCCATTTCTGAAGTTTGTCTTGTACTTTTATGCTGAGTTGTGTTGCCTCAGTGAATATTAACAAGCACTTTTCCTAGCAAACTTCTTGCACCTTGAATGGCTAAAGGACAAAAGGACATAATGGAATGGAGAAGTAAGGGAGTCTGCAATTGTCCTGGAATGCTAACTGGTCTTTCAGTTGCAGTTTGAGTGTTGTTTGTGTGCTAGGTCACCCATTGCATCACTCTGCTCTTTCAGATTCTCAACACTCCCTTTCAGGCTAGTGCATAACCTCTTATTCTTGTTTCAGGCCAAAATTCCTTGTTGATAGGCCTTTTCTGTGTCCAGGATATTGCTAGAAGCAAGTTGGTGTTTTGTTCTTTTTTGAGCGGGGAATGAGGGGCAAGGGTGGTGTTTGTGTTGTTTTTTTAATAATAAAGTATCTTCCTTTTGTTTGCATTGGTGAGCAGCCCTAATCTAGTGTTTTTTCAGCCACAATATGCCATTTTGACTGACATTCTCTGTCAGTCTAAAGTGATGTATAGGTTTTTCTCCATCATCTTCAGGCTTTCAGACAGCTTGAGGGCCCCTTACTTGTTACCTAAGCTGGAAAGTTAACATGCACCTCCCATCCTGCTCTGTGCCTGGAGCTCTTCACTGCACACAAAGCAAAAAATAGATCTGCAAAACTTTTCATATAAAATAGCCGAACAGTTCAGGGGTTTTTTGCTTTAATTTTTTTAAAATAGTTTGTTCTTCCGTGTTCTTTGATAATTTATTGCCTCTTTCTCCCATCACTCTATACTGTCTTTTATCAATACAATAAATTGGGTAATTGGAAAGATTTATTTTATTTTTTGCTTCCTGCAATGTGCTTTGCAAGTAGTTGATAACAAAGTTACATAAATAGAGGGAGAAACAAATAATTCAAGCAACGATAGGGATAATTACTGCTTTTAAACTTAATTTGTCAAACAGTATTTTTTCCTGTGTCATCCTCTTAGAATCTTTATTTGTTATGGAGAGGAACAGCTACTGTTAATGCAATATGATTCTATTTGAAGAAGACTGAAGTACTGCATTTTGACCTGGAGACAAAATGTGTCAAGTTAGACCTTTCAGCATTGAAATGCTGTGTGTTTTTAATGAAACCTGGCAGGTACATAGGAATAGTTAACCTACCTTTCATTTTTACAGCTTATTAAATTACAGCAATATTTGTACTTTCTGACTGGTGTATTAATATCAACCTCAGGAATCTTAGTTTTCCTAAAGAAGGGTTATGCTATCATGTGGACTGTTGCAGAAGGTTAGTGGTGCTTCTTCCTAACATCCAAATGTGAAACTAGAGTTTTATCATCTTGGCTGTGTCTGTTGTTTATTTTTAAGCATAGGATCTAGCATATAGGACCCCAAGAGGTGAGATCTTTGTTTAAATGTTTTTCATTAACTCAGCTTTTGAATATTCCAAACTGCACATCCTCTCATGAGAATTGATCTCTCTCACTTCAGACAAACTGAAGAGCATATTTGTCCCTGTGGATCTTCACAGGTTTAAAATCAAGACGATGGACTAGAATATTACCTGAGGAAAAACCTAATCTTTTAAATCAATGCTCACATGTCCTTACAATGACATTGTTATTTATTCTCTTTTATTTGTCCAATAGCTAGTTTCTCCACAGTTATTTAACAACAGAGATTCCTGATAAGCAGCAACATAGCTCTTGAGTTTTGATTCAGATTGTTTGTATTCCTACAGGCTTCTTCAAAAGGCTTGGTATCAGACCTCTGGTTGTGGTCATGATTTTTGTGAGTTTTGCTGCTCATAATTGGTAGAATAATTTACTGTGCTATGTTTTGGGGTTCTATTTCAAAGGCCTGAAGTTTTAGGACCTTTGTTAGTGCTAACTGAAACAGATTTATAATGAAGGACATCTGTACAGTGGCAAAATTATTTTTCAGGCTCAACTCATGTAGATCATAGAAATGAGCACCATTGAGCTAATTTCTGAAAGCTGAAAATACAGATTTTCGTGTAAATGAGTAAAAAGATTCCTGTTTGCTTTATACAAGCTCAAGAAGGACACTTTTGTTGCCAAGTTACTCTTTGATCTTGTGCTTGCCAGCCAGGGAGTCTGGTGTCAAAGAACTAAACTAACAGATCTGTGTGTCCTAAAGTCTTTGGAGAGAAGAGAGGGGTGTTTCTTCCCACGAAGAGCCCTGTCTGACTTTGTTTGGAGATGTCCAAACATTGGCAAAGTAATTACTCTAATTCTTCAGCCCTGTTTATGCTGTAAAAGCAAAAAAAACCCCAAACCCTGGCATAATTAATTTGGCTTTGTAAGGAGATGATACATTCGTAATGATCGTTGTTTTTAGAGACTAAAGAAATGTACTTTCCACTTTTATGTCAATATCTTTCTCCTACTGTTTTGAACACTTTGGTTTTTCTCTTAAAATGTTTTTGAGAGAGATAAGGTAAAAGCATGATCTGCTATTGAAACAGTGTTGCTTTATGTCTGTTCTAAATTATTTTGTGTTTGATAAAATAGCAGTATGAAATAGTTGTATAAAATCCAAGTGGGTCAGGGAAGGACCTTGTGCTCCACTACACATAGCTTGCCTGATCCTCATTGTTTGTGTGTCTGATTCTCTGTGGTCAGGCAGCATGCAATGTCATTTATTTGTTAGGTTGCTAGATGGATTATTCTAGTATCATTGCCTTGCCAAAATTGTCCCAATATTTTTGAAAGGTAGGTAGAAATTACATTTTTATAATGACAGCTGGAGCACAGCAAGACTGATGTGACTTGGTCACAGCCAAATCCACACCATGTAAGGAAACTACAAACAATCTGAGGAAAGGCACTGGGGTCATGAAAGGTATGGAATGATTTCTGTTTGGGTGATGCTAAACAGACAAGGACTCTTCATCTGAGAAAGAGGTGACTTGCAGGGTATGACAAAGATTTTTAAAATTGTGAATAGTGTGGAAAAACTGAAGAGAGAATATAGCAAGTAAGGGTCCTCAAATTTGAGAGCAGCACAGGGTAATGTTCAGAACAACTGAAAGGGCATATTTTTCTTCTTCACATAAGTTAACTCTGAATTTCTCTGCCATGGGATATTGTGAATACTGAACTTCTATGTAAATTGAAAAAGCAATTAATCACTGAGGGTGCAAACTGCAAGTGTGTAACACAGAAGTGGTGTTAGAAGCTTGTCTTACCACTTCTGTTTAAGCCACTGCTGGACATGAACTTCCTTCTAGTTCAGTAAAGCCATTTTTTACTTTTTGTGTTTCACAGAAGAATTGAAACCTCAAATGGGGGGGAAATTGTATGAAGGGGCTGCAGCTTCTTGTAACAGCAGGGTCCTCTACCCAAATGTGTTTACAAACATGATGAATCCTTTCCAAAGTCATCTTTCAATCTACTGTTTCAAAGCTATAAAGGAAGCTGAAGCATGGAACAACTGGAATCTCTGTAAACTGCCAGACTGATCCTCCCAGCAGCACAGCTTTTCACCATTCATTTTTAAAATAGCAGTACTTAAAGCATTTTTTGAAGGAGTACATACCTGTAATTGGCTTGGCATAAATCTTGAAGCTGTTAAAACATTGAGATATCAGAGCTTCACAGTTCCTGGCTATGGGCTCCAGAAGAGCTGCTGAAACACAATGTCATGGACAAGAGTAATGTGCCACCAGAGGCTTACTCTGAATGTACACGCAGTCAAGCCAGGCCCTTGTAACTAGGCAGCTCCAACTTCAGGAAAATTTTTCTTCTGCTCCTTTTATTTTTAATGAATGAAGAATAGAAGAAGAGGGGCTGGTGGCTCTTGCCACGCTTGCTTTGTTTGAATGTCAGGGTAGTTTATAAAGAGGATGTAGCAACTGATCAGTTCCTGGTCAAAAGTGAGAAAGCTGAGGGAGGCAAATACTGAGGAAACCAAAATGACAAAATTTGTTTTCTTTGTCAGTTGATCTGCAGGGCTTTAAACTGAGTTAGAAGCAGTGCAAATGTACAAGGGTCTGTATATTCAGAATAAACCTCATCAGCATCTAATATTTTACTGCAGTTCTACCTATAAAAAATAAATTATTTAAGAGTGGACTTGAGCTTGCAGTAAAAGCTAATCCCTGACAAACTACCTTTTGTCATGATTCTTTCTTTGTAATGAAATGAAATGGAATATTGTCATTGGCTTCAGCAGAATAAAATTAAAATATAATTATCAGTTTTGAACAACCTCATAGGAATACCTCAGCCTAATAAAGTCTTGTGTGAGCTCCTAAACCACTGTTTGCAGGCATCACAGTATCATAGAAGATTTAGCCTTTAAAAAATATTGTTCTTCTTCTCAAGAAATGCAGTTGTTTAAAATTCAGTAAGTAAGGCAAGCAGAAACCAATATTTATTACCTTCTAAGATATTTTGATGTGTAAGGTTGTCGTGTACATTTTTCGATGGTAGGAAAAAGTAAATTTTGGATGCTGGGAAACAGCCATATTAAAAATGCTTTCCAGCAAGTCCACAGGATGGTAAGAATAGGAGTGACTTACTAAGAACCTTGTATAAAGGAATCAAACACAATGCTCTCCTGAAGCCAGTACCAAAACTTTTTTTGTTAACAGTACATTCACTAAAATAGTTACATGTATTTTGGAGAAATGCAACAGCAAGAAAGGTGGAGCTGTCAAAGAGCATTTTATTTTTAACAGAATGGAAGTAGGCCCCACTAGGCACTTGTTTTGTCCTAAGGCTTAATGGACAGGAGTGTGAAAAAGTAGCTTTAAAAATAAGTACACATTAAGAAGGGCACAAAGATGACACACTGTTTTGTACCTCAGCACTTCCATGGCATTTTGTTTCGTTTAGGGATACTGAGTTGAAAACGTGCTGAAGCAAGAAAACTCCTTTAAGGGGAAAAGCCTCCTTATATTTAAGGTATTCAGTCTTTTAATATATTTGTAGCTGTGTGATATGCTTAAAGTAAAAAGCTACTGTATCATTCCCAACTGTCACTGAATCCCTAGGTGACCTTCAGGAGTGCATCCTTTACCTTCCATTGCAATTTCTCCTGCAAAGGGAGCTTGTTCTTGAGTCTTGCTTCCATTAGGAAAGTAGCAGCAATTGTCTAACCCTGGTTAATAGCTGATTAGAACCTTTTATGGAGATGAACAGCCACAATTAAAATTGTCAGCTGCTCAGAACTAACTTTGTCCTTTTTAGTTGGCACAGAACGTAAGAAATATCAGCAAACGTGCTTACCAGTTGAGATGAATCTTGTTGTGGTTGCTGGATATGACAAGTGCAATTCTGATAGCTTTTCTCTGATGCAACAGTATCTACCTCTGCCAGGACACTACAGAGGATTCATCATCTGCTGAAGTTAAGCAACCTTCAGCTTCCTTTGCTGAGGAAACGATCTATTGAAGTGTCTCAATTAAGGTAGCTTCCCGAACTTGGGTCTTCTGGCTTTAAAAATCTTGGGCTCTTCAGACTTCCCTTTCATGTTCAGTTCTTTTAGTGGCTCTGTGTAAATCAAAGCTCCCTTTCCTTGATAAAAGAGCAGATTGGCAATATGTTAATACATCCAAACTTGAAGTTTTTCATCAATTGTTGCAAAACATTGTGAAATGTCACTTGGATGCACTCAGTTTTGTTTTCCAAACTTTTCACAGTGTGAAGTACTTTGATACCATAAATAATTTATAGTTTGTAGTTATAATAGTTATCTGTGTTTTACACCATAGGTGTGTGCCAAAGGGTTCTGTAGTTAGCTGCTTGAAATTCCAGAATTAGATTATCTTTAGACCTTTTGAGGGGGTGAAATAATGGTTTTCATGATTTGTTCCTGTTTTTCAGTGCATGTGCTTTTGCTAATGCAGACTTTACTCTTTCTTGGGGTCTCCTTCCGGTTTGACACTCGCAAATGCCCTGTCAATAGATTTACTCTGGATACACATTTATGGAAGTGAACTCTGGACTGGATTCACTACAAAAATTGCTGCTGAAAATATTGGAGCTGATCTATTAGTTTATTTTATTCTGTGTGCAGAGGACACAAACCCTTCTTGTCCTTTGCTTTCACTCCTATATTCTGCAATAAAGTTCTGTGAATTTAGGGAATTTAGTTGAAACTCAGGCATTTGTTTTCTGTTCATGTCACACGTTGTTTCTGCCACAGTTGCTCTCCTTCCCCCCTCAGTGAGTAGCAAACTAAATAAAAGGAGCTTGTGTGAGATTTGGCTCAGCAAATTGGGCTCTGTCTCAGTGCCAAACATCTTAAAGCTGCAGGAAGCCACTGGTGAGCTATGAGCTACAACTGCTCTGGCTTCACTGAGTCCTCAACTTCCCCATTCTTCTTTTCTCCCATGGTGCTTTTAACTGTTAGTGATTCTGTTACAGGGTGTGAAATGGAGATGGTCTAATCAGAGTCACTCTTTGTACACCTAGAAATTAATTGGAGAATAGTGCACTGGTTAGACAGGTAAGATGATGGTAGAAAAGTAGCTGTTTATTGTGATTCATCTGCAGTTTGAACACTCTGGCCTGATTAAACCTACATGGGGGTGTATTTTATGTGCATGCACCATCTTCCATTCTCTGTCCCAGTGGTTCTTTCTCCCTTCAGCAAACTTCTCAGTTGTTCCATGTCTTACCTTTTGCAATGCTCCCTTACTCACCAGGCACACGGAGGAGTGCCTCCATCACTGGTAACATCTCCAATGTTAACACTAACACCTCTTGCCACTGAAAGAACTTTATCTTTGCTGTTCAAAAATGTGAACAAAAATAGGCTCATAATACAATTTTTCAATATTCCAAAAAAGGGATGCTGTCTCTGTAGAGGAAACCAGCTTAATTGTTGGCATCCAGGAAAAAATCTTTCTGCATAACATTGTAATCAAGCTTGAAGTTCTGTTTAAAGAGAAGACTCCTCTTTCTCTTTTCTCTAATAACAGAATTTGGCTTTGCACGGAGAGGGGCCTTGTAGCAATGGAAAAAGATGCAGGAGGGCTGGCAGTAATTTCTGGCTTTTCTATAGAGTTCGGGCAAGTCAGTTGGTGGTTGCACTTTTTTTTTCCTTTAATAAATATATATAGATACACACCAAATGCAGACAGCATTCATAATGTCTGGTACTGGCTCTGGATTTTCATTAGTGCTTGGGTAACAGCAGGATGGGCACAGATCTTCACAGTCCCTTCCAGAACCCTCCTCACTCAGCAAATGAAGTAGAACTCCACCAAAAGGGAGAGGAAGAAACTCCTGAACTCTCTGTGTTGGAACATGAACCTGTGACCTTTAGAGCACTTTGCCTTGTCTTAAGCTCAGTGTAAGTAATGACTGTGATGTTATCATCTGGGGTTGGAGGTTGAATATTTTAATTTTATCTGGATTCTTTTCCACTCCTAACTAAGAGCACTTCTATATACTGTTTACTGAGCACCATTTCTTGGCTGTTAGTGTTTAAAAATATATTTTTAAGAAAGAAAAATCTTCCTCTTCTAATGGTGTTAACTCACATTACCATTTTCCTCCTGTGATGACAATGGAGAGAATTGCATTTAATTAAAATAATGCAAAGCAGGAAAAATCTTTGTGTTTTTCCTCAGTAAAGAAAAAGATTCAGAAGACAGTTGTGGAGCAGGAGAATAAATAACAGAAGGAAAAGGCTGAACTTTTTGCATATGCTTTTATATGCTATAATGAAATATAGGCATGTTGACAGCAGTCTTCTTGTTTGGTAAGACTTTAAGGGGAACAGCACTTCAGATTGATCCTTCTTGGATACCAGCTGCATTAGTATTCTATAGCCACACCAGCCCGGCCATCATCAGCCTGGCATGCTAATTAGCACTGTCCCTCTTTCTCTCTTCCTTCCCCTTTGCTTTCCAATTCAGCCATCCACTTCTATCAGTGATATATGGTTTATATCTTCCTAGCCATTATGCTGATGACCCAGGGCAGTGCCTGCCACTTTTGATAAACTGTCAGATTATTTTTGGAACGTCCACATATGCTTTTCTGGAGGTACAATTTAGCGCTATGATAATCTACTAAATTGCTTTCCGTGCCATGCCAGCTCGCTTCTGCTGCTCTTCTGAAGGTTTGCATTGCCAGTGAAAAAGTGTGCCTGGCAAATTGTAGGGGATGCTGCACCCCAAAAAGGGGACCCAGTGTATTTTCTACTACACTGTTTATGAAATACAGGATTTAAAAAATGCTTGTTTTCCTTTTTTTGGAGATGTGTATGCAGAATATAAAATTATTGGGAAAATGTATGCTCAGTTTTTGCCTTTAAAAGTCTCTTTAATTAATTTTACCACATAATAAATTGATGGCATTACAACATCAGAAAGACTACCTAGCATAAGTTTTATGTGAATAATTAGTAAATCTACTACTCATAAAATATTAAAGAAAAATGGTGGTTAAAAGTTAACTGCATTTTGACAAGGACTGTGTTTAAAATTGGAAAACCCATACTTAGAAAAGATGTCTGCTAGACTCTTGTTTTTTTCAGGACTCGTGCTCCAAGGACTTTGTTTTGCAGCATTTTGATTCACAGATCCCATGAGCTATTTGGTTGCCAAAATAATACTGATTTTTTGGGGGACTTGGGTCCTGCACAGACATTAGGCACCCAGCACCACTGGTGGTCTGGGCCCGAGTAATAGCAAGGGCCAGATCGCTCAGCCTTATGTGTTTGAAACAGTTAAAACTAAAGACAAAACAGTCCCTGCATGTGCAGATAAACCACTCCTAAAGGACTGACTTGCCTCTATTAAGCATGGGGCCAGAATGGCTCTGTGAGCAGCACTACTGGAAAGAAAGCCCCACTTGAAACCTCTCACACTTTTGGAGGATGTTGGTATTATTAGATGGAATTGGACATGTGGTACCTGCTGAGGCAGGAAGACAAAGGATCATCATTCTGTGTTTTCCTTCTCGTGACTTTTCAGGGAGAGAGAGGATCCATAATGCATGATGAGCAGAGATGTGAAAAACTCAGGCGAGGTTTTTAAATAGTATTTGCTTCTCAAGAAGTTGACAAGTATAGGGTGACACTTGATTGTACTAGAGCCGATTCAAGAGAAAATCTGTGAAACTGTGTATTTAACTTCTGGGTTATTCCTTATTGGAATAGTTCTTGTTGCAGCCAACTAATATTTTTTTTTCCTATTATTTTTTTATTAAACAGCTTGAAAATGTCTGTTTTTAAAAAAGTAATTATTTTTAAATAGCACTATGCATAAACTTTCATCTGGTTCATTTTGGGAAAAATGTGGCTGACCTAAATAGAAAAACTATCTTTGATCTTGCAGAGATTGAACTGTTAGCAAAAATTAATAACTGAAAAAGAACACGTGTGGCATCCCTCCAGAGAACAAAAATCTATCTTTGAATCAAAGAATCTTGATGCCTGAGAAGCCAACTTCCCACAAAGCTTGTGCTTTAACAAAAATATTAGCATTTTAAATAGGAATGTATAGGAGATGAATGACCAGGCTTTGCCAATATTTTTCTAAATGGAAAGGCTCTATTGTGTGTTGTGCTGTTGCTCATTTTGTGTAGTAAGTAAATTTGAAGTGGGTCATCCCTTACTCACAGATGCTGCCTGTGAATAGTTTCACACTACATAGAGGCCTAAAAAATGAAGAGGTATTCATGTTTGAAGGCAGTCTGTAATGGCAGGTGATGTTGAGAAGTCTTTATCTGTCACTCAGGAAAACTTTGTGATAGGCAGCCTGGCTGCTTCTGACATGGCATTTGGGTGAAGAAGATGAAAAAATTGAAGCTCACCTAGGAAGCCTGAAATACGTGGCCCAGTTTTTCAGAATTGGCAAGTGCTTAGGGTTTATTGAATTCAGTGTTTGCTCAGCGCTTTTGAAAATCTAAGCTACTTACTACAATCCTAAATGCTAAGTTAGAAACTCAAGTTTATTCCCATAGTATTAAGATTTTTTTTCCTTTTTTTCTTTTTAGAATCTTCCCCTCTGTCTCTACTTAAGTCCCTTCCAGCTCAAACCATTCTATGATTCTATTGTATTGATTCTCCATCTGCAGCTAAGGGCAATGTATTATTTTCTCTCCCATCTCTATTCTTGTCTTCTTGTGTTTAAATTTCAGTTTATTCAGAGGTCTGTCACTTAATTCCATATGTACAGACCTTAGCACCACAAGCTTGGATTTCAAATAGATCCTCTATGAGGTTCTTTAATGTAATTAGCAATTCTCAATCTGATTTAAGTCATAAAATGTGTAATACTCTGCCCATGGAAGACTTAAAATTCATTTAATGTATCACAGAGCTTGTTCAGTGAGGATCATGCTGAAAATACCAAGAATTATGTATTGCTTCTTTAGTGAAAATAGGGATAATAACTTGAGATTGTGATTCCAATTTACAGGATTTGTATGTGAACTCAAATTCCCTAAGAGATAACTTAACCCCAGTTTCCATTTATTGACAGAATGTCTGGCTGGCTCATACTCCTAAGGCATTGTGGTGTGAAATGGGAGATTAAATTAAAGAAAGAATCACAATGATTGCTTCTTTCTGTGCTGTGCACTTGGGTTAAATCAAATCTGAAAAGGTGTTTTATATTAGAATGTGGATTATCCAGAAGAAGTATCTCTTACAGCTCCATGCTCCTTCCTTTTATTTTTTTTGTTAGTACAAACATGGCACATGAAGATCAACTTTTATTTATCTGAAATTTGTACTTTCAGTTTTTCATTCAGAACTCCAGAAGCTAAACCAGACAGGATGCATTAGGACCTGATAAAGCAAACCTAAGCCTGGCACTGCTGGGCTCTGCTTCCTTATTTACTACACAGAAAGGTAATTGTAGCATCACCTCTACACTAAAGACTATGTTTGAGAGGTAGATTTTCTGTAGTAGTGGAAGGCTGTAAATCTGGTTTAGTAAGTGAAGCCATTCCAAACTCACTGAATAGGGTGTTGTGCCCATGGATTCTTGGTATGATGTAGCAGAGGAGAAATGGAGTCTGACTTTTCTGGTAACACACCTGCACGGCCTTGTCCTGCTGAAAGTCTGGGCTCCACAACATCCTGCTATTACTGCATGCCATGAAATTGAGACTGCTGGGTACCCATCAGCTATAAAGCCAAAGGAAAAACTCTCTGTACCTTTGAAGTCAGTCTGAAATCAGTTCATGCTTTGGTCCTGCTGTATTCCATCAATAAAGATATGCTGCCACTTTTCTGCAGTCAGCACAGTCATGTTCACCATGTGAAAACAATTGAATGGCAATCAAATCAACAGCATGCTCACGTGAGAAGTTTATTTTTTAAGGTGAAAACTGAACAGTTCTCTTGATTTGTGGGACTGTGCATGAGGCAAAAATTGAAATTTCTGAAAATTGTAATTTATGCCCTTTGTATTTTAGTTTCTTGGAAATACATTAGTCAAGTTTTCTAGTCAACAATTTCTCATAGAACTGGACAGAAGCATTTTAGAGAGCACAGTTGCAACCAAGAGTGACACAGGTATTATAGTTAAATATAATTTAATGGAAATGGAAATTTCATGATGTGGTGGGTTTTAAGCAGCCTGAAGAAAGTCACTAGCAAAGGTATTATTATCTCTGCTATGACAGTCCAAAAATACCTTAACAAAGTACTTTCTTTTTTCAAAAAGGAGCATTTCTTATGGAACACTTTAGTCTCCTCCTTCTGCCATTGTAGTGTGACAGTGACTGCATCTGCTCTGTCCCCATACGAGCATTCTGTCTCCTCTAAATGTGCCGAGACTCAAATGCACACTGGAAGGTTGCATGTTTTCATTGTGCTTGAGATAATTACAGGCATTAACGTACCTTTTCTGTTACTGTTATAATAACTGTTCTGCATAGTTTTATATCTGGAAGAAATGCACTGTGAATTACTCTGCATCTGCTCTAGATGCTAATCCTATTATCAGCAACAGGATTAGTTCATAAACAAGAGCTGTACTAGTCTGTTCTATAGGCCATGCTATGGAAATTGAGCAGGGCTTACATGCACTGCACCACTTTTCTTCTCTTACCTCATCCAGAGCTTGCAGCTGCTGAAATTCCCTGTGCTGATACATGAATTTGTAGGATTTCTGAAAAAAAAAATAAAAAAATTTGAAATGTAGGAATCACCATATCTTCTTAGGTTTTGAGGGCTACACGTTAAATGTGATGGCAGAATTTATTTCAAAATACAAATTATTGTTTGTAACTAATCACTATTTAATCAAGCCATGTTATCTTAGTTTGAAATTACCCTCTTGCATATAGCCTGTTTTGGTTTTTTTTAACCTGTGCAAAGAACCAACTTCCACAATCAATTTTGCTGATTTCCATGGCAGATTCAAACAAGCAGTGCAGAGCTCAGGCATATCCTTGGGAATCTTTTGCTGTGACAGGGAGACTTGGACACTATAATTAGGTGCTCTACAGCAGGTGCTCTGCTCGTCCTGCCTTGGTGGGATGTCACTGCTCCAGTATGGGCCCTGCTGCCCTGCTGTGAGCTGGATGCTGAGATGCAGAAGTTTTGCTGATGGCTTGAAGCAAGCAGACTTTATAATGAAGAGGGTTATGTCCCACCTTGGTAAGTGATGCAGGAGCATTTTACTACTGCCGTTCCTCTCTTGAAGTCTCTGTCTGGAATCTATTTAAGTAGACTTGATGGGGTGGAAAGCAAGCAATAACAGGAAATGTTATTAATTATATATTGCTTGTCATTCTGATGTAAGGGCACCGTTCTTCTGCATGCCACTGCCTCACTGTGTGGACAAGTGTGTTGGCAAGGAACTCGATTTCCTACAAGTTACTCATCCATTGCTTGTGCTTCGAATTACTAATCTGAAAATGGCTGCAATTATGCCAAATTATTACTGGAGATTGTGAGAAGCTTGAGATTATTGCTGTTGAATTCCTGGGCATTATTGCTAAATCTAGTTTGCATAGGAACAAGGAGCCAGTAATCAGATGAGAACACTAAACTTCCTTTAATTTGTCACAGTTCTCTTTCTTTGTTCCAGAGTTTTTTTTTGGAGGTAATAGAGAAAGGAGTAGGGATAATATGTATGAGCTCGCAGATTCAGAAGCTGAAGGGTAGGAAAGACACACCTTTGCTTTTATAATTATTTCTGCAAACCTATGTTGGCAGATTCTCCCTGTAGAGCTACAGCATATGCCAACAAAACTTTTCATGTTGGCACTGCTACACGAGTTCCTCTGATGATGTGAACTAAGTTGACAAAAGCAGTATTTTATCAGTGGTGCTACATCTCTTGGATTCAATATTGCAGGACCAGGCAGTATATATGTATTTTTTCTCCCTCACCTCCCTTGCTACTCTTCCTCTCTTTAACTGGTGTCTTTTTCCATAATTTTCTCCACTCAAGGGAAGAAACAACAGAGAAACCAAAACCAAATCCTTCCCAATGTGATACTTGGCAGTATGATCCGTCTCACTACAGATCCTTAAATTCAGCTGATGTGATAGTTGGCAGTATGATCCATCTCACTACAGATCCTTAAATTCAGCTGTGTATAAAGGGCACAGAAATATGGTATAATTTTATGCAGCTTTTCTGGCCCATACTGCTTCCATATGTAATCCAAATTTTTTAAAACTGGTGATCTTTGCTTTCCAGAAGAGAGAAATACCTTACCAAAACAGGACAAATACTGCCAATTGACCTTTCAGCCTTTGGATTCTGAGTGTATCTGACTTGGCCAGACAAGTCTGGGGAAGAAAAAAATTAACAGCAGGTGGGTTTATGAAAAGAGTTTGGTGGCAGATGGTGCCCACAGACATTTACTGACATGTCCTCCGTCTTAATGGGTGCGTTTTTTCCCCTTTTAGCAGCACTGATAGTACGTTCATGTTTGTGTGTATGCATTATGAAGATATGCTGACAGATAAGTGACTGCATTAGTATCAGCAGCAGAAGAAACTCAAGGCCCTGTAGTATTTAGTTTGAACACTTAGAGTTCGTCTTTGCTCGTGGTTTAATCCAATGGCAAACATCATCCGTAGGAATCTTTTCTGCCCTTCTTCCTGCTGTTTGTTCCAATCTCTACGTTCTTAAATCATCATTTTGCTGAAATCAGTTCATCTTCAACACATGGGATTTATTTTTCTGATAATAATTGTAACTTATGCGTTGGAAATGAACCCTCAGAGCCTTTTAGCTGTACCTGTATAATTGGAAACAATTTTGTAATTTCTGATGTTAATTAGTTGCATCGCTTTTTGAAAAGACGCTTGGACAGACTTAACTGAAGCCCAAAGCATTCTTAGTATTAAGCATATGAGCAGACCTAGAGAATCCAGCTTGCTTGCAGCTAAGTAAGCAGTGTATTAACTGCACTGTTGGACCTCCTGACCTCTAACAGAAACATATAGACAGGATTTGCCATGGAAAAACATGCATGTTGCAAACAGCCCTGGAAGCTGCCTTCTGGTACAAGCATGTTGTCGTAAATCTAGGCACTATGAGCTCCTGCTTGTCCATTGAATTGTTTCCCTTCATGCATAGTTTAGGATTTGTTCACAGAGAACTGGTACTTCAGAGAAACCAGGTCTTTAGTCTCCTCACCTCTGTTGGGAATTTGCCTTCACTCTGACATGGAGTTGAGTATCTTGTGCGCTTCTCTGCTAGAGGCCTTGGAGAGAACATCCACAAAAGAGGTAGTAGCAGCATTGACAGTGAGATGATTGGGTTGGTTTCTTGTCTTTCAGTGCATCCATCTCAGCAATTCCTATCAGCAGGGTTTCCACTACAAATGGAGCTTAAGCTGCCCTAAACCTCTCCCACAAGCTGAAAATCTGCTATCTGAAGTTTTTCTTTAGAGTGATTTGTTCTTTCCTGACTTAGCAGAATTAGACCTCCTCAGTCCTAGACTAAATCCTGTTTTTTCCTACTCATTCTTTACTGGGTTGCTTTCAATCTTTCCTTTCTACATCTCATGAATTTTTCATTGGCTCTAAAGAAGGATTGTCTTATTGGGTCAAAGGAGAAAAATTAATTACAAATTGGGAGCAAGTATAGTTAGGTTATAATAGATCAAGTTACTGCTTTGGAATTCTTGTTTGTATTTCATATCCATCCACATTTATATACAACAGAGAATATTTGAGTGGAGACAGACTGGAGAAAGGCCCCCTCCCCTCCCCCCCAGGAATCTACTCTAAACCCCAGTGTTGCACAGATATGATGCAGTCTCTGCCAGTATGGATGTCTGAGGAAAAATGTTATTTTAACTGAAGTCAAAAGCAAATCAGAGCAGAATGTTGCTGAGGATAAAATTGTCATTCCTAGACTAAGGAGGGTTAGATGTTTGTATTTTGCCTTTTGATTCCTTTCAGTTGCTTTCAGTTCATTGCACTATTGACTGTACATCTAAACACTTCTATGTAGTGGTATTTCTGCTGTTGAAGTCTGATTATTTTTCCCTAATGTTACAATAGTCTTACAAATCCTTAGTTTCATTGGGACAGGTGTGTCCTTCTACATCTCATGAAATACAGGGACTTGAGGGCTTCTTGCTTCTTGAGAAGTAGTTTTCTTACTTTGAGAAATCCCAATAGATTAAAGGATTGGAAGATATGTGCAATGAGTCAAACTTTTTTGAGAAAGAGGAGTGATAACCTAGTGGAACAGGTGTGTGCTTTTTATACTTGGAAAGCAAATTAGAGAGGGAGCAAACAGTCAACCTAGAGGAGAAGACAGTGTTGAGGAAAGAAAGAATAAGTGATGCAGATCCAGTGTTACTGAAATGTGAATGGTATTAAATTCAAACACACTTTAATCCAACACATGAGGGGAATTTGGAATTGAGACAACTGAATTTGCATGAAAATCAGTATGTGGCAAATGGTCAGTTCAGGTTGGTGGAGGGACTGAGGTCTGGGACTCAACAGACCTGAAACGTGGTGGTTCTGCCAGTGTCCTGCTGGATAACTGGAGAAAATAATCTAGGGGGGCACTGGCATCGCTTAATTTCCAGCACCCTCAACTGGCGATAGGAAGCTCTCTCTGTAATTCACAGCTCTGCAAAAGGAGTGAATATTGAATTGCTTCTGGATTAGCCCATCATGCCTTTCACTGTCTGTGCTGCTAGACTTGCTTCCTAATTTCAGCACCTTATGTCTCTAAAATTGAGGCTTGTGACTATGCTTCCACTAATGCTTCAGTTTTTGTACTTGGATAATGGAGATAATGATGCTGGACTTGTTTATGCAGAGCTGAGATTCACAATTTGGAGTGTTTCTATATATATGAACTGAATAGAATTAATTTCTTTCTGTTGTTAGATGCAAAATTCTGTAATAGATGGGCTACTGTCATTTGGCAAATAATACATTTGACATTTTCCTCATCAGTCATTAAACAGTTGGTACATTTCTTCATTGTGCACTCAGCTTTAAATCCTGTTTTGTTAGATGTTTCGTGGCGTGCTGATGGTTTTGGTCTAGATCCATTGAAATCAGTGAGGAGGGTGATAGACTTGAATAGGCTGTCAATCAGGCCTTGTGTTTTTGTGTCAGATGATCTCAAAAGGTAGCATCATAATCAGTGAACGGGGAAAGTCCAGATTCATGGTAAGTTAGCATTGTTTTTCTTTGTAGTATTTTTGTCAACGTGTCCATCTGCATAAAGCACAGACACCAATGAAACAGGAGTATTATTTACCTCTGGTTTGAGGGTATATTCCTGCATACAGGACCAGCTGATGATTTGTGAAGGAGTACAGGATCATGATCTTACTACTGAAGTCCATTTAAACCTCTTGTTCCCTTCCCTCTCCTTTGGTAGTTAAGTGCTGACAATTTCAGATGATGTGGAGAAGTTCCATGATATTCAGTACTTTTCTTGCTGTTGAAACTACTTGATGTATATTACACCCCTGTGCCTCAAGACAGTGATTTTTTTCCTGTGTAATTGTAGGACAAAATTTTGAAAAAGCTGACCTAAATGGATCCTACCAGCTCATTAAACAGTGGCAACCAATAAATCTTTTTTTAATAGTCTCTTGAATTTTTAAGTCTTGGAGTTGATAATGCCCATACTGTAGATGTATGGAAATGGATATTTCAAAATTGGGCCCTAAGTTTTAAGAGGGTTGATTTGGATAAATTATTTCACTTTTCTTCCACCTTTTAATTAAAACTATTGTGGCATAGGCTGCGTACTTCAACAGATTTCTTTGAATAAATTGCATTAGGTGCTATTAGCTTTCAGGGTATTACTCCAGATTAACTCTTTCCTTTCTAGGATTTCCTCAACTCCTTTCCATATCATTTGTAATGAAACCAGCCAGCTTTCTTTCCCTTCTTCCCCCCTTCGTGCATCAGTATGCATTACAAAACCAGTGGCTTGTACATCCTAAGCTGAGATAATGAGACCAATATTAATTCCACTACAGCTGCTACAGGCATGTAAATGAACCTTTCATCTGTCCAGGAAAGCAGCTCTGAGACTTGCAAAGAGCACCCGGGCTAAGCAGTGTGAACAGTCGGGGAGATGGCAGAGGTGAGGGTGAGAGAAGAGAGTATGCTAAAAATGGCTCAAATTCAAATGTCCTGAATTAATATTTCCTACTAGGATCAATGCTGCTGTTATTATCCACGGAATTAATTATTGCCAGGACATTTTTTCCTGTTTGTCCCTACTGATTGGGATGTAGCAATCATTGTCCTGTTAGCACTAAAAAGGACACTGTGTGAACCCCCTCATGCAGATTTTTTAACGTTAGCTTTGGTCTCTGCTAGGGGCCATGTCTTGGAGGTTGTGTCCTCATTCTGTAAAGCAGGTTAGAGCAGGCTGGTTCTCTAAAAGCAGTATAGTGGTAGTAGGGCAGTGCATGGGCTAATTAGCTCTGCCTCTCATCAAAGCTAATTAATCACTGTTGTGTTGACACAACTGTTGCTTTGAGTTCTGGCAGGAGTTAGTTTATGGCTGATGTTGCTCAAGTGGCTCTGCTCTTTTTTGCTTTTTCCTTTGGTGCATGGGTCAGCTGTGCCCTAAGAAAACCTATGCACTAATGGTTGGGTAGGATGAGAGGAAGATGTTGTCCCTCAGCCATGTATTAACTATTATAATGCATTTATATTTTACCAATGAACATAGGCTTCCTAGAAAGTAAATTTTTAGTTTTTTGAAAAGTCAGATTTCCTCTGTGTAATGCTGTAATGAGTTGGCTGTGGTTAGAATAACAGGAGACTGAATAACTCTGCATTGCTGTAGAAAGCTAGACCCATTGAGTACATACCTAGTATTTCTATTTTTCAAATGTGCTGGCTTCCAGACCTCTTCAGTACAGCACTTGAGCATGTATGAATGGCTTCCATGGGGTCTAACCATATGTTAAAGGTAAGCATATTGTAAATGCCTTGCTGAATTGGGGCCTAAGTGAAGCAATATGCAGAACCTTTTGCCAAACATCTGATTTGTCTGAACTCAAGTGGTCCATTATTGCAGGTTTGAAATCTACAGGGAGGCAGACGATGTGTGTAGAGTAAATTACAGCCTGATCTAATTACTGTAATGTATTCACTGTGAGATGACTCAGAGGTGCCTGTGCAGGATGTGACTTTTGACTAAGTTTTGTGCTGGTGGCAGCAACAAGGAGATGAACTTAGGTATGTTTTAATTCATCTATTTTAAAATAAAAAGTGCATTCAGAATGCCTATATCCCTGTTTAATACAGTTAAGCCAGAAACAAGCAGGGGCTCAATTGGGCAAGTACTTCTAATCTTTGATGAAGTTGGAATCTAGATGCTTATTTTCTTCAGATCTCTCTCTTGTAGTTATTAGGATGATGTATCTATTTGATGAGCTCTACTTGTTATTAATCCTTTAGGAAACAGTGCATTTTAATGGGATAGTATGTGAGGGGATGCAAGGCATAGCCTTGGGGTGATTGATCTGAGTCTGTGAAGCTGAAAGCTAAAAAGAGATTCTTCGTAATTACTGTTAAAAAATAAAAGAGCTGAAGCAAAGTTTGCCAAAACAGTTGTGGTACAACTTGGAGTTAATATGGAACACTTCACAGAGGGTGTTCCAGTTCTCCAGAGCTCCAAACCAGAAGGATTTCCTGTCTCATCCAACTGGTTATTCCTCAGTTGAACTTCCCTTTGTTCCTGAATCCTCAATGATCCCAAGCATATACTGTAATTTTATGTGTTCAGTAGGACACTTGGAGCCAGGAAATGACTGGTGTTTTGAAGCCAAATGAATGTATAGTACTATATACAGGACAGACCAAAGCAGCTTCTGAGTAGCTGTTTAAGTATGTTGACTAGATGATGAGTACAAAGACAAAGTTTCATATTGTATTTTATTACAAACCTGTAAAACTCAACACAGTTGTGAGGAGCACTCCCAATCTCTCAGGTAAATAAACATGTTAACAGAAGGTATTTCCTTATACATTGCAGGTTTTTGGACATTGTAATGTACATTTAAACAATAGACTAAGGCAGCCTTTTCCGAACTATTTCACCCTTTGGTAAATAGGAATTTTATAAATGTGAGAAAATGTCATTTACTTACTGGACTTGCTTCACCGTGGAAGAGCTTTCTTAGATTCTTGTGTGATTCTGTATTTAGCTCCCTGATGAACATGACAGTGTTGAGAAAAGTTATGTTAAACAGTTCTCAGCATGATACTGCATTGGCTTTGCTTAAATTCAAGGACTTGATGATAAGCCAGCAATAACAGAGGCTAGCCAAGATCATAGATGTCTTGGGCCACTTTCTTTTGAGTGAGGAACAGCTCTTGAGGCTCTGTGGGCACAGTCTGTGGTTCACACTCATAAATGCCAGCACAGCATAAATCATATGTAACTAGTTGCAAGAGAAAAACCTGGTCCCACTAGGAGGAACGGTGAGAACAGACAGGGGAGGTAACTTGTCAAAACGTAGCTAGGAATAGAAGCTAAATTTCTAGGTTCATCCCACGCTGTCTGCTGAATTATGGTTTTTACTTTATTTCATGATTTATTTATTTTCTATCACATCAGTGTAGGTCAGCATTTTTAGGACATTGGTAATCACAATTGAATGTTGACTCAAATAGTTATGGATCACATAATTGCCTATAGTGGATTCTTGCTTTCTTTTCCCTCAAGGCATTTGTTGCTGATCATAATCACTTTCATGCAATGAGAGAATTTAATCCCAAGTCCCCAAATTATTGGCTTCTGTACTTTGACAAACAGCTACAAGGATGGGAACTTGCATTAAAAGAGATGAGTGAGGTTTTCAGAAGCATCTGTGGTAACTGAAGACACCTTCCAACTAAATAAAAGTACCTCCTTGGGTAGAGGTAGGAAGAAGTGAGCTACAAAGATATTTCCCCTCTGTCCTGTCCTTAGTTGTGTCCTTTGAATGTAGATTTCTGTATATATCAGGAGTTTGGCAGCTGCCAGAGTGTGCAGCCAGGTCCCCTTCCCTGTAAAGCTTTCTTGGAATGGGCCTGAGCTTTGTGGCTTCATTAATCAGGTTTTTTGATTTTTTTTCCCCCAGAAAGATTGTAATTTCCAGGGAATGGATACTGTGCAATCTACCTGTGCTTAAAAAGTACTTCCATATTATGGAGGAGTTCTGCAGATAAATAACAAAAATGTTATTTTTTTTAGTTACATTAAGAATCAGTGTCTTAAAAAGGGAAGCCTCCTGGCAAGTCTGACAAGACATTTAGTGCAGACTATCTGAAGGGCCTCAGTAAAGAGAACCCCTCACAACTTCCCCATGCATGTCTTACAGAGTAGAAACTAGGATTAAAAAAAAAAAAAGAAATAGAAAAAAATGAATAATTGGACCCTTGAGTATAATGATACTGTGTTTCTAAAGGACATTTGCTTGTGTTAAAATCAACCTTTTTTTCTCAGCAAAAAATACACATTTTTGTGGCACTAAAGAAGAAGTAATTGCCAAAGTTATTTGTGTCACAATAACTTATTCATCTGGAAGGATGAAGACACTACTCAGAGGTCATGTATGACCTTGTAATGAGACCATCGAGCATCACCATAAATAATTAAGCAAGACACATTACTTGAGACCTTTTTCCTTTCCCCTTCCTCAGGCACCTTGGAGTTCCTTCATTATCTATACAATTTTTATTGTAGGTGGATTATCAACACGTATTGCTGCAATTGTAATCCTTCTCAGAGGAACAGACTGGAAGGGATCTCCAGAGCCTGACCAGTCCAAGTCCCTGGCTCAAAGCAGGATCAACTGTAGAGCAAGTTGTCCAGAACTCTGCCTATGTGGGTTCTGAATATTTTCACAAATGGAGGCTCTCCACAACCTTTTTTGGGCAACTTCTTCCAGTGTTTGAACACAGGAGACGTGTTTTTCTTATGTTTAAATGCCATTTTAGATGTTTCAGTTTGTGCCCTTTGCCTCTTATTGTGTCTCTGGGCAGCACAAGGAGTCTGGCTCTGTCATCTTTACTCCTTCCCATCAGGTACTTAGAAACATGGATAAGATTCTCCAGAGGCTTCTCTTCCTGAGGCTAAAGAGTTGCAGCTCTCCCCCTCTTCTTGGCTGACAGGTGCTTTTGACTTTATCTGTTTTAGTTTTCAATTTTCTGATTTGAAGCACAAGCCAAAAGTTCAAATGGACATTGTATGTAGCTAAAACTTGGAAAAGGGTGTACTTGATTTATCCCCCACTTTCTAAGAATGAACAACTTGTAGAAAAAAACCCATGAAATCTCCAGGACAGAACAGGACTTGGGAATTGTGTGTATCCAGCAGATGGAGATGTTTGGTGTATATGGAAAGGGGAATGATTTGGGCTTTTCAGACTGCTAAGCATGTCTTGTTGTCAGGATGAGAAGCAGTTGATTCAGTGCCTCATGATTCAGTGCTTTGTCTTAGCCAAGATGAGAGTCATCATGTTTACCTGAAAGGCATAATTAATCTGAAGTTAATTGAGTAATTCTGTATTGAATCTGTTATAACAGAGAATTCAATTGACTTCCTGAACCAAGAAAATTTTCTCTCCCCCATTGTTTTCCAGGAAGGATTTGGTCTTGTTGGGTTTTAAGTATTGTCCAAATCTACTTTGGTTCCATCTGCAGACATCACCCTCTGTTACCACTGTGGGCAGGAGAGCATGTACATTTCTAAAACAGTTCCTAAGGATTTTTGTCAGTGTGTCCCTTATCAGTGTTGGGATTAAAAAGAAATCATGTTGTAGAAATATCTTTTCACCAGCACTTAATGTGCCTGGTTCCTAAACAATTGCAATTGATTTTGTTTGCTCTTGCAAACACAAATTATCCTGTAATCATCTTAGCCTTCCAGCCATGCTTACATTGACTTGTTTGTGTTTTTAAGTGAGAAAATGCAGACATTGTCATGAAAATAAGAAAGGTTAGAGGCCAATAAAAAGTGGAGGTTTTTTCCTGGTTGGTAAGATGTGCATCCACTTTGATTAATTGTCAGTCATGTAGTTTATTTAGTGGAATGCAAGGAGAGAGTTAAGTTTGCAAACTCAATATATTACCTTTGTTTTTGCTTTTGCTTGTGGTTTCTGCTAAATGGCTATTTCAGGGTTCATCAATGACATCTTAGACTATGTGATTACTTGCTTTTACTTGGAACAAGTATACACAGCAAAATGCTAAAGGGGACAGTATTTTTAAGCTGCAATACATTTCTTTACAAGCCAGGCTTTGTGGCATAGTGCAGTCTAAGTCCTGGAGGATGAAATTGTACAGACAATTACCCACCATTTTTTAATAACACAGCCTTTCCTCTGACAACCATGTAGATAATCGGTGAGTGTTGCTGGTACTTCAACTCTCTTTTCTGGCTAATATGTTTTATTTTTAAAATGGCTTTATCTCTATTTTTTCTATTTTATTTTTTAAAAATATTTGTGTATGTCTTGAATTTCTACTATTTAGTGATTAAACAGTTACTTTTGATAATTTGCGCTTCTTTTCTGCTCTACAATGTTTATCTTTGTAAGCTCATTTTATATACATCTCTTGAAAGAGTCATGTGAAATATATTACCCTGAAGTCAACTTTTCTGATCCATAGGTAGTTACCTTGCAGGAAGCACAAGGCTCATTCTTGAAGGGGGATGAACCCCTGTGTCTTATCATGAGTAAGGATAAGGCAGGTGGTCAGTGAACAAGGTCTGCCCTTCACAAGGAGTGCTTCAGGGTTCATCCCTTTTTTTTTTTATGGGCCTTCTGACTGAAGAGACTGGCAGGAAGGCCCCATGAGTTACTGTAGCATTGTACATTATCTATAGGTTGAAAAAAGGCCATGTTAGTTATCTCTCCTATGCAATTATTCAGTTGTTTATTTCAAGTGTAATCCATGCTTGTACTAGAGGCTGCTTTGGTTATTGCTCTGAGGAAGTAAGGCTTGATTTTGTGAGGTGCTGAGTGCCCTTGATGTCAATTGGTTCTAAGGATGCTCAGCCTCTGGAGAGCGTGCTCTGGACCAAGCTTTAACCTCGCTGATAATAGCTGTAGTAATGAGAAGTGGCAAGGCAAAATTTCCTGTAGGGACACTTGCTGTTTCTTTCAAATTTCATGCCTCCTGTGGGAACTTTCTCAGCTTTTTTTCATGTCCCTGTTCATAAGGACTGAAGTGTTCAACTAAAGTTTTTCATAAGGAGATGTAAGAGCAGCTTTGTCTTTTAGGACTTGCTTATCATATAAGGCCCTTAGGTTAAGCTTCTTTATATTTAACTGGCTACGGGTAGGGCAGTCATATTGGTAGAATGTTGAAGCTAGGAATGACAACCTCTGTAATGTAATGCTCCAGGATTCCAAAAGGTATTTTCCCAATGACTAACACAAATGGTCCCATTATTTCTGTATCCTTTTTTCCAGCAGCGAGTAGTAGTAGCTCCTTTAGGACATGATGCAATAGATAAGGATAATTCTGTTTCATACTTTTCTGTGGTAGGAACAAATTTCTATGTTTATATCCACCTCTTTTTAAATTGTCTGTTACTGCCTCCTCAAGCAATGCTAGCTTTGAATCTGTCTGCACAGCATCTGGTGCCCTTGTCCATGATGGTGACTTCTAGATGCCATTGTGATACAAACAATAAATAACATTATTCTTAAATAACAATCATATAAGTAGCAATGTACAGAGAAAGTACTGTTGTACTCTTGATCCTCTGGGTCATGAATCTGCTAAGTGGATTGGAAACTTCCTATGAACTGGGTTTGAGAAGCATAAGATATTGGCTGACAAGGGGAAGAAATTAAGAAATCTTTTCTCAATTCCTGAAAAACTAAAAATCCAGAGCAAGAATTAATGCTTATGGCATCCTAGGTTGCATATGTCAGATGGAATAAACAGTGATTTAGAAATTCCTATATTCAGGGTGCTTCCTGTTTTGAATAAATTTACATATAAATCCAATTAAATATAAGATTAAAATCAGTTGGAATATTTCACTTAAATGGGAATTAACTGTTGCCAGTATCTGAAGAGTTCACTCGTTTATTTACCCATCTGATCATTCAGAGTTCTGGAGTAATGAAGCTTACTGAGTGGTGAGCATTTTCTTTTTCCATTTCAGGTTCCAGTTGTGGGTGCTTCACATTTGAAAACCTTTCCTTTTGTGTAAGAACATCATATGAGGAAACTCAGTCCTAATTTACAGAATAGTTAATAGCTGAACGTGCTGACTGGTGCCTGTAAGAATTACACAAAATCACTAAGGTATGTATCTAATACACTGTAAAAGTTCTTTGTTTAGCTGCTAAGTTCTCTGTTAACTGTATGTATGACACCAAGTGTACAGGTAGGGAAGAGTATTGCTGCTGGGTATGCTGCATTCAAGTCAACAATAATTTAATACTGTAGAAAGACATTCAGCAATCTAGAAAGGGTTTTACTGAGTGCTGGTTTTAGTGAACGCACCAAATGGCAGTGGTTACGAGCTGTTGACAATTAAACACATAGCATATAAAGATTTGAAGATGAGAACTTTGATGTTGACATTTCCATCAATAAGTCACAGGACATTAGAGCCTCAGCATCAGATGTTGTACCTCTGCACAGGATGACAGTGTATTTGTGATGTTGCTCCAACCATTACACTCCAACTGCTGATTTATTCATAGTGTACTAGCAGTGGGGAGAGACGGGGAAAGGAAAACCCAAAGCCAAGGTCTGAGTTCAGTAGCCCTTGAAGCACAGATTCAAGCCAGCTTTATTTGCAGCAGTTGATTTATGAGTTGTGTATCTGTTTTGGCCTTGGTGAATGAGACCAGATTAAAAGGAACCAAGGGAATACAGCCCAGATACATATGCCAAAATACTGACCTGTTCTGCTAGCTGCTATATAAGCAATAAAGCAAGACATGGTCATTTCTTGTGTGCCTTTATTAACTAGCTTATTCTGGAAAAGTTTTCCTAGTTATGAAACATGGGAGAAGGACACGATTTTGTAAATCAGTTTAGCTGTGCTGGTAAACCTCTTAAAGAGGATGGCTCTGTCATCAAAGAGTCCAGGTCTCATCTTTACAGGATTGTGACAACCTTTCCTAGCAGAAAAACCCAGAAGGTTTAGGAGTATTTGTGGGTCAGAAACTGCAGAAGTAGATTTTGGATGGATTTGGCTCATGCTGTCACTCAAGTATGAAAGAGATGATTACTTTGGAGAACTGAAATGCAGGCATGCACACACCCTCTCTGTCCCTGTGCTCCTGCTGCTGTGCCCACCTGGGCTCAGTTTTCCAGGGAACCCTCCTAACATAGTTCAGGCAGGCAGAGTCTGCTTGCCCTTATGTTTTTAACTTAAACTCATTTGCAGATACATTTTAAAACTCAATGTCGACACCTTAGAAGTCACAAAATTGTGCCCCCTCCCTCCCAAATTATTGTTTTGCTTGTAAATTGTATTGAGGGAAGTCATGTTTTGCAAGGCTTGGCAATTAACTTGATACAGATGTCTGCAGCCCTCCTCATTTCAGCAGCATTGTGCAAAGTACATGTTAAGCAAAATTTGATGTGCAAGCTAGTTCATGAAATACATATGCTCATTTACATAAAGATTCCTGTTTATCTGTGTATGTACGTTATTAGGACACATCAAATGTGGACACATCTGTTTCATTAAAGTTTCCCAGCTTAGCTTGGAGAATTGATACACATTTTTAGTCTATAGCATTTGCAAGCTCATTTTGAATGCAGCAACTTGAAGATCTTTACTTGGAAGCTGAACAGGCTAATTGGAGGTGTCAATAACTTCCACCAGGGATAATGCTAAGTAGTTGGAAAGGGTGACTGATGGAGCAGGGTAGCTGAGGGCAGAGGGGGCAGGCCATGTGGCATTGCAGGAGAACAAGATGTCTGAGCAAGGCCTTAATGACGGGGCAGCGTGCGGTGGTGTTCTGTCCTGAGGGTGTGAACAAAATCCCCCCTCTATCCTCAGTGCTGGGAAGCACAAACATTTTAGTGTGTGAAATACTGGAGGCACTGATGCCCCTGCAACAAGATCTTCTATTCAGCAGTCTCCTTGGACTCCCAGTGGGAGTGGGATTCCCTTTAGCTGAGTGGGCAATTGCAACAGCCCCTGCCTGACAGTGGGCACCTCTGCACACTGAATCCCAGAGCTGGGAAGAAATTTGCTTAAAGGTCCAGTTCCCAATTACATGGACATGACTTGTGCCTCTAACAGTCTCTTAATGAAGTACATAGTCATTCTTGTGCTGAGTAATTGTCCAGCTGGAATGGTCTCTTAATTGCTGTTATTTTAATTAAAAATATCTCTGCCTCAGTAGCACTGAGGATTACACTGACACAGCCTTGCACCAGAGGTCACTGGTTTGAGTCCAGGCTGCTGTGATTCCAGCCAGGGTTGGCTAGTAGCAGTCTGGTACTTGGTATGGGAACTAGCTGGTCATCCTTCAGGGTCTACTGGACAAATTCACATGTTGAAAATCCACCATCACAGCTGGCACTAGGAGGCCATCTCATTGACCTTTTCACTGGCTCAGCCAAAGGTTTGAGTTGTGCATTGGAAATAGAACAGTCTTCCCAGCTCTTAGTTCCTGAAATGAAGCTTGTTGGTGAGACAATGTGAAAGTCTAAATGCAATTCGATAATTGTGATGCTGGTGGGTGGAGGAAAAGTTGGGGGGATTTTTTTATTGTTGTTTTTTTTTTTTTTTAAACTGATGAATTTGACTTTTTTTTAAATGCTGAAGAGGAAAGACAAAAATCATAGAATCACAGAATACCAGTTTGAAAGGGACCCACCTTTGCACAATGCAATACTAGCATCTCTAATCTGCAGAATATCACTTGTTTCTGCTCAGATATATTGTGTGGCTCAGAAACTATTTACTGCTATTGTACTTTCTCTTGCCTGACGATATTTATTAGATATAAATGGAACAACAGAATAAAATGAAATAGAACAGAATGTGGAACACAGTGATAAGGTCTCCCCTGAGCCTTTTTTTCTCAAACCCAGTTTTCTCAGCCTCTCATCATATGGCAGGTCCTCCAGTCCTCTGATCATCCTTGTGGCCCTTCTCTGGACCCTCTCCAGCCTGTCTGCATCCTCTTTGTAGAGCACGGACCAAGTCATGTGCTTCAGTTCACTTGTGACAGCCCCCAGGAGGATTTGCTCCATGACTCTCCCACAGACTGAAGTGATGGTAATGGGTCTGTAATTACCTGGGTCCCCTTATGGACCTTTATTATAGT
This sequence comes from Apus apus, assembly GCF_020740795.1. Taxonomy (NCBI): domain Eukaryota; kingdom Metazoa; phylum Chordata; class Aves; order Apodiformes; family Apodidae; genus Apus; species Apus apus. The sequence goes on along the minus strand of NC_067307.1, from coordinate 421,069 downwards.
TTGGAGTGACATTAGCCTTCCTCCAGTCCTCAGGGATGTCTCCTGATCTTCACAACTTCTCAAAGATTATGGAGTGTGGCTTTGCAACAACATCAGCAGCTCTCTGAGCACCCTAGAGTGGGTGGCATCCAGGCCCATTGATTTGTATGGTTCAAGCTCCTGTAATAGTTGACACACCAACTCTTCCTTCACTTATGGTGGGTCAGTGTCTGCATCAACCTGGATTTTTGTTCCTATGGCCTGGAACCCAACAGGAACTGAAGAACATGTTGTAAACACATGCTGTTTCCTTATAGTTTCTTCTTATTGTTAGGAAAATTTCAAAGACATTATCAAGAAGCTTCTTTCCTTATTTTCTGTTTTCCCTCTCCCTCTGTGATCTTGTCAGTAGTTCCTCTGAATTTACACTTCCTCAGATTCACAGTGGTGTAAGCTTTCTTCCTGCTTTGCAACTGCAGTCTGCTGTGGTTAAGCACTTTCTGTGAATTGTGTATAGAAGAATGTGGATTGAAAATTACACTTAGACTGAAGGTGATCTTATTTCATATTAGGACTGCAGTTATATGTAATTTATGCAGGGCTAACAAATGCTAAAAAGCAATTGCCTGCGTGGTTTGTAGATGTTGAAGACAGTTAAGACGTTACAAATCGTATGTTAGAACTGCAACTACCAGTTGAAAGAGTGTTAACACATGTAGTAACAGCATACTAACCCCTTAGAAACTATTTCTGAAGTACTGATCCTATGCATGATACTCCTTTTTGGACTGATCTTAGAAATAAAGTGTAAAATAAAGCTATAAGAAGAAAAATTTTGTTCAGATTGCGATAAGGAGTTTTGGTGAGATTTTTTTTCCAGAGATGACAAATCAAATTATTTGTAAAAATCATTCAAATAGATTTACCAAAAAAAACCACAACCCAAACACCAGCAAACACAAACAGAAAAATCCAGGAAAAATTGTTAGGTCATCAGAAGGAAAATCTATCTATTGCATGGAAGTAAAATTAATTGAGACTAGTAATTTAACTGCAAGGAGCCTTGTTGGGAGTGTGCAGATGGCTCAATGGCTTGGAACTTGCATGCTGAAGGTATTCATCTGTCCCATGTCACCCCTCAGAGGACTGTGTGTATCCAAGCTGTGAACACAGGAAAATGAGAACCTTGGATTTTTGAAGCGATTGTCATGCTCTGGAACCTGCTCCCTCTCCGCCCAAAAGAGCAAGGTTCAAAACAAAAACCTTCTGAAAGATGATTATCTGAATTGATTAACACTCCTGAACAAATCATCTATGGGGTGTGAAAATACTCCCTCTGTAACATCAGATGGGATCTGTTGCAAAGTGAGGGATAGTAAGTCTTGTATTGAATTAAAAGTCCTCACAGCTGCCATTCCTGAATGCCAGCACTCTCATTTTTCACATTGAAACATAAATGATTGTACATTAATGCAGCAACCTAGTATTTCAAAGCTTAGATGTTTCTATCTTTAATAACATTAGAGGTAAAGGCAAGTGACTTCTTAGCCTCTTGATGATTCCAAGAATTAACCAAATTGTAGAACTTCAAATTTGTTTACATTTGCCAGATTTGAATTAGTTTTAAGCATTTAATAAGCTCAAGAATGATTTTTAGTGATGACCTTAAACACAATTGCTGTGTAAAGGAGAGATGAAATGTAAGTAAATGGCGTATTATGACAAGCATGAGTATCATCTTGAGTTTAATGAGTGAAAATTAAGTGGAGGAAAGGAATGTGTCACTAACAAAAGCTGGGTTTTTTTCTTGTTACTTTCAGGTACAATATATGCTTCTTCTCTGGCAAATATATTAGACTGGGATAGGGTGGTGGCTTCTGCAGTAGCTGGTCCAGCTGTGGTCCAGGTCACTTTTCAGGGATCTGATTATTTTTAAAAGTTACCAGCTTTTAGAGGGGTTAGAAGGTGAGGTGCAAGGATTTGGGGCGTTAGTGTCTTTCTCTCCCAGTCCATTCTCTGCAGATGGGCAGGGTTGTTTTCAGAATGTATATTCAAGATTGGTAGGTGCCAAATGATGTGGAGTGGTAGGAATGGTGAGGGAATGTAAATGCCAAAGATTATCCATCTGATAGATAAAGCCTTAGGATTTAGCTAAATAGAAATTTACTTTGGTACGTAACAGATGTCCAGATGTCCTTTGGGGTGAATTCATTTATTTAAATCCTATCTGTTTTAATAAAACACTTTTTAAAAGCTGGAATGAAACCTGACTTAAATGCCCACTGAAATGTCTGCCAAAACTCAGCTGCTTGACAAGGGGGGTCTAACAAATGTGCTTCAAAGTGTTACATAGTGGCTGATGGATCCATTGGTGTTGGCTTTAGCAGACCAGAGCTTAGCAACTGCAGGTTAATCTTAATCTTTAGTGTTACTCAACGGGCTGCAGTTACAAGGAGCTGTAGGAAAAATCTTAAATGTGCCTAACTGTGTTGCAGTGCATTATGAAGAAACAAGAAAAGATGATTGAAAGTTGGTTTTCATAAGTGAATTTATTCCTGACTTCTTATAACAAAATGACCATAGGGATACAGGAGCAATGAGGGTTGTACAGTCAGTTTGGCATCAGCCTGAGGAAGTGAGAGTGGGAGGTATTTAATTTATTTTTTTCTTAAAATGCACACTATGTCCTATTGATTGTTTTCAAGAAATAGTATGGGTGAAAAGTCAAAACTGGCTAGCTTAAAAATGTTACTGCTTTTCAGTGAAGTGCTAAAAGAACATTTTAGTGTTTGAAACATTTCAGGGTTGGCATCTAGGGTTTTGGGTGTTTTCCAGCCACTGTAGTAATTATTTTTCAAAACTAGTATTTTTGTTGGTGACTTGTTTGGGTTTTGCTTGTTTGTGTCCTTTGGAAATGCTTTAATCATTTTTCTTAGCTGAAGAAAAGGAGTCAGATACCCTCTGATCGATGTTTTGCAGCTGTCTTTTCAATTCAGTGTGTATTTTTGTTGCACTGGAACAGGAGAGTGGAAGGGAAAACCAGTGTCCCACCCACTCAACTGGAGGCGACTGTGTGTGACCTTGGCTGTGCATTTGTCATTGCACAGATTGGACTCCGAGTGCTAGTGGCACAAAGTTTTCACGTGTGGCCCAAGCTCAAATACTGGCACCCCATGTATTGAGAAGACAAGTACTGAGGAGGTCACATGAAGATCCCAGGCTGTACTGACAAATGCTGCTCAAAAGCAGAGACTTGGTTTCTTGGGTGTATTTAGAGATTTAATTCTCTCAACAAATACAGTATTTTTAGAAGCCGTAGGAGTTTTCAACGAAGGCTGCATAGACTCATCACCAAGTAGATACAGTTGAGGGGGGGAGGTATTCAACTTAATTTCTTAGAGTTTACTGAAGAACAAATGCATCTCTTATTACCTGATGTAGACTTGTCTGTCACTGAAAGAAGACAGAGGAAGACACAAAAGGCTGTATTTTCAGAAATCCCCATCAGTGTGCGTAGCTGGAGAGCCCTCACTGCTGCACATCTCCCCTAATGTGACCTTCTCCTTGGAGCAGAGAACCCCCTGCTCTGGCTATGGGAGGTGGCAGGGCCCCGGGCTGGGGGTTTGCTGCAGGCTGGGCTGGGCTGGCAGTGGCACTGGAGCAGGGGAGCTGCCAGCAGGAACTGGGGGGTTGGTTCATCACCTCCACTGGCACATTTGACACTCCACTGCTCATTTAACTGCTTCCAGGACTGGAAATTTTTGGCTCAGCCTTCTAGTCCTACTTTTTCTTGCTCAATTTGTGTTGTATTTCCCAGCGCATGAACAGTCTGAAACATCCTTCTTCCAGCTGAACAGAACCTGTGGGATTGTTCTTACTGCTGGTGTGTCTGTTGTCAACAGAGGAACCAGTTGCTGGAGCGCATGGGAGAGAATATGCATTCTGCTCCAAGGACAGCACAGGGCAGGATTTTTCCCATTTTATTGCAGCCAAACACAACAAAATGGAAAACAGAAGTTGTTTGATCTGGAGCTCATCAGCTCAGTTTTGTGTTGCAGTCAGTTACTCTGTGTGTTTGTGTGGGTGTGCACGTGATCTTTTTAGTAGGCAAGTTTTTCTTTTGTTTGTTGACAGTTGGGATGAGAGTTGATATTTTACCTGTGATAACACTCATTGATTACCTTCTCAGTGCCAATCAATTCCACAATGTGTTGTTATTTGGCAAATAACACTGATGTGAATATATTAAATAAAACAACTTTTGTAATCTCAGATGAAACTTATTTAAAGGACAACTGTGTGAGCAAAACAGTATTTGCCACAAGATGCAGTGATAGGACACCAGTGCCATGAGCATGCTAGGAGGATTTTCATCTAGCTAAAGTATAAATCATTGTGATAAGTCCTCAGGAAAGGAAGGATGTGAGCATGTGCATGTATTTGATTTCTTTTGCTTTTCTGAAAACAGACCAATTACTAATGGTTCATGTTCTGGTTTCCTACTGTCTGCCAAAGACAGGCTTCAACCTACTCCAGAAGAACATTGTCAGCATTTTGTTTTCCACTTTGTTCACATCACCACACACCCAGCTAACATGGGGGGGTGGTCAAACTGTTATGGTTGCAACCATCTTTTCATTTCAGTCTCCCAACTATTGACAGCAGTGAACACCTGAAGAATCTTTTGTCTATATCATGCTGCCCTGCAAATTCTGATACATGGTCCTGCAAGCTATTTGTTAGAGGTACAACCTAAGGAATTGGCATTTGGCTAGAAAAGCAAGGATTGCATTTGAGGAGGAGTTATGTTCTAGTTAATCTTGGGATCTGAACTATCTGTATTGTTGGGCTGTCTGTTTATTTTTTGACTGGGTTTGCTAAGGCTGTTTAGAAGTTTTAAAAGCAGTTAGAGCTGAATTAGACACTTGTCACTAAGCAAATAAATCTGTAAATAAAAATAGTTAATAGATAGAAAAAAATGTAAATAAAACCTTAATTAAATTAAAAGGAAGTGCATCTTGGTGAAGATGATCTGCTTGTAGGAATATTGGTTTGGAAAAACACTGGAGAGCATCTAAGCCCAGTATTTGGTGTCAAGTCCAGCTTTCCCTGGAGCATTATCTGCCACCAGGGATGAGATGCAGGGACTGAAGCTGGGATCACCTCAGCTGAGAAGATGTGATTCTATGTGCTGAGTTGTATCAAACTTTGTACTTACACTAAAGAGGAAAACTACTGGAGTTAGAGGCTGTATCAGGGCTGTGTCTGTGGTTGCACATCGGAGGATCTGTCATACACATTGGTTGGTTACATTTGCACCTGATCAAAAAGGAGATGTTGGGAGCAAAGGCTGATGTGTGGCTGCTGTGGGATTCGGGTTGGTCAAGGAAAGACACTGAAGCAGGACTCGTGCTGATTCCAGGCTCTTCCAAGGAGCTCTGACTGCTAAAAGTCTCCAGTAGCATGGACTATTTATTATACACAGCAGCAACTTGCACAGGAGTTGGGTGGCTTTTCCATCCTTAGTGAATTTCAACTAAAGGCTGCTCATCTTTATTAAATGAATGTCATCACAGAATTTATGGATGTGTTCTGGAAATACTTTGAGGAGGATTCTTGCTTTATAATTTGTCTGGGTGACTGTATTTGTTCTTTTTGTGCCTGAAACCTCTAAATCTATCCAAGAAGTCTAAATGGTTTTGTAAAGCCTTGAAAATGCAACTCAGATCCAACCTTAATGGCTGAGTAGATCAAGGGGAAATACATAGTGCTATTTGCTGCCTGAGTCATGAGCCTTGTGAACTTGGATCTGGCAATACTGTGGACAGGCTCAAGCACCTTTGAAGTTTGCTTATTTCTCTCATATCTTTCCCACTAAGAAATTTTTTAATAGACTATGCAGGAACAGTGCAAACCTTAGAGGTCTCCACAGGCAGAAAATAAGAAATTGGCCAACAACCATGAGCTAATTTCCTTACAGCAGGAATTCTACCACTGATGCTACTAGGAAAAGTTATTCAAGGCTGTAAATCTCCTCTCTTCCATAGAGGCAGGTTATGAGGGCTGGTTGTACCTATTGCAATGTCAGTGTACCAGGTAAATATAAGATATTGGTGTTAATTTTTAATTTTTTGTGCATGGAAACATGGAAAAAGGCTGAAAGGCTCAAGGCTAAAATTCCAAGCTGACTTGACTGTGTGTGTGCATATACACACTTGATGTATATAAAATAATCACAGCAGTTAGTATTGATCAAAAACTTAATTAGACACGTACAGATCCATTGTCCTGGAACAGAAGCTATAGATGCCATGGCACACATAATTATTAGTATGGAAAATTTATGTAGGTAACTTTTGGTCATGTGGCAGGAAACTTTGCCAGTTGGATGAGGATCAACTGAGCACTTAGAACACATCAGGTTTCTCAGCTGTTGCAGATCTTGTACCTCTTGCTGCTCTAGAGAAATGGAACAAAACCACAAACGGGCGTTTTCATCCTCCTTTCTTCTTCAAGGATTTTTACCTTTTAAAGTCACTCATGTAGACTGATTGAACCTTTACCATTTCTTCTGCTTTGGCAAATGTTCAAATATTTTTTGTCTTCTATTTTGTCAGAAAGTATATATTTTAAAAAAAAAAAAAGATAATGAGGGGCATTTATGCTGAGGAGTTGAAGCTCGCTTGATTTTAGCTTAAGTACTAGAAGTTTTCTGGTTTGGAATTTGGGAAATTTTCCAGTGCAGTATCATGGGATTTTTTTGAAAACAAAAAGATTTAAAACATTTTGTAGGAATGTGGGGTTTTGATTCTCAATAAGTATCTGGCAGAAGGACAGCTTATGACAATGCTGCTTCAGCCCTTGTAGGATCAAAGGGTCCAGGAAAAGACATCCTCTGAAAATGTGTACAGTGTCTTTAGATGTTTCTCTCCTCAGCTCACTCTCAGATCTGGCAGAGTTTCAAATGGACTTTTCCTGGAGAATTATCAATGCAAGGTATAATAACTGCACACTTTAGCTTTTACCTTTATTAGGAAATTATATCATGAATAAATATGAATGCTAGCTAAAGTGGTACTGACTAATGCAGATGTAGTTAATAGAGAAATGGGAAAAAGTACTTACAATATCATTTATGATAATTAAGTTCTGAATCTTGTTTGAGGGAGTTGTATGTATTTCTGGCCAATTGAGAATAAAAATAGTGATTACTTACAGTATTTTTCTTACGGAAAAAAAATCCAACTTATAGATAACCATGAATTCTCAAAACAGGACAAACCAAACTGGGTTTTTTAGTCAGAAGTTTTAAGATGTTGTAGTCCAGAAGCAGACACGGGATGACTGCTTTGGCTATTCTGTGTCCCATCCTTTTTGCTCTGATGGAGATCCTGCAGGGGTTTGGGCTGGGCAGGACTGACTTCCTTGGAATGGATTGTGGGAGTAAGCAGTGGTCGTTGTACTGGAGCCAGGAATAAGGAACTAAAATAGAAGAGCTCAGAATCTGGCCCTGAGTTTCATGTCATTTTCTTTTTTGTTATAGCAGCAGCATGATGAGTAGTAGTGCACAGAAACCTCAAGCAACATTGGCTGTCAAATGCTGGGCAGGGTGCTCTTCAGTCGTAAGGGGAAAAATTTTAAAAATAGTTTAAAAAATAAATAGCACATAATGCTTCAGCTCATGACAGACTTTATAAAAAGGACTTCCACCATTTGGGCATGTAAACTCAAGATTTAGGTGGGGAGTTGTTTTCAAATTACCTGATGTCTGTGTAGCACAGGAGGAGCATGGAGCAGCTGGACAGACAGCACAAATGTATAAGCTTTAGGAACCCAGGTTACAACTAGCAGGAAACAAGGCAGTGCTGCCCTCTGAGAAGCCTGAGTCTGAAACCAAAAATGGTACATCTGTGTATGTGAGGCTGCACTGAGGCTTATATTCTCTGCTGCTCCTAGCTAACGGGGCTAACCAGAGCTAACTCTGAGGAGCTCCATGTGGTCCTGCACTTGCTCCAAATCCCTTTGGCATCTTTGCTTGACCTGGATGAGAATTAATGCAAGCCCTGGTAAGCTCGCCAGAGAAATAGCAGGAGGTGAAACACTGTGGAAGTGTCATGCCCTGGATGGCACCAGAGGGTCTTTGGCTGAGGTCTGCTGAAATCCAGAGCAAAACTGTGGCTGCAGCAGTCACTGCTTCCCGAGGGGGAGAGAACTGGGGAATTTAGAAAAAAAAAAAAATGTGTCATGAATTCTGCAGCTTGAATTCTGTGTTGCTTATCAAACTCAGTATTTTTCTAACTTAAAGACACTTAGATTAAAAAAAAATACAGGAAGACCAAGCTGGTTTCAGTATGTTTACGTTTGGATTTGGTGCATGCAATTAAATGCCTTTTGTAGGGTTGATCTGTTTGTATGTTTCCTGTCCCCCCTTTCCTCCCCAAACACGACTGTCACTTTTAATCTGCAAACATTACTTCTCCTGTTCTTGCCCTACCACTACGGGAAAATAAAAACAGTTTAGAATTTGCCCAAGAAAAATATACAGGTCGGATGGATTATAAAAAGATCAGGTTCCCAAATACCCAGGGAGCAGGTGTTTAGTGTTTTACACCAGTTGCCAGAAAATCCACAATATAAACACTTAATAATCTAGGGAAGGCAAAGGGGTCTGGGGAGGGATGACGGTGGGCAAGGCAAGGCTGTGTCTTTAATTTTCTCTTCTGAAGGAAGAAAGTCTGCATAGCAATGACAGGATCACTTGTTCATGCCTTTAATGTGTGATCTGTTTTCTCCAGTGGAGGGCACTCAGTGTATCACAAACTAGAACATTAGCACCAACAAGCTCCAAAGCATCATCACTCTCTGGAAAGCCTTCCGAATTAGACAAGAGCTGCCTCTCAGCACAGCTACAAAACACTTTAAACCTGACCAGCTAAATGGATAAACCTATCCTGCATAGCTTTTAAACTGGGGTCTTGCACAGCACAGGATGCCTGCCTGCTTCAGGAGCTGGGGAGCTGGAGGATGGATTGCTGTGTCTGGGAATGGCAAAAGGCAGCAGAATGAGAGACGTTAGGTACCGGGAAAGATTTTTTTATTTCTCCCGGAGAAGTTGGTTCACCTGCCTGGTCTGCAAGAGCTGCTACTTCCTGATTGCTACTTAGTGCTGATGGTTCTCTGATGACTTACACAATGGCTCTCAGAGCTTAGAGTCCCTCCCTACCCCCCCACACACTCTCCCCTCAATCCTTCGTCCTGTCTTCCCCACCCCCAACCCCTTCCCTGTCCTTTCCCTTCCTCATCCCCAAAATTCTTGCTTGTCCTCTCTAGGGAACTTTGTGTGGGTTTCTGGCATGCACGCTGGATGGCGGTGATGTGAGTGGCAACCGTGCTGTGACATGAAGATTCTGAGGGTTTAAAGAGAAGGGAGCAGTTTGTAAAAGAGAAGGAGAGGCAAAGGGAAAGCTAAAAAAGGAAAGAGAGAGAAGAAAACAGCTGGAGAAAGGAGAAGGAGGACGTTTGTTGATGACAAAAGGATGGGTAAGTGAACTTTTCTTGTTTGTTTGTTAGCAGGCTGCAGCTGAGTGGTATATTTTTCAGTTGATTATTAGCTGTTCAAGAGGGGGAAATGGTCTCAGCAGCAGCAGTGCATTCCTTTGCCAGGTGACTCACTCTACTTGCTATTGTATTTTTAGATCATGTTTTTCCCCCTACACATAAGCACATGCACACCTTTCCTCCTGCAGTGGTTTTATATGTAATTAATCTGTAAATGCATGCACTGAGTTAAGGGCTGTAGGGAGTACGTTTTCTCTCTGCACAACCCACCCACACACCTGCACACGTATAGATAAGTTCATGTATGCATGAGGCACCCTCACCCAGCATTTCTTCTGGGTTTATATTCATATTTGATGAGCCTGTAGTGGTATTATTCAGGCTGTCAGAAAGGGCTGTTAACACTTCACAGTATGTGGGAAGCAAGGGGGAGCGGGTGATTTTGTTGCATAGGTGGTTTTGAAAAGCCTTGTTTGGTCCTGAAAAGATGCCCCGAATATTGCTGCTAGATTTCCAGCAGTCATTTGCCAGTCTTATTTTCTCAAGTGTGACAGGTTTATTTCCCTCCCTCCTTCCCCCCAGCCCCCAAGTCTGTAACAGCTAGAACATATTTCTAGCTGGCTGCTGCTGGCACATAGGCAGTAGCAAAAGATGAGGATTTAAATTAAAAATCTAACCATTAAAGTGAAAGGCAGAGACATCTAGTCAGGGGCATTTTAAATTAGGAATTATTTTGCAGATTGTCCCTTGGTTTCAAATTGGATTAAATAACTGCAGCACAGGCTTGGTTTTGTGTGTGTGATAAATAATAAAGTAGTTATTTATTGAGGAGATTCTGGCCCTTAAAATATTCTCCATTGGAAGAATGCATTTTAATTCTTATCAAGATTGCGACTCTGAACAGAGGCACCAGTTCTAAAATTATTAAAAGCTAAGGAAAGCATGCATATGTATGTTGGATTTCCTGACAACCCCCAGACTCCCTTTCATAATTATTCAAAGACTGTGGAAAATGTGCCCAGCTTCACATAACAGCATTGCTACTATATGATAAATTTGACATTTCAAGTGCAAAATCTTAAAATCAGTGTTGCTGTGGAAGAGAGAGGGGAGTTGAAATACAAATAAACCCCTTTAAACTTTCTGTGTTTTGCTGCTCCTAAGGCAGTGTTTATATATAGAATTTGCGTGGATATTTTCATAGGCTCTATAATGTTTATACAACATAATAAATGCTTAGTTATTCACAGCCACATGTAGATAACATCAGTATGTGTTAAGACTACAATCCATTTTAAAGAAATGTCTTCTACCATTATCTTGGTACTGAGGTCCCATTATATGGTGTACTTCTCTGTAGGGTTGTTCATGGTTTCTGTGCATCTATTTATATATTTTAGGTACATAAAAATAAAGAGTAAACCTACCTAAACCTACTCTTAAAAACAAATCACTCAATGCAAAATGTAAAGTCTGTACTAACTGTTTATAATTAATACACATTTGAAAGATGGAATTTGAAAGATTTCTCACTTTTTGCAGTAATTTTTGGCGAAACTGGACTTGCAGTTGCTTTTATTAAAGAACACACTTAGCAGCATGTAAATACCAGAAGCTTTGGCTCATTTCCTTGCCAGCACTGTGGAGCATTCAGCACAGTGACTTGACAAATATGTTTATTGTTAAAACCTCAGCATCTAGCGATAAGCATATACCAGCTACATTGAGAGATGATGTACAGGAGAAAAGCGAATAGAGAACAGGCTCTTGGTCCTTCTTAGGGCTCATAAATCACACACACGTAATTGAATAACAAGAGTAGTACTGGTGATGGCTGGGTAGGAGAGATGGCAAACCAGAAACTCAAAGGAGCAGGCATTTACACAACAAAAAGTCCAAGACAGGAGGCAAACAGGTTGTCTTCAAATCCCCTGCTTCACTAATGCTTTATTTGAAACCCCATCGACGTTAGTAATCTGTTGGCGATTTATTTTAATGGCTTTACAATGCACATTTATTTTCTTTTTAATATTGTAGGTTTCCATTTAATTAAGCAGCTGAGAGGCATGAGTGTGGTGTTAGTGCTGCTTCCCATGGTGCTGTTTGTTACGCTTGCGGGGGCTCAGCGAGCTTGCCCCAAGAACTGCAGATGTGATGGCAAGATTGTGTACTGCGAGTCTCATGCCTTCAGAGACATCCCTCAGAATATTTCTGGAGGGTCTCAAGGCTTATCATTACGGTACAACAGCATCCAGAAGCTTAAATCACATCAGTTTGCGGGCCTCAATCAGCTCGTATGGCTTTATCTTGACCATAATTACATCAGCTCCGTGGATGAGGATGCATTTCAGGGGATCCGCAGGCTGAAGGAATTAATTCTAAGCTCCAACAAAATTACCCATCTGCACAATAAAACATTTCACCCCGTCCCCAACCTCCGCAATCTGGACCTCTCTTACAACAAGTTGCAGGTGTTGCAGTCTGAGCAGTTCAAGGGGCTTCGTAAACTCTTGATCTTGCACTTGCGGTCCAACTCCCTGAAAACCGTGCCCATCCGAGTTTTCCAAGACTGCCGAAATCTGGACTTCCTGGATTTGGGCTACAACCGCCTCCGGAGCTTATCCCGTAACGCTTTCGCTGGCCTTTTGAAGTTGACAGAGCTCCACTTGGAGCACAACCAGTTTTCTAAGATCAATTTTGCCCACTTTCCACGCCTCTTCAACCTTCGCTCCATTTACTTGCAGTGGAATAGGATCCGGTCTATTAGCCAAGGGTTAACGTGGACTTGGAGTTCCTTGCACAACTTGGATTTATCAGGAAATGACATTACAGGGGTAGAGCCTGGGACCTTCCAGTGCCTTCCCAACCTGCAAAAGCTGAACCTGGATTCCAACAAACTCACCAACATTTCTCAGGAGACCATCAATACGTGGATCTCGCTCATCTCCATCACTCTGTCCGGAAATATGTGGGAATGTACTCGAAGCATTTGCCCTCTGTTTACTTGGCTTAAGAATTTCAAAGGAAATAAAGAAAGCACTATGATATGTGCAGGCCCTAAACATATCCAGGGTGAAAAAGTGAGCGATGCCGTGGAAACATATAATATCTGTGCTGAAATCCAGGTAGTGGTTACTGAAAGATCATACCAGGCACCCAAAACCCCCCCGCGACCTGTCTTCATTCCTAAACCTACCATTTCCAAACTGGAAAGCAATCAGCCGACGTCTGTTGTGCCAAGCCCATCTGCAGACCTCCCAACCCCTGGAGTGGAACCAGAGTATGAGCACGTTTCCTTCCACAAAATCATTGCTGGGAGCGTGGCCCTCTTTCTTTCTGTGGCCATGATTTTGTTGGTTATCTACGTGTCGTGGAAGCGCTACCCAGCGAGCATGAAGCAACTCCAGCAGCACTCGCTCATGAAGAGGCGCAGGAAAAAGGCCCGAGAGTCTGAAAGACAAATGAACTCCCCTTTACAGGAGTATTACGTGGACTACAAGCCAACAAACTCTGAGACCATGGATGTATCCGTTAATGGATCTGGGCCCTGCACGTATACCATCTCTGGCTCCAGGGAATGTGAGGTATGAACCATGATCCTCCTAAACACATTTCAGCTGCTGGGAAGGAGAGGTAAATGTTTGAAGCTCTTGAGGTGTCTATAAACACTAGAAAGATGAATTAATTTTTTTTTTGCTTTTCGGGATGAAAGTTTCTCTCGTTAAGGAACAACAGTCAGGGGAATGATGGTGGCTATTTGGAATAATTTAGACTTCAGAAAAATATAGATTAAGTTGAAGTAAACTACTATGATAAAGGCATCTGGAGTGTTGCTCTCCATTTTACTAGCAGTGGCTAAAAGAGAGTCGCATTTTTCATGTATTGGTAGAAGCAGGAGCTTGAAGACCTTTCATGTTTTAAAAATAAATACGGAAAGCTCTTTACTCCAGACCCCACATCAAATCTTTAGCAGTTTATGGCATATTTAAAGATAAGGGACTGCAGCACAACCCTAGAGTTAGGCATTCACTTGTTTTCCTTGAGAAGCAGGAAGACACCAGCTGCCTTACTAGCTTTTCTGAAGTTGAGCCTTGTAAAGGCCCTCGGTCAAACAGTACATTTGCAAATATCTGTGTGGGTAGAAGGAGGTTATTGTTTTTTTTAATTTTATTTCATCTTAGTGATCAGTGAAGACTTAGCTTGAGAGACAACTCTACTGGAGTTAATAGTTTCATGTGCTTAAAGCTGTGTAATGATTTTGACTCAGCAACATGGAATATACAAATAGGAAAAGCTCTCAGTGCTTCACTTGTCTGTTGTTCAGCTGTGGCAAGAAAATACCATATTTTTCATTGCTCCATTATCAGTGACTCCATTAATGAGTATATAAGAAATGTGTTTACCTGAGAACGCCTTTGCTTATTTATTCCTGGTAAGGAGGATTTGTGCAATTACTTTTTAGTGCTTGTTCCTAAATCCCACACGTGATGTGGTATTAGGAGACTGTGGTTGATTTTGCATTCTTGGTTGTGAACAGCCTTCCTGAGAGTGCTTCATGTGCCCGTTGAAATTTATTAGTATCCATTTGTGCAAATTGGGTTTGACTTGGTTAGATTTTGATCAATGCCTTTGACAGCCAGTTGGGATGAAAAGTGTGCTAAAGATGAGCAGTGCTGAGTGGGCTGCAGTTCTAGGATCCTGGTTTTTTAAAAGTGGATGTTTTCACTTTCTGACAATGTGGCATCTTTAAGATGTTTCATATTTGGCACCTGAAATCCCTAACTGATTTCGGACCACAGAGATGATGGGAAAAAAAAAATGTGTTTTGGGGTTGCTTTCTCCAGAGTGGTGTTGTCTTCAAAAAAGAAACCAACCTGCCATACCCTTATTATTTCTACCAGTATCATGGGAATGAAAGTGTGGAGGTTTTTTCCTGTTAGCAGCACAAGTAGAAAGTGATACTAACAAAATTATTTTGAATTTTCACTGGCTGTCACAAGGAACATTAATTTGTCCTGAAAGACTGTCTCCTTTTCATGCTCAAGTTTAACACCACCGAAGTTTCATTAGCTTGAATAAAATGCTGTTTAATTTACATCAGGGTGATATGGAAGACAGCTGAATCTGCACACCATAACTGAAGTCCACGTAATGAAACCATGATCTGTAAAAGAATTTGGATTATGGTCGTAGTGCACATAAGATAGGGAATGTGTGATGTTCGGGAGATTGATATTTGGATAATTTGGATTATGACAGGTCTGGTAACAGAAGGTCAGTGTGGCATAATTTCTTCATGTTGATGTCAATAGTTACACACAGCATTAAACACAAGGGGACCCCATTTTTCCAGGTTTCCAGGTGCTGTGGCAGTATAGAACAACTCTGCTCCTCTTTTGAGGTGAAGTTAAGCTGGTGCACAGCTCTGCAGAACTCAAGCTGTTTATTGTATTGTCTGTGGAATTCTTGGTTCTGGTGTAAATCAGTAAGGTTGTACTGAACCATCATGACAGCGCTGTCCCAGGCTGTGACTGATGGAAAGTACACTCTGTATTTGCCTGGTGATTGAGGAAGCACTGGCTATTAGCACAGAAGATTTCAGGAGACAGAAGGCAGCATATCCTTGAAGGCACATGTAGCAACCATAAGTCCCCACTGAAATGCTGTCTTCAGCTTGGATTTCACATTCTTTGTCTCCATAGCTACAAGGTTCCACTTTAAAAGGATAGATATGCACTGTGCAGTACTTAAAAATGGTAAGAAAAAAATACCTTGTAGTGTCTTCAGCAGTGGCAAGGTTTTATGTTAAGGAAAAAAAATAAAATGGAACATCTCATTATTTACTAATTTGCCCAAATGTATATACTTGTGAGGAAATTACTCTTTTGTATAAATGGGACATGGCTGAGGTGCATCCTTCTGTAGGTCTGACTTGCTTGTTCAGGGTGCTCAGACTGAGGTTTAAGGACCACTTGGAGAGGAGGAGAGTGTCTGGTTATCAAAATAAGTGCAGGCAGGCTTTCAGAATTCATTGCTTACAAGTTTATTGATTTTACTGGTTTTAGCAATTTATTTTTTTTTCAAATTATTATCTATCTCCCCCACCCTCCCATCTGTAAGCAGTTATGGTGTCCAAAATTGTGTGTCTCAGGAAACAAATAATAGGTTAGTGCCATTTTAACCTGGAAAAGATGCCTGAGCCTGCTCTGTTGCTGGTAGTTGGTGATAGTTGATGGTCTCCAAGCATAGCCTGAGGTCATGTGAACATGCCTGTTAAGTTCCCAGTGATGGTTTTGGTTTTAGAAGTATCCAGCTCAGCTCATCCATAAACCACTGGTTTTCCATGGCAGAACTGGCCTTGAAACAACATGCCTGGGTATTTACGCAGGTTCTTTTTCTCCCAGCAGCTGCACACGTGAGCAGGGGCAGTGCTGGTTGTTGTAAGAGCAGTGAGATTTCTAGCATGTAACAAAGGGGCACAAATGTACAGGAGCTGCCCTGTACTGACTGGGTCCTTACCCTGCAAGTTGGGGAGCTGCAGGTATGGTTTGGATGGCTGCTTTTTCAAGGCTATGCTTTACAAATTATTTCTTCTGCTACAGAGGAAGAGCCAAAGTCAGGCTTTGCTGTAAATGGGACCAGCTCTCTTGGCATTGGTGGGATTATAATCACTGACACCTGGCCTATGATATTCTAGTTAGTCTGTTGGCAAGGACATCTAAAATAACTGGATGCTTATGATTTTGGCTCTCCCCATCCAGTTAGCAGACTGCTGCTATCTCATTTTGGTATTTGCTTTGCTTTATGTGTGTGCAACTAATTCCCTCTCTCTTTCCTATTTATTTGTACATTTGCTGAAGATCTGGGAGCCATAAAAAGCAATTTCATAAGCCAAGCTGTAATATTATGTATTTCATCCATACCACACACAAAGCGCCTGTAGATAACACACGATGAAGGTATATGGGGAGAAGGAACAAAAATGTTTTGCTTCTTTCTACTGGAAGGTAGATCTGGTGAGTTGGGCAGGGAGAAACTTGATGAAATTCGACAAGGGCAAGTGTAGAGCCTTGCATCTGGGGAAGAACAACCCTGTGTACCAGTACAGGTTGGGGGCTGACCTGCAGGGTAGAAGAAAGGGACCTGGGGGTCCTGGTGGACAGGAGGATGACCATGAGCCAGCAGTGTGCCCTTGCAACCAAGAAGGCCAATGACATCCTGGGGTATATATTAGAAAGAGGGTGGTTAGTAGGTCAAGGGAGGTTCTCCTCCCCTCTATTCTGCCTTGGTGAGGCCGCATCTGGAATATTGTGTCTGGTTCTGGGCCCCTCAGTTCAAGAAGGACAGGGAACTGCTTGAAAGAGTCCAGGGCAGAGCCACAGAAGTGCTGAAGGGAGTGGAACATCTCCCTGATGAGGAAAGGCTGAGGGAGCTGGTCTCTTTAGCTTGGAGAAGAGGAGACCCAGGGGCGACCTCATCCATGGTTACAAATATGTTAAGGGCAAGTGTCAGGAGGGTGGAGCCAGGCTTTGTTCAGTGATGTCCAGTGATAGGACAAGGGGCAGTGGGTGCAAACTGGAACATAGGAGGTTCCACGTAAACATCAGAAGAAACTTCTTTCCTGTGAGAGTGACAGAGCCCCAGAACAGGCTGCCCAGAGAGAGTCTCCTTGGCTGGAGAAATTCAAAACCCACCAGGACACATTCCTGTGTGATATGCTCTGGGTGAACCTGCTCACCTGTTCACATCCAACTACATCCCTGTTGTGGTGCCTCCTGTGTTTTCCATTGAGGTGAAAACCAGGGCAGCTGTCACTCGTATTCGTACATGTTAAATCAGTCACACAAAATTATGTTCACTTTGAATTCTGCTTCCTCCTCTCTTGCCAGTGGAAAGAAATAGATTGATAAAGGAATGCAACATATGCAGACTTGGGCTGCTGTTGACCTCCTCCTTTTGAGCTTAATTTAAAAGAAAATGTTGGCAATGCCACTGTTGTTTACTATTTATTTATAAAACACCATCGCTATTTTGTTTTGAGCAAAATCCCAAAAGGAAAAACCAAAATAATCTCCATGGCTGGGATCATGTTTAGTCCAAGGTTCCATTTCTGCAAGGGTGTTGATGGTTGTGTAACCCAATTTTGGAAGGGCTGCCCAGGGGCTAAGCTTGAGCTTATGGGGTATTGTGACCTCAGGAATGAAATCACTTAATGATTCAGCATAATTTTTGAATTGTTTTTAAGAACAATTGATGGTTTTCCCTTGGGTCAGCTTTATGTTTTGATAAGGAGTACTCAGCAAGGACTTCATGGCAGAGGTGTGAGTTCACCACAGCTTGTGGGAATGCAAAGGAAGGTGATTGCACAGGTAGTGCATTACAAAGAGAATATGGGAGGTGGTGAGTGAGGAATATGGGAAGCAGTAATTGTTACTGCTGCCATCATTTTAGAGCCAAAGCAGTCAGTGGCATTGCCTTTCCAGTGAGTCTCTTTGGAGCAGTGTGTCAGATGGGCATTGTTACATGAGCTTTCTCATACCCTTCTTTGCTCAGCTTCCTGTTCTGCCTCCCTTTCTCCACCTCTCTGTGGTTGTAGATGGACCTTAAGTTCTTGCTTGAGTTGTTAACAAGGGTGAGTCAATCTAATGGAACTCTCACATGAGCTGTGTTTGTATTGGGAGAGTAAGCAAAGGCTAAGCTGATAGTGCCTTTCCTCAGTCCAGTATATCTGGAAGAAATAAGTTAGTGGCTCAGAGGTGAAATCTTTCAAGCGTAGGGCCAGTCAGAGGTTTCAGGAGAAGGTAAATTTTAGAAACGCGTTCAGGATTAGGATCAAAGGTAGAAATTTGTGTTTGTTACCATTCAGAGCCTTCATCAGCAATTGCAGACTCATTATTGCAAGCATAATGTCAAGATACAGGAAGTTGTGCTATAGAAGTGCCAGTGATTTAGCAATAAATGAACAGTGGCAAATTTTCCTGGGCTCAGCACTTGTGTGAGATTTCCCAAAGATATGACCAACATGACTGGCTGTATTTCCGGAAGAACTCAGCCAGCTCTACCTCAGCAGCAGCTGAGACACTGGTTGTAAATTTGCAAAGGAATCTGCAGAGGATGCCGAGGACTTCTGAGTGTCTATCTCAGGCCTTGTTCTGGTGCCTGGGTGGGAGATCAGCCCGGCTGAAATCTGGTCTTGCAGCACAGGTGCTCTGGAGGCCTTGAAAGTGATTTGCTCTGAGATAATGCAGATGATCAGTGGCAAAGGGAGAAGTTGAACCTGCATCTCCCAGGTTTTTACTTGGGTTTGGAAACTTTCCCAGCCACATTTCAGGCATTACATTTGCTCTGCTGGGTCTCATCCAGAGGCTGACAGTTAATTGTCAGAGCTGTGAAATTGCACTGAGTATACAGTGTCTTTCTTACACACGGTTTTCAGTCAGGAGGGTAACTGATTAGCCATCATCCGGCCTGCCCTCTCATCACCTTTTTCTACTTCCTCTAATTTTGCCACTTTCTAGTAACTTCATGGTGTGAGTTATGCACAGTGAGGACTGCTTGAGAGGAGAGGATGCTGCATTGTAAAAGCTTTGTACAAGAGAAGAAAATGCTTGTATTCCTCTTAAAATCATTGCTCAGGCCCTGTGAAGCATTCCTGCGTTGCTGGAATTGTGACAGATGCAGTTTGCCCTTTTCATCTGTCGTTTCCTTTCTCTCACCCCTTCTGCTTTTGCTTAAACTCTGTGATGTGCTACAGTATTTTAAGGAGAAAAAAATCGATTTTAGTCCATTGTGTAGCTCATGCCAGGAGGGAGAACACTTAACAGAGATAGTAAAAAAATCTGTTGAATCTATTAATTTGCTTTGTTTGGTTTTGGTTTTGTGGTTTTTGTTTGTTTTGTTTTGTTTTTTTCTTTTAAACAGGCACCAAAAAATTAAAAAACCCCCATAATCTAAAAAGGGCAAAAAATCTTATTAGTAAGCATCCTGCTGCCGGAAATGTTCCTCAAACTCTCCTCCAGAATAATAGAGTTGACCTGATTCTTGATGTTAAGACTGTTACCTAAACTCCACAGGCTGTTACAGCCCAGAGCTCTGAGCTGCTCTGGCTGCTGGGAATAACAAAAGCTGTGTACATGCTGCTTTACTCTGCTTCTGGACAGGGATGCTGTGCACCTCCTTTTGGACATCTTCCCCTGGTACAAGTGACTTGTAGGTCTCCTGGCCTTCAGGACTGCAGTCCAGGTCTCAGCAGGGCAGGGTGTTGTACTTCCAGTGGGATGATCTACCTGTTATCTCCGGGAATCTGGCTGCAGCCTGCTGTCAAGTTAGCCATGTCATAAACATTTAGACATGAAAACTTCCTGTGATTTGTGTTTGTAGCACCACAGCTATCCTGGCATTTGGTCATTTCTAACCAGGTGTTTCAGGGCTGGACACAGATGGACTGCAGCAGTAAACATTTTTGGCACTGATCAGCTTTTATCACACCTGCAGCCAAACAGGCTTAGATTGCTTGTAGATTTCTCCATGTAGACAAAAAGATGACTGGATCAATTCTCAGGGATTTTTTGGAAGTTGTCATGTGTGTTCCTCACTGCAAAATTCCAGCTTTATTAGAAGCCAGAGTATGAAGTCAAGGGAGGGCCTGAGGGGATGTTACTTTATGGGAATACTGGCTTCTTGGCCGAGTTAATTAGTTTTGTCTTTGCCTCTAGAAGTCACAGTGAAATAGAGAGCTCTTCCTGGTAGTTGTTATCAGTCATACTGTTGTTGTGGACACTGGAACGGGAATTGTTCCACCTGCAAGGATGGGGAAAGCAGGAAAGGCCAGAAAATGCTGCGCATCAATAGTCTCTCACAATCTGGGGTATATGATGGCTGCAGCAAAATCTCCACTGTTGTTTCTTCAAGTACAGATCAATGCATGCAAACTGTTTTTTAAATAATTTAGGGGTTGTTCAGGTACATTTAAATATAACTGGGTAGAATATGAGAAGGTCGTGGGTGCTATCAAGCCAAGAGAGTCTTTCCTAAAAGCTCTATGGGCTGTGTCTGTCAGTGGCAAAGTTACTAGAGCAAAGGACAGGACTTTGCAAAGATGATTGAGCTTCTCTTTGTTTTCTATCCTTTGGGTGACTAAAAAGCAAGGACTTTTTTGCATAGTACTTTTCATCAGGAGTTCTCAAAACTCATAAAGCAAGTAACATTATTGTAGCTTTTCCTTCCTGTATCACAGATGACAATCTTATGCAACAGCTGTTTGCTAGGAGAGCTCCAGTTTTTTCCCCATCACCATCTCATTCTGTTTCCTCTGAAAGACACAGCAGTAGAAAGACTGTATTTCTGGTTTTAGCCTATAGGGAAAACTAGCACGATCAGTTTGTTTGTGATCACAGGTGATCATTGAGGTTGTGTGCTTGTATGGTTATGTGTTTTGTTGATGTGAAGTTCTAACTGGGGAAGACTGACCTTAGTCTTGATTTTGCTGCTAAATTTTCAAAATTCTTCTGCCATATAAAAGTACTTGGTATTTTTTTGTCAAACATTTTGGCTGCATTGCAGAAGTGTTACATCAGGAGAAAGATGAGATGGTTGTTAAGTCACTTTGTGTCGGGTGTATTGTGGGGACGTGGCATGTCCTTCGTCCCAACAGGCAGAGCTCCATAATTCTGTGGTGTACCAAGATCTTTTGAGACATTCAGTGTTGGGTGTGTGCACAATGCTCCCAACTGCATACTGGTATAAATATACATTGTAGAAAAAGCAATCTTGAGCTCCAGTGTATAACAGGCAATGTAAGAACCAGTCTTAAAGCAGAAGGCTCATTATGTTTTTTTCCTCTGTTTGTCTGAACACTCTGCTCAAGGCTGGGGTTTTTTCTTGTATGAAAGCAGTAGGCTTTTCCTGTATTTTCCTTGTGTTTTAATCCACTTAAGCAGGCATTAGAAAGTGAAAGAAGGCAAACTTGATGTGATTGTAGTATTACTACCGTGGCTAGTTGTGTTTAGAAAGCAGCTGGAACTCCCAATTTAATCACTGTATAAAAATATTGAAGGAATCTTTTTGTGCCTGGGAGAACAGGGCACAGCAGGTGATCTAAACAGGAGGGGCACAGAAAGAGGAGAAGGAGGCATGAAGAGCTGTCTGCTTGCAGGAGATGATCTGAACAGTGAGTATTGCAGTCCAGGTTTGAAGCAGCCTTTGAGAATATTCTGCTCCCTGGATGATTCCAGCTCTCAGTGGCGGGCAGTGAAAAGGCCTTCCCAAGTTCTGTGCTTGCACTGTGCGCAGGATCCAGCTCCCTCCTGGGCATCAGGCCAAGGAAGGACCTGTCTGGCACTGAGTACAAGCTTCAAGGTCTGCATGGGAAGGTCAGTCTTACTCTTCATGCCTTGCACTCTCATACACCCTAGCTCATTTTTTCCCCAGACTTTTCCGCTGCATAGAGCATCTTTGATGAATAGACTTGAGTTGTGTGGTTTTGCTCATTTTCAAACTAAGTTCTCATTAAAAATCAGCTTCTCCTTCTGTGTGATGGCCTCTGAAACCCCAGATGATTCTTCACTGCTCTCATGTTTTACTAACACATCCATTTGGATTATCTTTGTGCCATGATGGATGCTTTAAAGGGAACCAACAAGGCCATCAAATTCTTGCCCTGGTTAAACTAGCATTTGTTAATGTTCTAAATCATCTGGGGCCTGAAATGTGCTACTTCTTAAATTTAGAATGATGTGATTGCCTGAAGCCTCTCTATGTGTTATTTAAATAATCGCAATTGTGGTTTCTTGAGACTGACAGGTTACAAATAGTTTTCCTCCCCCCCCAAGTAATTTGGTATGAATGATAAGCCAAACAGCTATTTTTTGAACTGCACATCTGATACTGTCCTTCCCATTCAGACTCCATTTCACTGCTATTATTTGATTGTCCTGAAATAATCGACAGTGTCATTCTTAAAGGCTAGTTAATTACCTCACACTTCTTCCATTATGTGAAGATGAGACAAATTCATTTTCTGGGTCATCATTGCCCCTTTAATTTACCAGAACGTGTGTTAAGGAGTACTGAGGGTCAGGGCAGATGGTCAGTGCCTGTGTGTACACACACACTCAGACAGACACTTTGTCAGAACAGACAGAACAAGTCCTAAGAATAATATATTTTAGTAACTCTTTTTTCCCATATATAATGTCATGTCTCATCCAAGATTTTTTGGAAATAGAAGCCTTAGTGTTCCTAACATAGTTTTCCTCTGTTGCTCCCATGTGATGGGCCTTCACCTGGAGAGGTGTATAACTGCTGTGCTCTAACAGGCAAAAGGAAGAACAACTTAGTAAGATTCCACATTGTTTGGAAAAAAACTCTGATTATGGTTCCTGTCACTCCTAGTACTGAGGAGGAAAAAAAGCTGCAGATACTGAAGTTGACCAAGAATTTGTACAAAGCCCTGCTTGACTTTTGATCTTGCCTAGCTTCAGAGCAGCCCTGTACCATGGGTGTAAGAATGAGACAGAACTGGTATTAGTGGGAACATCCTCAGGCTTCCATTAAGCATAATCCCACCAGGCAATTATGCATTGCTGCTCTTTAATGTAGGTCTGTATGTGTTTAGAGCTCTAATTTGTGGAAGAACCTAAGGCCAGATCTTAGTTTGCTCCTCTGGATCCTCCTCACTTTTCCAGTTACACAAATAAACCATACCCCTTTTTTGGGGGGACTCTTGAGTGTAGAGATGTGTCAGGCTGACACATTCCGCATTAAGTAAGATCCAAGAATACAGGCAAGAGCTTCTTCACAGGAATCAAGCTTAACCTTCCCTTCCAAGACTGAAGGATGTCCTTGCTCCTGGTGAATTTGGAAAGCAAAGTGATCCACCACTACAGGATTTGGGTGCTGGTCTAAAATCCACTGTTAATTTCTTGTGTGAGCTGGGGAGATTTTCATTGCAAACTGTCATACTTCAAAAGAAAAAAGGAAAGCCAGGTCATGTTGGCTTTCATTAGAACTTGAGCATTGAAACCAATCCTTTAAATCTTGGACAGTGTCTCCTGTCTGGTAGTATTTGCTGTCCCACCTGCTTCCACCGTGGGCAAGCAGGACAGGATTGCCTTTCACTCTTGCCCACAGTGCCTGACAGAATAGGGCTGGGGCTGGAGCTACTGCTTGAGCAGGAAAGAAAGAAGTATTTTCTGGAGCCTCAAGGGACTCCTACTGAGAATGTTGTGTTCCTTGCATAAAAGCCAGGCTGAAGTGGTCTACTTTGACTTGGTGTGGTATTAGCACGTGCCTATTTAGTTCTTCTGAAATGTCTGTGCT
The DNA here is from genome assembly GCF_020740795.1 of Apus apus. NCBI lineage: Eukaryota > Metazoa > Chordata > Aves > Apodiformes > Apodidae > Apus > Apus apus. Next base: position 397,213 of record NC_067307.1, on the reverse strand, counting down.
GTGTTCAGATGCAACAGAAACTGACTTACAGCTACTCAGGTGCTCCTTTGTCCCCACAGTTTTCTACAGTGCAGTGAAATGGCAGGATTTTAATGTAAATTTCTGATCCATTTCTTCCCCCACCATTATAATTTTCTTTCCCAGGGCCTCTAAACCACATGGTGGGCTTCTGTCTTAAAAAGCCACATCAATGGCACATGCAAAGTGAAATGGGGGAATGAAGGCAGTCGGTGTTTTGCAGTTGGAACCCAAATAGTACAAATCAAAAAAGGAGGCAACCCACTGGAGGTTTTGAATTACTAGGAATTTTTATTTGAAAACAAAATCTAGGGTTTTTTTCTTTGTTGCCTTTTCATTATTGAATATATTAGGAGTCCCAGTGCGCATAGAGATTGAACAGTCTGAAGCATTGATTAACCTTTTTGTATTTATGATTAGCTCCCCAACATTTATTATATTAGCTTTTGAGAACAAAAGCTTTGGATTTCTGTAATAGACAAGGGACTGGAATTAATGTTGCTTCAATAAGTTTTATACAGAAGTTATAAGGAAAAGGCAGGTGTAACATTTTGTATTTACCCACCTCTCATGTCTAATGAAGACTGGAGGGGGACGTTTTGCCCTGATACACATACGTTTTAAATGGAGAAGAGGCAGTCAGCCCTCTGCTTTGCCTTCTTGTGTTTCAAAGGCCACACAACTTCCCCACGTTACACTGTTCATAAAACCAGTCATTTCTTTGGACTAAAAAGTGGCTCCAGAGAGTTATTTGAGGACTTAGAGAGAAAACTCCACTTCTGTGATAATTTGTTGCAAAGGTTAATAACCCTCACAGCGAAAAACAACTTGTCCAGCTGTTAAAATCATTCCTTTCTCCACAATGACATCAAGTTAATCTGAGAGGATGATGTGTGGTATTTACTGTGTGGCTGAGATGTGTGTGTGTGTTACCCAGCCCTGGAACCTGACTCTGGTACTAAAAGAACACCTGCTTCCTAAACTATTTCATACACATTTCTTAATACCTTGTTGTGACAGTGCAGGTTTTTGTCACATGTGAAAATGGCTTGTGTGATGGTTTATTTGTATATGTTGGGGTTTTGTCTTTTGAGCTTCCAGGCAAACATTTGACCAACGTGACTGTTCCTGGGAAGGCCCAGAGTCCCATGGGAGTGCAAAGCATTCTGGTTTGCATCCAGGCCTTTGTGGGAGTGTAATTGCAGATACAGCAAATATCTGGGCTAGCTTTTTATGTTCAGAACATGCAACGTTACTTTTCAAGATTATTTTCATGCTGTTGCCAGCTTTTATTTCCAAAACTAATGCTCCTGTGGAATGTTGTGATAGGAAATAATTTTGGTGATATTTTCTAAGAGCTTTTCATGTGGTGTGTATAAAGCGTTTATCCCTGTTGTGGAGACCTGAGGAACAGAGAGAATAAGTGACCCAAAGTCACTGCTTTTAAAGTGTGTTCCATTGAAGAACTGAAATCAGTGAGTTTCCTCCCTGGTTCTGTGGCTTCTAAACCACTTTTCTTAGCAGCTTAATAGTGGTAATGTTCAAATTTTATTGTGTGCTTATTATCAAGGATGGGAAGTTAAATTAGCACATGAATATGTTCTTTCACTGCTAAAATTCCTCTTCAGTTACATCAAGGCCTCAACTGGAAAAAAAATCCAAACCCTTTTCCCTTTTTTAAAACCACATTGTTATTGTGAGTCTCCACTGGGTGGGCAGGGAAGGCAGGGTTTGAGTTAGCCATATTTCAGACTTATCATAGCAGTTAATTATTTGCTATGTGTATACTTTGAAAGAGGTTTAAAAAGTACTGGTTAATCACTGATGAGTTTTAAAATGGGTTAAGTACATAAATAAGAGTTCACATGTGATTTCTGATAGTTTCTTGTAGTGTGTATTTATTAATTCTTGGTGAGCGGTTTACAAACACAGGCCAGATCTGAAATGTACTCACATGAGTTGTAGTCATTAAACAAATAAAAACCTCAGAAAAATAAAGTCTACTTCACAGAAACAGCAGTTAAGTGATTCAGGGAAACTAGGTTGAAACATTCAGTGAACAAAATGTAGTTTATAATTGTTCATAATGAATGCTGAGATTAAAGGTAGAGACTCTGGACCCTTCAGTGAAAGTTTCCCAGTCTGGATGACAGCGTTTTAAAAAGCTCTGTTCTAGAGGTCTCATTTCAGATACTCCACATCAATCAGGACTTTTTAAACACAGGAGTTGGGTGGTTTTAAGTGTAGTCAGAAGGCTCCCTACCCTCACCCCTTAGCATGGGGACAGACGTGTCTTACTATAGTTTATGAACTTTCACTGCTTTGGGGCACCTTTGTAGCAAAGAGACTTTCTTTGCAGGGAAGGTTTCCAAGTCATCCCAGGGGAGAAAGAAGGAATGAGAAGTCGGGCTGTCCAAAGAGTCACACTAATGTAAACCATACAGAAGTAGATGGAGGATTTAGATGACTTCTGAAATGTCTGCCTACATGTGTTGTATTATGCTTTGCATACCCCACAGTGGAGGTCTGGGCTCCTGCACAAAGCAGAGTGTGACGGGATGGGGGAAAACGCAATTCTTGCAATGAGACTTGATTTCCCTGTAGTTAGGAGGGTTCTGAAAGTGTTAGAACTTGAAACCATAAAACCAGTGCACCTGTGAGACCAATATTCCTTTCCAAAACAGAAAAAAATGCTAGGGGGTGTGTTTTTCAGTGACAGGAATGAGTCCAGTAAAATAGTTGTTGTCCAAAATGCCCCACTTGTGAGTTGCTGTGTTTAGAGAAGAGCAAAGTGTGTGGCGTTTGTGTGTCAGTTATATGTGGATACGGGACTTTCAGATAACGTGTACAGGTTCTTCCCTGAATGCCAGAGTCTGTATAGACCCTTCAAAAACAGCAAAAGTCCATTTTTCTCTCTGCTTATGTTTACTGAATCAATATTTATATATTGTGATCTCACTGAAAACTGGTGTTTATGGCTGGTTTTCCTGGTGCATCAGGCTGTGGCTTTGTTTTAGAGCTCTGCAATATTCTTTTTCTTTCAGGCAGGCACTTAAAATATTTTTTCCTCTCTCTTGTGTTGATTGCTAATTATGTGGTTGCAAGGTTTGCTTTGTTTCCTTTTAAAAGTGTTTGCTGGGGACTATTTCATCATCACCTTTGAATCAGACAACTGCATGAATATCAGAGAGCTGTTAGAAGCTTTGCTTGCCACCTGTCTCCCTTCCAATGAGTCAGTTCTGATTATTGTATTTCACCTTCTTCATCCATTTGATGTTTTATCATCTGAAGCGTTTCTTTCCTCCCTTCCCCCTGTTTTTTTATTTGGCATGTCTTTTTACCTACCTCTGAGCCTCAGCTGACTTCTTCAAGGAAGAACTTGCCAGATTTCTTTACAGTAAGGATCCTTAGAAGAGGCTGCTGCTCTACTGCTGTCCATTTTTATGTATTTTAGAGGCAGTTTGAAGTGATATTTTCCTCCTTGTGTTTTACAGGGCTGTCTTAAATTTTCTAGCAAAACACCCATGAAAAGTTTGATCATGATTTTCCTCCTATTTTTGCTTTTCATAGCAATGATTTATTATATATTATATTTATTATTTATAGTGGCTCTGCTGAGTTTGACCCCCCCTATTCCAGGTGCTGAATACACGTTTAGACTGTCTCTTCACAGTGAACGGGCTGTCCAAACAGCCTGTGCAAATACTTGCAATTTGTAATCACATTGTTCCTAATTTTATTCAGTGCAGGTCTATGCAGGCAAGTGGAGACAAAGCTGAGCTCAGTCCATGTTCTCCAAGCCAGCATGACATGGGGCAGTTCTAAACCAATTAAAAATACTGCTCTATTAGTGTGACCTTGTGTCTGAGCTCAGGAACAGGGTGCTCTGGGCTCAGATGCCTTCCCACACACATTACCAGGATGCAATGAAAAGGACTGTTCATTCTCACTGCTATTTTCTCCTTCCCTGCTTTCACTGTTCAAGTTCCTGCTTGGTTTGTACACCACGTAAGAAGCATTGCTTTGGCAATAGCTGCTTTCATCCCTCTGCTCCTGCGTAGAGACCCTCTGTGCCATGAGCTGTGCCATTTGTCTCGGAGCCAGGCAGGTCCCCTCTCTGCAGCCTCTCTGCTTTGGTTTCTTAGTCTAGTGACCAGCTTCCAAGGTTGCTGTGTCCTTCTACAACTTTTTCCTCTGGTGCTGTAACCAGACCGTTGGCCTATGTATTTGATTGTCATCACCTCCTTTCTCAAACACAGAATCCTACTGAAGCCGAAACACCATGGAATCGCTTCAACCATGTAGATGGACAACAGGATCTGGACTTCCCAGGTTTAAACTAAGTTTTCTCTTTATGCCATCCAGATTCTCAGTAACTCTAATCTCAGTCCCATTTTAGAACTCATATTGTACAAAATACCATAGAATGGTGAAGGTGGGAAGGGGTCTTAAAGATCATCAGGTTCCAACCTCCCTGCATGGGCAGGGACACCTCCCACTGGACCAGGCTGCACAAAGCCTCATCCAACCAGGCTTTAATCACCTCCAGGGAGGGACATCAACAACCTCCCTGGGCAACCTATTCCAGTGCCCTCCTACTCTCATGGTAAAGAACTTCTCACAGAAAATATACCAGAAAATAACTGTTTTCTCTGGAATGTAGTAACTTCCAGGACATTTACAGAGCCACACTGGGCAGTATTGCTTTCTTCTGTCAGAAGCGTTTGAGAAATTTTGATCTACCACAGGTGGATTTAGCACTCCACTGGTCTTCATCCTCCTAACAGGATGGTTTCTGCCTTTGCCATGAGGGATCCGTTTAGCAGACAGTTGAGATAATGTTTGGAAGTGTTTGGAGCAGACAGTCCAGTGAGCATCTGGGGTAGGTGAGAAATGCCTTCACGTCTGCCTGGTTGCCTTTGGCTATTCCATTAATCTCCGGGATGACTGAAGGCTTCAGACCACCCCTGACTCCCTTTAATTAACAGACAGGAATGAGCCCAGGGCTGCACTGGCCCTTGCCTTTGGTGTCAAGCCAGGTCTCCCCTTCCCAGCTGTACTGGTGCAGCAGGGTGTGCGGAGGATCCTCTTCATGTTCACACACGGCAGAGAGCGAAACGTGCCAATTAGGAGATAATCTGCATGCTCCCCAGATCTGAAGAGTGAGCTATTTAGGAGAGACGTAGCCTCCCCCTTCATTTGAACTGCTTTAGAAGGCTTATCAGAAAATTGTGGTTTTACATACATGGGCAATAGCAGAAATAGGACACAAGAAGTATTTATGGAAACAGCCTAGAAATTAAAACTGGGGTCTGCCATTCCTCCATTCCAAAATTGAAGAAAGACCTTGAAAACCTCTTCATAATGCTGGTAGGAGTACTAGTGTGTGCTGACCCGTTTTGGCCACCTTGTTTGCGTGATAGAGAGTGTTATATGATCAATTAATGAAACTGTGATTGCGGAACAGAAAAATAACAAGTATCAGGCAGAGAGGAACGGTATCCGTTTGAATTATTGATGACCTCCTGCAGTACCGTGAGTCACCACTGTTTTCTGGTAAAAACTGTAAGATTTGAGTGAACGCAGAGAGACTGGTGGAAAGCACTTGGCCTCTCTCATAGTTGGAGTGTGCATCAGGGCAAGGCACCCCGCTTCAGATGGGCTGGCAGGCACAGCTCAGTGTTACTGCACAGGATATGGGATGGGTTGATAAAACCATTTATCAACAGGACTGTTTAGTGCAGCAATCAGTGTCCTGGCTGCTTTGGGTGGCAGGGCAGGAAGGCTGGGTGCTGATTACCTCTCTGTGAATGGAATCTAAAAGACAGGAGGCTCTGCCACTGGGCAGTCTGGATCAGATCTTACCTTCCATTTGTCAGTTTAAATGCAGCTGCATTAACTACAAATGAAAAGATTCAAAGCTCTGTAGTGTTGTGGCCCATGTGGAAAGCACTTGCTAATTTTCAGGTAGTTTCTTAAAGGATGGATGGAAACATTGTTCTGTGTTTGTGTTGCACCCAGAGCTCTGGGTTCCTGATGCACAGAGTCAGAAGAGCAGGAAGAAAGAATACTTGCAGAAACAGTCCAGTTCAAAACTTGAGCAGTTTGGGCAGCCATCCCAGGAAATACACTCATTTGTTCCTTCCATCTCAGGTTTGAAAGGCTCTGTGGGGATGGCACAGAGTAGGTTGGCACCTGTGGAGGATGGCACGGGTTGTACCTATTTGGTGGCTACAGAGAGGGCTCCTCTCTTCAGAGCTGACCAGCTGGAACACTACATTCCCTCCCCACAAAAAGTCCAGTAGTGCCTGTCCCAACCATGTATGCAGTTTATTTAAGTCTCTACTAAAGTATATGCAAATGAATAAACAAAAGAATACAGCCTGTCCCAAGCTGTTGAAGTTTATTTCAACTTACAGAAACAGATCAGAGATGTTTTCTCTTACATACCTCTTACGTCATCAAGACAGTTGAGAGAAAACTGTCTTGGGGCCACGGGAACAGGGGCCAGCTCTCACAGCCCTGTTCCTGTCTGAACACTGCCTGCCTCCTTTAGAGCTCAGCCTTCTCTTTTGACTCTCATCAGTTTGGACAGTGGGATGGGGTTGTGCACAACTTCCTCTTCCTGGGTCTGTGAGCCTGGGACTCCACTGGGGCCTCTAAAGTCTACTGCAATAAAAATAATAATAAATTTGCCCTTTTCGCAGTAGTCTTTAACTTTTGCTGCCATTTAGAAAAGCAGGCAGCACATAACCATACGAAAATGTCATTTGCAAACATTTACCTCTCCAGTGCTCACTGTGGTTTCATGGGATGCTTTCTAGAATCACACAGCTAAGAAATGGGAATCATTTAGCTTGCTCGTGTGCTGGGACTGCCTGGACAGGATTAGAAAAAGGCACAAGGGAAACCACATTAACAAGCTCATGAGCAAGGGGGCTATCAAAGTTGTTTAAAGGAAAATTAAGGAGGAAAGAAGAGACACTAAAAAGATTTCCTCATCAGTATTCTTCTTTTGTTTCTGTCCTCCCGTGACTTTTATGGGTCTGAGCTGTTTTTTCTTGTGTGATGGGCTTTGGCCTTTCTTCTTCTAAGTAATGGCCAATATATTTTAATTGAACAAATCTCATTTTCCTCAATGCTTAATAGAAAGATTTAAAGACAATCTAAAAATGAAACTGGTGTTCATGTGGATTTAAAATAATTAACAGGAATGTTCCCTTGAGTATTTTAGGTATTATAATACATACCTAATAGGATGTCGACTCTGGTTTTCAGAATGCTTTGAGACTTCCTTGAAACATTGGATCTTCCCCGGCTCAGGCCCTGAGTTTGTGTTACTAGCTTCTTCCTGGTCCTTGGATGTGCTGCATGAGCAAGAGAGGGCAAAAACTTGCTCTGCTACTCTGGCAGTTGCCTGAGTTCTGCATGGCTTTCCTTTCCTTTTGCATGCAAGGGAAGTGAATGTGTTTCTTGCTGTGACATCCCGAGTCAGCTGCAGTTGGCAGAGGGTTGCCTGAAGTGAGCTGAAGGAAACATAAGTATGGACATTTGTGATTGCAACTGTGTGGGGGCTTGGATTGGCCTTGGCAGGAATTGTAGAATTGTATCCTTTAAGAATATTAGGAATTAGACTTTACAGTCACACCTGGTTAAGGTAGCCAGTGTGTCCCCAACCCTCCCCACTACCTTGTGCTGCTGATGTTACTGGTGGTTTTATCAGTGCTGTGATAGGTAGTACAAGAGGAATTAAGCGAAGGGTATTTTTCATCTACATATAAAATTAATTTTGTTTATTCTTCTTACTATTACTTCTGTAAAATACTAAACTCAATTGCAGATAGGACAAGCCATCTGCTTCCTGTCACAGCTACTGTATATTACATGCGTATGGGGAAATTGCTTATTGATTTAACCAAGTGTGAACAACTGCTACTAGGAAACCACAAAAGTATCCGTAACGCTAATAGATTCTATCAGAGGTGACATGCTGCACTTGGTTCTTGGCTAGAGGGCATCAACTTTTAACCAAAGATTTTTTAAAAAATCCGTTATTTCTTTATGGATGACTGCACTATTAAAGCTGTAATGAAAAATTTCTTGCAGAAAGAGAGGCAATACACTTAAAGACAATAATGTGTATATGTTTTATTGACCTTACTGTACTTTATGTGCTGGAATTAGGCCTGGCTTCTGCAAAGTCTTGAAGTTATTTATGTCAGCTGGATCATCAAGTGAGTATCAGTGTTGTCTGCTTACTGTTGTTGTAGTATCTGCATCCATATATTTAATACATAATTTGCATGACCTGGACTTTATTTCTAACCAGTTTGACAGATGAAAACGTTGCAAGAAGCTGGTACAGGGCACCCTCAGAATTGCTGTATTCCTGCAGTGATTAAGGCATCTCCGTTTTCAAATGAACCGCTTTTGTCGGATTAAACAATTACAATATTTTAGGGAGGGAAGTTGGAATAGATCCTAAATTTGAAGAGACTGATTTGTTCTGAGCCACAGAATAGGAAGGAAGGAAAAGGAAGGAAGGAAAAGGAAGGCAGGAAAAGGCAGGAAGGCAGGAAGGCAGGAAGGAAGGCAGGAAGGAAGGCAGGAAGGAAGGCAGGAAGGAAGGCAGGAAGGAAGGCAGGAAGGAAGGCAGGAAGGAAGGCAGGAAGGAAGGCAGGAAGGAAGGCAGGAAGGAAGGCAGGAAGGAAGGCAGGAAGGAAGGCAGGAAGGAAGGAAGGAAGGAAGAAAGAAAAAGGAAGGAAGGAAGGAAGAAAAAGGAAGGAAGGCAGGAAGGAAGGCAGGAAGGAAGGAAGGAAGGAAGGAAGGAAGAAAGAAAAAGGAAGGAAGGAAGGAAGAAAAAGGAAGAAAGAGAGAGAGAGTCTAGAGTCTGTAAAAACAGCCAGATAACAGAAATCCATTTGTTTTGTCTTGTGGAATTCCTCAGAAATTCAGAGCTGTAACCATAACTTTCTGAAGGAATCTTTTCTTTGGACTTCTGTAGTTGGAACTTGTTTCTGTGTGTATGCTGTGACTGTGCTCATCTCACAGATGTTTATCTCTGTTTTCCCTGCATTTATCTTTTAGAAAGTGTCATCTCTTCTTGAATTAATGTTCCTCTCTTTAAACAACTATGGCATTTTGTCATGGTTTCCAAGTGGTATCTATTCAGAATTCCTTGAGTGTGAAACATTATTAGTAGAATTGCTTGTATATATCAATGTATTTTTACATTTTTAGCAAAGTTTGCAAATAAAAATGCCAAAGAAGGATCAGAAACATCATTTCACTGGATGCCATGAGGTACAGTCAGGAGGAAGAACTGCTTAGCACAGTTTTACTAATATTATTGTGCAGCCTTTTTTAGAGAGTCTCCCAGTTTCGTTCTGTCTTTTTATCTTACTCATCATCTTGTTTTGCATTGTCTGCTTTTTACTTTAGAATTACCTTCAACCTTGTCACTGTTAATGTCTGGGGGACATTTTCTTGATTGTATTTGAAGATGAGTGCTTCTGGCATAAGTGTCCAGAGATGTTTTTACAAGGCCAGTGTGAGAAACCTACTACAGATGTTCTGGATTTTCATATTTAACATAGGAGCAGGCAACGGCGGCTCATGGTGGGATCATCTGACCCGACTCTTTGCTGAAGGAAAGCTGTAGGCTTGTGTAGGATTTTGGAGTGATTTTTCTCCTAAAATTAAAAGTAATTAAACGGCTAATTAATTTTGGTTTAGAATCTCTGATAAAGAGAACTGGCAGACAGACTGTACCCAGAGGGTGACAGGAAATACTGGGGTCCTCCAGGGATTGATATTGGGCTCGATGCTAGTTAACATCTTTGTAAGTGACCTGGATGTTGGGATCAAGACACCCTGATGACGATGCCAAGGTGAGTGGAGAGGTTGGCACTCTAGGAGGGAGAGCCACCCTCCAAGATGACCTGAGCAGCCTGGAGGAGTGGGCTAGCAAGAACCTTACGAAGTTCAATGGGGAGAAGTCTAAGGTCTTGCACTTGGGAACGCGTAACCCAGGAGCACAATTCAGACTGGGATCCACCTGGCTGGAGAGCAGCCCTGTGGAGACCTAAGGTTCATAGTGGGTTGCAGGCTTGACATGAGGGCACGGTGTGCTGCAGGGCAAAGAAAGCCAACAGGAGGTGACCTGGCACCCTACCTGCAGTACAAGACAGGAATCATGAGTAACTCCAGGAAAAAAAACCTTGTTTCTATGTCCACAATATCTGGTCTTCTGACTGAGGGGTTGGGGAAGATACAAAGTCAGATGTGCAAGAGCCTGTTGAGTTGGAGAGGCAAGAGTTGGCCAATAATTTTGTCCTGGTGAGAATGTGATGTCATTTGAATCATTAAAATGATGTTTTATGCTCATCAATGAATTTTATCTCAGCTAAGGTGCTACACCACTGAATTCTAGTGGTTGTGATGCTGTTGAATTAATAGAGGCTACATCAGTGGCTATAACATAATGATGAAAAATCAGTGGGAAAAAGGAATGCATTTGCTGCAGACATACATGAGTGCCATTTTCTGAATTCTTAATTGGCCTTGAAAATGTGCCAGTTCATCTCCTTCTCCAAGCAGGAGCTCCTCAGCCATTACTCACTGTTTAGAGGGAACAGCTCCACACCAAGAGTGTTAATGCAGCCATTAGCTGTCAGTTGGACCAAACTTGCATGTTTGTGTGTTGAGATCTAAACTTGGACTCAGAAAGGGGGATGTGAAATAGCACAATCTGCCACTCAATTATTGCAGTTTAACATACATTTTAATAATAATAAAAAAACACCAACAAAAAAACCCCAAACAAACAAACAAAACAACCTGCTATAAGATTGTGGAATTTGACTCCCAGAAGAACCCAGATACAGGAGATTAATGGCAGTGACTCATCTAAACATAGAATATTTTATTTTCACACTGCACTTGATTTAGGAGACATTCATTTTAGCATCTGTCAAGAGTAATGTATGTACACAAATAGACTGTCAGGAACTGGATGTGATTGCAAGTTGTGTAATGAATCTCCTCTCTGACTTCATAAATGCAGAACAAAACCCTGTGTGGAACTGTGCTAGTTAGTTCTAACAAACAAGCTAAATATAACAACTGTCTTTATTCAGTGTTTCCTGGAGCCATGAATAGTTGCTCACATGTTGTAAAAGCACCTGTGAGAATCCAGGCTCCTCAGTCCCAAAGATTTTTTTGGTGTGCTCCCAGGGAAGTTCCAGAGGCAAAAGCTGAAGTGCATGGCCTCTGCAGAGTAAAACTGACATGCATTTCCTGTGGATCTTGCATAAAATTGATGTGCACTAGATTTTGTGAATCATTTGCCTAGTGCCTAGAGCTATTAAAGAATGCAAAAGTTTTGAAAGAAAGGAAGATGATTTTTCATTAAACTCTTCATGAAATGTGGGGACACATGCTTGCATCAGTGTCCCTTGGACTGAGTTTGGCAGCTATAAATACCAATATTCTGTCTTCCAACTGATAGTGGGCTACTCTTGACATTGACAATTTCCACTAGCTTTACTTCTTGGCTCTGCAGCTGGGGGAAAAATAAATGCAATGCAGTATCTGTCATGGTGCTTTGGAGCATATTAACATGTGATGTTTATGGATAAGTTAAATTTGTCTTGTGTATAGTGGAGATCTTATTAAATTAAAAGCCCTTCTTAATAGTAATCCTGTACTTCCTCAGAGTTCTTTCTTTCTGAGTCTCAGAAGCAGATACTAAAGCTTTTAGGATAAAATAGTATTTCAGGCTTTTTTTTCTTCTTTCTGCAGTAATTGAGCAGTAAGTTGATCAGGCTTGGCCAAGTACAGATCCATCTAGTGGCTTCTAACTTTCCTAACCTCAATAATTTCAATATAAGGATGGCTTTGTTATTTATCAGAGGTACTGAACATCTACTCCAACACTCTGAAGCCTGTGGAAGCTTCTGGTATTCTGTTAAATGAAGAGTCCATCTGATCTTAACTGCATTAGCTGGTGTGATCTCCTATGTGTCAGATGAAGTCACACCTCTGTTTCAAAGAGGGATCTTTTAAAATGGCAATAAATAATCTCACTTTTAATTTGCCCAGCAACACGGGAGCTGTTAATACTTCCTCCTAGTACCTAATTTGTACTGTGAATTTTACTTCATGACAAAGGATCAGTAGATACCATGTTCAACTGATCACAGCTCTTTCAAAGAGTGTAGGTGATACTGCTCTGAGTTATGATAAAAATAATGTAAAACTGAATGCTCCACTTAGTTAATAATAATGCTTAGGCACATTACATCTTCAAGAAGCTGTACAAACATTAACTAATTAGTACCCCCAACTAATACATAATACTCCATCATGGCATGTAATTATGTATTACTATTAGAGCTGGAGGAATTATACATTGTGAATAAATTATCCAGCAAATTTTCTTTTTTCCCTTACTGTTATGAATTTGTTTGCAAAATATTCCGAGGTGTTGTGGTTGTTGTTGATCTCACCTTTGCTGTAATGGCAGTAAAAGGTATCCTTTATATTCCTTTATATTCTATGTCACTGGTTCCTTTTGTCTGTTGATGGTGGTTTGTGACTGTTGTTTTGTAGCAGCACCTCCAGGCCCAGCTGAGTGCAAGGCCTCCCTGTGCAAGGTGCACATTTATACTTATATTGACCTGACAGAGAATAATGGCTTTGAAGAGAAGGAACAAAATGGTGAGTGGGGAGATGGACGTGGTGGGAAGGAGTAAGTGATCATGGAGCATGTCGAGTAAATCCATTTGGTGTGATTGTATGAGAATCAAATGCAGGTTTCTTGACATCCATTCCCTTAGACAATGCCTTTTCTCTTAATTAGGTCATAATAATTTATTGCAATGTCACAGTAGCTCCTTAAGTCTCCAGAATCTCAGTTTTCCTACCTCTGAAGTAGGTCAGTGTTTACAGTCTTGACAGGGGGGTGCTGGGAGGCGTGACGATGGTAGCATTCCCAGGGAAGGCACATTGCTTTGGAACAGGGGAACTGTTCAGACAGGGCCCTGCCTCTGCCAGGCCCTGTTGCTGTTCTGTGCTGAGATGCCTTCCCTCTGCTTCTGCAAGCTGTTTGCAACCAGCCTGTGTGGCAGCAGCATGCCTGGGTGTCCCAGAGCAGTGCTGCTCACCAAGGTTTGACGTGCTGCCTGGAGAAGCCTCACCATTGAGCAGGATGCACTGACTCACACACACCAGGAGCAAAGTCTGTCAGTACTTCCTTTGCAAATGTCTCTGCATTTATATTTACAATTTAATTGTTGTTGCTTTCCCAGCATTTTCTGGTGCATGAGTGAGACTGGAAGTTTTTAATCTTAGAAAAGAGGTGACTAAGATGAAGCATGATTAAAGTATTCTCAGTAATGACTGATTTGGAGAATAGTTATTTGGAGCTTCTCTTCTGTCTCATTAGTCAAAAATTAGAAGATAACAAAACTGAAAGATCCTGAAAAATCTGGAAAAAATACCATTTTTCACTGAAAGGAAGAAATCTCTGAAAGTCATTGTCACAGTGTGTCCTTAGATTGAGATTTGCTTGCTTTAAAGAGGACTGAAGAAGAAAAACTGAAAGTGTTTCAGGTAGTGTTTTAAAAATATGCACAGATAAAAAATTCATTCTTCAGGTTTAAGCCAGTCTCAGATAATGAGGGGAAAGATGACTTTCTTGTTTGGGAAATGATTTTTTGTCTTCTTGCTGTAGAGTTTCTTGTGGCCTTAGTCGACCTATCTCCATTTGTGTGATGGAGCTGAAAAGCCCTAGCTGTTAAATATTATGGTAGTTCTTTTTGTGTCAAACAAGGTTGTCCCTTTCTGGAAAATGCCACCACAGATGTATTTCTTATGGAACCTCCTCTCCTGTCTGCCATATTCACACTTTCTGTTAACAGTTGCTCTGATTTTGGTCTGCTGTTCAAAGCCATACACTAAAAATTACCACTTCAATTTTCTGTGTTAAATGCAGATGGAACAGAAGGCTAAGGGTGATAGATCTGCAAGGAAAGTCTCTTGTCATTTTTTCTACTCTATTTTGAAGAAGAGGAGGTGAAAATATAAATATGGCCCAAATGCAGAATGTTAGTCTGTGAAAGCTCCAGGGATTATGATGGTGGACATAGCATTGTGAGGGTAACCACAGCAACTAGGTGCTTTGTGCATTCTTTGCAGTGAGTATCAGAAAATGCCACTTTCTTGTCAAATGCAGTAAATTTATAATTGTCTGCCTAGAATGTCGTACTTTACAGAATTGTTCTTCATGTTTTGACACTGGCTGTTTTTAATGGTGTTCCATTAAAGTATAAAAAGATTTTATGGAGAAAAGAAAAGGAAGGGCATTCCTGGCTCAAAAATGAATGTATCTGATCTGATTGCAGGATTTGCATTCAGTCCATACAGGTGCACTTAGCTATCTGATCTTCAGAGAATTTCAAAGTAAAAGGCATGAATTAATCCTCAGCATAGCTCTCGTGCATGAACCTTGTCAAGAAGCAACCTTCTCTGTTAAGTGACGCTGGCTCAGACGTCTCTGTGCCAGGTAGTTTCCTTTCCCAAGTTAAAGCACTGATACCTGGACTCACATCATGAGAAGTCAGGGTATCTTTTGGCCATCACCACTTCCTCTGAGGTTGTGGATGGAAAACATGCTGTTAGTGGGCAAAGAGCAGGTTTTGACTGCAGTAAATGAGTGCTCAGGGATACCGACTCACAAGCCTTTAGGGAGCAAGAGATGCTGTCCTAAAAGCCCCAGTTGAAACCAGTGTATCTCATTGGGAGGCGATTGGGCTCTGTAGGGGGAGAGGCCCTGCAAACCTTGACTAGTGCCTGGTGGGTGCTGCCCTGGGTAGCAACAAAAGTCATTCGTGTCACTGCTCTGCCCCCAAGTGTAAGCCAGGCAGAGGAGGAAAGGCCTGGCTGGCTGCTCTCCTGCAGTTCAGTTACAGTTGTTTGGGCATGGTGTGTCTGAAAATGACGCTCATAAGTGCCTGTTGCCATGACAACCAAGGACTAACAGATGATTGGTCAACTGATAAATATTTTTAGGATCAAGCACCATTTATAGCCTGTTGCCATATTTCCCAGGGAATAGGATATTTGAGAAGATCCAAGACCTGTGCCTAGTTTTGCATAGACTATCTAGACATGTCTCAATCTAAATTTGTTTTATCTTAGTTTTGTACTCCTTACTGCTTGTTGTAGCTGTCAAATCCAAGTGCCTTCTAATTATTGACAAGAAAAATCCTCCACGTATCCTTACGCACACATGTATGCATAGACACACCTTGTTTCTTCCACTTACAGAAGTAGTTGCAAAATGGTCATGGGAATATTACAGAGGGCTTATTCTGACAAAGTTAAATTAAAGAACTGGATGCTTTTTAATTTCCCTGGCCATGAGATGAGAGCAATTGTGTACATATGGAAAATCACTACTATAAGCATCTGTCATGGATACTAATGAGGTCTACTTAACAACTTTTTTATGAAAATGGATGGTAACTGTCTGAATTTCATGGGAAAAAAAGGATGAAGGTAATTTGTGGATTTTGTTCTGTCTTGTCCTACTCAAATTTTAAGTATATACCTCTAAAATAGACTAAAATTTGGGATGCCTGCAATTCCTGGATTTAGGGAGTCACAGTTCTCTTCTAATTATTTAACTCTTAATGTTAAAAAAAAAAAAAAGCTAGCAGTAACAAAATCCAGGCTAACTTCTCCCTTCTTATGTCCTTTTCCATCCTTGTTTTGATTATTTACTTGTAAGTTACTTGGGACCAGAACAATTCTTACTATGGGAATGGCACAAAGGGGAGTCCTTGTCTTGTTCAGTGATTTAAACCTGCCTTAGTTAAAATGATGTTTGAATAATCTTTGCCTGTTGTGCTTTTTTTCTTTTTTAGTTTGTTTGTGTGACTCTGATCAACTGAAGCACAGGAAAAGTAAGGGCTGAGTCTGGAGCAATTCTCACCATCTTAGCTGTGATTGTTTTCAGTGGGATGATATGGGCCACATACAGGAGGGTTATGTGCCCAAAGCTGCAGGAAGCTCTGGGGCACAGCAGAGAACTGAGCAGCTATCTTTGAGGTCAAGGCTTGTTCCCAAATGAGTGGGCCATCCTTCTTTTCAAGGCACCCATGCAATAAAGAATTTTTTAAAACTTTATAGTGTAGAAGGTGAAGCAATAGGCAGCTTGAAAGCAGGGAGATTTGTGACTTTGTTCCATTTAACAGGTACATAATTTTTTCTAAAAGAGTGCTTTGGCATAAGGAGAAATAGTATTCTCTTTCCTGAGAGAACAGTGCTGTTGATGTTACTGCTGCATTTCATACAGTGGGTCAAGGTGCTTTAACACCTGGCTCAATATTGGGTGTAGTTGAAAGAATACAATTGCCTTACTTTCTTGCATGAGTCAACAAATAATTTCACTAAGTAGTCTGGAGAGATGTACAAGAAATTCCCTCTAGGAGGTGAAGGAAGGCAAGCTTTAATGGTCTTCTGTGCTTTGAAGGGCAGAATTAATCAAGTCTTTCTTCTTTTAGCATTTAAACTTTTATTTTATGTTTTATTTAACTATCCTAAAGACCTTAGTTGATCAAAAGTTCATAAAAGTGGTTTGTGTTGGCCAAGTGGAAATGTAGCTGAACAGCAGCATTGAAAGGTCATGTTAATTAAGGGCTGGAAGTCAGCATAGATATCTTAAATCGTTTCAAGCTAATAGAGTAATTGTCATAACGAATTAAGGCATAGCTCTTGATTTTGTTACCAAGCTAGCATTTTGTGGAAGGTTCAGTGTCAACAGGCAAATAAGATTCCTTTATTTGCTTTGTCAACTTTCTGCTGATCATGACTGGGAAAATTCTTGAGAGGTTTATGACTTCTGTGTTGAGCACCAAGAAAACTGTGTTCAGGATGCCAGGAGCCAAGCACTTGGAATTCAAGCTTCAAGACTGTGGATTTAACTGACTTTTGTAATCTAATTTTGTAATAGTTTAAAATCACTGAGTCCCTGTTTTGATTTAATATTTTATTTTTACATTGAAAAATGAGTTTAGCTAGGGAGAAATCTATACTGGTTCTTGTCTTGCTACTTCCAGTTAGTCTATAACTCGCTGCCCCTAAATAGTTTTGTAGGATTTTTTTTCTTCCCTCTCGCTCTTTTACACCATGGAATTGCTGCCAGAATTATAGAGGGGGATGCTTCAGTTCCCAGAATCAGCTTGTATAGCAGCTTTTATCACCAGGCTTCTCACAGTGGATGCTGGAAGCTGACCAAAGGTGGCCAAGGTAGCAGAGAGCATTGGCCTGGGTGGCCTTTATTCTGTGGTGAGCAGGTGTGGCAAAACCCACCAGCTTGTGAACTCCACCAATGGAAAGGCAAGCACAAGCTTCAGAGTTGGGTCTTTTTGGCTTTCTTATTTGGCTCATAAATATGTAAATTAGATGGCATCTTAAGCCGTAAGAAGAATTTGTAAGGAAGTCTTAATTTGAGTAGTATGCACATTTTCAGGACACTGAGACAAAGATCTTCACAAGAGTTTATGTGACTTTGAAGTACAAGTCCTTTTATTATAATAAAGATTTGTTAGCACTACTTAATTTTGTTTATCTGCAGTTTGCTGGCTGATAAGGCAGTCAAAAGATAATAGTTAAGCAGGACTCCCATGTGCCTATTAACTGTACAACAGATCTTGCTGCCCTGTGTTTGAGTGGATGGCTGAATCAGGATCTTGGTACCAGATGAAAGGGCAGTTTTTTCAGATTCTCCTCCATGCCATAAACAGCACTTTTAAAGCTGTTTTGTTCCCTTCCCCTCTCAGAGAGGCTTAGATAATGAAATGCAAGTACACAAAACCTGGTATAAAGGAAGAGGGAAGTCCAAGGAGATGGTGTGAGAAAAATCTGCCTTGGGAGAACACCATGCCTTGCTGCCCAGTATGGGAGCTCTAACCTGCCCTGCCACTCTTGTAACAGGAAATGTTGAGGGTTATTAAGCACTGAAGCATCACAGTGCATGAGCACAAAGTTATTTAGCCCAGGTCTTCATATAATTGGGATGCATTTAGAATAAGCACAATGTGCAATAGCCCTCATATTTCTGCCAGTACCTGTGTTGTGGTCTCACCCTGACACCCTTGCCTGGCAGTGTAAAACATCCTGCAGGAGAACACAGGGTAGCTAGAGGCAGAAAGAAAAGGTGTGTGTATTTGTTATTACTGACCCACTTGGTTAGTACAGAATAGAGAATCCATTGAGTGAACTGTGAGAACAAGGACTGGTGAAAAAAGCTGAGGTGAAACACTAAGATTTTTTGGTTTTTCCTGTCTGAGGTAAGTGAAAGTTTTCAGGTTCTGAAGAATTAATAAGCAGTTCCAATTCAAAATGAGCCATGAGACCACCTGCCTGGCATGGCAGAGTCATTTGTCGGAGTCTATTGGAATTCTGGAGGTCAGTAGGATGGCCATGGTCATAGTTGGGATAAAGTCCAGCTGCAGAATGGGACCATCAGAAAAAGTGCACGTGCAGGGTTTCCTGACCTATAGACTGTCTAGGGGACTGACTTGAACTGAAACACTTGCAGCATTTTTCAATAGATTTTGCTCAGTTTCTTGTTCTATCAAATGTTTTCTTTCTTTGGTTTGGATCAATAACAAATGCAAAACAATTTTGAATTCTCTACACAGCAAAAATTCTGTTTTTCAATCAGCTGTAATTACAATAGATTTTCATTTTAGCTGGTGCTTCGGGGGATAGAGATGTTTTACTGATAGAGGCTGAACATTGTGATGGGGAGAGACAGGAAGCAAAGCAGGAATTTCATTGTAGTTAAAACTGCAGAGGAGTAACACTGTTGTATCTGGTGAGATTGCTTTCTCTTGAATTTCACAACCTGAAACCTGTATTTTACATTGTCTTTTCCTTCAGTAAATATTTTTAAAGATACTGAGATCTTCAAAAGAAACTCTCCTATACGTCACTACAACCCAACAATAGTGACAGGATTAGGATAATTCTATGTGACTGGATTTACGTGAGCAGAGCCATGGCCAGTCACGTGTTAACTGTGGACTGGATCTGGGAGTTTTTGGAAGCTCTGGCTGGTGCTGTGCTCATTCTGGGGTTCATGTTGGCTCCATTCACTAGTATTTCACCTGGTGAGGACACTGTATCCTCCTGCTTATCATGATGGTGTCACACAGCACTGATATTCTGAGATCAGAAATTATTGCCTTATTGCCAGCTAAACTTAAGGTATTGATTTTGACCTCTGAAATCTTCAATGGCTTGAAATTTGCCTGAGAGAGCACCTTCCTCTCACAGCTGCAATCAGTAGAGGAACTCAAGCTTGAACCTCCTGATGTAAAGAGGAGGGAGCTGCTGGCAAGAGGACATCAGCTCAGAGACACAGGGATTGTTAGAATCCATTCTGTTTTCATCTAAGGCAGGCAGAGTTTAACAACAGTTGCAACACACAGCAAGATCTATTTATTTAGCTTGTGCAGAAAGAGGAGCAGGAGTGAAGCTAAATGTGTGTGTTGCTCAGATTGGTTTTGATGCTCTTAACTCTGGATAATTATTTCCTGGGTATAATGGAAGCAGATATTTTCCCTGTATAGCTACTCTGGCTGACCCTGCTTGAGCAGGGGGGTGATCTCAAGATGACCCTTCCAAGCCAACTAATTTTGTGATCCTGTGATGTCCTCCCTGTCCTAGATCTACTGTGTTATTTGTTATCTCAGCATTTTGGGATACCCGTATGCACACATGCATTTGTGTTTGGTTACTGAATCATTCATGTGTTTTTGCCTTTATCTTTGCTGATATGAGACAGGTGATTTCCTTGGGTGGATGTCTGCAATGTTCCTACCCTTGCTAGAGGAAAGTTAGACCCTTGTGTAGGGCAGGCTGAGGAGGAGGTGTTGCTAATGAGCACCTGGGTGCCTTGCCTTCCTGGCTGGCTCTCACTGTGCTGCAGCTGAGATTTTCCTTTCAGGGCACCTGTTGCTTTTTGGCAATGGTTGTTTGCCTCCCTCATCACTTTCTTCCTTCTTTTTATGTCATGTTACTGAAGAGAAGCTTCTTTTCCTTTGAAAGTATTACCCACCTCTGTTTCCTGGTTACGTAGAAGATGAGAATGAAATTGTGTGTCCATCAGTTTTGTTGTTGGTCTTAACGGAACCAATATTCCACTTGAAGTGAGTAGAGGAACAATAATAGTCCAGTAGGGAATTCCGTGAAAAGAATTTATGTGGAAAGGAATTGATTACCTGACTCTCCTTACTTCAGAGAGAGCACTTCATTATTTTGAAGCTGGAGCCAGTACCTGTTGAATGTTTTCAGCTATATATGCAAAACTTTTTTATTTCCCTAGTAGCTGCCCTTAAACTGGTGTTTCAGTGTTAGAGGAACTCAGCTCTGCTGAGTATAAATCATCCTTTGCATGTGAGAGAAGCAAGTTAACATGTTTACCAGCTAAAATGGGTTGCTGCTATAATTCTTCATTGCTGACTCTAGACATTGGTTAGACCTATCATTTTTACACCTACCTTCATCTCTTGTAGCTCATATTCTATTAACTTCATTGCATATTCTTTTTTGCTCTGTCACTCTGTTTCCAGGAAAATATCACTAAAGGATGAGCATTTACAAAGTCAGAGTACAAAACAACACAACAGCATCTATCTTACATAGAAGATAGGGGAATAATATGTATGACAACAACAACAACAAAAAAGATATTTATTTTACTGGAGCCTGGGCTGGGTATCATTTACTAGGGGTATGTGTGTGGAATTATTGCGTGTGTTGTATTAGCATTTCAGGGTTCTACCTCAGATTGAATCACAGAACATAAAAATAACCCTGAAACTCCTTGCTGACAGCAAAAATGAAGGGAATTGAGCTTAAAGACAATGTCCAGGCAAGATTTTTAATGTTATTTGAGTGGGAACTGAGGGTGCTGGTAGTTAGTCCTAAAAAGAAAGTACTGCTTGGCTTCTGAGCAGTGACTGTAGCCAGGTAGTTGTTGAGATAGGAATGTTCCTTCTTCACAGCAGATTCATTATTTATGAATGTACCAGCTTTCTTTTAATTATAAGACTAGTTCTTGACTCAGATTTCTCTTTAATCTTTATTGAAAACTGAACACAGTTCAAAACTCAGTTTGAAGTGATTTATTTAGATTTAACAAGAATGGGGGACTACACAACAAAAAATTGTTAGCAGTAAGGGCCTAGTTCCTTTATTTTCCCTTCTCCTGCCTTTTCCCTTCTTCTGTCTTTGCTACTGCTCGTTAGCCACAATTTGTCATCCATCTTACAGTGCTCTGTGCTGTCCTGTGTCATTGCTCTGTCCATAAAGGCCACCTTTTAGTCAAAGCCACTTCAACTCCACTGGCAAAGGACACACACTCCTTGTTTTCTCTTGCTTGACATGAAGTTGTGGGCAAAAAAAGTGACATTTGTGTTTTGTCACAAAGATAATGATTAACATCCTGTTTTCACAGCTCTAAAACAGAGCTCCAAGTATAAGGGCAATGAATAACATGAATAAAATAAATAAGATACTATCTGGAGGGCTGCTGTTCTGTGGCAGAGGTGCTTGCAGCCAGTGCATTATCTTACAGTGAGTACAGAGGCCAACTTTCATTCAAATCTCAGAATCCTTTATGCCTCTGAGAACCTTGCAGAGGCCTTCTGTGCCTTACCGCTCTATCTTGAAAATAGAAAAAATCAACACATAATGCTTCAAAAATGGGTGCTATTAATATTTCAAGACTGTTAGTTGATGGAGACTCTAAAAGTAATGTCTTTACAAGCAGGCAAGTAGAATGGAATTAAATGAAGGACAATGCTAAAGGTGTTTGAAAGCTTGCATGTGTAAGTTCAGACTCTTTTTGGAATTAGTTACTTTTCCAAGGCTGGGGAAGGATAGCTCTTAAAAGCACATGAATTGTAAATTCCTTTAAAGAACAGTTAAGAATTCTTTTCCCTCTTTAAGAAATAGGAACAGAAAGGGGCCCTCTGTAAATCTGGTATAATGGGCAAGATGCATTCCAGGAAATGCAGACGTACTGTTTCATGCCTCAGGATGGCATTAAAAACACTGTAATTCTTACCAGTGGTTTTAGGTTTTTGTACTTACTGTTCTGTTGTAGTGATAGGAAAAAAGACAACCAGATAGGGTTTTGAAAAAATCTGTTCAATACCATCCTCCAGTTACAAGGGCTGTGTTTTCCATATGTTCTGACTCAGGCAGGCTTTGGAAATGGGAAGAGACCATTAGAGGGGATTTATCACAGTTAATTAAGAGTATCAGACATTGTTGCAATCCACTGGAAACTGAGTATTGCTTCTGAATCTTCCTTAGGTTCACAACATAGCTTGGATTTTTTTGCAATAGATTGCATCTTCTGTGTCAGAGAATGTTCAGAAAGAGGCATCACTGTTTTAAAGTGATTTATATAATGATACTTAATGCTGCTAGCAGTGCAAAGAAATTATTTTTTCCATGGGTCCTCAGGTGCTTTTGAAACATTAAATATATTAGGTGAGCTTTCAAAAACACCTTTTCCTCTTCATCCGAAGAGAAATTAATCTGAATAGCAGAAAAGCAGGTTTCTGTTCTGACATACAACTGACTTCTGTCTCACAGGAAGAAAAAGATCTGATGTTCAGACACATTCGCTGTGGGGTGCTGATGTACCAGGGGATCAAAGAAATTAACAACTTGTCTCAAAGTAGAAGGGAGTCTTGACCACACAGTGTAGATTCAGATTTTAAGCCATCCTTAATTAATGACAGAGATAAAACATGGGTTGGGAGATCCAGTTAAGCAAGAGGAAGCAATGAAGGCAAAGCCAGAGACAAAAAGGTGTTGCTGCAGCTTGAGGTCTAGTTTACAGAGAATCATGCTCTGTCTACAGCAGTTGTAAAACAAGGTGGTGAATAACACTTGGAATGTCAGTGAACATTCAGAAGTAAATGTGGTGATTCAGAGACTGTCTTCCAGCTTTGAGACAGCACTCCAAGACATCTAGTGGGTCAGCAGTAAAGATGCAAGTCTTAATAACAGAAGCAGGGGGTGCTAAGCAGGGGCTGCTGGTGTATTGAGTACTGCTGATGCTGGGTGCAGATGTGACCTTGTGTTCTCCCTGTTGCTACAGCCTGGGGACTGGCTCCATACGTCCTGAAAAAGTTTAAGTTGGTTGAAAGTTTTGCTGAGCTCATTGTACTGTCAGCCTACTCTGATGATGTGTTGTTCTTTTTGGTGTTGGGAATGAGTTGTTGGGTATGCTGAATGCGGAGGGCTTGTCCCATCCCTACCCCTGCAAGTCCAGAAGTTCACCTTTTCAAGACTGAGTGGAGAAATTAGGCAGGTGACAAAAGAATGGCTAAAGTGTCACTGTTGGCTGTACAGAAACCTTGCATACAGAGAATTTGAGGTTCACAGAGTGAGGAAGTTTCTGGTCTCTGAAGCAGTAAGTAGTACTGTTAGTCATCAGGCCTTTTCTGAGCAGTGCCATGATTTAGCTTTATTTCTAACCCCCGAAAGGAAGTGTGTAATGGGGTATTACAGACTCAGTCCTCAGAAAATAAAAAAAAGTAACCTAGAATTTTCCTGATACTAATTCTTATCTCTGACCACGTCTGCTCATGTCTTATGAGCTTGTGTCATTTTGTGTTCTCTTCTTTGAGCTGTTAAGAATCTCTTTAGCAGAAGACCTGAAATCAAAATGTGTGGGTTTTTTGCAAGTAGTAGTACTGTTGCAGTACAAGCGTGAATAGATCTGCTGCACAATGAATTCACACACCATTCATAAAAGGAAAGCATTTTTCTGTCATCCATCTTTTCTTGTCACTACTTTTCAATACTAAGGTTTTTTTTCTCTTTGTAAAAAATACTGTATTTATCATTTTTATGCAGGCATTAAACAACAGTGCCTGTTAAAAGTAAGGTGATATGTTTGTTAGCTTTGCAGTTACTGGAGCACTGAGCATCCAGCTTGACAGACTTAGCAGGCAGTGACCACAAAATGCTGTTAATAAAGGCCTAGTAGGGAATGACATCAGACTAGCTAATTGGGAAACCTCTCACAGAGGTCAATCTTTTTGGAGGTGCTGGCTGTTTATCATTAATTTTGCAGTCATGCCTTGGAAGCCTACGAGAGTTAGAGGACAAGATGAGAAAAATATTCTTCACAAATAAATAAGAATGCTGAGAATGTCTGGTTTCACTGTGTGAAGAGCAAGAGACTGATGGTATAGTAGAGATGGAGAAATCCCTTTCCTGAGGAGGAAGTTGCTTTGTGCTGAGCATAAAAATTGTAGGCATTAAATGAAGAGGATGTGATCTGTACCAAAATCACCAAGCTAGGAAGCTCCCAAAGGAGTCATGTATTCTCCAAAGAGACAAGGGCAAGCATTTCTCCTCTGCATGTTTTGCACAGCTGCCTTGGTGTGTGTGGGAGGAATGGCTCAGTGATACAGCCAGTAATGGAACAGGGACCTTTGTGGGGAACACAGTCAACCAAGATCAGACTTTGAGTCTCTCCTAAGGGAGGTAGGGAGGGTCTTTGTTACTTGCTTATCTCCAGCATCAATCTTGTCTCGGCATTTCAAAACCAGATTTTATTGTTTGCTTTTTCCCTTCTATTTGGGCTAGATGGCATGTTGGAGAATCTCCAAGGAGTGAAGCTGTAGAATGGACTGGAGAGGAACAGTTCTCCAAGTGGATCCAGGGGGGGGGGTTAAGATTTATAATTTTTTAACTGATTTTTTTTCCAGAACATGAGAATTCCTGGACAGAAATAATTAAGCTTCTGAATCAAGCCCTTAGATAATTAATGCATTGGTGTTACAAGATACTTTGTCAGGGAAATAAGTGTCTTTCACTTTGCACCATGTTTGCATTGTACTGATCCCATCCCTCGGGTTTTGGTTGGTTGCCTGCAGAGATCAGGAAAAAAAATACACCCTCCTACCCCCTTCCTTGAAGTATGATAGTTTCTGCAGGGATCTTGATTTCCTTTCTCTGACAATCAGGGAGGGTGACAAATTGAAGCTAGGGCAATATTTTTCGTGAGCCTGTTTGGTAGACTTTGTACCTGGCCTCATGATTAAGACAGTTGTCATATTTAGAGCTGAGGAGGAGTATTTCCTTGAGGGGCAGCTGCCAGGGTTATTCTACCCTCCTTTGCACTGTGGGGCAAGGCTGGAATGTTTAATTCCTGATCAGCAAATCTCCTCCTCTCCCAAGAAACTTTGATATCTTTTGCCCCTTCTGCAATTTTTTCTCTTACTGCAAAACTCAGGTTTTTGTTCCAGTAGTGTGTTGCTCGTGGCATTTGTAGCAGTGAACAGTTGTGACATTTTGTCTGGTGGAGATTTCTGTTGGGTGGTGGGCCTCAGTGATTCTCACCCCCAGTCTCATCTTGCTGGCATGAGCATCCCTACCATTAGTGATCCTTGGGATTCAGTCCTTTATTGAAGACAGGTTTATGAATGCTATAATGAGTCAAATAAAAGCATTAATGAACTTATGCATATATCCCATTGGGCTTCCAGAACTAGATGCTTTTCAGTTACTTGTGTGCACAGACATGGCTTCTGTGGTTTTTATAGCATAAGCTCCCAAATCATAGCCATACACACTCCTCTGGAGTCATGTCAGCAATGCTGGGTCTGGGTCTGCCTGCACCCCAGCCGTGGTTAATGTTAATAGTTGAAAAATAAAAACAGATAGTGAATAAGGTAAAGCTGCCACTTTCTGCAGCCCTGTTACAGCAATATATGCAATGTCTTGTGAAAGAAAAGTGATCCCAGCGGTTCTGTTTAATTTGTTCTGTTTCATAACTTCAATAACAAAACATTTGCCAGCAGCACAGAATAGTGAGGGGAGGAGGGAAGAGAAGAAGCAAAGTGGCTCCATAAGAGTTAGAATTAGCATAATCAGGCAAAGGATAATAAAATGCTTTGCAGTGGCAGCTCTTTTGCATAATGCCATCTCATTGAGGTGTTACTGAGGCTGTATTGTGGGGCAAGGGGAGGAGAGGACCTACTGAAATGGAGAAGTTCACCATTTTAACTAAGTCTGTAGCATTCTGTTCTCAGCCCTCTTGTCAGGAGTATAACATTGCAGGGCCCATCAGCAGTGACATGAAATTTCATGTGAAAAGTCTTGGGATTGGAAGAGGTGGCTTTGCTTTTCCCAGTTTGACTTCTAGGTGAAAGAGAAATTGATCAGATGACATACAGTCTATTGGTGCAAATCTAATACTGTTTTTTAGAAAATAGAGAAATGAGACCATTTCAATGCTCATCACTTCCAAGGCTGCATTTTCAGCAAGTCTTTGCTTCCTCATGGACATATTTGTGCACTTTCCCCCAGAAGGTGTAATACTCTTTTAGGATCTTGGAGGCAATACTTTAGGTTTGTTCTAAGCTTCTGATTAGCCTTTGCCTTCTGGACAGTGCTCTGGGCACTGCCTTCCAGTGTTTTAGCTCTCAGGTGATTGAAGAGTATTTTAAGTCAATCCATGATTTAATCAGCAGCTTCATTTACCAATATACTTTAACCAGACTGGTGATTAATGGCAGCCATTAACCCTCTTGCAAAGCCATCGGCCTAACAGGGTGGGTGTGCAGACAGCTGAGTAAGCTGACTCAAATTGAACACTTCTCACAAAACCCTCAGTGTCACCCAGCGTTTCCCTTGTGCATCCTTCACAACTTGCCTGCTCATAGACACAGTTACTAGGAAAACATATCTTTCATCTCCTGGTTGGCTGTTTGTGTCTGATCGTGTGTAAAAGCTCAAAAGAAATAGTGTTGCTCTACGTAGTTTTTGGAAACATCCCCTGAATTTGAAAACTGAAATTTGGAACTGAAAGAGGACTTGAAAAAGGCTAAACAAGCAACTTGGTTTTGTGTGGGGGGGGAAATGTCATAAGCAAAGGTTTCTATTACAAAATACTGTATTTAAGTTCTAAACTGATAACCAGGCAATCACAACAAAGAAAACAATTCCCATTTTTTATCTGCACTTAATAATATTTTTCCACTTGAAAGGATGTGTATTAGTTTTCATTAAAATTTTGGTTTTAAAAAATGAGCTCAGCATTTACAGCTTAAAGATTTTTTTTACTTCATGAAATTTTACAGTTGCTATTCTAATATTGGAACAGAGAATAATTATGAAAAATCAATTCTCATAAAGAAAAAAATAATCCCCTGGAGAATTCTACTTAGAATCAAGAAATTCAGGCTCAATTTTGTATCTACACCTGTTTGCTCTAGTAACCACATGCTCACCACAGTACCTTCTGCTTTGTGGGAGGAGGGGTTAGATTTGTTTGCTAGTTAATAGTGTTTGGCACTATTAAAGACAGTATTTAAAAACCAGGCCATTATCTTACTACCTTCTTCTAATGACTGCTTCTAAAGATGTTAAGGGGAAACAGATCCCTGTTCATCTAAACAGCCTTTGGGGAATAACAGCATCAATTACCACAGAATTAACAGGTACATTTTGCCCTTACCAAAGTTGTGAGGCTGACAGGTGTCAAACAATTCTCTGCAGTTCTTTTTCTTCTCTGGTTCTGCGCTTCACAGGGAGGGTTGTGTTCTGATCTTCCCTCTGTGAACAAAAAGCAAAAAAAAAAAGGAACAACCGCTGTTTGAATGTTTCTCAGTAATCTGAGGTGGGGTCAAATGATTTGATTAAATATCCTTAAGTGAGTGGTGCTGTGTGGTTAGAGACATATTTCATTACTACCAGGTGGCCCACAGCCAGAACATGTTGAGCTGGTTATTCACACCACTGTACATGATTAACAGTGCCATGGCTTGTGACGCTGGAATCAAATCTATTCCATGCACATTACTACAATTAGGTCAGCTACAACGCACAGGCAGAACACAGCTGTTTTGCAAATTAATCATGGTTGAAAAGAGGCTTTCTTGTGAAAAGTGTTGTGTACTGCACTTTTTAATAGCAGAGATTTTAATATGTCTAATCTCAGGTTCGCAAATGTTGTGTTCAGGGCCGTGTCCCACTGGAACACTTCGGAAGCTGAGCAGCCCTGCACCTCTGGGTGGAACGAGGCTGCTCTTCCCGTCCCTCTTCACTGGCTCCAGCTCTATCCCAACAAATCCAGCTTTAGGCAGGGAGGACTGGGATGTCATGTAAGGACATACATTGTGCAGTTACAGTGTTTTTCAGCTGATAATGACTTAGATGGAGATAGCCACATCTGAACATTGTGGATAGAAGGTGTTCTGAGTAGAGCAAAGTGCAACTAATGGTACTGGGCTCAGCTGAGACAAACGTAGAGTGTGTGTCCAGGAGATATTTTCAGTGATAGAAACAAAAAAATGAAAAAGGCCAGTTGCTTTCAGAAGTTAAGCACCAGTAAATGGTCAATGGCAGGTAGGCTCCTAATGCATTTAAATACGTTACTGTTTTATTAACCAAAGTAAAAGTAATTTGATAGAATCATAGAACGGTTTGGGTTGGAAGGGACCTTCAAGATCATCCAGATCCAACCCCCTGCATGGGCAGGGACACCTCCCACCAGCCCAGGGTGCTCCAAGCCCCATCCAACCTGCCCTTCAACACTGCCAGGGATGGGGCAGCCACAGCTTCCCTGGACAACCTGGCCCAGGGTCTCACCACCCTCACAGGGAATAATTTGTTCCTAACATCCAACCTCAATCTCTCCTCTTCCAGTTTTAATCCATTCCTTCTTGTCCTTTCACTACAAGAGCAAGGCTATCATGCCTGGAGTGTCAGCCAGCCACCAGGTACCTTCACACTCACCACTAGGCATCTCAGATGTTTATACACTGAAGAAAATAGATGAATGCAAGAGAAGAAAAAGGTTTAGTCACTGTGCAAATCTAGTAATTAATAATAATTTTACTATCAAAAACAACTCTTGGATCTGATACAAGAGCCATGTTCTAGGACACTACACTGCAAATTGTCAACAAGTGTGTTTAAGTCAGCACATTCATTCCCGATTAGATTCATTGCTTAATAAAAGCACAGTACTTAACTGTTACATAAGTTATCCATTAATTTACCACAGGGAGTATTTTGACTTGCATCTTTTACAAACACTGATGTAATCTCTAAAGAACATTGTGTTGTAGATGAATGTTTTAAGTTACAATGAATACAGAACTGATAAGTGAAATGAATGGGAAACGCAGAACCAGACCTGAAGCCGTCTCTGATCTGGAGACTGAATGTGGAATGGAATTGTAACAGCCAGTCTGAGCTGTAGGTATGAACATAGT
The DNA here is from genome assembly GCF_020740795.1 of Apus apus. Classification (NCBI taxonomy): domain Eukaryota; kingdom Metazoa; phylum Chordata; class Aves; order Apodiformes; family Apodidae; genus Apus; species Apus apus. The sequence goes on along the minus strand of NC_067307.1, from coordinate 367,868 downwards.
CTGTGTAGTCCTTGCCACTCATGGAAAAGACCAAAGACAAGTATGATTAAACCCAAAATTCAGAGTTTGTGTTTAAATGTAGTCTGTAAAATCCCAAAGATAGTTTAAAATGACAGAGCTCAGAGGAGGGCAGTCCCAGACCTGAAGCTGCCACCATTTGCCTTCATGTTTCGAATATGTGGAGGACTCACCATTTGTATTCTCAGAATTTTCTCTATATCTGTAAAAGTTATACCCAGAGTAGAGTGTTATGGATGCAGTAAGAGTCGGTGGGGTTTTTTTAAGCAACATTAATCTTTTGTATAGGTCTCGCTTGTAAAGAATAAATAAAATGTGGGCACAGGTTCATTGCAGTTTAATTGCGTGTTCTGAACATGCAAATGCCAGGCTGAGCCAAAAAAACCCACAAGACCCTCTTTAATTTCATTTGTAAGGGATATTGCCACCATGACTTTTGAATTGGATTGGTTAAGCGGAAATGAGATGAATTTCAGTACACAGCAGGTGTAAACTTAATTTATATTATTCTCATAATGAATATAAAAGCTCTGTTATAAACACTGTCATTCCACAGATGTTGGAGTTGAAAGCTTAGATTTATCAACCTCAAACTAATTAAACCCAAATTAATACAATTTACTTTTTATATGGAAAAAGAAAAGAGAATTGAAATAAAAGATAAGGTTGACATCATTTTAAAAGGACAGCTTAAATAGTGTCAGGCCATTTCCAGAAGTGAATGGATCCCAAGCCAGTGTGTGGTAGCAAATCATCCACTGGCATTGCACTGAGGTCTCATCTGTTGACTTCAGTAGACAAACAGATAATTTTTATTAGGGTCTCTTGATTGCCTTCACTGGTGAATCAGATTAGATTAATAAATTCCAAGATATAGCCATAAGCTGTCTGGCACTGCCCAGCAAAACTGGCACAGCACTGGTCAGCTCTCCAGGAACCCCCACAGAGCACAGCTACAGCAAGGCTGTGCAGAGGTAACTGGGATTCATTTCTGGGCTCAAATGCAGAGGAAAAAACAAGCAAGCAAGAAAAATATCTTGTCTTTCCTCCTATTTTATAATATAATGCATGTAGGAAAATCTAATTTATAGAGGCATAAAATTTAAAATGCTTTGAGGTAGGTAGATGGTGTCTAATTTACGTTTATGGGAATACAGCAAGACATTCTTGTCCAAATTGGAATATTGCTGTTTGGTCCTTACTTGAATCTGGTTTAATCTAAGTTCTGTTGTATAAAATGATAAGCAAAAAAAGATTGTTTCCCACACTGTGTTTGGGTGAGCATTTTTCAATGTCAGCTATTGCATTTTTAAGGGCAAATAAGTTGCTTGTATTTGAAAGGAAAAGATTTTTTAAAAAATAATGTTTTTATCCATTCTCAGATGTTCCTGATGAGCCCATGATTTCCCATTTGATCACAATGACACTTATTTCTGAAAAATAAGTAGAATATTTTTGAGTTGGACCAGTTCCCTGATCCAGTTCCCCCTGCAGCTGCACAATCAGCTGTGCCAGCACAATGAGAGGGGCAGCACAGAGGTGGGACAAGTGTGCAGGGAGGAGGAGAAAGTTGCTCTAGTACCACATGGTGTCAGCTTCACGTGTGGCAACCAGCTTTCTGTCTGATCTGCTCTGTTACATGGGCATTTAGAAAGTTAGTACTGCATAAGCCCTGGCTTTGTTTGCCTTAATTCTTGTGCTGTATGTGCTTGGTGTATGACTGGCTAGGAAATAGCAGGTTCCAGGTGCTGGATCACACATCTGACTGTGAAGACATCTCGTGGTAGTCTTGTTACACTAAGTTCATGCAAGGCATTGACAGTAAAAGCTCAGAAGTTTGGAATTTAGCAGCTCTTCAGGTCAGTAACACCAGGCTGAAAAACTTGAAGTTTTCGTATAGGATTTCCGCCCTGCCTGGTTTTGTCCCCAAACAGAAATACCTTCAGAACCCTTCATTTGATTTTGTCATCTTTTTACCATCATTTCCAGCTGCAGTGATGCAGCTTTTAGCAAAACAAAAAATTTTTTTAAAGCCCTGTATGAACTTTTCTGAGTTTGAAGGGTGGGGGAGTGAACCAAAACCAACTTCATTTTCCATTTGTCTCTTCAAATGAAAGAAGATTGAGGGTCTTTCTTGTGACAGAAACTTTGTTACAGACTTCCCTAAGGGTGCTCTCCAGAGGTCTTGCTGAGACAAAATACCCTGTGAGGTGAGTGGGAATGGTTGCCCTCATAGGAAAGACTGCACTAGACCAGTTATTTGCATTTGGCAGTTACAGGCAGAATGACAGTAACAGTGTTGATAAGTGAGCTGGCTGTTGAAGCTGCATGTGCACATAGGTGATGAATACAGCAGTACTTCCTGCGGGGAGGAAGAGCAGTTGTTAGCCTGCTTCTGCAGGGACCTGCTCTTCAGAGAGATTCTGTTGCATTCAACAGGTGGTTAAGTGAGCTCTATATAACAAGAACTTGAAATCTGAAAGGTCTTTCTGCTGCTTTGGTGCAGCACAATGAAAGTCTGAGCTATCAAGAAATTGCTTGCAATAGTGCTAACTTTTCAGAGGCATCTAAAAAAGCAAGAGGATGTAATACCCCATGAATGATCATAGAATTCAAGTGCATAAATAATTTTGACTTCTCAAAAGTCATTAATCAAAGAGGCATTTTTTTTTCCATTAAATTCTTTAAACAAACTATCTCTATCTTTTTGCTCAGTTCACTTCTTGGGTGCACTGTGACCAAAGTTTAGTCTGGTTTAAAAAAGAGGTAGACTCTCCACTATGCCTGGGGTCAAATAATCTGATTTTAGAACTCCACTCCTTCTACTCCATTGATCCAGTTTATTTTCAGTTCTATCAGTGCTGAATGGGTTGAATCCATTAGTCACTTCAGGAAAGGCTGCAAATGATCTGTTATCATTTTTGTGCAACTGCAGGGTTGTGTATTGTACACAAAAATGAGAAGGTGAGGAGTAGAAAATGTCTGTAGTTACCAATAAGCCATAACTTGGGGGAAGAAATGGGAGCTATTCTATGTGAGTTGAGTTCAGAGGTGTGTCTGAAACTACCTAATTTGATTGCTTACAGTTCAGCACACAAATTCATTCCTGTTCAACAATAAATAAAACATGAGGGTTTGCTGTACCTTCCTCTGTTATGTAGGCCTACTGCATGTGAAAAGATGCTCCTTTTGGCCTGCATGACATTTTACAGATACTGTGTGTTAATTATGAGAAATAATTTCTAAAATAGCATAGAGAGTGTCTAAAATCCAGATAGGCTGTATAAAGGTCTCTCATGATCTATTTTTCTTTAAAAATCGAAACATGCTGGATCTTGCATCAAAACATGCCTCAGCTCTTAGGTCTGACATAATCTGTGATGCTCTGGACTGAGGGTAAATCTCTGCTCATCCAGGAGGGTACTTAAACCATTGGGCTGTACTTGAGTTTCACTTAAAAGCCCAAAGAATAATAGAACCTTTTGAGAAGTTGACAAGAAGCATTTAAAACAAAAGCTTTTCAGTGTATTTTTTTCATGTTATGTAACTAAAGTCATTCTTTGGAATTAATGACTGTGAGATGGCTTTGAAATCACAAGAGCACCAAGGTGTAAAAATAGTGTATTTGCAAAAGAAGTTTATGTGAGTAATGAGGATATTCAGGATTAAAATTATTATTATTCAAAGAAGTAATGATTTTTGGTAGGGATGCCAAGACTAATGTTCAAGGACATAAACTAAATAACAAGAGCTGTTTGGAGCAAGTAGAAATTGCTTTGTTTGATTAACTCTTAAGTTTTCTGCTCCTCTGTGAGCTGGGTAAGTCTTTTTTTTTCACAGTATAAACAGAAGTAAACACGGGGGTGCGATGACTGTAGATTTAATGCTGAACTGCTCCCAGATAAGCACAAAAAGGAAGTGTAAAAAGAAGGCTCATGTGAATACATGAGCTCCAAACAGCAAGGTCACCAGAATGAGCATTCAGATAATTGTCTTATCCGTGACATAGGTTTTGCTTAGTTCTCATCCTCCTCATAAACACTTGTGGTTGCTTTCTTGTGATCTGCCAGACTGAGCCAATCTTCTTTCAATCTTTGTGCAATGTTGACTTTGTTCATGAAAGAGGAAGGCCTGAAATACACCCCGTTCCCTTTGAAGCTGCAGTAGCATTGGATTTTCTAGAACAAATTGTGGCAAAGGGTAGGTGGGCAGGCCAGATACTTCAAAAAAATAATAATAATTTTAAAAAGCATTTGGCTGTGACTGAGCACAATCTTCCTCTTCTCTGCCAGTAAATCAAAGAGCTTTTGACAATAATTGTGCAGTATTGTGTGTGGAAAAATCAGTACATTTTTTGCAGTTTCAGTTGTTTATGGCAATGCAGTCATAAAGAAAAGGCTTAATTTGGATACTACAAGAGATTAGAATGAAAAAAATGCTACTGAAATGAACACAGCATCTTTACTTTGGGTTGCAGAAGAAGGCTGAGCAGTAATGTGATAGAACTTGTAATAGAATAGTATCCAACCTGAGAACATGTGAATAGGATTTACGGGAGTAGAAGCAGATCCTCTTCCACAGAAATTAAAACCAACAGGGGCAAGAAAGATACCTTTTATATGGTCATTTATATGTTTTTATGTCCATTTTATAGGTTAAGAAGTGAGAAACATGAACTAAAAGAGCATGATATGTGGCAGGCCCCTGCTGCATTTTATCAAGGCCCAAACCATCCTTTCCCCTTCCTGCATGTAGCTGTTTCGTCTCCATACTCAAGCACGGGGTCTCCTGTGGAGCCAAATATAAAACCTGTTCACAGACATTCTGTCAACATCAGTCCCCAGAAAACCTCCTTGCTAGAAATTCTATAGTTTCCATCACAGTACTACAAATAATTCTGCTGACTAACCTTTTCCACTATTATGACAACTGAAATAATATGCTTCCCCCAGAAATCCTGACTTCTAATCAGTCTGCTTTAATTATTAGATTTGTCCGACTTGAAACCAGAAATAACCCAAGAATCCTGTCTCCTGGGGTTACGTTCTGAGCAGTAAGTGGTGCTTCCTTCAACCAAGAAGCTTGACCTTAGAACTAGAGCCTGGTCTCCTTCGTTCCAATGCTGCATCCTCTAAGCTCCAGCCTTCCTTACACTCATTCACTTTTGTTTGATGGGTCCACAAAAACTTTTTTTTCTAGGGCTGGGAGGGGAGATGTTGTGACCTCTGTTCTTCTCTGTGCCATTAAATTGTACATAATTTGCAAGCATTGTGAAGAGAACCCAGGAGTCCTGGTTTTGTAGTCATAGACTCTACTACACACTTGCCTATAATTTGGAAAGATGTAGAATTCCAGTTTACTGGTTTTAATCTCTAATCCTCAATTTCTAGGTTTGATTTGTAATTGAGCCCCTTACAGACTAATCTTGTCTGTGTAATGCTTCTCTGTATAAAAGGCTTGCCTTAAAATAATGAGGTAGTTTAAAATAAGAATAAAACTATCTCTGTCCTTCAAGGTACTAGCACTCTTTAATAGGTGTTTCATGCTTGCTGGCAGACAGATAATGTGTCAAACATTTCAGGGAGCTGCACTGCGGCGGCTCCGCTCACTGCCTACTGGTATCTGTACGCTGTTAAACCAGGCAAAAAGCCTCAGACTGAAGCTGATGAGTGGTGGAAATAATGAGGAGCTAGTTTTGCTCTTCTTTACTGTCCTTCCTCCACTGAACCGTTCGGTGCTGGATGCAGCCAGGGAGCAGGTAGTGCACAGGATAAACTTAGGGGTTCTGGTATACCTGTTACCCTAGTTACTGGTATTTTTCAAACATAACATGAGGTTCCCACTAAAATTTTAATCCAAATGTATCTCAGAGACAATCACAGGGTTGGATTTTTAATCACTACTCAAGACAGATTAAGCCTTTTTGAACAGAGGCCAGTATTTAAACTGGTTTTTGGCATTTACCTTGTATTTAATATGAGCAGATGGGAGGCTTAGAGTGGCGGAAAATTTACAGCCAAGAAAAATGCCTGAGCACTGGCTGCTTTTATGTCACTTGAATGTTTCAGGTATGATACTGTTTGTGTGCTTTTAGTTCTTGGCCAGGAGGCTCAATTGATGGTTCTGGGAACAGCAGCCAGTCCTCGCCTTCTGAGCAAGTAGCTTTCAGCCTTGAGAGCAGAGCTTTTATCTGCTCCCAGGCTCGTTGTTCAGAGGGCCAATTAGTACTAATCCTGAGGTGGCTAGTTATTTTGTAAGAATGGGCTAGCTAGCCCTTCTCCCATTTTATTCCCAAGCTAAGTTCAAATCAAATGCTTGGAAGGCATCAGTTTTCTATTCTATGAAATCTCCTTCCAATTCACAAGCAGTGACCTGCAGAGCAATGACTTGCTTCATTCCCAGAGCCAGCACTTTCCCTTTCTGTTGTCCCTCCCCTCGTGTTTTTGCTCGTCCTGCAACACACTAACAAGTACCTTGGCTTCCCTCTGTTCTTTATTTCGCTCGGACTGCTTGCTTCTGCAGAAATAGCTGAAGTCTGATTTGGATTGCTGTATGTAGCATGCCACTCTTCAGAGAGTGTCCTGTGTCAGTTGGATCTATTATTTAATTTCTGCAGGGTAGGTGGTGCGTGCCAACCTTGCAGCAGAATTGTTTGGGGTCTTTTTTTTTTTTAAGTTCTGCTGCGAACCAGTGAAAATACTGGCATTACAATTCCACTGAATGCTAAGGGCTGCCAAGACTGTCACACAATGCCTCACTCTGTACTCTATATTCATATTAATTTGCACTGAGACTAATTGGCTATGAAGACTTGATCCTTGCAAAGCACTGAGGACTCTTCTCTCGATACTAAAAATGCTTCTGTGTATAGTTCATCAGTACTAAGGCAAATGTGTTCTGAGGGCCAGTCTCACCGTGTTGTACATTAATTCCTCTAGGGAAATGAGTAACTCTCACAAATCTGGGCATTTTCCTGTCAAGAGGGCAGAGACCATTCTTGAATTATTTTTTCTTCTTTTTTCCTTTTTCCCCTCTTCTTTTATGCATTGTAGTAGGTGTTTTACACAGGTGGAAGCACAGCTTCCCAGAATTTACTTTGAAAATACATTACCAAGACAATAGGTAGATTCTAATGAGAATGTAAGTCAGAGCATGCATGTTGCTGGTATGAGAGGGAGACAGAGCTACCCATCTTGGCTACTGATAAAATAGTTAAATATCTGCTAGAAGATAAAAAATTAATATGATGAGAAATACAAGAACCTGCATGTACTTAAGCATTTGAGTATTCTAATGCTCTGCCCAATTTGAGAAGGCTCATGCTGGAAAATACAATAGTGGTGAGCTTATCACCTTCAAACAGAGCATAAAAAGAAAGGCAAGTTTTCTTTCTAATAAACTGTGAATCTGAAGGCAATTACTGCAAAATGTACAGTTTTCCTTGAAATACTTGAATATAACAGCAGCCTGTGTTTCACTTGATGATAATGAGGATAAGTTGTCAGGGAGTGTGTCCTGTACAGAAAGAAATAGATGCCTGACCTCATCTGGGAAGTCATGAGGGTGATAGGAAAAGAAATTAATTTTAAAAGCTCAACATGACTAGGTTGCATATTCATCATTAGTTTTATATGTGGCACAACGGGGTGTTTCCAGAACAATTTAGCACCTTAATACATATAATACAATACAATAAAATGAAGATGTTCCATCATGTTGCTATGTGCTGTTTCTTTTTGGGGAGGGTTTGAACTGAGTGGGAGATAGAAAGGCCTCCCTGAGTCTACGAAAAACAGAAACATCCCTCATGTAATGAAAACAAATGGTGCTGCTTGCAACTGGTTTATCTGCAGATTTCAAAGCACTTGATCAGAATAATGATTAGCAGTGGTTTGTCTCAGAGCACTTTGTAGAGAAGAATTTGATATTTTTCTTGTTTTATAAGGAAGAGTCCAAGACAGAAAGCACAACTAGAAGCACAACCAGAATAGTTAAATAGTTAGCTTCTGCTTATTGCCCTTAAGGAAAAGACTAGACGTTTAGGTAAAACCAAAACCAAACAGGGTTACTTTTAGGAGGTCTTTTCAAAATCTTAACCACTGTATGCAGGTATTTAGATAGGGACTGACAGCTAGTTTCACATACTGAATATTGAAAATACTGTTCTTCAGGTTGCCAAGAAACTGTTGCAGATAATTTAAGAGATTATAAAACCAGAATTTCTGAATCACTGTTCCAAGTTACACCAAACAATCCAGTAAAACCACTGATGTTACCAGTTTACTGTATAGCCGATTAGTTATCTGGTGATAATTTATATGTGGGGTTTGGTTAAGGCCAATTCTACCTTTGGGATAAGTGTGTGAAGATAAAGGATGAATACAACAGAAATCAGCCCACGGGGTGTTCTGTTCATGCCATGGCTGAGTTATTCTCTTTCCATCTTCATCCAGGGCATGACAGTGCCTTCGAGTGCATCAGTAGCAATGTGGTTGGTCAGAAAGATGGATGATTGCTAACTTAATTAAAAAGCTGTTGGAAAATGACTGTAGTTTTAAATTTTAATGGAAAAATTGTAGTAAACTTCTTGGATAGTCAGTGAGGAGAGGTAAGTGCACAAATCTACTGACGGGAAATCTTAGATAGTGCTGTTGCTAACTCCTATCATAATAATACTGATCCTTTGTGATTTATACCTGAACTGCTTTGGTGTTCCTGTGTTCCTATATTGTCTGCTGTGTTCAGTGCTCACTTTTATGGATCTGATCCAAAACAGTGAAGTCATGGTCTCAGAGCTTGAAGCCAGTCCTCTACTGAATTTGTTTGACCAAGAATTGACTCCAGGTAATGCTAGGCATGTAGTTGAGGCATCTTAATATCACTCCCATAAACATGCTCTGTCATCAGAAGAGATTCCCACACATATAGTGGAAAGACACTGTACTGTCCTCTGGAGATGAAGAGCCTGGTGTAACTCCTGCTAAATGTGCCTGTAGTTCTTTAAACACCCACAGCATGGACCTGGAGTCCCATCCAGTCACAAGTTCTGTTGATCAAATTCCTTAGTTTGCAGGAGCACGGGGTCAAGACTGTTTGATGTATATGTGGTAATATAATGATAACTACCAGTAATGAAAAGGTAGTAATGAAAGTACCTAAACCAAAACAAGGTATTTGAGACAGAAATGAATAATCAGCATTGGCTTATCAACTGCAATGCTGATTACATGAAATCTGCTAACAAAAATAACAGCCAAATGTACGGAGAAGCTAAGCAGTAAGCTGCTCACTTATAGAACCATTAGTCATTTCATCACACCTCCAACCTCTCTTTTTTGTTCTTTTAATTTCTTCTCCATAGACTTATTTTTAGAGGAACTTGCGGCACTTGGATTCATGCACAGCAACACAGCCTAAAATATCATCCTTTGAATTAATTCTATTTTTTTCTTTCCACATCAAAACAACTAAAATTATACTGCATGGCATGTCCCAAGCATTACTTCTACCCACCCTCTGCTTTTTATGTATGAAAAATGTATGCAGTCAATGTGCAATGGCTTGACTGGACTAATTCTAGTTAATGGTGTTGAAAAATACTTCGTAGCTCTCATTTATGCTGCACTTTCAAGTTTTAGAATAATTCATCTGGATGAACTGCTGAAGACGTGAGGAGGATCTGAAGTGGCTTAGTTCTCTGAAAAGGCAGAACATGAAGTCTGAGACTGGCAGGGATCACCTGATGGCTCCAGCAGTCAGGCACGTGGGCTCTGCAGGGACCTCTGGGCAAATGTTTGCATATCTACATCTGTGGGGTTTGGGAGACCTAGGAGTATTCTTGCTTCTGCAGTTCTTTGGGAACTATCTTGAGTTCCTTAAAGTGGAAGTATGTTATTGAATGGGATGCTAAAACTGTCATTAGTCACACAAATTATGATTAAATTTTATCCTACCAACATAAAGAACACAAGCAATAGGACAAGATGAGTAGCATTTGGTTTTCAGCAGCTGAAATATTAATATAGCTCTTAATTTTTATTACTGTAGCATTCAGTTTCCAACTGATACGACTGCAGACTCTTGAGCACTGTGCAAATATGAAGGGACACATTTTATCTGAAGTAATTTGTATGCTGGAAACACTTGATGCTCCCAACCTGGTAACAACAAAACAAAGTACTTAACTCGAACATTTCTGAAAGAATGTCTTTAGAAGAGATGCTGATTGTCGTGGGAGCATTTTGTTAGATATATCATCTCACCTTTGCACTTTCACATTAAGCTATAACAACTCTTTTGTCCAGTGTATTTCTAGCTATGCCTGCAATATAAACCATATACTTGCAGGCAGACAGGTGCACCACGTAGCAACAGCAGGATTCTCAGGTGTTGGAAGGCATCCAGATAATCACCAAAGGTGGATTACTGGTTATCCAGCACCTTTGGCATCACCTGAGATCCTGCAAAGGTCCTGCAGTCTGTAGTGTGTCGCTGTCTGCATGTAATAATAGGCTGTAACTAGTTCCCTGCTCAGATCACAGGCTCTCAGTTTTAGAAATTGTCCAAGTAAAATTATGGCCTGATCTGAGGAAATTCTCTTTGTTGGCCCCTCACATGCACCTTCCTCTTCCCCAATCTATGCAGGATAATTTATTCTTTATCATATTCCTTCATGTCATGTTAAAAGTTTCTCTCCAGTTGTTAGTTTGCAGGTTCAGTAGCATCCCACTATCCATAATTTCCTTGTCTCAGAGTTTTGTTGTTGATCATTTTATACCTTACTTTGCTAACTGTCATTATCCTGTTTTTCCATCCTTCACCTTTGATTGATTTGATTGACCTTGATAAGCAGCGTGCATTTGAGGTAGATTGTGACAACAAGGAAAGTGGCATCAAGGACATTTGCACTGAAAGATTTATTGGGCACTCAGATCTGTCTGAGAATCACTCAGGCATTCCGAGGTTTGATCTGAAGGAGAGATCTGCTGAGGAAAACCTCAAGTCAGTAAGCAGTCAGGTCTTTTCATTTTAAATAATAACCACAAGCCAACTTGGAAAAGCCAGCATCTCCTCCACCTCTTCTGTTTTTCTTGGATGTGCAGTTGGCAGTTGACAATTCTGAAGAGCGTGCTTCTGCCATTCCCTTCTCCATGTCATATGTACCACCCCCATGTATTTAATCTGAACATTTATGTCCCTCTGTGCATCCACTCTCAAATAATTAATTCCTGCAGAAAAAAAATTACTGGGGTATCCACCTAAATGCTAATTGTTGCACTTGTCAAGAGCATATCCTTGCCAGTGTGCAGTGTATGCCTGAACTAGTTCTACTTGTTGATTATTCTGAATAGCTTCTCACTAAGAGGCTTGCAAATACTTACAACTCTGGGCACACTGGAAGGATGAGGATACACCTTGCAATAGTGGATGCCTTCCCTGGGGCAGCATGGTTTACTGCTTAGATCAGTAGGCTGAGGCAGGATTCCTGTCCCCCACTTCCTCCTACGCTTAGTTTTTCCCTAAAGGTGCTGGGAATGGATTTTATGTGTGTTGGCATATTAGGATGTCTATGGTGGTTTGCTTATGGAGTTGCTCTGGTATTACGTGGTATCTGTCACTGCATGTGTTTACTCAAGAGAAGTTGGTTTGTATCCTTTATTTAGCTCTTTATCTTCCTTTTTCAGCAACATAATAAACAGGTACTGTACAGTGCAATCAATTAACACCTGTGAAAACAGGAGACACCCAAATGGAGAGATTCTTTGGAGGGACTGGGAGTGGTTGCTTTTAATTTCCTACTGCAGTGTCTCAGTGCTGTAAGATTCTATATGAACGTGCTGTGCTGTGGAAGACTCTGGTACCAGTTTGTTAACCAGCTAAAAGTAGATCACTGCATAGGAGCCAAAGACTAATTTAAAAAGTTTTGGGGTGTCAGGAGCAAACAGGCTCAGTGCAGTGTTTATAAAAGTGGTAGAATATTTGCTTAACTACCACTGTGATCTCCCTGTGCTGCTGCAGGCACAGGTTAAGGTTCTGTGAGTTCTGTCTGAAGCAAACCACAGCCAAGTGATAAAAACCTGAGGCTTCAAGTAAAGCCAGTTTGCTTATGTTCAGTATGAAAATAAGTCAGGTCCAATTTGCTGCAGCTGGGAGCTGGATCTTGCATGCAGAATTTACTTGGTGGATTACATGACTGCTTGGTAGTGGAGCATGACCGTACTTTTTACAATGATATTTCTCCAACAACCAGCCCTGCTTATCCTGCTGTTGCTGATGAAATAGCTAGGAAAGAGCCATTAATCACAGTGTTCTAACAACCTGTGTATGCCCATTGCTAAAGAGAGGCTACTCCACTACACGCTTTAGCTGTCAACATAAAACGTGTCACAAATCAGGACTCTGTCTTCTGGTCTGGGGGAAGAAGCAGCACTGCTAAAGTTCATCAAGAGTTTCTGAGACTGTTTCTAGAGTTCAGTCATGGATGGACTTGTCTTTCATCCCAAGTCCTGAATCTTTCCTGTGTCCGCATTATTCTAGTAAGGAAACAAGCCTGAATTGGCCTTAAAAGCAGCACAGTTTTGCAGAAACTTTACAAAGTCAGTGGTTTATTTTCTTTATAAATCTGTGGGTTAAAAAGTGGAACTGCACCCAACAGAGTCCTTCCTGTGGCTTGTGGCTAAATAACTTGAGGGAGAATGCACCCCAGCTTGTAAGCACCTTTACCTTGATGTAGGGAAAAAGGGCACCTGTGAAGACCTGTTCTCTGCACTAAGGAATCATGTGGAGAGGTAGGTAGAGGCATCTATCTGTGCTCCTCCTCTGGCACGACTGAGGCATGAACTAGACAGTTCCTGGGCTCCATATCCATTCCTGCTTGCCAGAATTAGACTGGAAAGCAATTGACTTCTGGTATAAGCTAACGAAGAAGAATTACACAAAGCTGTCAGTGAAAGAAAGTGTTTCTGAATGTCTCTGTTGTTTCTGACATAATGTACCTCGCACATACTACCTTTTTTTTTTCCTCTCCTCTCTGACTCCCAGAAGCAAAACCTGGTTCTCCAAGGAAGTAGCGTATAGCTTTATTGACAGTTATGACAGATGCAGTGCTTCCTGGAATCAATGGTAAATGCAATCAGTAGTGACTTGAGGATGTGCACTGTGTATCATCTTTTTTGATGTTGCATCATCAGGAAGTCCTGATGAATGAATGACAGGAATTCAAGAATCCTGTTTCGTGTCTGTTTCTGCCACCAGTCCTCTGACCTTGAGCGAGTGATTACATTCCTCCAGATACCCATTTGCCCACTTGTAGAGTGGGGATATTAATAATGATTTTCACCATGAAGTGCTTAGGACCTGCTAACACAGACTCTGTCTGACAGTGATGTGTTGTCCTTAAGACTTGGAGCCTGAAAAAAACTGCCACCCATCTCATCAAGGGCACTGTGTGGGTTCCTCTGCAGCAGGCAGAGCACAAGCATAACGGCAGCTGAACTTTAAGAAAAGAGACATTTCCTTGCCCCACATGTCAGCTGACAGCAGATGCAGGTGGTCAATTAGCTGGATGTGCCAGGGATCAGGAAATCAGACAGATCTGAGGACTCGAGAAGATATAATTGTAATGCAGAGGAAAAAGAGCACACAGTTACAAGTGGATTCTCAAATTAAAGCACAGCATGTGATGTGAAATCCTGTTCATACTCTAAAAGAATATCATATGCCAGTGGGCTATAGCATGTGTTCATTCTTTCTGTCTTTCTGTCTGTCTTTCTGTCTGTCTTTCTGTCTGTCTTTCTGTCTGTCTTTCTGTCTGTCTTTCTGTCTGTCTTTCTGTCTGTCTTTCTGTCTGTCTTTCTGTCTGTCTTTCTGTCTGTCTTTCTGTCTGTCTTTCTGTCTGTCTTTCTGTCTGTCTTTCTGTCTCTCTTTCTGTCTGTCTTTCTGTCTGTCTTTCTGTCTGTCTTTCTGTCTGTCTTTCTGTCTGTCTTTCTGTCTGTCTTTCTGTCTGTCTTTCTGTCTGTCTTTCTGTCTGTCTTTCTGTCTGTCTTTCTGTCTGTCTTTCTGTCTGTCTTTCTGTCTGTCTTTCTGTCTCTCTTTCTGTCTCTCTTTCTGTCTCTCTTTCTGTCTTTCTGTCTCTCTTTCTGTCTCTCTTTCTGTCTCTCTTTCTGTCTCTCTTTCTGTCTCTCTTTCTGTCTCTCTTTCTGTCTCTCTTTCTGTCTCTCTTTCTGTCTCTCTTTCTCTTTCTGTCTCTCTTTCTCTTTCTGTCTCTCTTTCTCTTTCTGTCTCTCTTTCTCTTTCTGTCTCTCTTTCTCTTTCTGTCTCTCTTTCTCTTTCTGTCTCTCTTTCTCTTTCTGTCTCTCTTTCTCTTTCTGTCTCTCTTTCTCTTTCTGTCTCTCTTTCTCTTTCTGTCTCTCTTTCTCTTTCTGTCTCTCTTTCTGTCTCTCTTTCTGTCTCTCTTTCTGTCTCTCTTTCTGTCTCTCTTTCTGTCTCTCTTTCTGTCTCTCTTTCTGTCTCTCTTTCTGTCTTTTCCCCTCTTTCCTAAATCCTGCTGCTTGGTAACGGCAGTATTTTTGGGACTGATTCTTTTGCTAATTGCTAACCAGAAATAGCACCTAAGTTTGGCAGAGCTTTCAGGAGAAGAATGAAGGCTTTTGGGGGGAGAAGATTCAGAAATGCATAAAAACTTGCATCAAAAATTGTTTTATTCATCTCTCTGAAAATTCATCAGTCAGGCATATGCAGAATGAATATGATTATGACAAGTGGGAGAAGGTCCAAAAAACTGGATTGCTTTAAGGAGGTTAAAGTTTCAGCCCTAAACCAAGATGTACCTGGTGCCAGAGTCTCCACACGGGCTTATGGCCACACTGTGGCCAGTGTGTCTCAGACCTGTGTTGCTTGTAAGGTCACAAGGCCAGTTTGCTCTTCTGCTGGGAGAAATGAGGAAGTACGAGAGGATGGGAGTCTTGGAATATATCCCTTTCTTAAAAAGTGCTGTGCAGTAGGACTTGTAACAAATGAGACTGAAGACTGCTCGGCCTGGACAAGCATGCGCATTGTATCCAGCAGCCAGAGCGGGTGACTCAGAACAAGGAAATCTGTGATTTGTGCAGTTTCTGGATGTGCTAGAATGCTGCAGGTTCTCATCTTTTACTGGAATTTGGGATGCTTCTGGCATCTTAAGTTGTGGCTTATATCATGTCATGTTTTGTGATGAAAAAATGAAAGCTGGAGAGCAGAGGCCCCTTTATAAATTGTTGGCCTGCATCTGTTTCTTTCTGTTTGTTTGTGAAAAACAAAAGCAATAACTATTTAGGGACCAAATTACAGACATTTTACTGGTGCTGGTGAGCATTGACTAATGTGAGTAGCCTCATTGACTTCAGTAGTTAAATGAGCTGCATCATTAAGTTTTTGATGCTTATATCCCTTATATATGGCAGAAAGCAGCAGTGTCCTCCAGGCCTCAGAAGGCATGGCAGTGTGGGTGCAGAGTTCCTTGGAGTGCTGAAGTTGGACACAGCCCCTCACCTGTAGTTTGCAAGCTGATAGAAATGGATGTGATTAGATACACAGGCTGTGAGGCTTTCATCGGAGCCCATCACTCAGTAGGGAATGCTATAATTATTTTGTACTGTAGGGTGATATAATATATATCCATTTTTATTTTTTCTGAGTCATATTTTTTATGGCAACTGCAGAAAAAGAAAACAGATCATGTACATAAAGGGGAAGCTGGAAAGGAACCAGCTTTGAGCTGTAGCATGTGAAGATGTACATTTAAAGTAAAAGAAGGGAAGAAAAAGAATAAATGGAGTTATTTTTGTATAACAGTATATCAGAGAACAAATCAAAATACCACAGAACTTTCTTCTCTAGGGGTCTCCTAATTAATGTCAGACCAGGAAGCACAATTGATTTCTGCAAACTTTACTCATGTTAATTTTTTTCTTAATATATTTTTTTCATTTTGGGATGGATCATTGCAAGGAAACGGGGATTATATTGAGTATGTCTCTTAGTTTGACTTACCTATCAGCAACTGTTCTGATGGTGCTATTCCACCTCAATGGATGCTGTATTATTTCAGAGTGCTTAGAGAATTAATTTTACTCAGTCATCTATTGATATTGTTATTAGTTGGACACTAGCCTCCAACTAGAGAATGAGAACTCCTAGAAATACATCCTGTACACAAATGACCAGCATCCCTGTTCATGAGGAATTGCAGTTGCAGCCAGTCAGGAAATGTTCCATTTCATTTTATTTTTTTTCTTTGTCCAAGAAAAATGCTAAGAAAATGAGAAGTTTCTGATGTCTGCCCTGTATTTCCTCACCCTGCCTTTACAAGCAAAGGAAAATTAAAAAACCAAACCCAAACAAATCCTGATATATTTTTTTAGTGTGAAGCAAAGGTAATTGGTTTTTTTCATTTACTTCTTTCACTACCACCAAATTTTGTGAGATCTTGATGAAAATTTTGTTAAAATTTTTTTGTGGGTTGTTTCTTTTGTGGTTTTTTGTTTGTTTGTTTTCTATTTAAGGTAAAGCTCCTTGAAGAAAACACAAGTTTAAGTAGTGATGTGAGATGGACCTTTTGCCTATCCTTAGGTACAAACTTAGCAGTCACAATTACTGCTGTTGTTTGCTTGAAGTTAAGCACATGTGAATCAGTAATATCAGGCCCTGATGAGGCCAATGGGAAATTAAAACATTCTTGGGAGGGGTGATTTTGTGTTTTAAGATCCTTGAAAACACAAGCCCTTAAGTGCTTCAGGAAACATCCTTATCTGAGGCCCTATGGTGGTGACCTGTATAATGGGAAAATCCTAACTCTGCTGCCACAAATGCTGCATAAGAACTCTACAACTGATAATTGCAATACTGTCTCCTATGCACATTTTCTGCACAGAGCTAACTAACTGTTAGAAGCTTGATTGAAAATATTATGCCATAGATTAGCCTGTGAAACTTCTGTGGCTTTTCAGAAGATGAAGGGTCCCTCCAATCATCTGGCTTGTAATGTTCTCATTATATGCTCATTGTCCAGCAAGTGAGTAATTTGAAAATATATGTATAACTGGGATGAAAAATCTCTGAACCTGATTCTTGCTTATGGAAAAGCCCCTCTCTATTACTGCAGTTTGTAAAAGGGCCATCCTGCAGATAGAGCATTCATTTCAGAGAGTCTCCAGTTAAGGGGATTTTAGAATTAGGTTATATACTTCCATCTTTTAATAATTTGTATAAGCTTTATTGTTAAGTTTAATTTTTCTTTAAAAATTGAATATAATTGAAAGCCTTGTTATATCCATAGATAAATCAATTTCTCAAAGCAATGTTAGTGTTCTGATAATTTTGGTTCTGTGGGGTTGCACTGACTTGGTGTCAGACTCCTTTTGTAGAGTCTGGTAGGAGTTCATACAGAGAGAAAGGGACTTTTTGTTGGGTCAATGCAGGGGGCTTTACTGGCGAAGACTTACCTTAAAAATGTATTTGAAAGCATATTTGCTTAACAGTATTGAACATGCTAAAATACTCAGATCACTTGCTTGGTGGAATTTCTGAAAGTACCTGAGTATCCCGAATGTATAATGCGGAGGGGTTCATGTATTTCAGAATAGATGTACAGGATGACATGGTACATATACCAAAGGAAGGCTAAAAAGAGCCCATTGTACTTGGATCTCCTTCCCTGGAGCTTTGGCTGTACCGGGCAGAGAGCTGTCTACATAGTATGTTTAGTTAAAATTCCAGAGCATTCAGTGATACTGTCTACTGGATAGCAGGGGGTAAACATTGTATGTTATGCTCAGCTGCTGCTGAGGTCTGTGCATAAGGGATGCAATTGTTTATGGTAAATTTGCCCCTTTTAATGAGGACACACTCTTAATGAAACAGTGTTTTGGAGAAGGGATCATTAGTCATTTACTATTCTTGTCACAGCTCAGAGTTAAGCTGGAATGGCTGGCTTGGCATAAATGCACACTGTCATGCCTCAGTGGTGGAATGTCTTGGGATACTTTGTGACACAGGACAGATAGGTGTTTTGGCTGGGAAGAGAAAATGAAAGCTAATTTCACATTGCTGTGGATATTTTTGCACAGCAAATTAATCTATGACTGGAATGCAGGTAGTCGTAACATGCATTCATCTTTCATCTAGGTAGTTACGAAGTGCAGTTTTAACAGAGGATTCTCCTGCACTGGACTTGGGTTTAGATTGGAGGAACTTGCTGGGGTTTCTGCCCCAGTTACTGACTTCAGAGCAAGAGGGAATATAGGAGCCATACACCTGCTGGTTTTAATCTAGTTAGCATGGAGAACAACAGTAGTGAATACACAGTGACAGGATTTGGAGTTAAACCAGTAACCTGAGTGTCTGCTCACAGAATTATTGTGCTTCCATATCTTGCAGTTGTGTTGTGAGGACAAGTACAGTGGAGACTGTGACATTCAGTTACCATGGTAATGGAGGCTTTATAAGTAAATTAGAAAGGTGCATTGGAGATTGAAAACATGGAAGAAATAGACTGTTGCTGATCAAAAACACTGGCTTTGTACAGCTGCTCCTGGCTTATTGTTTGGAAAAGCACAGGTATATTGTTCAGTTTTTATTATGATTATGGTGGCACTCAAAGGTAGCATCTGATCATAAGCCCACTGTGGAAGAAGCTGTACAACCAGATCAAAGAGCTGACCCTGGCCTGAAAAGCTCAACATACTTTGTGTGTCTACACAAAAACCTACTTGACTCAAATTATTCTATCTGGTTACCATGGCCATCCAAGAGGAGTATGAACAAGCACCACTTACAGAGGAACAAGCTAAGGATAAATCAGCAGCTACCTCAGACATATGTGGAAACAAATCACAGGGGATTTTCTCCTCACTTTTTAGCAGGTCCCACAAGAGAGGGGGAGGAGGTGTTACATTTGGGGGAGCCCACTGTGTTCTCAGTTCTGAGGCAGGTAGTGCAGAAGATAATTATAGTGACCTGGGACACAGTGAAGGATAACAAATTTAACAGATTTTTATGTGAATACAGAATGCCAGACTTGGAAAGAGAAGAAACATTGAACTCCTCTGATACTATTCATTGACATTGTTTATACAACTTAAGGTGCCACACTGAGTAATGAGCTAAAACCCCCTAACTTGCTCTGGTGGGGCAGATGCAACATCTTTTACTATAGTTCCCACCAAAGGAAATAAATTGCAATGGACTGATCTTTTCCATGTATGTAGTAGCCTTTAAGTTCACTGGGGCTTTCTAGAGTTTGAAAATCATGTCTTCATTTGTTTTGGGAGCTGTCAGGGCAGGGGAGGCATTCTAGAAAAACTTGCCCTTTGCTTCACTAAATTTCCTTAAAACCAAAGCCAATACCCTCTAGATTTTTGTCTGTTGACATGATGTGCTATTATAAATCAGCCAACTCCCACTGAAAAGTACCAAAGAATGTTTTCAGAAAGCCTGAGCATTTTATATGCATCCTGCAGTGTTCATCACTTGCATAACAACTTTATAATTTTTGTAGTCCTTTGTTAATTTCCTTCTTTTAAAGGGCAGATTCTAGTTTTGTTGTTACTTTAAAAGATGCCTTGATACCTAATAATGAAAATACTTTTTCATCTTGAAGGTGTTTTAATGAAAGAACCTATGACTTAGTGTTTTGCTAAAAGCAATACTCTGTTCACTGATGTTGCAACAGAATAGCAACCTCCACAGCCATGAAATAGGTTTCTATTAAGATATCTGCATTGTATAGATTGGTGAAATGAGAAAGCTCAACTAGCAAAGAGCTGATTTGAGATGCAAAATTAGAAGCTATTTTCTGGTTCACAGTTTGTGATTGTATCACTCCAGCTAATGTGGGCTCACATGGGAAGGCTTAAAGATTACCATGTGAATGGGGCTGTGCCTGTGTCCGTGCACATACTAGGAAAAATGTTTTCTCTACCTCTAATATAAAGGCATTTCTGTGGAGCCTCATGTTCCTCTTGATTTCCTTTTATTTTATATAAATAGAAGTAGAATTCAGAAGAGGAAAAAAATGGCACCAAATTAGAGTTGAGAATATCTTCTCTTTTAGGAGACTACAAGACTACTGACTACTCTGGCTGTAAACCACTGAACTGGCAAGCTGAAAGCAGAACAGATGAAGTATTCACTAGAAATCTGTTTTCTTAACGATTGAATGACCTTTGAATGTCTCATTAATAGGTTAGATGTTGGTTTTGTTGCTTGAAGATATTTTATGTTTGAATCAGTAGGATAAAGCAAACGTTTGTGAACTGAAATGAGAATACTGATACAGCAGTTGAGGACTTAAGTTGCATGTTTTTATCAATGGAAATATAAACAGCATCTGCTACCTGTGATTTGTATTGCATTATTTCAAAGGGTTTTATTGCTGTGGACTCTACAAGCCTGTAGTTAAATAGTATTCCATGTAGCAAGAAGCTTATACATGTTAGTAATGAAAACAGACTTCCAAAGGGAGGGAGAGGTGAATTTCCCAAATCACAAAGATGATTAGCTCTGAAGAGAAGAGACCTTTGAAATCTCAGTCTAGTGACCTGTGGACTGGGCACACTGCTTCAGAAATGCAAGGTACTTTACAAAACCCAGTGCTAAGGTAACCTTAAGGCAAGTTTTACTGCTGTGATAGAAGAATCTACCATATGGATGTGGCCCTGAGGAAACTGCTTTCCATTCTTCCTCTCTCTTCCTAATATTATTGCAGTCATATTTTTATTGACAGAAGCTTGCCAAAAGGTCTTGTCTAGCAGGTGCTGGTTAAACAGGGACATAGAGGTGATAGGAGCAGTGGGGTCTTAGAACCCCATCCCTTGTAATCATAAATAAGCATGCAAGAGAATGATTCACAGGGCCATCTGCTCCTTCCAGAGGAGCCTGAACCACAGGTACTGGTATTATTAAACTAATTTATTGTTTTAATAATATTGGCAAGTTAGAGAAATACAAGAACATCAGTAATGTCAATGTGATGTAATACGGTTATGAGCTCAGGTGGCAATGTCAGCCCTGAAAGAAGCAGCTATTTAGGGCAGTTGTTTAGGTGAGTGCAATGAGAACAAAAGGTGTCCTGGCCTCACTCATCCAGGCCTCTTAAGTGGCCCTTAAGTTCTGGCCTGTGCTCTCTGCCTACCATATCTTGTTATATCTTCATTAAGTGCAAACACCTGGACTTGCCATTGCTTGGGAAATCATAGAATCCTAGATTGGTGAAGGCTGGAACGGACTTTCAAGATCATCAGGTTCCAACCTCCCTGCTATGAGCAGGGACACCTCCTTCTAGACCAGGCTGCACAAACCTCATCCAACCTGGCCTTGAACACCTCCAGGGAGGGGGCATCAAGAACCTCCCTGGGCAACCTGTTCCAGTGCTTTACTATCCTCATGGTGAAGAATTTCTTCCAGATGTCTAGCTTAAATCTCCCCTCTCTGTTTAAAACCATTACCCCATGTCCTATCATTACCATCTCTGGTGAAAAGCCCCTCCCCAGTTTTCCTGGAGCCCCTTCAGGCACTGGAAGATGCTCTGAGGTCTCCCTGGGGCCTTCTCTTCTCCAGGCTGAATAGCCCCAATTTTGCCAAATTACTGAACACAACAATGCACACTGTAAGTAAGGTGGGTCATGCAGAAAGCTAATTGCATTTCCACTGGTTTTACACAATGTTGTAGGGGTGACAGAGATCATACAGTAATTGCCACAGTAATCTCTCTCCTCTATGTTATGTCATTGAGGGAAATCTTAAATTTGCTTGTCATTGCAGTCAAATATTGGAACTTATCTGGCATCCCCCAGCCATCTGGCATGCTACAAATCTAGCCAGTAACATGGCTCTCCATCATGAAACTCTTAATTATTATTCAAACCTCTGTGATGAAGCCTGAACAAATAGCTTCAAGCAGGTGCAAGTCTCAAGGGAAGGTTGGCTACAGTATCAAAAAGACACCAGGTCCAATCCTTTGAAAGATAAACAGAACAAAGATATTTTACCTAGCAATAATTTAATCTTCCTTGATTGCTGATTGATTCAATGGACGTCACTAAAAATATGACACATTTACAGCACCTTAGCATCTCATCAGTCATTTTAATTTGCACACTCATATATTTCAAATATGTCCTCAAGGTGACTCTATCTTACTTTTTTTTCTCTTGTCCTCTTCACAAATTATAACAAGAAGAATGATGGGAGGCCTGAAATTCAGGAAGTGCTAAACCTATTGGGATTTGATTTTGAAGCCGTAGTAGAGATGTTAGTAGTGTAAAAATGAAATGCTTTAAGTTTGCAGTTCCTGCTAGCAGAGAGAAAGAAAGCTTCTTGTGGGGGGGGGAAGATTCTTTGCAAGGTATTAATGTCATGTAGTTGGCTTCTCCAGGGTGGCACGAATATAGTAATAGTCATAGGACTTCTCTTCTGGGGGAACTCAAACTGCTTTTCATGCAAAAAGTTTCGCAAAGTCTTACAAAATACAAAGTTGTGTTTGTTGGTTTTTTTTTTTTTTTATCTTGGGCTTGTAGGTATCAGCTAAAGGAGCTATTCCTCTTCAAAACAGTATTTCAGGTTATACTGAATTTTAGGCATGTCCTGAAAGCCAGTTGAATTATAACGGGCTTTTTCCTGAAGTTTATGCAACTGAGTGCTTCCCTGTGGTGGGATTTTAATAAAATGTAATATAGGGAATCCTATTTCAGATAGTCATTCTGAGAAATAGGGTTGAAATTAAGGTTCCAAGTCTGTGAAGTGTAGAAACAACAAGCATAATAACCACTGCTCCCTGTATCAACCTGGAAAATACAACACATTAAGGGACTTCAGGAATGACTTTCATAGCCAACAGTGAATCACACTCCTTTCTGGAAAGGAGCAGTAGCTCTTTAAACAGAGCAGGAAAACAGCATGGGATACTTCAGCATGAAACTGCAGAAAGATTTTGGACCAGAAAGTCTACTTTGATCAGGATTTGAATTAGTGCTTGGGCTAAAAGAGATGTCTTTCCCAGAATATAGAGAAAATAGAGAAACACTCAGCTCAAGGGAAGGAACTTTACAAAAGACTGTAAAAATACTAATTTCGGGAGCAAAATTAAGTCTGTCTTGAGTGAGAATCATGACACTCCAACAAGTACTTAATCAACAGTGTTTTAGTGTTGCAAGCCAGGCCAGATCTAGGGAATGCAGCATAAAATGTAACAGAAAACATCAATTTTCTGAAGCCATACTTCTGATTATTGTTACAGAGATGGCTGTAGCATGTGAGGTGTCAGTAGGAAGTGCTAAAAATGTAGCAAGGTTTTTGCATTTTGTAGGACTTTCATAACTTGTAGCATATGGTTTCCTCAGACAGCTCTTATTAGCTCCTGACTGGAATATTGTAGCTCGGGGAGGCTGGAAAGTCATTTTCATTATTTTCCAACTGATGTTTCTGTGCTAGATTAATTTTTTGCACAGTTGTGGAAAATTACAGCCAGGCAGAATTGGTATGAAATGCAGATATCTATATAACATTTGAAATTGTAGTGTTTGAGCACCTTATAGATGATAGGAAAATAATAAGACAATTTACAGAGAAAGTAATTTGATTTGCTCTGAGGATATGTATCTGGCTGGACTAGGAACTGAACACAGCAGAGACCTACACTAGGCCAATCTTGGATTCTATCTTCAGCTTATCAGTGTGATGAGTGAGCTTGATTAGCTTATTGCAATGTCTCGATTTCACCATTTGTAAATGGGGATGTTACAGAGCTGCTTTGTACAGCGCTTGGAGACAGACTGAAATGTAAAGATGTCACTACTACAGTTTGTTTTCTGAGTTACAGAGAGAAATTGTAATTCTCATTCTAACAAATTTCCTGATGGGGAAGGCCTTTAGTATTTGCATCTTCTTACTAAAAGGACAAGATACATAAAAATTAGATTAATAACTTTCGACATTGAAAAGGGAACCTTTCCTACACTGCCTTGGTAGTTATGATGGATTCATTATGCTGGGAAGAGGTCACTGACTGTTGAGTGGGTTGCCTAGTGCATTGCCAGATGCTGGTGGGAAGCTTTAAAGTGTACAGAGCAGCAGGTGGCTTTAGTGCCTTCAGGTTCTTTCCTTTGTTTCTCCTCTTTCTCAGACCTGGGTATTTTTTAAGCTTTGAAATTCTGAAATCCATGCAGCCAGCCAGACTTTCAAGTTCTGACATAAACTATAAAATAATGTGGTGGAAGAAGTAGGATTTCACCTTCTTGCATCTTCTAAGAATCCATTTCTGAAGTTTTTCATCAGAGGCTCTTTAATTATTAAAAAAAAAAGAAAAAGAAAAAAAGGTTGGGTATTTTCTTGCCTTTTTTAATGAATAATAGATCCAGATCTTCCATGGTGGGCATAAACTGGCTGGAGCTAGGCTTGGAAATGGGGTTTAGTGCCTTCTGGGCCGGGACAGAGAAAATAACAATTATGTGTCAGGTAGGTTCAGGACAATTCTCTTTGAGTGCACCTTTCTGTTTTCCAGCACAGCCTCTTTAAGAGGTATCTGGCTTACCCAGTTCAAACGATTGTTAGCTATAGTTACTTGTTTCAGATGTAAAGTTATGTCTTATAATGACTGCTTCACTGCAACTTACACACTGGATGAAGAAACAGGGTCATCTTTTATGTTGCTCTAGAACTCTAAACTCTGATGTGAGTTTCTGCAAACAAGTTTCTCTGTCATGAACATTTAACTCCAACTCACTGATGAGAAGCAAGGGCATCTCTCCCTGCTGTAAAAAGGAAAACAAAGAACTGGGATTATAGTCTTTGGCCCTGATTCAGGAATACATTTCTGTTTATGCTTGCCTTACAGCTTCTGTAAATGTGCTTATAAGAATACATGTGCAGAACAAACAGCCTGTGAGAATTTGAGGTAGTCTTGGTGGGCAACTTTCTTTATCTTCAAGCCATGATTTTTTAATTTTTTTTCCCATGCTTCAGTAGACATGAGAAGAACTTTTTAAAAGAAATAAACTTTAGGAGTCAAGAAAGTCTGGACTAGTTGAAGAGTAACAGACAGATGTTCTGAAACTGCCAAAGTACAGCTTTATCAGCCTTATGATCACTGTTGTATTATAATAATAATACTTTGAATACTTCCTTTACCTACTCTACGGCAATGCATGAAGGAAGTCAAGTCAGTTAGGGGGTTTCTTCAAGTTTTTGCTCTCCAGAGCCACTCTGTAGTTCTGCAGTCATTTATACTTCATCTGTGCATTACCAGTAAGCACAGATTTAATGTTGATCATATGTGATATGATCATAATCGTATCATAGTTCTTTCAAGCTGGAGAAAAAGATAATGAGCTTAATTCAGCTTTGCCAGTTGATGTCTACTGCTGGCTGGGGAAGGACAGGCAGTACCCAACCTGGCCTAAATTTGGAGTGGCACAGCTAGGAAAGACAGGCAGTCTAGCATAAAGCCTGTAAGACTCTCATGGTTAGAAATCTGTTTTTTGTAATCGAATTATTCTCACAAGATCAAGTTTCTACCAAATCACCACTTTGCATCGTGTGGCCACTGTGGTTTTCATCTTCTTGTAGAATCCCTGAAGCTAGATTTGCTGTGTCATTGAACTGTGGCCTCAGTGTCAGCCCTTGTTTCTCTACCAAACCACAGATTATCTCCTGCAGGTCCTCTAAGACTATTTATGCTGCCTGAGAGAAAATAGACATGATTTTAGCTGTCTGCAAGAGAAGCAGGGAAGATGGGAGGGAGATGTTTGAGAGACAGAAGTTTAGAATGGTAAAAAAAATCCAGGAAAGTTTTGCTATCCCTTTCAGAATAATGGCTGGTCCTTGTTATAACCTTAGAAGTTCTAGGCACAACCTTCCAAAATTTGGGTTTAATTGGATTATTATGTGTTATTTGTGTGGCAGGAACATTCAGTAATTCTAAACAGACTTTGGAAACCTGTTCTATTTTATGCTGGTCAAAGAAATATATGTGCTTTCAGGACTTAAATACAAGAACTAAAGAAATCTAATAGATGGTGTAAGAAAAGTGGGAGGTTTGTACCCAGCTCTGCTGCTGATCTGTCATATGTGCCTGGAAAAAGCCCTTCACAAATGTCATAACCTGATTGGATTTAGATTACAAACTCTCTGGGGAAAAAATTCTTCTCATCATACATGTGCTTTTGCTCTTTAGATATTAGTGTTATTTATAAATAATAAATGAAAATAATATTTTCTACGGTTTGTTTGTTTCAATGAATGTTACTTTTCCTCTTCATATTTCATGAACAAGTAAATAGTAATATCTGGTTTGTATGTCTTCTGTGTAATGATACATCTGACAGCTCTCTCCAGCAGTCGTATGCAGAGCCTTGATTTCCCAGCACTGTAAATGAGTAATGCCATTCTTTATTAATTGTTCTTAAAATGCAGTTAATTTTCAAGATGCCTCATTGGCTTCTGGTGTTAAATTCCTTTGCTGATTTTTCCACTGAAGTTTTAACAGTGTTGATCATTCATTGACAGCCTTGTGAAACTCACTGGAAAGCAGAAAAATTGTTGGAGTTGTGTTAATGGAGCTTTGAAAGCCAGTGCAATAGTGTTGTAGAAGAAAGTATGTTGACTAATAAGGATTTGAGTGATCAGGCAGGATTTTTAGTCTTTGACTCTGTCCCTGGCTCCTTGTCTGACATTGAATAAATAATCTGGCACATTCATGTCTCGGTAGCAGCATCTTTAAAATAAGTGTAAATAGAAGTCCAAAAGGGAGTGACAGTTTAATTACTGCTGGTAAAATGCATGGTAGTATTGCAGAGAAAGGTGCTGAAGAAACACAAAATACTCATAAATGTTCCATCAGTCAAAGTGAGAGGCTGAAAGTAGTTGTGAAGTGTCCTCCGAGTGATGTGTAGGTGCCTTCTACGTTGTGTGGCACGAGTGCCTGCTCGATATATTCCCTAGGCCTAAGCTGTACCTGTGAAGCTGCAGAAGTTTTCTGTGCCTGTCAAAATGGTTCATAAAGCAGTACAAGACAGCACAGTTTTGAGAATCTTCCTTAGAATTCCACAGAACACTCCAGTTTTTAGGAGTCCCCACATGAGGTCACTACCAAAATGCAAATATGAGCAAAGAAGAAAATAGAGTATTTAGGATGTTTATATAGTCACCAGAAAAATGCTGTTCTGAGTATTAATAATGTATTAAATGTAATTATTTCTATGTAAAAAACACTGTACTTAAATAGTCTCTCCACAAACAAAACATTTTTCCTTCCTTGTGCTTTACCCATGTCTCTTTTTTTCACAAATTTCTCCCTGTGAATGCTGTAGTGCATTAGTATGTTTAGTGGCTAAGTAATATATGGAAAATAAGCAAAGCTACTCAGCAATGAGCATGATGAAAAGGCAGTAAGAAACCTGAATTGTGAATAATAAGTGCTCAGCACTCACTCAAGTTTTCCCTTGATGATTTACAAACTCCATGTAAGACATTTTACTCACTGAGAGTAGCTTACAGGAGTCTGGGGACACACTGAGGAAAATCTGAATTAAGGGAACAAGAACTGAATCAGGTCCCAACATCATTTGTGAACTGCTGAATAGATGGATATGGATGTTTCTGTGTTTAGTACTCATTCATTACCAGTAGATGGAGCTTTTAGTAATAGAGTTTCTAGGTGTTCCTCAACTTCGGAGGACTTCTCGAAGCACATTGCGAATAGACAAAAACATAATTAAGTATATCCAGCCACAGAAAAGAGAAATTTACTCGTGTGACAGGCCTCATTACATGTTTATGCTGGGTCTGTCTTATTTTGAGAAGAAACTCAGGAACTTCCATGCAGACGTGTTGGTAGAAAAATTCAAAAGCATAATGCCTAAGTTTGTAGGTAGGAATTACACATGGGGAGTCTGAAAGAGCTGAGCTTTACCAGGAGCTTACCAAATCTTACCAAAGATTGTAACAATGGTCAGATTTTCAGAGAGCATTCTGATACTTTAAAAATTTGCCTTGTAAATAAGTAATCAGAAGGTACAAACTAGTCAGCAACACAGAAAAACAGACACTGTGATTACATTTTATCACTTTGTTTAGATGTGAAAACAGGAACAGACTACTTTTAAACCTGTGTCTATAGTTTGGTATTTTGAAGTCTTTAATGTGAAGTATCAAATGAAAAGGAAGTTTTACTAAATTAAATTTCTTACCAGTATAATTTTGTCAGTATCATTAGATTTAATTAGATAAATCCAAGCTATTTCTTCTATATAGAAGAAATAATAGTGTTTTTTACCTAGTATACATAATCTGACATGGTAGAATTACTTCAGTGTTTCAGTACAGTATCTGATGTCCAGACATTTCTAGCAGTGATCATATTCTGCTTTGCCGTTATTTTTATGATTGTAGAACTTAATTGCTTCCTGACAGAGAAACATTCTTGTGACTACCCTGTCATCTTCTTCATAAGGAAGTGCTGAAGACTACAAGCACATACTTCAGTGGAAAGAATTTTAAGAATGCTTGTCACAGATTCTGCACTTTCTGTTTAAAACAAAACAAAAATTCCCATAACAAAACCAGATTTAAACTCAGTGACCTCAAAATACAAGTCCTGACTGCCTTTTCTAATGGTTTGATCTATTTATTTTCCATCCTCTTGAAGTTGTGAAGATGCTTCCCCATTGCTTTGCTTATATAATTGCTTTTTGATTGAATGAACAGTGGCTTCTGCTGTTTATAATGCTTTGTAGATAGAAATTGTGTGATCCAGTACATATAAATTTTCTAGATTGAATCTAGGTTTTTTGTATGTGATTTGATAAAAGTGGTTTCTGTGACTAGCTAAATAATGAAGGATAATACCATCATTTGTGCTGTGCATCCTTTTGAAGGGGGCTAATTTATTACAAGTGAATGATACTGATATACCAGAAAAGAATTACAACCTGTGTACGTGCTATACTTCTTCAGGCTTCAGTACAGATCATTCAGCTCAAGTAATGGCAGAAGTTCCCAATGGGAACTGGTGTGTCTTGTTTCTGTTTCAGCCGAAGCCAGTGCCAATTTTGGCAGTGATTCAGAGTTAGCACTTGGCTCCTGTGGCTTGGATCTGTGCTACAGAGATCAAAGAGGTGTTGCCTTCACAACCAACACTCAGTGCTAGGAGAACTAGTAGTTCATTTTAAAGGAGTAATGAGCAGATCTGGGAAACACTGGCTCCTTTTTATTAATACAGAAGTTCCGTGTACGTTCTGATTTAGGGAACCAAAACCTTCAGGGGAGAGTAGTATAAAATAGAGGTAATTTTGTGGAATCTTGAAAGGGAGTAGAGAAAAGGATAGAAAGACCTGAGTATCAAAGAGCAGAAAGGGAAGATAATTTTTAGTCATTATGTGCCAGATTTTCCAATGAGAAAAGTATCTTCTAGATGAAGGTTACTGAAAGCAAATGGGACTTGAGTGTGTTGAATCACATAATTCTGCTTTGGATTTTCAAAAGACTTTACTATGTGGGATGCTGATGAGAGCCTATCAGAAAACGAGAAAGAAAATTATTTTCCTCTGTTGAAAGTTTTTATGAAACTGAAAAGCATTTCACTTCCAGATGTTATTTGCTTAAGTTTAGGAAACACAGGAAGGAACAGGGTTTTTTAAGAAGAGCAATAATGGTGTATAAGCAATATCAAATGCACCAGGCATTTGAAGGAGTACATTTTTTGAAAAGCCAAGAAAATTGGACTCCCCCCCTCGCGTCCCGGTAATCAGATAACAACATGGTGCAGTTGTTTGACCTTGGAGCAACTTTGCCATGAAGCCACACAGGGCTCCACAAGGACTTTTTCAAAGAGTGCTCTTCATTTAGAAAAATGCTGAAATATATAATACCTGAAATTTCTAGATCTAGGATCACTGTTTCACATACTGTATAGTATCTGTGTTTTATTTTCTTCTTCAGGAGTCAGTAGTAATAATATGAGAAGCTAAGCGTTAAAACATTATTTTAACATACTCTTTAATTTCTGTGTCATTTCACAGCCTGTCTGCCAGCAGCCAATGATGAGGGATGGGCAACTCTGGGCTGTGGTATAGAACTTTCATAGGCTGTACAATTTATAGATCTGCAGAGATTTATAGTACCATTGGCTCAAATCCTCTCTCCCAGGAACATTTTCCAGAGCTAGGTAATTACCTGAGTTCTAAAAGCAATGTGCCATCATCAAATACATCCTGATGTTCTCTTTCCCCTTATTCTTTTTACTATGACTATCTCTAATTTGAAAGCCAGTTTCTTTTTTTTGGTAAGCCTAGAGCAGCTTCCCTGCAGTGTTTGTCTTGGGTTGTGAAAAAATTCCAGATGCTAGCAAAGAGCACTGCTAACAAGGATTTACCTGTATGATTCAATGAACAAAACCATCCTACAACTATATGATAATGTAATTACTGCTGTCATATATAACAAAATATGGGCATGGAACACCAAGTGTTCATTTCTGACTGGAATTTCTTGATCCACTTAAGCAGTTCCAAGGGCAGCCGAATCAAGGGACTTGTGGCTTGCAGTCTAGTAGACCAGCTGTGTACTTGGCAGGCAGAAAAAGCCAATTATTGTCAAGTTGTTTTGGTGGACCTTTTTCATTCTTTGCAGAATGTTCACATTGTTACTTGAGTGTTGTGAAGTGTGGCCTTGACATTTGTCGGGTTAGTCTTTGTACATGCTTTTATACTCAAGGACATTCTCAGGACTCCAACATGTCTCCAGTGTTTCGCTACCTAGAAAAATGACCACATGCAGTAGGGCAGAACAGCACTTGGCACAGTTTGAATTCAAAGGCATGTTCTCTGTAGGCTAAAAAAGCAGGTCCAATTATTAAAAGCATCTATTAGCAAACTGGCAAAGAAGGTATATAATGCACATGTTATGTCAGTATGTCTTTTGTTGTATATGTGCAATGGTCTTTATGTTGTCCCTAGAGTGGCGTGTCCAAGAAAGTATGGAGGTACTTTTTCATAGTCCTTTCCATCCTTTTATGCTTCTATAACGAGCATTTATATTAGAAAGTTCATGTGATAATTTTATTGAAGCCTCCCCAGTAGAGAGTTGCCATGTGTGTATGTTCATGGTGAAATTTCACCAAGTAAAAACTCTCAAGATGTACTTTGGAATAGAAATTCCATTTTCCAGGAGGACTTCCATGCAAATGACCCAGATTTACCAGTTTTTATGCTTGTAACCTGCAAATGAAATCAATGGGAAATCAGGTGTCTATTGAATCTGGCCCAGAGGAGCCAGAGACTGACCAGGAGTAACCTGCATGGGTACAGTCATTATAAGAAAAGAATGACGACTTGTGTATGTGCAAGAATTCCCCAAATGGGGAAACCTCTGTCATCCATTTATAGTCTTTCTGAGCCATCCAGTCACCGTGGCTGTACTAATCTGGCCCTTTGGTCTTCGCTCCTGTCTTTATTTCCACTGCAGCCATTAGGCAAACTAATAGAAATAAAACTTGTCCTTTTTGCCCTCTGTTTAACATCATGCCTTGAGCACAAGAGTCATTGAGCATAATGTTCATCCAGTAAATACAAGTGAAAAGGATACTATTCATTTGCAGTTCTATTAGTGGAAGCTACAGTTAACAATTCAAATCTAGGGAGAAAGATAATTGCAGGAGCTGATTGCCAACCATCCTCCTGTGTTGACTCACAGGGCAAAACGAGTGAGAGTGAGAAAGAGAAGCTAAAATTATAGTACAACTCTCTGAGGAATGTTAATGTAATCGTTTTAACATGATCCTGCTCACACCTTATCAAGTAATGTTAATAAAAAGGATGGCTCTGGTAATTTTTGCAATATTACATTTTCCTTGGAATAATTGTGACTCGACACTCGCTTTGCAAACTAATGAAACTTTTACATTCCTGAATGTTTTTATACTTTTTGTTATTTAGGTGAAGATTATACCTTTGGGCTGAGAAAGTGCATTTTGGAATTTTAATCTTGTTTGCTAAAATATTTATGTGCAATACTCTAATGAGAGTGTACAGTGAGGGATCTTTCTTTGTGGGAACGTTGTTATGAAATCTCTGGGATTGCTTTGAGAAACTCATTAGCTATGCAAAGTAGGTTCATTTTGGGTTAATGCAAATATAAAATTTTCATTATAGCCCAGTCAAGAATCTTGGCCTCAGTGTGCCTGGCATTGCCCTTGCTTTGTAACAAACATATAGCCACTTCTCTAGAGAGCTAACCGTCTGCTTAGTAGATAGATTGCTGCAAGCAGATGAAGCACATGAGGAGGTAACAACAGAACCAGCAGAGCTTGGCTAAAAGGCAGGATTGACAGTTCACTGCCTGCACGGCCAATTGGTGAATGGTTTGTAGACACTGAACTGAAGATCAAGTTTTAGCTTACTTTAAGCACAATCTGCACGCCCCGTGCAGTGTGAATATTCAGCCTGTGCCCTGACAGGAACGGAGTGAAGACACAGATACCGTGAGCTTTAGCAGAATAGTGACTGTTTTAGGGACCTGAGCCACTTCCTCGGTTGCCTTAGAGGTAGGTCATGTAGTGACTCAGTTAAAGCCTACAAGACTCCTAAAGAAATAAGAACCAAATGTAAGTCTGATCTGAGAACAAGCCACTGAATAACAAAGGAAAGTGTTCCAGCTATGTTCAACTTGATTGATTACTTGTAGTTTGGCTCCGCTCAGCCCACACTCTGTAGCCTCTCTAGTTCCTCTCTTGTGGTATCTCATGTTGGGTGTGTTTTATTTCTCCAGCTGGAGGGCCAGCCTGTAGGTATAATATCGATGGCCAGGCATCTGGTATTTGAGCTAAAGAAACACCACCATCCAGTAGGCAACTAAAAATAAGGTACTGTTCTCTTAGCTGGCTTACCTACAAACCATACACCCTGTATGTCTAAGACAGACATTAACCTTTTCCTATAGTGGGACAAAATGGGCTTTTTTTTCTGCGTTACTAAGCTGACTATACTTTTCTCCATTCCCATTGCATTTCTAGATGAGGTCATTTTTAACTCTCCTGCTTTTCCCCATATCTTAAACCCAGCCTATTATTTTTTACTATTTGCTAATGCTTCCCCCTGCACAGCCACTGCATTTAGTACACAAAACAGAACCAAATATTTTTGTTAGGTTTACTTTTCTCTCCTATGCTAGGCAGCTTAATGAGGCAAATCCAGGACAGAAAATATTAGCATCTGCTATATGGAGCAGCACAGAAAGCTAATGCAATGTATTCAGGTAGGTCTTATGTATTCTGTCAAAAGGAAGTACCTCCTGGGTGTTCATTCCTGCAAATGAGATATAAAATAGTTGCACATTTCCCTGGGGTATCAGCACTGTTCAGGCCGCAGTGGACAGAGATCCATTAAAAGTTTTAAAACTAATCATTTGCTTGGTTATGATAGCCTCACCCTGCTTGGCAAGGTATTGTCAGCCTTCCATCACTCTGTCAGCAGTGCTGGTTTGCCATGGTTAGAAGTGTAGCTATTTTTTGCAGCTATTAACAATGTAATTCTTCCAGTCTTGGTTCCTACTTGCCACCTTCTGAGCATGTGTTAGATTCAGTTTTGTAACATGTACAGTAACCAGAAGGAAAAGGTCAAGAAAGGATTTTATTTTTCTTTTCCCCAACCTATATTTTCAATAGAAGTATATAGATAGAGATAGCAGCCTAGCTAGCTTGAATTGTTTTCATTCTCCAGCATAGCTGCAATGATACCTGCTGAAAAGCTGATGTGGTAGTACATTCAGTGTTGTAAATTATTCACAGCTCATTAGACCGCCCTAAAGAGATCTGAATTCTTTTCACAGGGTACTGAATGCCTTCCAACTCTCACTGAAGTAATTAGACATTATATATTGTAGGATCTGTGTTACTGGGATTTACTGTATGTGTTGCTGACCCCTGTGCAAGATGCTGTATGACACAAACCCAAGTGCAGAAAAATCAGGTGACCAAAGATCAGAAGATAGGCATGAAAGCTACCTATTTTGAAGATACATTTTCTGGGTATACCTTTTTGCCTAGCCACATGATCTAGGAAGTATCTTTTTTTTACAAATACAAATGCTTAAACTCTCATTTCCTAGCATGACCCTCAGTTTAGACCTGTTTTCCCATTGTCATTTCTGCTCTAATTTGACTGACTTTGAAAGCTGACTGATAATTTTAAGCAGCTGGTGTTTTACCATGTAGGAGCATCCCTTTGACACCTTTAAGGTTTTACTTTCTCTAAGAAATTATTTTCTCCTATAATGAAATAAGCTCAGCTGAGTTTCAGCTTTAGAAATGTGCACACTGTATGCTAAAAGCTGTACAGAACACAAGTTACATTACTGTGCCTAGGAGTCTGCAACTTCCAGTGAGAGCTATTTTAAGAAATGAGATCCTTATTTAAAACAAAGCAAAAAGATGCCTCAATACAGCATGTATTTCTAATGTTGCATTCAGCATTAGCAGTCTTTGAAGGGAATGTACTGATTCCAATCAGGACAGCAAAACATCTTTTAAAGAGGAGTACGTTCAGCTGTTAGAGGAAGGCATATTTTTAGTTTGTAAGGTAACTTGTTTTCTTGGTGTGTGCATATGCATGCAGGAGTCCTTTGCTTTGGATTCACAGTGAAAGTAATCTTCCTGGTTGGGATCCAGTAACAGAATCCAGAGTATTGTTCAGACAGAATCATTGCAAAGCTGTGGGAAAGACAGGCGCAGTCTTACCATGCACATACTATATATAAATGTATGTCTGTACAGTAAACGTTTGTATCCCAGTCATTTAAAATTTCCTTGGACTACAGGTTTTTAAAACATCTGATTCCGAATGTATTGCAAAGTCAAGATACTCTGCAAATTACTAAAGGAAACCGTTATTACAATAACCAGCAGTAATTCTCACCACAAGCTATCCCTAGTGATTTACATCTGTGTTTCATTAATTGTATCATAGTTGAGCTTTTTTCAGTACAAAGGCTGTGTCCAGAGGTAGGAGGAGCTAAACAGAATTTGGAATTGTTCATTAACATGCACAAAGGGAGAGGAAAGCACAATATATTGTGAACATGTTTAACACTGGGGACTCAATACATTCTAGGGCCAGAGGGACCATTAGAACATCCAGTCCCACTTTCTGAGTGTCTGGACTGTACATTTCACCTGGGGTTATTGAGCCAAATAACTTACATTGAATTAGTGTGTATGGCTCAGGCAGTCATTTGGTCTTGAGTTGAATGCTCCAAAAGACAGAGGTGCCTCTGCTTCCTTTGGCAGTTTGTTCTGATGGATAACCACCTTCACTGTACAAGTAACTGAATAAATCCTGACTTGTAGCTTGGATGAGTTTGGCATTTCACGTCTACCTACTGTTTTTTTTAATATCTTTCTACACTCGATTTAAAAAATCTCTTTGTTACTATTTGCTTTCTCAAAAGGTATGTATACACAATAAGCTAGTCACTCTTCTTTTTTAATGGGATAAATAGATTGAGGTCTTAAGTTCTCTTGCTGAAGGACTTTTTCTCAAGCCTACCAGTCATTTTTGCCTATCTTGCTGTACTTTTCCTGTTTTTCACAATTCTCTGCAAATTGCAGTACCAAACTGGACACCACTGCCACATAATTCTCCTGCATTTCCTACACGCTTTTCCTACACATTCCAGGATCATCCCTGTGTGGGACAAGCACTCAAGCACAGGGTAGAAGATAATGAATAAGGGAGGATGTCTAACTTGATGTTTTACAGAGGAATCTGCTTTCCAATCAGTGAGAGCCAAGTTTAATGAGTTAATTGGATGAAACATGTAGGCCAGATAGTGAAAGGTCTGCAGCTGGAGTTGTGCCTGTGGTTTGTGGGTCTCTGAATAGGTGTAAAGAGAGAGGGGGATCTTGAGGTGTACACTTTACGTGTACATTTTTGCCCAGATAAACCCATTCACTGTTTCTGCTCATATGCTGCCCGCTTTTTCAGAAAGCTGGCATGTGGATTACTGATGGTATAGCCTCATATAAACCTTTCTTGTTCAGTGCTTTGACTGGACTTTGTATAGGAAGTTTGTTTCCTCTGCAGAACCGTACGAGGTTTCAGGAATCTGTATTGCTTACAGAGCCAGTTTGTCTCTAAGAGTTTTGCCTTTCAGTTTAGTAATGACCTCAAATGAGCCCAAAGATCTGGATATTTGCAGGAGTGAGTCAAGGAAAGACATTGATTTCACATATACTCTCAACATTCAGGAATGTTTATTTTTGTAAGGAGATGATACAATCATCTGATGTGCAATAGGATTAAGAAGGGAAAAAAGAAAGAAAGAAGAAAGAGTGGCCAAATGTCTGAATAGATAATAGCCTTTCTGCTTCAGTGTTAATGATTTTAAACCAGCCCCGCCCCAAGTGGCTAGAATTTATCCTCAGCAGCAGCCAGCAATATCCATTCCAAAATCCAGCAGGTTTGTGTCAGCACCATGCAAGTCCGGTTTTAGGCTCTAATCTAAACTTTTCCCATGGGCCTGAAGACCCAACAAATCCTCTTAACCTTCCCTTTCCTTGTCTCTTTTGTTCCTTCCCCACTCTATGGTGAAATTCATTCACCTGAAGCTTTATAGACCTAATTTGTTTGGAATGGAGAATTACACTGTAGTAAGTGTGATGGTCAAGGAGTAAGTTACTTAGCATGCAAAAATAGTCTACAAAGGGTTTATTTAGAGTAAGGTGTAGTGTTTAAATACCTTGCTAAATGAGGCAGATAGGTCAAGTAGGTACTGGAAACAGGCACCTTTTTTGAATCTTTGTATTCAGGCCAAAAGAAATGTTTTGCAGGACAAGAAAGTTTATCCATGTTTTGTTTTGTTTTTTTTAATAAGGGGTGTAACTTTTACCTTTGATTGCTCTCATTTACAGGCTTTCAGCCAGAGAAGCAAAAGCAAGGGTGGATAGAGTGAGTGGAGATGGATGGAGAAGATCTGCTTCTGTTAGGGACAGATATCAAAGAAGATAGTCAAGAAAGGCCCTATTAGGTGCATTATGCTGTCCCAGTACAGGGGTGTTTTCTCAGTGTTCAGTATTTGCCATCCTTCCCTATCAGCTATTAACAGTTAAGCAAAGGATGTTTTTTCTGCTTGATCCCTTATGATTTCATCTCTCTTCATCTTGTCATGGAAATAGTGACATCAGGGACATTCAGCAACATTAAGGAATGTTACAATATTCCTATTTCTGTAAGGTGAGATGCTTATAAAATGTAACGTCCCTATGGCATAAGAATGTGGTTTTTTTATCTAGCACTTTTCAGAAACCAAGATAGACCAAAATTTGCACAGGTAATCTCAAGAGTTTTGGAGCCTGGTTTTCAGCTCAAACTGCTTTTGTCTTGACACCTAGGTGGGACGAGTGCTTGGAGCTCTTAGTCATGAGTTGACATTTGGGGTGCTTTGCATTTGAAATGCTGAATTTGCGCCGAAGTTGGGACACCCCAGAATTTCAGAAAATTTCAATAAGTATGACAATTTGTTTCAAGGAATGTGGAATCCTGCCTGAAACTCAAAAAACAAGTGTCCAGGAGTTGAGCATCTCTTTGTTTTGATGTGCTTCCAACTCTGAGAACTTTGTAGCCAGGAAAAGAAACCCAAGGAAGAATCGCATCTGCCTGTTTATAAAGACTGAGAATAAAAGTGAAAAAGGAGTTTATGATCAAAAAGTTTGCAGAAGATACTGTGAAAATAACTAATTCAATTATAAGAAAAAAGTTAGGAATATGGGAAAGGGGGTAGAATCCCTGCAATGCAAGCTGCTTTATGCATCCAGAGGCAAGAAAGTCTTCATGTTCAAGAGCTTAGGCTAAAAAGAGCTTAATCAAAGTCAATGGACAATTATAATGTTGAAACAAATGATAAAATACTGGATCTTGAAATTGGTCCAAGGGAAGACAGAGGAGCCTAATGTTTTCCATAATTGATTTCAAGGCTCAGATGGGGAATACTGTGTATTATAGAAACATCAATTGTTCCGTTTTCTTAATAATTTAGACTGGCTGTGTCTTTGGTAATGATGTTTTCGGCAGCTGTGAAAAGTAGCATTCTGGATAAACACAGGATAAAGGCAAATGTAAGTACTTGACATCAGAAGCAGTTAAGAAAGGTTGCACTTTTTGCAGCAGTGTTAGGAGTAAATAAAAGAAAATACAAGCATTTGGAGTCCATTATTGGGTAATTTGTATGCGCACGGTTTCTCAATTACTTTATGACTGCCTGGGACTGCAGGAGACACACTTAGGGATTTCATGTTCAAACTGGATATTGAGAATAATACCTAACCTTTTTTGATAGATCTCAAGGTATTTAACAAGGGAGACCAGAACTGTTATCCTCATTTTACAGAAAGGAAAACTAAGGTACGGGGGCATATATTGATTTGTTGACTGATTTTAGCCATGTATTGCCTATGAACATAGAATGTCACTCCTTTGGTTAATAGCTATATACTAATAATTTGTGGAGCTTGCATTAATTTGTCTCTTAAATGTAGCAGAAGAATGACTGTTTCCCCCTGTAAAGTGATACATTAAGATGACAACATCCTAAGAAAGTGTAATCAGGTGATACAAAGGACGCTGCTAACTGAAACATATCGGTGCCAGAAGCTGACTATTCCAAATACTTCACCAAAAAATAGACATATTTTAGAGCTGTATTTATTGAAGACCCAGGCTTAAGGCCTAGATCTTTATCCCCATCTTTGCTGTAATTCAGGTTTGGCTACATCTGTGTCACAAAGGTGTTCCAGAGTCAAAACAATGTAATGGTAATAGATATCCCCAAAGTTCAGAATAATTACAAAATCAGGTGTCTCATTTCTGGAAGAGCTGGAACCTTTAAGGCCAATTGTAAAATCACAGATGTTCACCAAAGTTCAGAATTGGAAGTTTAGGGTGTGTCAGTTGGGCCTTTTTGTTTGTTTTGGTTTCTTTTAGTAAAACAAAACATCCCTGAGAAACAAAAGAAAAAAATCTACAGTTTTTACTAGAAAATACTGCCGAATATGAAACTCATCCATATTGAATAAATACATGGACAGCAGTCTAATTGCCCCAGATTTTCCAATAAATTATTTCAGAAGTTAACAAAAAAATCCTTTATATATTACACTCTGTAACCCAGCTCAATATTGGGTTGCTTGTTGCCATAGCTGCAGCTCAGGAAAATGCATTTCTCTCAAAGATTTATAAACAGAGATTGCAATGTTTTAGCTCTGTGTAGCAACACACAATATCCAGTGTCCCCAAGTTGCATATAAATTCAAACACCAGGGAGTCATTCAGATCACATTTGAGCCTCAGTACACATGTAGCACAAGAATAGCATCTCACTGGTTGTCCATTAATGTATCTCATACTGTCCACTCAGAAGATACAGTTCACCAAGGTAGATTCTGAGAGCTGAGGAACCAGTTTTACCATTTGAAACCTTATTTTGCTGGAGAGGAGGCAGCCAAGCTGGCTGACTTTTCCCCTCCCCGCCCCTGCTCAGCAGCCCTGCACTTTATGTGCTGCCCTTAGTTTTAGAAATCCCAGATATGTAAGTGAAGATCATGGCTGGGGAGGCTTGGTTCAGTAATGCCACTAACATGTTTTGAGGCCCAGGGTGATGCAGTTTCAAAAGGCAAAGCACATTATTTCAGTTGTTTGTATAAATATATGAGTTTTCTAGTGCTTCTCTGAATATATGTGAAGAAAAGTTTTCACTCGTTTAGGATGCACAGGAGTGTAAGAAGCACTGATAACTCACCGGTGTGGGCCCCATCTTCTCCAGAAGGCTGAAGCCTTGATCATCTGTGTCTGTGGTAGAGACTGAGCCGTTCTGACATTCCCACTAGGAAGTGCACCAACTTCTTTTGGAATTCTGGCCGTTCAGGGTGAAATTTCCAGAAGCTCTGCTGTTGTATTAGCTTTGTTCCTATAGTAGTAAATGGGTAGAATACTGTTTAGTTAATGGAAGTGAACTTTAAACGTTTGAAATCTCTTTAAAATCTTTAAGTGTTTTGTTCTGGAGTTATCTCAGCAGTGAGACCAGATATTTTAAAGGCAGCCTGAAGGAGCTAACCTCAGTAAAAGTGCAGTTAGCCCTTTGTTTAAACACAAAATGCCCCTAGAGAGATGTTTCTTTGAAAAAGGCATTCAGCTTAGTTGAATCACAGTTTCTAGCTTGTGTCTTACATGCCTCTGAAACCCTGCCATGAGATAGGAATAATGCAGAGGTTGGAGTATGAAGGACAAACCAGAGACACCAAACAGAAGGAACCATTGTTTACTGTAACATACATCAGACCCTGCTGTTGTGTCTCAAGTGTTTTCTCCATCTCTTTCCCCCCTTTTTAAAAAGTTAATGAGCCAAAAGGAGAAGGCTGATAATGAGATGTTTATTGTCAGGATAATGGGCTGAGGGTATAGTCTGCTGATGTGTTGTTAGAAACACTTATGTTCTGGAGTATCATAAAATGTTGGTTTTGAACACCTTTAGGTATGGTCAGGGATGGATTTATTAACAGGCTGTACACTTAGATTTTGTACATATCTTCTTAACAACAGTTTGATTTATCTGGGCTTAGACTGAGTATATTTTCAGTCTTGCTTTTTGCATATTTTTTTTTAAAGCTCAGAAAAAAAAACAAACGTATTTTTTTCCAGGAGCTGGGGATTTTTTATTTAACTCTTCA
Organism: Apus apus; assembly: GCF_020740795.1. Classification (NCBI taxonomy): domain Eukaryota; kingdom Metazoa; phylum Chordata; class Aves; order Apodiformes; family Apodidae; genus Apus; species Apus apus. The sequence goes on along the minus strand of NC_067307.1, from coordinate 327,106 downwards.
CTGGCTTCTGATTTTACTTTTTCAGGATAAGTTTCCATTTATAATAAATGTATCATCATATTAAGTCGATGAAACATTTACTTCTGGCATGAAGCTCCAGGAATTGAGGGTTGGGAGTAACCTCAATCAAGCACAGAAATGACAAAGAAAACCAGTATTAGCAAAAAAATCTTAATATATGCACAGTAACTCTTATTTAAATTCTGATGCAAATCTGATGTTAGAATCCCATATCGTGTTATTTATGTAAAGAAACAGAGCTTTATTTCATACATCTGCAGTTGCATGGGAATATTAGATTTTGTGTTTTCAGGCTGGGAGGACTCCATGTCTGTCTGTGGCTTTTGGGCAGCTATTACTTTCATCCACAGAATGATGAGGTTTTGAGCCATATCCTAAGAGTTTGATAACCATTTTCCAAAAGCATATTTGCACAAAATCATAGTGTGCCTTCCAATATATTAGTGTCATGCCAGACCTTGTAATTTCTCTCCCTTTGCCTGTTAAGAGAAAGCTGTTTGTATTATCTGGTGGATACTATCATGGCTATAGAGAGGAAAGGTAAGGCAGCAATCTTTAGTATCAGTTCTGTTGTCTCACTGTCAACTATAAACCTGCATAAAGTAGAGATTACACAGAGAGGAGCTACTCTCATTAGTCTATCATACTTTCAAGAACGAAGTGTTGATTCAAAAGCATAATTATTTTGTTCTTTCAGTGTTTTATGTAAGGGAGAAAACAGAAAGCAGATATGGTCTTAGGAAGTGCTTGAAATAACCTCCATGCAAGCTTTGTGCTTCAAGGTCTCTTTAGGGGTTGCTCTAAATTTGTCTGCCTGTCCCTTGAAGAGAAACTAGCACCTCCAGATACTCAAAGAGCACAGCATGGGCTGGCTGCATAGCATCTCACCCACAGGATGAATATTCCTTCCCTACAGCATGAATCTCAGTCACTTCTCTCATTTCAGAAGGAGCAAAGCATGACCTGGTTTGTATCAGTAGCAAATAGACTCCTTTTCCAAGGCAGCATAGACAAGGTCACTCAGCACCAGTGACCCAAGTGCAAATCATGCATGTGCTTCTCATGATGCCATTTTTATTATCTCTTGGCAAATTACAAGAGAGAAGATGGCTTAAAATTTATGCAGCCTATTCTCCAGTCTAGCTATGACAATGCTTGTGTCATGCACATGTGCATATACATATCTTTGCTATTGTAAATCGCTCACCTTTGCTTTCAATTGAGATCTGTATGAGTGTGTATTTATTTATACAGAAACTGAACCCTAGCAAGAATACGTGTTGTTATCAATTGGACCTGGATTTCATTCCATGTACAAAACAAGACCTGAGGCATTTTTTTTATTTTTCCTGGCTGTGCATTCCATCTTACTAATTACTCTCTTACAGGTGGGATGAATTTCATCTTCACCACTTCCCATGATAGCTATTATTTTACTTTTAATCCTTAACTGCTGCAGTTCCGTGGGACATCCACCTTTCCCCCCCCTCTTTGCATTAAGCTGCTAAAAGGTTTCACTTTTGCTTGTCTGAAATTAATGTTCCATTGAAAATAAATTGTCCTGTTCTCAAGTTGATTAAGGTGGCAGATCTTGTACTATAATTACCACTGCTGTTCAGCTGTTCTGAGCAGGAATAACCAACATTTACCAGCTGCAGACATGAAGTTGGCAAATGAGTGGCCTCAGCGGCTGCCTCTGGCAGTGCCAGACAGGCCTCGAGGTCAGGTGGAATTGTTTTCTTTCTAAAGAGGGAAAGAAACCTAATCCAGCAGCCTGCCTGAAGTTTGAGTTGTTGTTTTTTTTTTTGGTGCATGGAGTAATGGATGCGAGAGGGTCTCAGTTCCTCACAGAGGAAGAATTTCTCTCACGTTTACCTCAGAGATCGACCCCTCCCTCTCCCTGAGGTACGGTGCTTGGGGTGTCCACGAAGTTCACTCTCGGGAAGTCTGTCAGGAGTGAGCTGCTCTTACCCGTTCATCTGGGGTGCAGGGAGCTGGGGGGGCCCTCCCAGCCGAGCCCTCGTTCTCCGAGCAGGTCGTGTCCCTGCAGCTTTGGGGACATCCTGCCTCTCTGGGGGCGCGCGCCCCTTCCTTCCCGCCGTTGTTCCCTGTGAGACCCGGCCCTGCCGGTCGCCTCAGCTCCCCACGGGCCTCACGGAGGAGGAGGAGGACGGCGATGTGGCCCTTCTGTGGCTGTGTTGATGTAGAGGAAGGCGCAGGGAGCAGGAGGAGCTGCCAGTCCCATGCGGACAGGAGGGTGAGTGGGTGCAAACCCGTCAAGAATGTACACTGGGAAAAAGTCGAGGTGTCCATAGGTGACAGAAAACCTTCCCTGTGGGAGTAGTTGAGGGGTGCTCTGGCACTGCTGGTGGGCTGCAGGCATCCCTCATCCCAAGCAGTGTACTCTGGATTGCCTTTTTTTTGCCTCACGCCTCTTTTCTAACACCTCCTATCTCCAGAGGTTGTTACCAAAGCAAATTCTTCCCTGAATTTTCCAGGAACTGTGTGATGCTTTTTGTATGACAGATACAGTTCTTTGGTAGCTCAGTGCCTTTTTTTTTTTTACTGTATGCTACCTACAAAGACAAGTAATAGTTTAAAGAATAATCATAACAATATCCAAGATGGTTTAAATTGAAATGTCAATGTATTTTAATGATATGCTGAGGAATAGTCATATGAAATCATGTGGTTTATATAATGTAGATAATAACTTCTCAAAACCTACTGTCGCACCTTAATTTTTACTTATTAGCATCATGTCGACATTCCTGATTGACTTTTTAAATTCCAGGCTTTGAACCTCCTTGAAAATAATCTGTAAGTCAGAACAAGTCATTCAGCATCAAACCTGAGGTTTCGACCTCATTTGGAAATGTCTGTGTGCAGTCATCAATGGTGTTAATAGTGTGCAGAAAGACAAAAAGATGGTTGTGTCCCATTTATGTTTCACTGTTGCCTTGATGTAAGAGCTGAAAAAAACCCCAAAACCCCAATAATGTTCAGCATTATCTTTTGGTTTTGTTCATATTTGTGTATAGTTTGCAGATAGATTGTGGGGTTTAGGCAAACAGGCATCATGTAAAGCTGTCTACCATCTCGTTTTGTTAAAGAATTCTCAGTCTTTACTCCTTTTAGAAACTTTTTAAGTTTGAGCTATACTGAGTGGAGTGTAGAGGCCGTTTAGTGTTGATACTGGCAACTGCTTGAGTGAAGGTTGATTTTGGAATCAAATTATGATAGCTCATAAGTGCAGCTGTGAATTCAACAGTTCTTTGCCTCTGAATAGCTCCCTTAAAACACTTGATACAATTTTAAACCTCTTGGTTTTTATTCTAGTGCGAGTGGGTCCTCAAACAAAGATTGCCAAGTGCAGAAAGGCAGTCTCAGCACTTGGGTTCCTCAGAAAGTCATTAGGAGATCAGGCAAAATTTAATGCCTTGTCTTCCCTAACCATTCACTACAGCATAACAGAGGCTACCTAAATGGAGCTCTTGGGGCTGCAGGAATTGTGCAGTCTTAATGATAACTTAAAGTGCAAAAAAAATTAATATTTTTAAATTGTTACTCAGCTTAATTTTCTCCCAGTTACACAAGGAGTGAATTGGAAGAAAGGCCTGTTGAGACCTGTCTGCTAGGGCTTGCTATGAGTAAGAATGTGAACTTTTAGTATTGGTTTCAAATAGGTTAAGGTACAGAAATAGCTCTATGGGTGCTGCACTCTTTTTATTTTAGAATTGCAAGAGTTCCTGTGTAGCAGGTCACATGTGGGAGCTCTGGGTTCTGAGCACAATAGTGACAGCTCTTGATCAGAAAGTCACATTGCTGCAAGAAGATAGTGTGTGCTTCCATGATCTTACGCTCTGTGATGGCATGTAGTTCTTCTGACAGAGGATATTGACTGAATTGGCTTTTGGCTTGATTCACTCTCTCTGCTCTTATCCTTGCTCTGTTTCTCAGGCAGGAAGTTTTCATTCTGGCTGTATAGCAAAGCAGGGAGAAAAGCTGCATTTATGACTCTGCATTCTCTTCCTGACCAACTAGTGACAGTGAGGCAGGTCAAATATAAAATAACACCTTCTTCCATCCATCCTTGCGTAACTGGGGAGATGATTTGCATCTTTTGATCCCTTGTGTGCTGTAGACTTGAGGGAAAACTAAGACCTGGTGCTACTTACTGTATTGTATTCTGAGCTTTTCCCACTCATGCAATTAACACCACTGACACGTAGCAAAGACATTCAATTATGTGTTAGTAACGTGAAAGTTACATGAGATTAAAATGAAGTTCTTGATTTCTTTAAGAAAACAATTACGTTTTTGTTCCTTGGTTTTCGTTTTTAACATCTGAAGAAGAACAAATTATTCTTATTCAAGAGTTCAGAAAATGAGCTTCCAGAAGAAATGGAACAGATCTTGACTCTGGCAGCATTTGCTAATGATGGTCAAATGGTTCTCTCTTTGACAAAGGCTGCCATTCAGAATGACCCTTTATATCACTGTTTTGTATTCTCTGTGTCTTTCTTACTTTCAGAAAAGTGCTCTATCTTGTTCAGTAACAATGCCTAAACAGAAAGGTCCACAAGACCTCACATTAACTTAATTGATATAAGGATAACTTGAGCTGATGTGGTGATGGCCAACAGTACAGACTTGTAGGTTAGAGAAGACTGTCCAAAACACTTAGCAACATCTGGTAGAACATAACTGCATTCACAAAAAATACACATTCTGACTAATGAGGCTCTCCAAAAATCCTGTTTTCTAAGGAGCTGTGGAAACTAATATGCTGCAAAATGTGAAGTACTAAAGGGCAGCACTGCTGGCTTGTCACTCTTCTAGCCTGCTTTTACCAGACATGCTTGACAGCTTAACAAAATGTGCCATAATCTGCACTAAAAGCTGAAAGTGTGCTTTCTGCTTACTCTGGGCCAAATTGCCTGCTCTGTATGCTAGAAAGCTCTATTAATTTCAAGAGGATTGCATGGGATGTAAATACCGGCAGCTCATGATTTTCAGTCTCCAGTGTACTAAATTTTAAGTGTAGCTGAAGTCTGGAATGGAGGTCACTGGCATTACATGCCTTCATTAGCAGTAAATGTGTGTGCCAAAGACGAGGGCATAAGGCATTTGTTTTAAATGCTGGGTCTTAACATTAGCAATCACATAAATAATTCAAGTGTTGTGAATTCTGGACCTAAGTTTAATGTTTGAAACTACAGTTCAGCCTTGGAATTGAGCACCACTTTTGACACGTAGGCCATAATTTTTCTATGGCTGTGGTGTATTTAGAGATATTGCCTGAAAATAAAGTCCTGGCATATTTAGACACACTTTGCATAGGCAGTATTTGATCCCAAAGCCCTGAAAAGCTAAATAGATCCGAAGTGTGTGTCAGATGTTCTTCCCTCCCCCTGCTTTGCCATTCCTGGGGGCCTTGTGGATGAGGGAAATTGAGGTATTTGTCTTTCCAGTACACAGGGGTGGTGGCTGAAAGCACTAAGCGAAGCTGTGCAGTGCGAGGGCTTATGCTGTGCTCTTTGAGAGTCCGGGACGTCTACATGTTGCAGTGCATTTCTTAATGCTAGGTCAGCTGGGGTATGGTGCTGAGTTGAAGATGTTCTTTCTTTTATCAGGGACAAATAATCTTGCAGATACCCCTGTGCCATGGTTAGCTTTCTGGACCTTGCTTGTCTGTTAAATTAGTGATTCTGCATATTGAAGGTGGTCTGATTCCCTGTTAACTTAGGCCTCTGAAGTAAGGAAGATAAAAAACCAAACAACTGCTTTCTCTTGCAGTTCCATTCCAAAACAAAAGTTGTGGATCTGGCTGATACTAGCTTCTAAATTTACTTTAAAAGAAATCACAGTGCCTTTCTCCCAAGCTTTCACAGAGCAACGGTTCATATTCTTTAGCATCTTTCTGCTTCGACTATTTTTTAAATGAAGACCAAACCAATGTACGCAGCTGTTGAAACATGTAGTTTCCTGTTGTATCCATCCTTAAGTCTGCCCTGTGCATTTTTCATTGTCTATTTTGTTTGAGGATAGCTCGGCATGACAAGTGCATCTTTGCCAGTCAGAATTTGCTAACGGCCAGGGATGGCTTGCTCTGGGGGACTCTTGAGTGGTTTGGGGTTCATCAATCCCTCTGAGGTTCATCCTTCCAGTACAGGATAGCACAGCTGCTTCTGAAACAGCCCGACTGGAGTCTGTGAGGATTCAGTTGAACTGTCCCTGCCACAGGAGTGGAACAGTTGCTCCAGGAAAGGAGGTTGTTGGAAGCTACTACACCCATGCTACTCATGAATCTGAGTCACAGGTACTTTAGAAATTAATATTTAGTGTTCATACTCGTAGCTAGCTCTTTTTAAACCTGTTCGTGAGGGGGTGACTGTATTTTCCTAAGACTTTTTTCTTCAGAACCTGTTTATACAAAGAAACATAAGACTCCTAACATTCGAAAAAAGCAAATTAGATTTATGTGAAAGAGTTCAATGAACAGCATTTTGAATTGGATCCATAAATGGCTTTTTAATTAAATGAGTATAGTCATTTCGTAGAGGCAGTTCTTATTAGTGTGGCAATACTGAGATGACCATTTCCTTCTAATTGCATTGTGTATTTATATAAGAAGCTCTGGTTTAGTTTTGATTTGAATAGATGGATAAGTGCTTGTGTCTTGACACCTAGTGCACATAGAAAAGGTAGAATAGCTGTAGCTTCTAAATGAAGCTGTTATATATTCAGTAAAACTAATGACAGTTGTTTACTGTAGCATGTCTTAGCTGGTGCATGTGCACATTGCAGTGTGTACCTGTTGTGCTGTATACATCAAGCTAGCTGTTTAGAATTGCTTTACCCAGCAAAGTGAATTTTATAAAATCCCACTGAGTTCCCACTGTAAAGGAGATGAGGCATGTTTTCTGGTGCACACGAGAGGCTTTAGGGGACTGTAATTTCCACCAGAATTCAGAAAAAAATACTTTTCCTCACAACCTTTTCTGTCTTTCCCCTACTTTTCCAGATGTAATATATAGCTGTTATATCTTTTCCTTTACTGCTTTAACAGAATCATAATTCTGTTTTCAGAAAATGAAAATTCCATCTTTCTGAGTGTGTCTTTCTGTTCTGTATTTTAATACTCAAAGAAAGGAAATTGCCAGAGAGAAGTACTGACCCTCCTTGGATCAGAAATTATGAACAAGTGATTTTATAAAAGGATAAACTGTTGAGAGACTGAAAATGCATGCGGAGCTCTGCCTTCAGCACCCCAAAGTCAATTAATACCACATTGTTTATGTGATTTAATCCTCTTTCAGAAGGAGAGGTCCAATACTGGTCACTGAATTACCTCAGTAGGTTGTAACAAGTTCTTTAAATGCTGGTGGATGTTGCTAATGTTCAGAAATTTACATCTGGATTCAGTGTTTCCCTGTTAGCCATCTAAACACAGCCTCCAGTGGGTGAGTGGTTCAAACAGCTATAGCTGTGAAGCTTCTCTGTTTTAATGACACAGCTGCAGAAGTGCTTTTATAGAAAGAACTAAAAATGTCAAAGGACAATTTAAAAATGCTAATTAAGTTTCATTCTTTGTGGACAACGTTGTTAATCACAGAAACCCTTGGTGTTCTCTGTGTCACGTCATATTGAACAACAATTCAGTCCCACTCCTAAGTGTCACTTCAACTTATTCTATTCAATCTTTCAGTGAAAAAAAAAAAATAATAATCTTGGTTCTTTGGTCAGAAGCTTTTTGTCATACACCCAACATGCCATTTTGTCCCATCTTGCATCGCAAAACCAGACAAGATGTGCTTTATTCTAGATAACCTTGAGAAATTCTAGGCTAATTAGTAGGAGATCCAAAAAATTAAGAGTTGAAAATCATGTACATAATCCATGGCTGCTTCATAGTAATGAAGAAATAGTTGTTCAGATGGTGATTTCTTCACTTCTTTGCCATAGGCACCACCAAGTTAGACAGGATTGCTGTACAACATGATAGCAGCAGCAGTCTCCCTACCTACTGAGCATGAGTGACTAGGGCTGCATTCCTACCAACTTTGTGTGCATGTAAGTGAAGACATTCAGCTGTTCCCTGTCTTCAGGAAAAGGAGAGTGTGATTTCACACCGCCTTCCTCCACGTGCTTATCAGTGTCTTGGTTTGGGAACGCTGTCTCTTTGTCTGTAGTATCTTGGTGATCAACAGACAGTAGAGGAGGGGGAAGGAGAAGAAGGCTAGAGGAGAACATTCTGTTTACCTTTTCCTTTTTCTTTCAGTCTTCCTAATCCTTTTACTGCTTTTTCAGTGCCACTCAATGGGTCTTGGCATCTCTTCTCACAGTATGTGGGTAACACATCCCTTCCTGTGACCTCACAGGTATGCCTGGCCTTTCTGAGTGATACACTGATTGCTTTCGTCATCAACCACATATTGTGTATGTCCACCACATTTTCACGCTGTTGGCCTCGATAGTGGCACTTAATGTAGTGCAGACCTTTACACTGTGCTAACGATTCTTAAATTACTTTGAATATGTTTAACTTTGCTCTTTAGATCACCTCCATGAGCTCTGAACTAGGCCTGGATGAGCTTTTTGACACATACAGTAGCTTGCTGATACATCCACTTGGTTTTGCTTATAGCAGTATTGCTTTCTAGTGTTTTCCCTCTAATTATTTCCATTACTGTGAGCCAATGTACATTATTTCTCTCAGCTGTCAACCCCTTTTATCCCAATAACTCTAATAGCATTTCTTTCTTTTCTTTTTGTTGAAGTTGCAGGTTAAAGCATGCTTACTTTGTTCTTACCAAATAAGGGAAGATGTTAACAAGACTTCCAGTGTGTGCATATGTATCCTGAAGACATTTTACACAGATACTTTAAAGCTGTCTAAGGGATAAGTGGAACAAGTTTTGGGGAACACTGAACTTTGTTTAAAAAAGAAACCAAACCCCACTACCAATGAAAAGAAAACACACCAAAACCTCAACCAACAAAAACCCCACACTTTGAATTGTTCTTTAGTATATATTCAGGCTTTCATTCATTTTTATATAAAAAGATAAGTGTACAGCATGGCATTTGTGTTAGGAATTTTCAGACCAGAGTAGAGCAATAATTGCTTTTGCACACAAGTGTCTGCCTCTCCAAAGCACTGTACATTTATTTCTAAAAGGCTTTAGGTAGAGAGAGGCAATGAGACCAAAGCTGTAGCACACAACAGGAGCCTGCTGCTTCAGTCTGATGCCTGGTGCCATCAAAAAGGAGAACAATGGCAGGAGCAGAGAGTGGAGGAGGAGTGTGAGTATATGACTAAATTAAGTCAAGCCCTTTGTCCTATCCTGCTTGTCTAGGAATTGCACAGTAGCCACAGAAGCTGTAACATCTGCAGTCGATCTAAGGCCTGCCTGTCTTATCTAACTTCTTTACAACCATTTATTTATTTTATATAGTACTTATCACTGTGACACTCAGACTGTAAAGGTGCTTCAGCAGATAGTTTCCAAAACGTTGTGCATCTGCACAAACTTACTCAACACTGCAAATTAACTGCTTTTGTAATACCATGACACACAGTATGAACTGTGATGTTTTTCTTGCTGGTAAATGCTGTTAGACAAGCCATTTCTGTTGCATTTCTTTGAGTGAAATACAAAAGGATAGATGTTTACCAAGAATTCAAAACACTATTTTACAGAAGTCCTCATAGTGCCCAAAAGGAGAAGCACTTGTGATTCCATTGTCAGTCAGTGCAGGCAGCGCCGGAATGTCCCACATAGAATTTTACAGGGCTTCAGGAGGCATTAGCTGTACTAATTCAGTAATGCTGCTCTGATAATCCAAGTCTTTGTTTCCTTTCAGTTAATAAGATGGAGATTATTGCTGGTGGGGGTTTTCCCTTCTGTTTATATGTAGTCTTTTGCTTTGGGTTTTTTTTTTGTTTTCCCCCTACCTTTCAGTTTTTCTGCTCTATGTCAGTTTAAAGTTTGATACCTCAAAATGAGCCATGTCAAATCAATGTATGACTTGGAAATTTTACTCTTCTTATCAATGCTTCTATATAATGGTTTTTGACATGCATATAACAGCCCTCGTGCTTCAAGGGAAACACAAATGCTAACAAACAGCTGCCAATCGTGTGGTTGCTCATGCCTACCCAGTACTTCAGTGGGATTTCAGTACTCAGATACTGCAGGGCAAGTTTCAGTGAATATCTCTGTCCTTAAGAGAACACTAGTAGAAGAAAGATGCTACATTAAGTGCCATGTGCAATTCTAGTGGATGAAGTTGTATCACTTAAAACGTGTTTTCCATTCAGGAATGCAGGGCTTGCTTCTGTACTTCTTCCTCTTTTGAGACAAACACAGTCCAGAGTGGAATTTAAGTGCTGCAGCTGGATGGAAACAGCTTTCTATTATCTTGTGTCTGTAAAGGGCCTATGAACCTGTTTTTTTGCTAGGGATTTCTGTGTCCTGTTGTAAAACTAGGGCTGCTGTATGAATTTCACGTGCTTTTTTGATAGCTTTTGTTCATCACTCACCTTATGGGATGATCACAGGTCTGTCACTGTACTAGAGACCTCATCAAGATTGCAGTCATAGGTCTTTCAAGGTTAGTTGCAGTTAACTTGCTTACTGAGCCAAGTGAAAGCATGTAGTCTTTGAGGAAGTTAAAATCTCTCAGCATACTTATCCCTTCCTCAGGAGACTGGCTGCTTCCTCCCCGTGTGATGTACGCAAATTACATAAAGTGAGAGGGACAAGAATGGTGTTACTAAACTTTGATATTTCCCGCAGCTCTGCCATCTTCATCAAACTCAGACCAGACTATTTGCTATTAAAAATAGTTCAATTGAAAATATGTCTGGTTTTTCACCACTGTGTTCAAAATTTAGCCCTTTTTCATTTGTTCATTTTTTTGACTGTCCATAGATCCTTCAGAAATTGTTTCTTTGTGTTTATAGAAGAAACTAATAATAAATTACACTTCAGAAAAAAAATGGAAAAAAGCTAGTGCAGTAAAGAACTTCATAGTAGTTCACTACTAACGTTTGTTACAAAAATGTTTTTTGCAACTTTTTGTTTGTTGTCCACTTTTGGGGACAAATTTTTGAAAGCTATCTGAATAGAAGGCTTTTAATTAACAAATTTTTCTTCAATCTACTGCCATTCACAACTGGGACCTCAGAGTTTTATCAGCTTTAATTAAATGTTCTCAACACCTCCATAAGATAGCAAGGCATGATAGTGAATATATTGAATATGGGATTTCCAAAATCCCACTTTGCTGATCTAGCTCTCCTCTCACTGAAGTTGGCAATTACCATTCTCAATGACTTGAGTCAGAGCACCTGGAATTCAAAACTGAATGGTTTGGGTCTAGATTAGCTAGTTAGCCTGTTATCAGATGAATTTGTCTGTTGCAGTACAAAAAGTGTGAACTCTGAAATGTTGTAACTCTAGCATCACCTGTGACTTTCTTCAATTTTTTGTTTCTGTTTCAGCTGAAAGTAAAGAGTCCTGTAGGCATTCAGTGGTAAACAGTTTTACACTGCCCAGCATCCTTGGCTTTCAGACAAGTGCTGAAAATTACTTAGATGCTAATAAAATAAATTTGGAAAGCTAGGAAATTGTGAGGGGAAACCGATAACTTACTTGCCTAATTCCACTCTTCTGTCAGATTTTAAGTGTGGATCCCTACAATTTTGTCCTGTGATCTGACTGGCTTGTTTTCAAGCTTCTGAGCCAGCTATGCTTGTCCTGGAGCTTTTAATGTGTGGCATTTCTCTGTGTCAGGCACTAGGTGTCACATTAAAATAACACTGTTATATGTTTTGAATTGAATAGAAATACAAACTAAAATTATGCTAAAGACACTTTAAAATTGAATTAATGTATTTGTTATGAGACACAGAAATTACAGAGAATGAAATGCTAGGTATTTTGTTATGGTATTTAAAAACAATAAAGGAAAAAAAAAAACACACCAAAATAAAATCAAGATGAAGCATTAAATCTATGTTGGAGTAGATAATGCACTCTAGCCTGGCATGTAGGACTGCTCCAAGAGGCTGTGTTTGGAACCTGATGGTCTTGGTGACCTCATTGTAGAGAAAATGTTGCAAAATGGAAAAAGCAGTAGTGAGGGTAAGCTGGTCTTACTTAGATAAAGATGTACAAACTTACAGTAAAGGAGCCAAATTTTGGGGGGACATTAAAAGAAAGGCTTGTGAATGAAAAGGTATGGTGCTTATCATTGGTCCTCCGTGCCTACTGCAGTGCTTCTTCACTTGAGGTGTGTATCCTGGTGATAGGCCCATGTTGCCTTGTTAGTAGAGCACCAGGAGGGAGTTAGATTCTCAGTGGAGATCACTTCTGCTGATGTTCAGGAAACAATAGATTGAGTATGGGAGAAGAGAGCTGAGGCCAAGGGCAATGACCTCTTGAAATCTGTAAAACCCAGCTAGCAATGTGTGGGAAGAAGGGGAATTGTTTAACAAAACAGGCACTCATATTACTTCCTTCTACTTTTCACAGTGGGGAAGTTTTCAGTCATCTGAAGTACTGGCATGTGTACAGAGGGGGTTTTATTTGGCTTTCCTTGCCCTAAATTGCTTGTTCTGATGGATAATGATGCTGTAAGATGATTAGTAGTATTAATGATTTCTTGAAAGATCCCTTAAGCCTGACTTTATTGAGAATGCATCCATCATGGATATTAGCATTCTGCAGTATAGAAGAATCTGCTGTGGAACGGCCCGAGGTTAACAGTATCATTAGGGACAAAATACAAGCATAACCCTTTTTTGTACACTTAACAACACAGAGCTTGTTAAGTTGTGATTTGTAGGTCACTAATAGTTAATGGAGAGCTAACTCTTCCTGTAAGATCAGCTCCTCCTTATTTTCAGCAACAGTGCTACATACATAGAACTGTGTTTATTTTAGATACTTTCTTTACATTGCTACACAAGCAGCTGCTGTGTATGTAGCCCTGTCATCTGATCATCTGTAAGAGGAGTGACTGAAGGATTGTGAAAGAAGAAAAGGAACAGAATTGTTCCTCATATACAACAGCTGGGTCCAGAAGGGGAAGCTTTCCACTAAAAATGTGCACTGTGCTTTGAAAAAATTACTAAAAGCCTTAATCTAATCCTAGTCAAAGATCAAGCTCTTAATCTTTCTGACAGTGGGAGCTGACTAATCATTTGAATAAAATTTAAAGCCACTGAAGCACTGCGAGTAGTTTGGAAGGGTTTTATTTTGTTTTGGCTGTTCTTGATTGTCCTGAAAAGCTCCCCTGCTCATTTCCCTTTTCTTAAGTAATATTGTTTTTCCTTGATTTGATCAATAATTTAATTATTTTTTCCTAAGTCAGGTCTGTTTTGCCAGTGATGGTAATTGCTGAGTGTTCTCCTGGTCATTATCTTGATCAACAAGCCTTTTGTTGTGATTTCTCTCCCCTGTCCAGCTTGAAGAGTGACAGAGTGGCTCTTGTTGGCACCTGGTGTCCAGCCAGGGTCAACCCATCACAGAGCTGTGCTGGACAGTGTGCTGTGGGCTGGCTGATATTCTCAGTAAATTATGGCCCTATTTTGTACTAGCTATAGGGAGAAACAAAACTGAAATGCAAGCCCACTCTGAAAGTTTCCTGAACTCTGAATCATTTCTAGAAGATTTATGAAAAATTCTTCAGAAGGAGAATGTGCTGTAGATACCTTAAGGGAATGGCTAACAGCTTGTCACAAATCTCTCTCCAGAGTGAGTGCTCATTTGACCTAGGCAGTAGAAAAAGGCTACAGGCAACTTTAGGGTATTCATTACCATTTTACTTTCATAGACTGGATGATGCAATTCTTTGGGAGTTGAATCCAGGTATCTCTCAGTCTACCTACACTTGCAGCAATCAAGTTTTAAAATAAGGCTGTATTGCGGGAGAGATGAAGATGAACCCACCTAAGTCTGTAAATGTTCCACCTCTTCATAGCACCAAGACGAACCATTGATCAGTCTCTTGTACCCTTAGGAAACAAGTCATTCCTTCTGCAAGTATGTGTGGAGCGTAGGATTTATATTCTTATAGAAGCTGAAATCCTATATCTGAATAGGTGGATGCATCTGCTTGAGACATGGGTAACAGAGCACAGAATTAGCAGGAGCACAGGTGAGCAGGGATGCTCTGCACTTTGTGCAATACAGCCAGCAAGACTTGTTTCTTTAGAGAGCAGAAAGATGATGACTACAATTACTGAGGGAGATTGTATCACTTCATAATTAATGTTTCTGATAGCTCATGTACAAGTATCATAGTGTCTGTTGTAACTGAGGATAGTTGGTGCAAGTTGTAGTGAGTTTAAATAGTGCTTTATTCAGGGTGGTGTACGGTAATTACATTATTTCATCTTATTTGAGACTGAAAGCATTTCAGTTTCAACAAACCCCTGTTCTTCAAAGAACCACACCCCCTCTGGTTTATGTGAATCTTTTTTGACTGCTAGGAACCAGAAATGTATTAGCAGCACATGGCAAACATTTTGTATCTTACTTGAAATGTCCTAGCAGGCTTCAGGCTTGGCACTGCTCTTACTGTGTCTCCCAGTAAGAATAGAAAGTACTTGTTGATACCTACCAGAAGGATGCTAGAGGTACAGTTGGTGGTGGAGAATGAGTTCTGCACTTTGTGGAGACTCTACTGCTTGTTGTCCTTTGTACCTGCACAGTTTGTTGAAAGAGCAGATGGAAAATATTGAATGGGAATAGTAGGCGTTTGCAAAGCGTAAGTGATGCACGTTGCAGTGCTGAGAAGTCATGTGTTTCTGTTTTTCTAATTCTTGCTGAAACAAGTAGAATGATGGAATTGCAATTTATTTCTCTCTGTTCATCTCAGAAATTGATTCATCCCAAAATATGTTTTGCAAAGATGGATCTCTAGCTCAGGTGTATGTGAGAGGAGAAGAAATTGCAAAGTATGTATGTTAAGATTCCTTTGTAATAGGAAATAGTGGAAACAGGTTTCTAAAAATGCAGATAGGAGTGTAGCTTTTTAAATTACTTTAAAGAACATGTCAGATAACTTCAGATCTCCCATTGAAAAAGCACATAGGAGTTGGACAATTTAAATTGTATGGTGTAAAGATGTGTAATTATAGACATCAAAATATCTTTGTAAACTTGGCTGTAGGTCTCAAACTTTATTACTGATGTGGTTTAATTTTACTCTTTTCTTGCCAAAGTAAATAGCTTCCCAGGTTTTTGGAAGAGGACTAGAAAATAGCTCGAGTTGAGTATTTCTAAGGTGTCTTAGCAGATTTACTACATCTTTCCTTAGATATGTGGAACCTTTTTCTTTTCTCCACTGCTAAGGCACTTTTTACAGTTACTGTCAGCATTCCCAGTTGAACTGAATAATTTACCCTTTTAAACTGACAGCAGCTGTCATTATGAAAATTGCAGGGCCACGTTTGACAGTATTCACACAAGGGGAGAACTTAAACTTTTAACAGGCTTCGAGAAAGCCCAGACTTTTCAGCACATCTTGTCAGTCAGTGCATGAGCTCATCTCTTCCTTGTGAAAAGTTGGCAGATTAGAAGATTATATCTGACAGATCTGAAACCGCACTGATGACATTCCCCAACAATAATACCTCTTTGGGGGGGGGGGAGAGGGCAAAATGGTATAATGAAAGAAGTGTGGTTAAACGTTGGGTAAGCACTTTACAAATTGAAGAATGCTCAGTGTTCGTGGCTGTTCATAATTCCATCCTTTTTGGTGGGCTAAATGTTCACAGTTCTTAGTTATCCAGAGATTTACTGCTCTCTGCCAGAAAAAGTAGTTGAAAAAGTTGTGTCCTTTCATGTTCGTTAGTAGCCGGTATTTTGACATCAAGGATTAATGGTGGCACGTGTCTAAGGCAAGTGTATCGCAGCAGTAGGTACGTCTGGCATTTTCATTGTCTGACACTGTGAAACAGTTGCTTAGCAAGTGAAGTCTTTACACTGGCAGAGGATGTGTGACTGCAGTGCCTGGCCGTCCTAGTTGGTTGCACTTTGGGTTTTTTCCACATTTGGTGAGGTTTGTGTCACAAATACTCTTTTCTGCTAGGATTTTATTGAATTGGTTTACTGAAGGCTGGAATAGTTTCGTTTTGTCTGTCATAAGGATGGGGTGGTGAGGAGGACCAAGACCTGCAGAAGGTTTCTCCTCTCTGCTGTGCTTGTGTTTTCCAGTCTAAAATACAAAACATGGCCTCAACTGAGTAACACAAGTGCAAGTGAGAGGCACAAATTACTTTAGCATTCTTGTCAGCATCTTTACAGTTTATCCTTTACTGTGTCATCTTGTTTCTTTTAATCTATCTAGCTTTTTTTCCCTTTCTCAGTCAACAGAAGTACTATTTTATTATCACTGCTTACTGTTTAAGAGCACATCAGGAAAAAAAATGTTTTCTGACCATGTTCATGCTCGGGAATGAAAAGACAGCCATTTAGAAATGTGACAAGTATTTGTGTCTTGTCTTGAAATATTCCTGTAGTAACTCCCTTTCTAACAAATCCAGTACTACCTCTCATTGTTTTGCTGCCATGCCCAGTATCATCCTTCTCAAACAATAAATGATTAAGGGATGTTTATGTTGAGGATGTTCCATCTTGGACTTTCTATTTGTTATTTCAGAGCTTAAAGAAAAAAAATCAATTGTACGGTTTCCAAGTCGGGTGAGCCATGTTTGAAAGCATGGAACACTGCTGTACAAGCAGTGTCCATTGGACCCACACTAAGAAGTGCATTTGAGCTCATTTTGAGATCCCCAAATGATGTACAGGGAGGGAAGGGCACAAAATCCATAGCACCCCTTCTGCTTTGAGCTACAGCAGTCATGGGGAAGGGTTGTATGCATCTGAAAATTCAAAATGCCATTGCAGCTCAGCTGCTCCCACATACTAGCAGCAGGCTAAAATAACTATCCATACTGCTTCAAATGTAGTAACTAGTATTTTAGAAGGTGGAGCCAAGGCTTTCTCTACTGCCAAGATGGAGTGAGATAGAGAAGTTGACTCTGCTTTGTCCTGTTTGTGCAGGTCTCTGGTAGTTCTCTGTTTTGTTCTGTACCTGGCAGACCACAGACTGACTTTAATCCACTCCTCCATCCCCAAGTACTATGAATGTGCAGTCTAATAGCTGGCATGCTCTGCAGGCTATGACCATTTGTTGCAAGGACAGGTTAGAATTAGCTGGTTTATTTGCTTTTCTTGTGAAATATATTTACACCTTCAACTGAACATGAACCAAATATGTTTTATTTTGATGGAGCAAACTAAAAGAAAAAAAAAAAATCCCACTTAATCAGATGGATGTTCTCATATAATATAAATGCTGAAATGGAGTGTAAATGCTGAAACCAAATCATTTCATCTCAGCAAAACCAAATGTCTGAATATTCTCAGAATGAAATGGAAAACTTCAAAAGATTTTTACTTACAAAGTTGCTCTGCCAGTACAGACACGTTTCCATGTAATGTTTCCATTCCAGTTTTAATGGAATTTTACATTCTGAGAGAAGACTGCTCACTGAAACGTGTGCTCATCCTCCCTCAGTAGCGGTGGCTCTTAAGAGCCTGGATGGACCATTTTTTATATTTTTTCCTTTCAAATGCGTAGTGTAAAACCCAAACTGCCACCTTCAGTTTCACAGCTCCAGAAGAAAATAAGTCTTTTCAATAATTAAGAGGAGTAAAAAAGGTGCTCAAGGTCTGTGTGCTCTGTATCAGGCAGTAATGAAACCAGTTATGGTGATGGTTTTGCTGACTATCTCCGTAATTACCTTTTTCTCATGAGACAGAAGAAACTACCTGATCATATCATGGCTGCTTCCCGTAACCATCAGCCTTCATCTCATTGTGGTGACTGGAAGAGGAAGGTTTCTCATCCTCCAAGATGTTATTAATCTATCAGTTTTCCTAATTCTTTATAAAAATAAAAAAGTAAATTAAAAAAAAACCCTTATTTGGTGCAGAGTGTTTATAAAGTGCAAAACTCATCAATTATTCAAGTAATTTTTGCACATTTGAAGTCAGAGACATTATGTGGGTTCCTTTCTTTCAAGAGGAATTGAAAAGAGAATTAGGATGAGTAGAACATCCTGCTGAGCTTGTGGTTTAGCCTGTTGAGGTTTGTTGTGTGTGTTCTTCCCCACTCCCCTCTGCAGGTGTCAATAATAGGGTGACTGGTTACAAACAGACAAAACTGTACTTAAATCCAAGGGATTTAGTCTCAGTGTACCTGATGCTTGACCCAGTGGGCACAGCACAAAACAGGGGCACAACAGATAATAACTGTATTTCCTGCTCAGGTTGAATTTTGCTTGATCATCAGGAGTTTTCGTCTTCTCCTGTTGTAAAGGTCCTAAAGGAATAACTGGGTGCTTGGCAACAATATTGATGAGGGCTTCACAGTTCCCTCCTCTGACAGGCTCTGTGTTTCACCTGTGTCCCCAGAAAGTGCAGAGCAACAGCTGTGGCTGGTGTCATTGTGGTGAATCTTCTGTATTTCATACATTCAGGTGGGAAGCATCATGTAACAGACCCTTGTTTCAGATCCTGTGAAAGCACCTCCCTAACAAGAATAGCTGGGAGGTTGGTTTCACTGTCCAGAATATTGTTTAAGAATAATTTGTAATGAGGACAGTTATTTTGGTGTTCATACCTACTTGGGATTTACTGTAACCAGAGAAGATGGCTATTATGGTAGTATTTGGACAGAGCTGTGAGCAGAATAGCTAGTGTCTGGCTGGGAACAGGTTGAGCAAGTGTAGGTCCAGTAAATTAGTTGGTCTGGACAGAATCCAAAGCAGGTAACTCTTACCTACTACAACCATTGTAAATGAGTAGCTGTTAAGAACAATTTATGTTGCTATCATAAAGTGATGAGGGTGCTCAGTATGTTGCATTATCCAGCTGCACTGGACTTGAAATGATTAAGATCATGTTAAGTATTTTAGACCTACTGCAGCAACTCGAGTGGCTCTGTCTAGGATAATTGTGTTTGTTTCTTTATGTTAAATTTACAATCACTTTTATGCCTTCTCCCTATGTGCTTGCAGATTTTACATGGTAATTTGCAAAATAACCCTGATTGCTCTTTCAAAACTCCTTTCAGCATGCTGTCTGCAAAAAAAGTCTAAAATGGCATTTGGACAGTGCTTAGAGCTGACAGTTAATCCTGCAGACTACTGCTCCTTCACCAGTATTCATGTTTTCTGTCTTCTCCAGTCTCATCATTAGCTTGAAAAAATCTTTGTGTCAGGAATGTTCTTTTTTGGTGGTGTATTACCAAAAGTTACTTGGATTGCCTTGTAACTGTTGTTGCAATATTTATGGTCATTTGCTAAATGCTGTAAATTGTTCACATTTATTTATAAGTAATCAAATAAATGTGTCTGATCTTTTTCTATAGGTTAAGTCAAGTGACAGCTGCAGCCTGTCCTGCTGCTGTAACCACTGCATTCTAGTCTCCCTTTCCACCCTGATTTACAAAGAGAAAATGTTCTCTTCAGAATTCTACTAGTGTATTGTACAATATGACAGTCCCTTTGGCCCTCTGAGTGATGAATGGCTCTACTTAGACTGTATTGTATTTGGTTTAATTTCAGTGGACACACATGATTCATTTGATTTTGTGCTGCAGAGACCCTGCAGCACGTAAGGTAGCTGAGAGTTTCATTTTGGCAACTTGGTAATTGCCTGCCCTTGGTATGGTTATTGTAGTATTGGCCCATGTCAGTTTGCAGGGAGAGGGAATGTTGGGGAGGAAATCATGAGTGTGACTGAAATGAAAATGTAGGATTTTCAAAATAAATAAAAAAGACAACAACCATAAAACGGAGCAGGATTTTCAAAAGATTCCCACCTTTGATGAGGCCAGAAAGGAGCTCCAGAAACCAGCAGTCACTAACCTTGCTAGCTCTAGTGCTAGATGCTGAATTTTTCTAAAAATCTAGCTTCCAGTATTTTGCTGGAGTTATTTCATTTTGATATGTAGGGATTTCTGCTGTTTTTTTTACTTGGTGTGTATGTCATGAATGGGTTTTGTTGTTGTTGTTTTTAAACCAGATCCAGGAATTCCAGACCCAGGAATTTTACTTTCCCTGCTAGCCTTCAGTCCCTCCCTTCTCCTGCCAAACCTCTGATTTGTTTTATTTTTCTCCTGTTCCTGTCTGGCAAACTGACTCCAGATGCTTATGTTTCTGGTTCTGCTTAACTGACAGGGTAAGCCCAAATATGTGGTAGTTTACATGTGTAAAGATAATATGATGACAAAAAATCAATCTTGGTAATAAAATTGACTGGGTTTTTTACTTACTCTTTTACACAACTGAAGCCCATATTATCTGCATTAGGGTAGTTTTACGGCCTAATTTTTTACTGGAGTGTAAACCAGCATTAATCGTGTGGGGAGGGGCGAAGGTATCAAGCATGAATCCCATAAACCTCAAACGGTTTTTTGTGCATCTAACGACTTAGAGATGATGAAGTGCTGGCAAATTATAAGAAATTTTGTACTGCACTTTTCAGTCATCTCAAAAAACAATTGCTGAACCTCACCTTGCATTATTCAATAAAAATATCATGAAGGATATTTTTGAAGGAAAAGAGTTTAACATCTGAAGGTCTTCTGGCTCAGCACTCCTGTAAAAACATTCATAAGGTTATGTGACATTTTTGGGCTCACAGAATCATTTTGGTTGGAAAAGACCTTTAAGATCGTCAACTGCAACCGTTAACTCAGCACTGCCATGACCCCCACTAAATGAGGTCCCTACATTTGCTAATCATATCTCTTGTAAGGCTGCTGGTGGGTTTTTTTGGCTCTTTTGAATGCAATGTGCTTTGTTTGCATATCAAAATAAGTTATCACTTGATGACTTTGCCACTGTTAAGGGCTTGAGAGGAATTACAGCAAGGATTCTGATGCTGAGTTGTCTGTAGTGAAAGAATTACAGAATCATAGAATGGTTGGGCTGGAAGGGACCTTAAAGATCATCTAGTTCCAACCCCCCTGCTGTGGACAGGAATGCTCTCTTGTACTGGAAGTAATTTTTCTCATTACAACAGCCATTTACTTTCAAGAGCTGTGTTTCATCTCATATTTGCACACTCTGTTTCTGCCTTTTCAGTGTCTGGCATTAGACCTTATTACTCATTGGGCACCCTTTTCATGGTGAACTTAATGGACACAAGTGAATTTCATGGAAAGAAGCAAGCCCTGATTTTCCCTGTTGGAGCTTAGCCACAAGGGTAGTAGACAGCTTATTTCTGAGCCAGGGCATGAATTGTGTTCTGAGACCAGTTAAGCATTTTCCATCTAATGTGGAGATTGCTGTTAGTTCTTGAGGTGTCCTATTTTCACAGAAAACTAGGGTTAAAAATCACCCCTCTGAGGAAATAAAATAATCTAAGAACTCCGTGACAAATCTTTCTGCATAAGTGTAGGGCTTACCGGTAGGGAAGTTTTGACAAAAGTCAAAACAATACACAGGGGGTAAAGAGCAAGGTGCCTGGGGGAATCTCTGTTTTGAATATGCTATATTTTGCCTTTGGCTGTGTCATTAATTGGATATCAATTGTCGACCAGTATAAGTTTTCAATAGTTAAATGCTGCCTTTGTCTGTGGGGTCAAAAATGAAGTCCTTAAATCAAGAGGGTAATTAATTTTCCTGACAAGCTTTCAAAATGCTCGATTGAGATTTTAGCCCTCATATATATGACTTGACAGTTTGCATTTGCCTTCCCCCACCCTCTCATGAAAACTGCATGCCTTGCTGAATCATGTTGTTAACTTGTACAAATCTCCGTGACACCAAGAAATTGGATTGTGGTCTAATGTGTAATAAAAACTTTGGAAACTACTCCTTCAAATGCTTCCAGAGCTTGGAAATGCAATGTATATATATCTGCTTTATGTGTAAAGTTTCCACATCTTACTGGAAAAGGTCCTTTTTGCTAAAGCCTGTCATTATGCAATGTCCTTAGCTTCAGACCAAATGTTTTTGATGTGATGGTGACAATGATTGCAATCAGAAGCAGTAGGAGAAATTGAGGCCCTGGACAGTAGCTGCAGTTTGGGCCCTTTGCTCTCCTGCCTGCTCACTGAATGGCTTCATAGCTTGATGTGTCTCCTCATTCCTATCACAGCCCTAAAGCACAACTACAGTGGTCGTTCCTTTGCACTGCTCCTCAGCCTTCAGTGAGCTACCTGTCTCTGTGAGCCTGCAGCTCTCAAGTATGGCCACGTGTTTGGGGGTTAACCTGAAAGCCAGTAAAATTATGCTATTGAGTATCAGTAGAAAATCTGGCCTTTAGGAATTTTTTACCTGAATGCTTCTGTTTTGTCATGTATAATTCCCCTTGAGCCAAATCAGTTGACTGACTAATAAATTAATGTGAAAACTGAGACTGAGAAATCAAAAAGATTTGGTTTTAATTCTTCCATTGCCTGTTAATTTCTGTTCATTTCTAGGAAATTACTTACCTTCTGTGTGCAAAATACATCTATTTAGAAAAGGTCAGTGGATCACTCTGTTAAAGGTCTAGAACTGTATAGCCAAGCTTACTGGTTGAATACCAATTTTTATTTCCCTTCTTGCAACTTAGCCTATTATAAGAGTATTCACAGAAACCAGGAATAAAATGGCATAATATGGGCTGAATGCAATGAAGATGGTACCAGTTTTTTATAATGGGTTCAGGATAGTTGGGAGCCAAGTTACATTAGGTATATTGTAAAATAGCCTAATAAAAGTGACTTATTTAATGAGAGTAGGGAATAATTAGGTTGTTTAATTCAGGGAGGGAAATTTCTCTAGAAAATGAATTGTTATTTTTATGTTTCATTATTCATTAAGCATATGACAACAGTTTTTCATTAAGATTCAAAAAAGCATGTCAAAATATGCTATGCAAAAGCATGAGGAAAAAGTGTTCAGATGTTACGATAAGATGGGAACTTGTGTAAAGTAGAAACTGAGAGTCCTACAGAAAATGCCAGGAGGAAGAGAACTGATTTGTACTGAAATCTGATTTCCATGCTGCCTGTCCACAACACTCACAGTAACTCAAGCTTTGATTTTAGCAAAATGGCATTTGAGTTCTGAATGCAACTGGGCAAGTGTCTTAATTTACAGATATAAGATGTGACATGGGGACATCAGCTTTAGATATGGCATGTACTCTGCAGTGATACATAATGTAGTATTCTGCCTGCCTCTGTAAAGGGAGATTCGTGGGAAGAGGTAGGAGCATGTCATGGGTCATTGAAGCAGATGATCTTTTCAGTTACAGGTATTTCACAGCATGTATAGATCCTGAAAGATCAGCATAGAGGCAGGATTGTTGTGTTGGATTGTGCTAGTACCCTCTGCATGGTGGCTTTTGTATGGCAGGAATGACTAAAATTGATAACAGTGGCTTCAGGCAGCTGCTGTCCTGTTTGTCAGCCTGTATGAAAACCTGTAACAGCTCATGCTGTAGTTAAACTACTATAAAACCACAAGAGTCAATATTTTGTCACCTGTGCCAACCACTGAGGTTCACATCTTGCTATTTATAGAAACTGCATCACGGTACACGTGGGTCTTTGTCAAGGTAAGGCTCTTTTGATCTGAGAGCATTGCTGAGGGAGCTAAAGCAGTCCAGTGACTAGAATTGTAAATCAGAATCAAGGCTTTGATCATTGACTTGCTGTGTAATTGTGGCACTTATCTCCCTTTGCTAAAGGTGCCTACTTTTGAAATCCAGGAGTTGGTATTCACGATTGCCAGGCAGAATTGTAAGTCTAAAGAAAAACTAGAAGTCACTAAAACATAACTGCTACCTTCTTCTGCACATTAAAAATGCAATTGAGTGCTGCAAGGAGCAGCTAATACCATTTATCAGTGGTCCCAAATGAAGACCTCATATCCGAAGAGCACTTAACAGAGCAGTGGTAGGAATTCTAAAACTAAGCTGTCTTGGGCAGCAAAGCTTAAGCTCCTGGCTTAGCACACACTGTCCAAATGGCACTGTACAGCACTCAGAATATGCAGCTATTAACTGGTTAACTTAATTTATTTCCTTTCTCCAGGGGGCTCCTGTTTCAATGCCCAGTGAATTGACCAAAGTTCCTTTTCTAATATTTGGCAAGAGTTTGGCAAGAGGAGAATCTAGGATTTAATGCAGCCTGGCACTGACGTGGCAGTGGCCAGATTGGATTCTGAGACTCCCAGGGTTTAGTTTGTTGTCTTGTCTTTCCTAATAGCAGTGGAAACTTAGAGAATTGCAGGAGATGAAATCACTTGGTGAAGTGATTCTTCTGTCAGCTAATCAGTAGATCTGTGAATTAAGACACTCTGTGGTTTGTGGTAGAGTGCTTGCACATTTTTATCCACAAGGCTGGAAGTGCAGCTCATGGCGTGTTACGGCCAAACCACGTGTTACCTCAGTGACATCTTCTTCATAACTGTTTGAAAAAAGTTCTGTTCTGAGGTAGGACTTGATGAGCTGGCACAAGGCAGACGATGTTGAAGATGAATTATTACCAAGTGTTTTTGTTGTTCATGTAGTTTACAGCTGTGCACTCCTGCACAAATGGCACTTGAGGATCATGCTTGGAATGGTTCCCTGTAATTTGCCAGGTGAGTTTTAATGGTCTTCTCAGTGCAGTAAATATCAGTAACATAGATCAAAACTAGTATTATAGTAGAATAAATATGCAAGATAAACATGACTTCTCCCCTTCTGATACCTCAGAATTATCTAGGACTTTATTGTCAGTTTTGATTAACTTTCCTTCCTCCCCCATACACAGATAAGTAATACTGTAGTCATAACAAAATTAGGTGGGTTAATTTCATATTCATATTACAGTTTTACTGCCTAGGACACTTTACATATGTAGACTACATACCTTGCTTTTATTTATTCCTCTTCTGTCCATTTTTGTTCTAAGCCTGTGGCTTTTTAATCTCTCTGATTTTCAAGGAAATAAATCATATGTGACTGTCTGTGTGCACTGCATTTGGTAGCAAGGAGCTGCATTCTCAGTGAGGGACTCTAGAAGTTATTGTTAAACTAAGAGATAAAATAAGATTATTTGGAAAGAGCAGTTGAGTCTTGATGCTTCTGCGGCACATTGCTAAAAATGTCTTCAGAGTGGGCAGAATGACTCAGTATCTTTGCTAAAAGATATGGTATATTTAGGGGTCATGTGCTTTCTTAGTAATGTGTGAGTCGTCACAATCAATCTGACTTGGATCATACATATCTAATTAAAGGACACTGAACAAGCATGTGACTATCAGAAACTGATAGTTTGAAAAGTTGTGTGCACTGTGACCATCTAGCTTTTTTTACTCTGGAATTTCACTGCTGTTGAGTATTGCAGATACCAGTAATGACCATAGTCTTGTGTTTTGAAGGGTTGCTGAAATTCCAACAGAAGTAGATTTTGTCAGTGAGGATGAAGTCTCAGTGGTGTCTGTTAATAACTTTTCCATAGCCATGAGGCACTCCAGCATAGGCTGCCTTTTCACACTCTTGGTTCCTCTCTCAGGTCATTATAGACAGAACGTAGCTGAGGTTGCTTCTTGGAATACCAGGGAAGTAGACGAGTGTAATTTTCCGGTCCTGGTGATGAATTTGTAACATATTTTGTTACATATATAACAAATGTATGTTACATATGTTTGTAACATATACTGTGAGGCAAATGATGCCTTTTTCTATGAATTGCAGAGATATGCTTACCTGTGTTGTAGTTCTGACACTTGCCATTTTGCAGAGGGAAAGACCTGATTTATAATTAGCCTCACAGTGTGGACTCCTGCTGGAATGTAAAGATGTTTAGGAGAAACAGTTTTGTTTGTAGTTTACTGTGATGCAGGCTGCAGATGAATCAGTATAAATTGCTTAGATTTACATGTGATTTGTGAATATAGGCTGTTTTATATATATATATATATATATATATATATAACGGAAGTTACGTGGTGTTATTCTTAGTTTTTACATTACTAGTTCTTAGAAAAATTGAAAACCTTTTGTCTACAAGGGCTGAAACAAGTTCCGATCTTTTTTGTGGAAAGTAACAGGTGTTTTCTTATTCCTCTGGTACAGGAAAATTGTGATTTGAACCAGCAGAATTTCCCTGGGAACGAAATTCCATCTTCTTGGGGCAGCTCTAATACTGGCTGGTATATTTAGTCATATATTCTCTCATCTGTTTTTTATCTCCTGAGTCAAGTCTTGTATCTTGAATGTAGCTGTTCTGGGTCAAGGAATTAAGCTTTCTGATTTGTCCATATAGTATCTGTAGATCCTGATGTGCAAACAGAAGCTGGGATGCTGATGAAATGTAGCTGCTAAATAAGCAGTGCAGGTGTATGATGTAAGTCCTGAGCTAGACTCACATGAAACAACCAATGTAAACAAATTTGTCTGTCTTCTAACTGAAGAAAGACTTCATTCTAAAATTTTGGTTATTCAAAGGGATCCATTACACAGTGAAGCAAAGAAGCAAGCAAATTATTTGTAAGATAAATATTAAGTCTGTGGACATAAACCTCTGCAGATGAAAGCAAGTTTCTCATACAGTGTAGACCTAAGTGCTTTACAGCATAAAGAGATGCAGTTGGTTGGTTGGGGAGAGGAAGTCAGAAAAAAGTAATTAAAAAATCAGGAAAGAAAAGACAGATGATGATACTAAATTAAAGAGAAGGTTTTGTCAGCTCTGTTAAATTCTGAGTTACACCCAATTCTGTTCCATTCTGTCAGCTCATGCGATTGTGATTTGGGAGCCAAAGGGAAATGTAGGAATGTGACTGAGACTTTTGCCTTTTCTCCTGTTCAGTCTCTTCAGTCACAGCCTCTTATCACCTTACCTTTTTCTTCAGTACCAAGTTCAGAGCTTTTACAACAGCACCTTGACTTTCTGACTTTGTCTCCCTCCTTTAACAAAGATCATGACTTCCTTGAAAATTTCTACAATGAGCAGACTTTAAGGGGGCAGCATTGCCAAACAGATCGTTGCTTCCATACCCCTTTCAAAGAAATCTCTTATTTCTGTATGCAAAGGCATACCTAGATCATGGTGTGCAAATCTTTTCTAACCAGTTTTCTCAAGTGTGCATTTAGCAAATCAAGGCATGGATGAGCCCTGCTGTGCTCACATATTCTATTCCCCAGCGACCTCTAATGTTTTCCTCAGCATACAATAGTAGCAGTACCATCTTTCCTACCAATATCTCCATCTCTTCTTGATAAGTGTCCTCCAAAAATATTCTCACTTATGGGGATTGTTACTGTTCCCCGGTGGCAGACTCCCTCTGCGCAGTTTTTGATGTAAAGAATTGGATGATTAAATATTTGACAAGTGCATTCAGCACTGAAATACTAATAAATTGCATTATCTCTTGGGGCAGGGGGTTATTTTTTGTAATTTTAACAGCAGAATAGAACAATGATGGTTTTGGAGGTGTGTGGGCAGAAAAGGTTACAGTCTTGCTGCATGAAAATGCAAGCAAGTCCTTTCTTTTCAGTAAGACTTAATATAATTTGCAACCATTGTTAACTTGTCATACTTCTCCCTTCCCCCAAAAAAAACACCCAAGTGGTTTAAAAATTCAGTGTTGTATATTAGCCACATGATTTTAAAATTCAGATCTTTATCACTGAGCAAATATTAATTCCAGGTTTATTATGGCAAGAAAAATACATTTATAAATTTATATTAAAGGAATTTCTGGTCCTGCTCTCTCATTCCTGGTACAAATTAACTTAATTTGGAATTCGAAGTATAAATCTACTTTCTCCACTCCCATTCTTTCAGTGTGATAACTCTGTTGATTGTTCTGGTCAGGTTTTCTGCTTCTCCCATCACTGTGGTTACCAAACACCTGATGTGTGCAGCAAAGAATTAGCTCTCTCTTGCTGAACTGATGCAGTCCAGCAGAACTAAGCAAGCTCTGTAGGCATGTGTGATCCAAGGAGAAGGCATGTGTATTCTGACTATGGAGCAGCTGAGCTTCCATGTAGTTTACTCTTCAAAGGCAGCATGAGCTGTTGTCTAATTCCTCTGTCCCTGTTTCTACAAGTGCAAAGTGAAATGGAAACGATATAATTTGACTTTGAAACCTGCATCTGCCTTTGTACTGCTGTGAGTCAAAGTGCAAATGAATGCCCATTCTGTCATTAATGTGTCAGTCAACTGGGTTTCCTTTGAAATTGCTATTGACTCCTTCAGTGACCTTGAGAAATTAATGTGGTTTATCGGATTTTCACATTTACAAAACAGAGCAGTGCTTCATCAGGTGCCAAGTTAGCTACTCCATGTGCACTCAAGAACTGTCTTTTACTGAATTACACCAATGGTCTCTAATGTGCTCTCCTACAAAACTGCACTAAAGTTTCAGAAGTGTGAACTCAACCATCCCTTTGTGAGGGTGTGCAGGTCACAGTGTACAGAATAAAATGCAGAATTGGAGTCTAAAAATTGGAACGTGAGAGTGCCAGAAATTAATAGGCACTAGTGATGTGATGGTGTTCATGACATTACGGCAGGCATGATATGCTAAACTGAGTTGTTCAGTTGCATCTCTGAGCATTAATATCTGAGCTGTGTCCAGCAAAAGGCTGTTGCTTGTGTCCAGAAGCCTAAGAAACATCCCCTGGGAACAGTCTGGGTCCATCCCAGTTCCAGGAGCAGCCAGGAGGCCTCCTGCTCTGGGATGTGTTTGCTGCACAGATGCCTGCAAAATAGTCCAACTTAACCTGCTTTTAAGATCCAGCAGAATAAAAGGAATTTCTCCTGATGTTACTGAGAACTGGAAAAAAAAAAAAAAAAAAAGGTTGTCTATCGTTTTATGGCTGCAAATTTTCCAGGAAAGAGATCACAATTACCTAGTGAGGGCAGTACTTTTAAAGGTGGGAAAGTAGATTTTTCTAATATTCCTATGGCTGAGCAGTTCAGCTTCATTTAAAATTAAAAAGTGCTCAACATCTCTTAAAAATCTCTTGGTCAGAACTTACAGGTGAATGCTGGAAAGGCTTTTAGAGGGCTTTGTCACGAGGTGTTTTTAGTTTTCAGTGGTAGTAGTATCCCTATCCACTTAGAGGATCCAACTTCTTACAGGTTCATGCAATGCACAAAGCATCAAATGCTTTTCTGTCAGGATTTTTGAGTTTGAGGTGAGCCTGTTACTCCTCCATTTTTGAGCAGAACAGAGAAAAAGAGATGTGATCTGTAAATCGCTTTGGTAAAATTACTTTCTCACATTGCACTTGAAGTGAAATATAGACCATGTTCTTTATGGAGAAAATAGCTACTCTTTGCTCACCTAAATCATTTTAAAAAGTGAGAATGGCAGCTCTTCACTGTTTTACAACCCTTGTATATGCGATTTGAATTATATTTTAAAGTATCGGTTTAGGTCTGCAGCTAGACTTTCCTGCATATCCTGATCAAGTGTGTATTACAGCTGATTGGTACCTTTTGTTTTGAAGAGACAGAGAGTATCTTGAGCAAACTGAGAGATATTTTTCTTTTGGTGACTGAAGAGTTAATTTGAAAATTTGAGCTCCAAGGTGAAATTTCTCTTTTTGTAGCAGGTGATTTGTTTTGAAACAAACAAGAAACATCACAGACAGGAATTTGGCCCTGCTGATTATACACTATCCTGACCTATTTCATCAGGCCACTGACTTCCACAGGAGCAGGAAATCTCGAATGATTTAGGAACTCGGAGCCTTGTGAAAGTCCCTCTGCCTGTATATTTCACATTAGCTAATCAGTTTGGTATGGGGAGGTAATATTTAAACTAGCAGAAAATCATTAGATGATTTACAAAATGGTGAAAACACGGAATGAGACCGTGAGGCTCCTTTTGGAATAGAAAATGATTTAATTATTCTTTGCTGTTCAAAACATTTGTATTGGTAAAAATTAAAATGATTGTGTCAGGCAGAAAATTGTGTTTCAGGTTAATATTTGCTGTAAATGAACAAATGGCAGAGAGTCAGTTGGTTTCTCTGCTGAACTGAAAAAATTAATTACATTGTGTGGTCTTTTTAATACACAGTAGTTTTTCAGAGCTAATAAGGAAATTCTGTAAGCCTGCTTGTGCTTTATATTTTAATTTATGGAAGTCTGTATCTTTGTCTAGTGGAATTATCCTCTCTTTTCTTTCTCCCCTCAGTTTTAGAATTCGTGTTAGTACGTATTTGCATCTGTGTCAGATACGTGTTGCCACAGTGTCTTATCTTACTGGACAGATGACACTGTGTAGTGTTCTCTGTTTTCTTTGGAGAGCTGGGACTTGTGGCTTTTCCTGCCTGATGTCCTGGGATTGTCTCGTACTTCGTGTGGCTGCCTGTCCCTGTGCAACAGGAGTACAAAATGCACGTTCCTTTGGTTTGCCAGCATTTTGTACTCATTCCACATAGCACAGAAACAACAGAGGGCAATATTAAAACCCTGGCTTCCTAAAAACTTTAAATGCTTGATGGATATGCATGAAGAATTATTTTAAAGAAAAATTAGTTAAAAGTCAGTAGAGTCTGATCATGGCAGTCATAGAAATGAACGAGACTGCACCATACTGAATGCACAGTGAATTCTGCTCTTACCTAAAGAGCTAAACCTGAGGGACATAATTTTGCTGGCATGCAATTGTCCATGGGATAGAGTGCATGCAGGAATTTATAGCTTGCCTAAGGACAGAGTTTGTCTGGCAGTGGTAAAAATAAACTATCAGAAACCTTTCACACACAGCTGTATTTCCGTTTTTTTCTTTCACAAGCTGGTGTCTTACAATTGTTTCTTCAGTAGCACAGTGTTTAGACTCAGGATACTGAGCCAGATAATCAGCTGTCTCTCACAGATTTCTATGTATATTTTCTTAAAGCGAGAAGGAACCTTTACATGATCCAGTTTAGTCTCCTCTATATGAAATATTTCATTTGTTAACCGTGGATGGAGCCCAAAGACCTTTTACAGGCCAGTTCTGACTGCTTGTACCTGAGGATCCAGTCAGTTAATCTCTTCAAAAGGAGATGAAATGGAAGACTCAGGTTTAAACACAGCCACATTAGGGGCCCCCAAAAGCATGTTGATGAGTCAGGGTGTTTCTGTACATACTTTCCTTCCTCCCATGCAGTGGATGGAAGTGGGGAGGGGGGTGTGAGGTTTCCAGCTGCCTGCACTAATCTCACCATTTGGGGTAATCCAGAGGAATGTTAAATGAGTGAAACAGTTACAATCCTGCACATTGTTTGACCTCAGCTCTGTCTCATTTTTGACCACAACAAATCAAGTGCATCCAGTGGGCAGAGGGAGGGAGGAGGGCATAAAAGGCAAACTAGATTAATGTTTGTGTGTTCCCATATGGCTTTCAGGCCTTCATTTTGAATCCCCTTAAGGTGATCAAACTACTCCAGCATAAAAGGGATGAAGATTAAAATGGCTTCTGCCGATTTTGACCTTGTTAGTTTTTATTGTAATATAAGTAAAAGTACTATGTACTCAGTACAGTCTGCTAAACTCTAGTTTTCAGGCTAAAACTGATGATGCTTGAAGGAAAAGATGGATACAAACCGTTTCCCTGGTAAAGGGGGAGAAATTTTAGCCTCCACATGGTACAGGGTATCCAGTTTTACACTGAAAATCTAAATTGCAACACTTGCTGCTAAAATACTCTTTTGGGAAAAGCATGGCCGGGTTATGGGCTGGGATACCAGGATTAATGTCTGTTCGGTGTTGAAATACAGACTTAGAACCACCTGACAGTGTTGTCAACTATAGTTAACTTTGTTTCAAACCTTTAGTTACAATAACCTGTTTTAATCAAAGGAGAATATTCACTTAATTACAGATCTTATATACTGGGCAGCCAGGAATAATGGCATTAATTAAATTTAACCAAGAAAGCAATTTAACTAGCATGCCACACCTATTCTTCACTATTCATTCAGCTGGTTACTGTACAGGCAAGTGTCTAGTCTTAGTCATTCTATAATTTTTTTAAATTCCCTCTCTAGCTGGGGTAGCCTCAACATTAGCTCGATAAGGCATGGTGCAAAGGGGGGTCTAACTCTGCTCGAATAAGGAGGAAGGGTTGGGGGTTTTTAGCTTTGAACTTTATTTTTCCTCCCTGATGATACTATTGTATCAAGCTTTTCACTTTGAAGCATCTTTATCTAACCCCATAGCAAGTCCTACAGGGGATCTTTTTAACCTAGGGACACTACTATAATATTACTTCAATTCTATTTTAACAGCTAGTTACAGAATCATAGTCATAGAATGGTGAAGGTTGGAAGGGACCTTAAAGATCCTCAGGTTCCAACCTCCCTGCTATGAGTAGGGGCACCCCACTCTAGACCATGCTGCACAAGCCTCATCCAGCCTGGTCTCCCTTCCAGGGAGGGGGCTTCCACAACCTTCCTGGGCAACCTATTCCAGTATTACTACCCTCACGGTGAAGAATTTCTTTCTGATATCTAACCTAAATCTCCCCTCTTTCAGTGAAAGTTTTTCTGGTAAAAGTTAACAACTGGGAAAATGGAGTGTTCTCATGCATCCAAGTACTCAGCTGTGTGACATGAGCAACTACATATTTGCTTGCTACCTTTCAACTGAGATTTGTAACATACATACACACACCTAAGGGCTTATATATATGTATATAAGACACAGAAGTACTGAGGAGTATATTATGTGCATTTTAAGTCATGAGTTTCACAGTAGGTGGGAGGATGCTTAATTATGTTCAGGCCTCATAAATCAGTGAGGCCAACCATGTTTTCAGGCATTAAGCCTTTAGCCTGTGCTCAGCCACAAAAACAGAGAATCCTGATGATGATGTAATCTAAATCCATTACTGTTATGCAGAGACAATATCCCCTCAGCAGATTTGTTTAAAACTGGTAATACATTAAAAGCCTTTATATAATGAGAAGGAGTTTAGCACAGAGTTTTTCTATGTGTTCTTTACAAAGTGTTTTATTTGTCATGCAAGTTCCATAAACAGTACTACGTTTGCAATGGAAAAGCAGAGTTTTGCTGAAGTCTCTTCCAATAGGCAGCACCATAAAATTATAGCTACTGTTCTCATTTATTAATCACTGCAGTAATCAATATTAAAAAAAGTTGATTGCTAAGATAAAAGATGCCTTCTGTAATAAAGATTTTATTATAGTAAATGATTAAATGTAGTCTGTTGACAGATTGGTAGTGTTTTCTTCCATCCTTTCCTAGGGCTAATTTTCTGCTAATTTCCTAACCACATAGATCATGTATTATTTCAACTTCAGAAACACCTCTGGCTGCAACCTGCTTTAGGCAATGGAAGTGAAGATGAGTCAACAGTAACTAGCAACTGCTGTGATAACTGTAATCCCAGACCCAGGTATATAGTTTACAAGAGATAAAGATGTATGTAAAAATACATACTGGAGTTGATTTCCTTTACCCTTTAAAAACAGAAAATGGGGAGCTGTGCCTGTCCTGGGGCTTCAGGAGTACAGAACATGCAGACATTTATATTGCTTGGTGTGGGGCCAGACACCTTCTGTGGTTCACCCATCGTTAACTTATCCCTGAGAACCTACACTGAAACTAGAGAAATATCTTTGGTAGATTTCCCTGAGTAATAACATCTCAATTAAAATGGGAAAAAAGTTCTTGACCTATTCTTTTTTAATATCTTAATCATACTAACATCTGTTTGCTAGTAGTTTTCTGAGCTGTGCTATTAACAATTCCTTCTTTGAGACTATCTGGTTATTTACAGTTTGCAAAGTTCTAAAACTAGAAATACATCTTTTTTTGAAGTGTGACTGACAATTATGATTCTTTGTCCAGCTTGTTTGTGCTGCTTGCCAATTGTTAACAGTGTTCAGAATTTTAAATTATATTCTTGTAAACTAATGAGAATGGATAAATGTTTAGTTAAATTTTTACATAGATAGGAATGTGTTTTCTCCTGTATCTTGCCCTATTGATTTTAGCTCAGTAGTAAATATATTCTGTGTTAGTGCTACAGAGTCTAAATCTAAATAGGTACTTCTTCAGTACAGTTCCCAATGCATTTGGCTCAAAGTATGTTTTACACAGCTAAGAATATTAATCTCGTAACATCAGAGACTGTGATGGAACCATTCAGTGGTAGCTATAGCAGCACTGCTTGTGCACAAATCCCTTAATGTTTGCCACTCATCTGATTAATTCCGTAAATACAGTTCAGAGAGTTTTCTGTGACACTTTTTCAAGAAAGCATATGGATTTTGCTCCTAACTCCCATCTGTCTGCATATCCTGCATTTTAAAGGAAGAGTACGGTAGTGAGATAATTAATTTGGGTTAGCTTCGCTGTTTTCTCAGTGTTTCTTCACTCTGCCAGGTTTTGTTTCTTTGGACTGCAAACAACGTAGCACCGAAATAGCCTCCTTGCTGGCATCAAGCAGTCAAATCTACAGGTGTATTCCTATTCTTGTAGAGAATCCATGAAATAGGTATTTGAGGAACTCCTGTGTTAAAAGTCAAATTGTATTAGCAGCCTCCTACCCTCAGCATCTATAAATTACTTCCATGTACTGCCCCACAGTTATTTCTGTTCTGATTTCCCATACCAGTAATTCCCTGTTTCCTAGAGTAGCATGCAGAATTGTTTCTGCAGTTGCTTGCCTCTTGGATGCACAAGCCTGTGGAGTCAACATTACATTATCAGGTGTACTAAGCGGAAGAGAGATAATGGGAGTCTATGGAGGGTTTGCTGTCAGAACAAGTCTCAGTAGCAGGTTCTGTTGCTGCTGCAGACACAAACTTAACTGAACACCTAAACCAACAACAGGCTTGGAGAAGTGAAACTTCCTCCAGAAACTTCTCCACAGCAAGTCCTTGTGCCCTTGAGTTTCCTGCACTTCTGGGGTGAACAGAGCGGCCCCTCTCTTGTTGGGATCTCTTGACCCTTGGGCTGACCTTCTTGTAAAGACTGAAGGCCATAAATAACTATAGTAGGAGCAGATCTTCTGAGATTTGTTTCTTGGATAAGAGCCTAAGGTGGCCACTGGGGAGTCGGAGTGTTTGTGTGAGATGTTCACAGGTGAAGTGCTTCCATGTCATAGTCTAACCTCACTTAGGAAAGAAGTAACATACAGCAGGAGCAAAGTCACAGGATTCAGCTTGTGGGCCCTGGGGCAAGTGTATAGCCCTGCATTATTGTGGCTGAGAGATGGAATTCTGTCTCCACGTTTGTGCTTTTCTGTTTCAGTCAAAAAACTGTTACTGGTTAGACTGAAGACTTAGGACGTGTATGGGCTGTGGCCCTTGGAATGTCAGGAGGTTCAGGCTGACAGCAGAGCAGACACTTTTTCATGAGCTTGAAAATCCGGAAGCTGAACTAACCCAGGTGTGATGTATTTGTGACTGCAGAATTAACAACAGTGTGTTTCACTCAAGGTGCAATTTCTGAGCTAGTTCGCCTAATTAATGGTTTTATTCCATGCTTTTGAGATTTCTGTGGGGAACATCATAGGTCACTATGCCTAGCTACTCTGAATATTTACCTGTATGCTCAAATCATACTAAGCCCAGCTGCCTTGGCCCACAGCTTCACAGTTCTGAACTCTGTCATTCAACCAGATGTGTGTGTGCAAGCGTCCAACAACCTGGGAAAAAAGAAAATCCAAATCTGAGTCAGAGCTGAGTGACTGTCCCATCCCCATCCATAATAAGGTTGGGAGAGCAGTTCTGTGTTACTAATTTGGCCTTTCCATTGCTTATGGTGTGTGTTCTTGAGTGAGTAGCCATTATTTATTTGTGTGTGTATTCAGTGTGTGTATATGTCCTTTTCAAAGTTACCGGGTTGTTTATTTTGTTTCCTTGTCGGAATGATCACAGATAGTGCATCTGTTTGAGTTACAACAGTGAGGGTCAGAACTGATAACAGCCTATTTTAAGCTACTCTTAACAACAGCCTGTGAAACTGCAAGGTTGTGTGAAAGATAGCGATGGAGGTTTATGGAATTGGGGACTGAATTATTAGCTGATGCTTCTAGCCCAACATGACAAATAAAATTCTATTGCAAAAAGATACTCAATTGTGTCAAGCATTGATTTTTGAAGTCGTTTAACAAATGGCTTCTGGGAAAGCACACTATCTTTCTTAATTTGTCTGTCTGATCAGTGGACTTGAATGGAGAGAGAGCCATCAAATAAAATCAGCATTTTCTTTCAGTCATTATCTGTGCATTCTTAATAAAAGACTTGGAAGCCCCACTGATATAAATATATAATACAGATATATGCAAATTTCAGCTATATTTATTTCAGTTTCCTGGTAGAATCACTGAAGGATCATGAATCAACTCCAGACATGGCAAAACAGATACTCATCTCAATGATACCGGCTTTTGTTTGTTGCTTTTTTTTAATTGAGATATATCTGTTTGGCACGCTTGCTGATTACCATGTTGTTTCAATAGGCAAACAGCTTTTGTTTTGTCCTTCACAGTAATTAGCTGGGATTATGTGAAAGGGGGAGAGGAGAGTAACTGGAAACTACAATAGCAGAGTTTCTTTCTTGCAAGGATTGATCCCTGAATGTGGATCAAAACAGAGAAGAAGGAAGAGAAGGTACCAAGTCAGCCAAAGAGTACTGCTGAACCATGAGGGAGCTTATGGCTCCTGAGGATCCAGTCTGCCTCCAAGAATTATCTCCTTGCCAATGGGTAAGATGAGTACTGCATGCTTACTGCTCATGCTGGGGTGTAGGTCAGTTCCTGGAGTCATGCGATTTTTCACAGCCAGTGCTGCTCCTGGTGTGAGGAGAGCAAGCTCTCAGAACGCTGCTTTTCAGGCCAAGTTTTCTTCTCCATGTTGCTTGCCTCAGTCTGGAGCATAAAACTATACCTCAGCAGGGTGTTTGCTTCCCCAGTTGAAATGCTGGATCGTTTGGCATGTGGATCCACCTGCTGCTTCTCCAGCAGCAGGAAAATGGCAGCACCTTTACTACATTTTCAGGATTTCTACTGTGTAAGTTTACTTACTTCAGTGGGTAGGGTTAGACATAGGAAGTGGGAAGCCTTGCTGGTGTTGGCAGATTTTAACCCCCTCTTTTGTGGCTACAGGATTAAAAAGCATAAGAGTATAACCCAACTTTTCTGCAAACACAGATATGTCATCTGCATGTGCATGATGATACAGGTGCAGCCTGTCAGAGATGGAGTGCTTTTATCAGGAATGAAGATTTATTTACAAAGGAAATTATTAGAAGCTTTAAACTTGGAGGCATCTTATCCTGCAGAGGTACAAGGCATTTCATCATTACTGCTCAATGTGCAGGTAATTCAGGAATAGTATCTTACTACAGAAATAGGATGCAAAAGAATTTTTCATAATAGTTTGGTAGATGAGAAACTGAGAGGAGTAAGAAGATTAATTACTTTACAGATAGCATTGTAGTTGCAGTTTGCAATGGTGTAAGTGAGGGAGCAGAAAGACTGCTTGGTTGAAATGTAGATGTAAAGGCTGGCTTTCCATCATAGTCACATCTCATTGTTCATTGCTATTGCTGTGCTCAGAGTGTGAGAGAGGATGTAATTCACTGTTCTGAAGCATTTGTATTGTTTATAACTAGTGGAATGAATTAAAAACGGAGTGTGTCTTACTTTGGCTTTTTGTGTTCAAAGAGGGTATTGTTGCAACTTTCTTAATCATGGTGACTTGGAATCTGCTTTAAACTGTATTCTCTGCATTTGAATGTCAGAATAGTAGTACACAAGTGTTAGATGCTGGGTTTTAGCATTGATATGTACAATGTTATTTTTTGTATTCAATATTCTGGATTTCTGATGTGATCTAATGGGCAAAAAGGGATGAGGGCGGGGGAGAAAGATTTTCAGTTGTGCCTTTTGGCCAAATTTGCACATACTCAAGTATGTATTGCTAAACAACATAGGTATAAAATTCTTTTCTAATGTAGATTAAATGCTTACAGACCTGCTTATGTTTTTCTAGCTATTTGTATTGTTTGTGCATCTCAGTATGCTAATGTATCCTGAGCTGTGTCTGAACAGTTTGTCAGCCATGCAGCAGAAGGCAGTGCCAAGGGGAGGTATCTGCCATAGGTCTGGGGCTGATATGGCCACACTGGTGGATCCTTACTCCCCAGAGGCTCAGGCTCAGCACGGTCCTGATCTGGCTGGTGTTGCACCAAGTAGTTCTAAATGCCTTTAAAGCCTGACTCATATTTGACAGGCTCTGGTTTCCAATATGCAGGAGTCATCCCCAACAGCCAGGATGCCCTCTTATCTTCCCTGTGGAAAGAGTGCCTGAGCTTCAGCTCATCAGCTGTCAGCTTGCTACCTGGCATAATAATGTGGCTGGAGATGACTATGGTCTACCTGAGTGTTTTAATTCATGAGAGCTGGTGGCTGAGGAGATGCACCACACTAAGTTATCTTTCTGGTGAGGGCAGGAACCTGTTGCTACAGAGCAGTACCAGAGCTCAGCTGGCTTGCAGATCTGACTCAGTGATCATAAGAGCCATAAATTGACAAGACACGGGCTCCTAAGTGTCTAAAATTTTTTTTACAGTGACTTTCAGGAGCTAAAGCCAGGTAAGTCCTTTCAGCAGTTTTGTCTGATTTAACAATATTCTGAGCTAAGGCCATCAACTAAGAAAGTGCTTATGCACATTGTATTCAAAGAAGCACTTAACTTAATCTGCTGTGTAGCTTTTCCCCTGTTCTGTTTTATACCTTACTCTGTAATGGCCAATATTTGAGACCTCTTGCTGCAGAAAAAAAAAAACAACAGTGCATAGAGAGTAGTGTGAGCCTGCTGCATACTATGAATTGTTATTATTGTTGTTACCATCATTAGTAGTAGTAGTATTTTTATGGAAGCTATGGAGAAGTTCATGTACTCTGAAACGCATAATATATACAGAAAAAAAATATTTGTGAACAATTCCATTGCAAGATTCATTATAATGTGCTGTAGGAAGGCATTCATGTTGCCTGTTCACATGGTCTAGTATTAATGCTAGTAATTTCTTTCCTTTCAAGGAGACCATTTGTCAGATACAGTCATTCAATGCTTTGTTGTTGAGGGTGGTGCAAGAGTATGTCAGTTGTGGCTTTTTATGTAAGCTTTTCTTACCAAAAATTTGCAAAGCATTGTAGTAGATGAGCAGAAATACAGGCAAATTCAGAGGAACATGAAAATTTACTTTGTCATACTGCTGGAATGCCCCCAAATACTGAGGTGAAATCCAGGCTTTGCAGATCCAAATCACCTGAAATTTCTGACTGCTTTCACTTACATTTTATTTGCAAGCTACTAATCATGTCTTGCAGCAGCTATGAGAAAAGGTGTCACAAAGATGTAAATTAAACCTCTGGGAATTGCAACCAAAAGAGAATTGGCAGCCTTGGGCACCTCACATTAAGACAGTGGTGGTAATTGGAGTAAGCTTGATTCTCCTGCATGCAAACTCTCTCTCTGTTTAACTTGGTTCATTAGAACTGGAAGCTCTAGCTAATTTCTGCAAAGCTTTTCTGGGTAATCAGGGGTCTGTGTGATAGGGTCAAGATTGCAGTCCTCTTCAGTTTCTGCTTTAGGACTTACCTGGCTTTAGCTCCTGAAAGGCACTGTAAAAAACATTTTAGACACTGGCTTCTGCTATGTTTAAGAAGCATGAAATCTGGTAAAACCTGAAGCTTGCTTAAATAATGTAGGCTTTCCTCCCCATGGCAAACAAACAGAAAGACTGGGTCTCAGTTTTGCTATAGTGCCAAAAATTAGAGATTTCAGTCTACCTGGTTAAGCTAAGTCCTGATTGTGGTACTACTGACCATATCCTTTGTTGTTGCGCCACCCTCTCTTGAGATCCCGTCCCCAAGTGGGTCTAAACAGATCAGTTTAAGATGATGTAGCTCTTGTACAAAGGGATGGAGGCCCACTAAAGACATCTCAACGTTGCTTCCCAAAGATTATGTCTTGTCTCCAATGTTAACAGCTGATACATTCCTTGGTATTTATATGCGTTTCTATTCTTGGTTACTTTACATAATCTCATGAAGCCTTTGTATTTTAATGTAAAAGGAGATTACTGTGGTTAGCAACAACTGACGCCAGCACAGATAAAATGTCTCAAAATAGTTGATAGAAGGGACGAGAAAGACAGTGCCTTGTTTAGAGCATGTAGAAAGTTTATCTGCATTTACAACTGATCTTTTTATCTCCTCTCCCAAGGTGTTTTAGCTTGAGACCCTGTGACTTGGCTTTTTTATTTTCCCCAGATTTCCCATTGCTTTCAAACGCTTAAGCAGGAGCCCTTACACTGTGAAATGCCTCGGGAGTATATTTGACAAATACTGTGGATGTGATACAGTCCCTGATAGGAATAAGAAAGGAAGCTTAAGAGTAGAATTCTTACATGGACAGACTAATTTTGATGGTTTCTTACCTACCATCCTGAAGCAGCTTGAAGAACCTTACCATCAATAAGATAGTAAGCTTGGTGGACTGCTGCTAGGACCAGAAATGTAATAGTTTGTGTGCTCCTGAGAACCCCTAGGTGATAGCAGCATATTTGCCTTCAGAACTGCAGATCATCTCCTCTCATGCATACTTATTAGATTAAGTTAGTGCAGGAGAATCGTCATGCGATGTCCATATTCTGTACATACACACGCCTGAAACTCCCTATATAAATTAAGTATGCATTCTTAGTGCTTTTCCAGATCAGCAGTGGAGTGGCTGGGCAGTCTTGCAGGATCTAACCTTGAAGAATGAGCAGCATTACAGATTCATATATATATATTCTCCAATACAGGCTTTAGTTTCACTAAAATTGATGGAATTCTCTGTTATTGTATTAGCATCACTGGGAGAATGGGCACAATCATTTGATGGGATTAAGGCATGTATCTGTAAAACTATAGTGAATCCAACCCTTTCAAGATCCCTGATTGAGCATGCTGCCCACCATATCATGTGAAATCTTGCTTCAGTCATGAATTTTCAGGACTTGTTTTTAGGTAAGAGGAAAGGAGATAAGTACTTCTAGGTTTATCCTTCGTAATGCTTTTCATGATTTTTAGATCAAAGCTGCTGGATGTTTTCCCTGCTATTGCATCCATATGAGAGACAGAGTAAAATGGAGTTGACCATGATTGTTTGCAGGAACTGTTTTTTTTTTGCAGTGGGGCTGACTTAAGAAATTGAAGTACTGTCAGTAAGTGCTTCTGTCATGACAGAAGGGAGTTTCTAGTCCTGAAGAAAGTATTTATGTTGTTACATGTAAAGCATCCCTCACTTTGCAGTGATCTTTCTCAGCCTGCCTGCTGTAATGAATTAAATTAATGTGTGCCCCACTGAAATGGTTTACAGTATAGTAATTGTCACTGGCAACAGTGTTGGTTTTAAGTTGTTATTATGCAGGCGAAAGCCCATATGTCATACAAAATTGATATGCAGAATTATGTATACTACCTTCAAATTAACTTGGTATAATATTTGTCTTGTTAAGAACCAGCTTTTCTGTTGATGTCACCAACAAATGTGTCTCCTTAATTTTCTTTTTCAAAACGGAAAAAAAACCCTCCACTCACCCCCTACCTCCCCAGAGCTGAGGTCAGATTTCATTTAGAGCAAATACCTGGACTTAATTATTAGCATTCATCCAGGACACCTGTGGAGTACATCTTCATAATTAAGAGAAAATTAATTAAAAATTAATAACAGGAAATATAGAAGGACGTAGTAGGCTTTTTTCCATACAATTAATAAATCTACTTTGAATAATCTGAAAGGGGAAAATAATTAGCTTAGCCAGGTAACTGCAGTGGATTTGCCAAGCCTTTTGTGGTCATTTGCATACCATGGTGCATTCTGTGCCTGGCTTCCTTTTAGGCTTGCTTTCCATCACGTAAACAAGTTCAAAAGAGCTCAGCAAAATCAATGATGATTTATTGTTGAGTCACGTACTGTTTCATTACATTCTTTTTGTATCTGTTTGCTGTTGTCTTTTAATGAATATTCAGTTATGAGAAAGCATGGATCTCTCTGATGCACGTGGGGTAAACGATGGTGTGGTGTAGGAGGCTGATCCAAAGCCCACGGAAACCAAAGCTTTGTGTCAGGCCAGCTGCAGTGAGAATTCAGCTTGGAAAATTTCATTCTCAGGCACAAATTCCTCTTCTCAGTACCTTTCCTGTTTTTCCTGGAGATGATTCCAGCGAAGACCTTTCCTCATCCTGACCATTCCCAATTACCTGCATTAGACAGAGATAATTTACAGACCCATTTACATTGCAGTGCTTTTTCTCTAAGTAAGGTGGTGTGCAGTGCAATCTGAAACAGGGAGATGGTTTACAAGCCTCACATGGCTCTTTTTCATTAGCTTTGCTCATTTACAGTGAAGCTTTTATGTGTTTCTTCTTGGTGATAATACTGAAAATGATGGAGTAAAAGAGAGTCCCATGTTTAATCAAGAGAGCAGCTCATTCTAACTCACTAAAAGATTTCAGGCTAAGAAACAGGGCTGAAGAAAGATTTCTGCTTTCTCTCACTTAGAGCAAGCAACAACAACAATGAACCAAAACCCAGTGAGAACTACAAGCTCTGCATACAGAAAAGATGTGTGGCTGGAGCAGCAGGACAGCAGGCACCAACCAGCCTCCTGCTGTCCCCAAGACAGTTTGTGGCGGATGCCACTTTCTGTGTCAGGCCATTACAAAATCATTAACTGGCCTCTATACATTTTACAAATATTTGCTTCCAATTAGTTTCATTGCTGCAAGACTCACATTATTGTATCTGTTAAATGAACTCTGGGCTCAGAGGAGTTGACATTTAGGTTGTTGGTTTTGTTTTTTTTTCAATTTCAGGTTTTCTATTTCCTTGCAACAGAGGATCAGAACCTGGTGTTTGATTCTTTTACCAGATTGAATTATACAAAAGCAATGAAAAGGCTCCTTCACTGGGTGGTTTGGGTTATTTGGCACCTTTTATTTTTCCGTTTAGTGGCAGTGTTTGTATCAGAAAAAACAGGTAGCTGGGCCTTGCTGTAATTTGATTAATTCTCACTGAATAAGGCAATTTCTCCATAATTATTCTGGTAGTATAATGTAAAGACTGAACACCTGTAAGTGGCTGTAGTGTGGAAGAGTAAACACATCAGGCTTGGGCTAACAAACACGTCCTCTGAAACACACTCGGATGGCACTAGATGAGCTGTTGGTTTCAATACAGAATATATTTTCTACAAGAAAGGATCTACAGTTACAAATCACCTGCAAACCCCGGATCATTTTAGTGATAAAGTCTAGAATCAAATAGGTTACTTGATTTCCTTTCTGTCCAGTAATTCTTCTTCATTTATTCAAATGTCTAGAAAATACATACCCAGGCAATTACCCTGCAGCAGTGAATTCCAGAGGTTGATGGTGCTCTCTGAAAAAAAAAATTCAATGCATAGGTTTCATTATATTGTTCCAAGAGAGGTATGTTAAAGAGTTCTTTAAATGATTATCAGATTATGAGTTTTAAGATGAAACTATGTCTCTTTACATGTTGTCTGTGACACATTCTAATAACACAGGCATTTTATCTTTTCTTTTCCATATAATTTTACACAGCTGCAACGTTTTGTGTTTTCTGGGGCATAGTTAAGCCTTTTGGACATTAAAGCCACCTGTGGTCTGGTAGCTATTACAGCTGTTGATAGAATCAGTTACTCAAAGCAACAGCCATCTGTGTTACCAGGAGGGATGAATTAACAACCTGAGCAGGGGCAATTCCTGTTGAGTTTTTGTTCTTGTTTTTAGCAAAGCTGATAGCACTTAGTGTGGGGCAGAATGTGGTTGAGCATTTAGAGTAGAGGAACTTCTCTTTGTGTTGCAGGCTCTGCCAGGCAGTGGTGAGATTTTACACAAAGGCTTTGAACTCTCTGCTCCAGCTTTTCTTCATCCTCCAAAGGTGAGCAGTCATCTCAAAAATCATCAAATTACTAAATGAATGTGCAAAATGTTTAAGCTTATTTTTCTGGACACAAAGTAGAGTTCTTTTGCAGCTTTGGTGTCTCGAAAAAGTTTTGAAGTTTATGGGATGTAGTTCAGTACCTCTAAGGAGATTTTCCTTAGCTGAAATGTTACATCATCCTGAGTGGTTCTTCTGGAACTGATGTGAATGACACTGTGGTCTTTAGGTAGAAAAAAGCTTAAGCT
Organism: Apus apus; assembly: GCF_020740795.1. NCBI lineage: Eukaryota > Metazoa > Chordata > Aves > Apodiformes > Apodidae > Apus > Apus apus. The sequence continues at coordinate 282,819 of NC_067307.1, read as the reverse complement.
TTCAGAACATAGTTTGGACACAAAATAACTGCAGAAAGTTTGATTGCTAAAAGATCAGCAATGTTATTCCAGGAATTATGTGGTTTAAAATGCAGGCTCTGCAGTTCTCTTTATGCTAGTTGTCATATTACTTAACTTAAAACAGATACAGTATTCAACAATAGAATACACAAAACTGTTACAATAATTAAATAATGTTGGTTTTTTCTCTAAAACACTCAAATGCTGATTGGTTTGTAAGATGTAAACTTGAACATTAGTGGCCAAGGATTCTGATGGCTTGAGCTTTTGAGGCTCTTCCTTTTGCATCTCATAGTGGCCTGGGAAGCAGGTTGCCTTCTGCAAGAATTTTGAGTGTTGGCAACTTGAAAAGTCTACGTTTTTTGCATAGAACATATTGTCTCAAATTGAAAAGTTAAGATATGGAAAAACTTCTACTAAATTTTTTGAGGCTTTTTCCTTCTGATGTAGCAGAGTGTAGCTCTGAATATGAAACTCTTCATGGCAAATGAATTTTGATCTGCACAGTGCCACTCAGTTTACACAAAGCTTGTTGTTATTGCTTTTGGCATTGTTTGGGAGTTGCTGTTTGTTTTGATATGGAGAATTCTGGCAGATTGTTTGCATCTCCAGGTGTTGAGGTTTTAAAAAACTAAATAAAAATGAAATCTTTGCCACATAGCACCTTTCAGCTGTGAAACTATATGTGAGATGAGTGTTGTTATTCCTAATTAATGTATTGAGAAACAACATGAAGTGGCTTGTCTGTGCTTGTTCATTAAGTCACTGGCAAAAGCTTGGAATAAAATTAGAAGATCCTGAATTTGCATCCATTGCCCTTCCAAAGGCATGTTCCTTTTATTTATTTCATTATTTTTAAAGATGTCTGTTCCCAGCATCTCTGGAAATCAGTTCACTTTCAATTTAGTGGTACTGACATTATGGCTATTGCTGGCTTCTAAGTACCTAAGATAATATACTTGTAAATAAATGTTTACATACTTTAGGAGTTAAATCTGCATAAGTTACCAGAGGGGATCAAAGATGTGCTGTTTCTTGAGAAGGCATGATGATGAGTTCTTCCCTTCATTTCAAATTATAGCAGTCTTGCACCATTTCAGTTTTAGTTCAGGGGAGTGCTTTTGTTACAGCAGTGAAGAAATTGGAAAATCTGTTGGCAGTTCACATTTTCATGTGCCAAAAATTATTTCCCTAGAATATACAACTGTACTTTTAATGTTTACTGGATTAATTTGGAGAAACCAGTGGAATGGTATGATGTGGGATGGAATGGGTCTACTTCATTACCTGTAAAATTGCTGTAATTAACACATCTAGCACTGAAATGTCTTTAGCAATGAAGTACTTCTATAGCAGAGTAAAAGAGTTAATAGCATAACTGAAGAAACATACAGCTTACTTAGATCAGAACAGTATTTATATCTGTACTGAATAGCTGCAAAGATGAGACAGCCTGTATGAGAGTGACCCCAGCATCTTGATACCCACCTGCATATCCAGTGCAGAGTGCCTGCCAGCCTACTGTGAGCTTCGTCTCTGGAGGGCAAACAGGCAGCTCAGTCTGTGCAAGTCATGTGAGGGGGGGATAAAATTACAGTTACAAGGAGGACAGCACCAGTACAGTGTGGTGAGCAGGGACTAGAGTGGAAGGCAGTGGAGCTGGGTTTGTTCTTGTGCCAGCAGTCCACTTTGTGACTCTGAGAGAGTACGTTGACCCCTCCTTTTGGGAGCAGTTTGAAAAGTGCCTTGAGATCTGCTGAGTTAGGGTGTTATTGTCATCTTTTGTGGGTTCTCAGGTAGTCAAAAGACTAATGTCAATAGCTGTAATTTCACTGCAAATGGTAAGTCTCGTACCAAGTGAAGTGCTTTGTATGTTGCAGTTCTGTCTCACAGCACTCTGGCTTGGCTTCCTTTATGTGATTTTTTAAAACAAAATTACTCACTCTCGGTACTTTCTCCCGAGTCTGTTCTTATATGTAGATATATATATGTGCATACATACACATTTTGTACACATGCACATATCTATAAAACTGTATTTCCATTGGCTGTGACATGGCACAAAAGGAAACCTGGCATCGCTAGAAGTCACAGATCAATAGATTCATTCAGTAGCAATAATTATTGAAATCATAAAGATGGTGAGTACCTCTCAGCGGAAAAAAATTTTGACATGGGAGGGTTTTCTGTTTTCAAAAAGCAAGAAACCTGAGTAGAATTAACATTATTATATACTTTAGTCCATGCAACACAGATGATTTTCTTGGTCTGCTCTCTAATGGCAGCTTTTTAAATTATTCACAACTGGAAAGATAAATTGAATGACTGAGAACACTACCCAAAAAGACTTGGAAGTATCACAGGGAATGCTACTGTTATTCACTGCTTTGTGCTGACAAAATACATCTAAAGCTACACAGCCCTTGACTGAGTTAGAGGGGAGAGAGACTGAAAAAGCACTGAGATAACTGAGTGTTTCCTTGAATGCAGTGGGACTGGAGCCTGGGGTTAAAGTTGAGGGAGTCCCGAGGCCTGATGCTTTACAGAAGTGTTTCATGGGTTTGATTTTTCCTCTTGTGTAGCCAGATGATTACAGTGTTCAGCAATCTAAAAGGCTGTTTGTTTAATAGGTCCCTGGGATGCATACAAGGCTCAGAAAGTACAGTGAAACCTTTAGGTAAAAGGAAGCATATGTTGATTGTTAATTAGTGGATGTATAGTTCTGCACAGATTATATTATTGCTGTATGATCAAGAGTGAGCAGCACTCCTTGCTTTCATGGTCAGTCTGAAACCAGAAGAGGTTCTAAAGTTTAACAACATTTAAGCAGAGAAATCAGCCTTCATTTTTGTTGTTTTCTTATGCAGATGATGTGCTGATCTCAAGAGGGGTAGACAGTCCCATGCCTGGAAAGAGCTTGTAGCTCCTCTTTATTACTATCACTCTGCTGTTTTGCTAATTCATCCTTGGGTTTATGCTTAGCAGCAGCACTTATTTTAATAGAGTTAGATTATGAATTACTCAGTGGAGAAGTTCTCAGCAGTGGATTTAAAAAGGAGGCAGGAAGGAAGAAGGAGAGAGCAGGGAAAAAATAGAATAGAAATTTCCCTCCGTCCTTTTCCAGCTGACTGGGAACGGGTTGAAAGTAGTTGCAAAGCATGACATGGCATCTATTAATTCTGGGAGCAACACTCCACACATGGCTAATGATCCACTCTATGGATTCATTTCCTCTGGTTTCAACAGCTTAGTTCTGAGCATTAGAATGATGGATTTGTCTTGATCCTGAAGGCTTCCATTTGAAAGTCAAAACTTCTTGTGGTTGAGTGCTTAACCCTGTTAGCCCCCTGAGTAAGCTTTCTGCCACCCAAAAGGCAGGCAAGCAGGCAGGGGGGCTCAGAAGACAGTAAGCTCATGTAAATTTTTACCTGGGTGCAAGTGAAAATGCCAAATTTAGTTTGGTAGGAATCCTAGAAAGATGAAAGAAGATAAAAGAGGACAAGAATTTGCATGGGCTGTCTTTACTGTTTGTATTCTCGTTTCTACTTGGCCTCGTTCAGGACTGACCAGAGAACTGGTTAATGACAGAGTATTAAAATAAGAAGCCATACAGTCATATTCTGTGGTATAAAATAATGTTTGCTAATGCTAGCAGCCCAAGCTTTTCATTAAATATTACATGAAGGTGGTGCTGTGTGCATGTCTAGTGTTTTGTTTGTTTGAAATAAATATATTTAGTAGTTTCTTATTTTTTCTTCTTCACTTAGTCTTTCAGTGATGCATATACACAGAGTTGACAATTGCAGTGTTTAAATATAAAGTATCTGCTACTTTTCCCCTGCAAGTTATGGGCTTGCATGCACTGTGTCAAGTTTGAGTGCTCTAGAATATTTTAGGGATTCAAGATGATTGTTCTCATTACCCATTGTGTACCATTGAAGTGGAAAACAGTTTTATTAATTTAAAAGTCTAGCAAATTGAAAAGAACAAACAATTTAATACAAAAGCCCTATGAGTGTTAATGCTGTGACCTTACCAGGACAGTGAGTTGGGTATGTGCTTAGGCAAGCAAGGCACTGTACCCAAGGTAACCAAGACATGAATTTCCTGCAACTCCTCTGTCTTGTCCGTGCTGTCATCCACATCTGTAATAAGCACTATGTTACTTTTCTGTCCACTGAAGATACCTTCTAGAACTCATTTACCATGGGATAGATGCACTCACACAGGGGGTTGCCATTAGGTATGATGAATTTAAAACTTTGTTTGTGATCAGGATTTGTGAATTATGTTAATTGCTCTGCGAATTACTAAAAAAAGAAAAAAAAAAAAACTATGAAAAAAACAAATATGTCTTGTCTGTGAGGTTTTAAGGGGTGAGTTTTTGTTTATTTCATTGTTTTCCTCAGTGTAATGGAGAGAGATAGGTCCACCTATAAAGTTGAACTGGGTAAAAATTTAAATCTTATCACAAGAATCTGGATTTTCACCTTGACATGGATGTGAATTTCCTCCGTATCAATGTTTCTAGTCTGATTTATGATGGTGTGGCCAGCTGCTGTATGGAGGACCTTTCTTTGTTGTTTTGGGTGTTATATTTGTTGTTTTTTTCTTTTACAGAGTGAGTGAAGCAGCTGCTGTCTAGCTGGGAGGAAAATTGATAACTCCACACTGTAGCCAACAGGGTGCTTGCATTGGAGTCATTGATTTCCTTCCCTGCCAGGCAGTGGCTGCTCCAGTCTCTGCAGAAGGCAGACTCCATCCTTTATGGACTTCATTATCAGGGCAGTCGTGCAGAGACTCCACCAATAGAATATAATGGCATTATTATGGAAAGGGTGGCATTTAATGGAACCACTTGGTGTGGAGACCCTAAAGACCACTGCTGCTGTTCCCTTGAAACAGTCACCCTGGACTCAGCCTGGAAGCTGTTTCACTAATGCAAAGGTTTCTTCTTTCAGGATGGAGTGTGTTGATGCTTTTCTTCTTTTTCTAATTTTTCCTGCTTACTCATGAGAAGTCAAGAAGCTGGTTGCAGCTGTGGCTGTGGGAGCTGAGCTGCAGAACTTAGATGAGCTCTTTTAAAAATGTGCCTTTTGTTTAGGACATAAAGGAGCAGATTTTTATAGATACTTGACCCCTCGGGATCCAAATAGCCCTGGCTATTGCTCTCGTTCTGGCAAGGCATGATTTGCATTAAAAACATTTAATTATTTAATTTCAAATCCATATTTGTCTTAAAAAGAAAATCAAAGCATGCAGTTTGTCTCGTTAAACAGACGATTACTAAATACTGCCTGTTAGACTTAACTTGACCTCAGTCAAACAAAATTATTTTAAATTCTTTTGTGACTCTGTGATGTGACATCTTCCTGTAAGGCACTCTGACTGGCTCAGAGCAGCCTCTTGTGATACACAGAAAAAGGTGTAGTAGGAATATTTCTGACTATCTAAAGTGTGGAGTTTTTAGTCTGGGTCATTCAGCATGTAAATATTTGCATTCAGGTGTTTTTTTGAATGTCTGGACCTAACCAAGCTGCTAGCACTACAGAAAAACAGGGAAAATACTCTCAATAAAAATTCTGGCAGTCTCCTTTAGAAAGGTGTGCAGGTGGAATACAACACATCAAATCCTTGGGGTATTAAAAAATATATAAATCTTTTTTAAAGGAATGATTTTTCTAAAATGCAGAAGGAAATCCAATGCCTAATTTAACTCACCTTCATTTAGCTGTGCATCAAATCCCTCTGCAGCTCTGTAATTTTCTTAAGAATATAAAATGAATGATGGGTTTGAATACCAGATCGGGACATAAAATGTACTACTCATTAGAAAAGTCAGTATTAATTGAATAATATAAATGATTCATAATTGTCCAGCTTTTAACATTAGAATTGCTATTCCAGGTCATTGATTTTGTTTGGGTTTTGTTTTTTTAAATACCTACCTTGAATCAGTTAAAATTAAAATGAATGTTGTCATGATTAACTTCTAGCTATTAGAGCTGATGGTAATGCTTGGGTTTTTTTGTATTCCTCAAAAATACTTGAGGCATAGTTGCTGTCTAGACACTATCATTTTCTATTCAATCTCAAATTGTTCCCAGTGTGGTTTCTGCTTGTAACATCACGGTGGAAGAAATACCATGAAATGAAACAGAAAACTATCTATAGGATCGTCGTCATAGGAGAATTCACTTATGCTGGCAACCAGGGTGCAGATTTTCCTCTAAATTAAATTTCTGTGTGTTACTTGTTGAGGATCAGAAAGCTACAAGATGTCCAACAATGCCAGGGTTGAAGGCAATCAGGTTCTTTTTCTTTTTATAGGGGAAAAGACAAAAACCCAAAAAACCAATCTTGACAGCAATCTGCAGAGACATTGTGACGACTGCTTACCCTGCTGATCGATTCCTCCTTGGTCTGTCTGTTTATGTCCTGTCTGAGGGCTCTTGTTCTTGCATGTAGTTCTTGCTGAAGAGGGACTCCTTCAATTCTATGTCCATGTAGTATCCTGGCCAGGAACAAGCTTCCTTTAGCTGCCAAGAAAGCTAGTAATGCATCCCAAGAAAAAAATGATCCATGCATTCTGCAAATAACATTTTGTGCTGTACCACAAACAAAGTCTGACTTCAGGAGAATGGGGCAGCAGTGGGGTTTTGTTTGGGGCTTTTTGTTTGTTTGGTGATTTTAAATAATGTGTGTTCAGCAATGAAAGTTTTGGTGCTTTGCCAGTGTCAACAGAGGCTTGATTTTTGCAGCTCTCTGAAAGAATGAGGAGCTGAGGAAAGGATAAATTGCTTCTCCCTGGGTTTAGACTGTGGACTGGCTCCTTCCTACCTATGTACTTCAAACCAGTTCAGTCAGTAGAGAGGAGTATGTACTTTCAGAGACTAAATTAAGCTTTAACTGGGCTTCCAGATTCTCTGCAGATGTTTGTGTGTCTCCTCTAATTTAGGCCTTATCCCAGCTAACGGATAAGTTTGTGGTGAGAAAGCAGAATTTTGAGATGTTAAGACACATGGCTTCAAATTATAACTCCCTGGATTAATAATTGCTCTGTTCCTCATCCAGGGTATGCTACAGGCACTGAGACAGCCTTGACACTTGGGAAAGGACAAGCAGGATTGAGTGCCTGCTGGCTCTTGAAATGCAAGTGGGTCTTCAAACATTGTAAAAAGACACAAATTTCTCTGATTTGTTTAAATTGTGAATAGATCAGAATTTAAGCACCTCTTTAAACATACAAACAAGCAAGAAAACAAGCAGAGCCCAATTTGGGGTAGCTTTAACATGCCTGTGGACAAGTAAATTTTTAATAGCTAATCTTACCCTGGCAGCTCATGGGAAATATCAATCTATTAGGCAGGATTCGAGTGTTGAATTTTTAATACACTTTTAGTGATTAAAGTGCTCTTTTTCTCCACTGCTTGAAAGAGATCACAGGGGCTTTAAAGAACAGTTTAAAGTCATAACAACAATGGAGAATTAATAATGGTAGTTGACCATATTTCTCTGCAGGAGAGAAGGGCTGTGCCTGTTTGCATACAGTGTTGTGTTAAGAACATGAGAGACTAAAAAAAATTACTTATTTTCAGAGTAGCAAATGAGCCAGATCTGCTTGAAAAAGATCTTGTGACTTTGTCGTCTTTGATAGCAACTGGCTGGACATAGTTGTGGGCTTCCAGTGAAGGGAGGTGGGGCTTGAAAAATAGGAATTAGGAGAAAACTAATGATTTCTGGTCAAGGATTTAGGCTTGGCATTCGTCTGAGGATTATTCATGAAAATGCACATGTAAGGGTGGAATCTCAGCACCATTAAGGTGAGCACATGGTGGGCCACTGATCAGTAAAACCAGAATTTGCAAGGAGAGAGGCCCAGATCCTTACAGGGAGCTGGATTCCTTGCTGCTATTGCAGCTAAAGCAGAAAGGCATAATGGTGTTAAATGGGTTAGATCCTCTCCACTGGTATGTGTTCTGTAAGAGAAAATAATACTTTTCCTTTCTCTTGGGCGGGGGGGAAGTGCTTTGCCCATAAGCTATTTGCAAGGGTGCGTGGCTTTCCAACACCATAGCATGTACTCTCCTGATAAAAAGAGGAAAAATAACACTCTTAGTCCAGACTGTTCCACTTGACTTATGCGTGTAAAGATGCATTTGCCTGAGGTCACTTTGCACATGTGCACCATTCATACCCCAAAGCATTTTCCACCATGCATTATGCACATCTGTCTGCAGGCCCATTTTTAAATTAGGATGTGGCAAATCTAAATTCTGTCTTAAAAGTGCTGTCAGAGACTCTTTGCTCAGAATTGCCCCATCTGCCAAAAATTTGTTTTTTAAAGAAGCTTCAAGAGAGACCATTGCTGGGACTATTCTTCTCTCTCTCCTGTTTTGGTAATGCTAATAGATGTATTATTGTAATAACCAACTGGCCCAGGGCAGTAGTGAATTACTAAACTTAACTGTGAAACTCAGTGTGGGTTTTCTGTTGCTGAACTGTATGTAGCAAATAAATGGCAGACTGAGAACCCTGCAATGAGAGAACAGAAGCTCAAAGCAGGTACTTTCACATTGTGCCTCTGGGTTTACAGCTGACCAGTTGAAGGAGTGTTGGCAAACCACTTTAGTTTACTCTGCTTGCATTGATCATGTAGGAAAAGACCAGAAAGGAAACTGGGAGTAGGGGTACTTGGTTTAATGGAGCATTTTATTATACTTTGCATCTGAGAAAGTTGCAATGATAATATTGTGTTTCTAATCCTAAGCCTCTTGATTAAGAGGATTCTCAAGCATGAACTTCTTCCTCCATCTGCTTCAGTTCAGTAGTTAATATAAAACACAGGGTGCCCGTAAGAATTGTCAGATATTGGAACTGACACGAGTTAAAATATGACCCACTTCCCAGTCAAAATGTTCAGCTCATCCTTTCTCTCTCTCTGCCTTCAAGTGACACTTCCACCTTAGCGTCCTGAATAATCTGCTCTGACCTGATCCAGTCAGAGCATGCAAGGTGAGGGCAATGTTTGTGTATATTAAATCAATGGGATGCTTTAACAGATGAATTAAGGTCTATCCAGCTTCATTTAGGATCTGCTTTCTAAACCCTTTGAAATTGATAGGAAAATTCTCTTTTATAATGTCCCACCTTGCAAAGTGCCCAGAATGCAGGGTGATGCTTCCCCAAGGGGACATAGAGTCAGGTGATTTGCCCGTGACAGAGTAACAAAATCAAATTATTATTTTCTCACATCCTAGTGTTTTGGAGCTCTCTTTCTAGATCTTGGAAAAAAAAATTGAGTGAGACCATTATCTATAGATGTTACTTATTACAGGATTTGCTATTGATTGGAATATAACATGTTTCTGTAAAAAGCATTGAAATTATTCTTGCACAGGGTATTGGTTTAGAGTGTTAGCCAAGCAATAAAACACTTGAGTTAAACTGTTCCACAAATTTCCACAGTTGATTTTAGTTGGTGTTTGAAAGATACTTTCATCCTTCTTCAAAACAGTTTTCCTGAGAGCTTTGCTTGACAGCACAGTGCAAGCAATTGTGTTCTTGCAAGATATTAACCATTAATTTTCTGTGTTTATTTTTGACTACTCAAACCTGTATGTCTGTAAGATCTATTTTGAAATGTTCTGTGAGTGATATTTCTTGGGAACCTCCTTATCTTTGTCCTGCCTGGAGCTGATGAGAATGCCATACAAAATCCCACAGTCATTCTTTAATCTCTCATTAGTCTAGAGCTAGTCAGGAGGAATCCCAGAGCATTTTTGCAGTATTACCAGGTATTATTAAAAAACCCCTTACTAAGTACAGCTCACTCCATGGTACAGCCTAATGCCTGGGACTCAGTCTCCTGTTGCTTCATTGCTGTCCTCAGAGTAGGTGGGATTCCAGTGCTGTAGTTTGAGGAGAAGAATGGAGAAAATCCCCTGTCCTAAACAAAACTGTAGGATCAACAACTGTCTCAAAGACAGGCTGTAAGATACCAGAGAAATGATCCTGAATTTCTGCATCGGCCTGGTTAGTTTGTGACAGCTAAAAATCCTGAGGGTGGCAACCTTTAACATTAAAGTCAAACTTAACAAATATTTCAAGGCTTACATCAACAATTCTCGAATTGGAACGTCATCTTAGAGATTTCCAGGTGGAAGTCTGGTGTGATATGGCTGCTCCATTATGGTTTATGTTGTGTTACTGCAGCTGACTCATGCTGATGGCAAAGGAAATGAGTGCAGTGGCTGATTTCTTGGTATGGCCTATGCAGCCATGCAGTAAATACTTGCAGAATGCAAACTGTGTTCCTCATGCATGCAGCACACTGGAATAAACACTCCAGGGTGTATATCCATCATTTAGATGGGTGCCTTCTTGTGCCAAGGACCATGTTACCGTAGTATTTCTAGGCAACAGAACTGCCTCCAGCAAAAGTAACTGTTTACAGAAGTGGGAAGTTAGTACAACAGAAGGCAGGCAGCCCAGATGGCATGGTAGTGAATGGAACTGGATATCTCCTGTGGTGTCAAGAGAGATGCAGCACTTTGCTTACTCCCTCCTGACACTCAGAAAACAGGGTAATTGTCAGCTCTTGCTCTGAGCCAAAATTTCTGGAATGCTTTTGGCATGATACTCTTCCAACCTGACTTTGCTATAAATGGTACAGTCTGAATTGCACATCTGCAAGTGACTGGCTTGCCTGAGAGCCACAGAACTGGGCTGACTTTGTGATTTCCTCTATTATCCATTTTGTTGTTAATTTGTCCATCCCCACAATATTGTCCTCTCTTGCCCTCTAGCAGCTGAAAGCTCAGCATGCTTTCAGCAGACTCTATGGAAAATGAAATACAAAGGTATATAAGAAGGTGCTATTTCCACTCGACCACAAAACACCCCTCACTGCCTGTGTTTTGTTTTTTTTCCTTGTGAATTTCAGCTATTAAAGCAACTAAAAGAATCTTACATATGGATGAGTAAATGTAGTACATGTGTAGCTCTCTTTCTGTATTTTCTGCTGATCTGTGAGATTCCTACTCATACCCTGGGATATGTTATATTGCAAGATTATTTCAGTTAATTCTTAACATAGCTTAGCTTCCAGGTGTATTTTTTCAGAACAAAGTAACAGGATAGATGAAAACTGATTCTTGAAAGTGGCTTTGGCACACAACATATGCTTTCATTGAGATATATCTTCTGGACTGGCAACTGGGAAGTCTCTGAAAATGAAACTTCAGCCCTTTACTTTCATTAGTATTTTTAAATGTTACTGCTACCTGCCTGGGATTGGGAGCTGTTTTGTTTGTTTTCTTCATTACAGGGGGATTTCCTTTCAGAAAATTGACAGAGTCAGTCTTGTCTCTTTGATGCCATTTTTCTCTTATTCATACCTACTCTGTTTCCCAGCTGGCATTTTTTAAATTTTTATCTATGCCCTCTTCAAGCTTTGAATAATTTTGTGGGAAATCATACAGCTGCATGGAAATTAGCTGTTTGGCAGAAGCCATATGCTGGCTTGCTTGAGAAGTCCCTGAGTTAACAGATACTTGCTACTAGAGTATTTTGGAGAGCAAAGAAAAACATCCTTTAACAGTGGTGCCAATCACAAGCTTGTAATAATTATGAATTATTACTGGATTGACTGAAAAATAGTGAGTTAAAATCCCAATATTCTGTGTATTTATTTGCTTTCTGTTTCTCTTACAGTTGCAAAGCACTGTTTTTAGCTCCAGGATGAGTTAAACATTACATGTTTAATGAAACTCTGGATTCTTGCTTAATGAAAGGCTTAAAATTAGGAGTATAAGCACTTTAGCCCTCGGAGATTTTCAGTGTATATATCAGGTCTGCTTTCTCAGTATGTTGTAAGACTAAGGATGTTAAGCTCTTAAACTGGGAACAGAGTTTGGTGAAACAAATCTGAGTCCTTCCCCTGTTGGGCTCAGTCTAACTAGTAGCACACTGCCAGTACACACATTTTACTTCATAGATGATCCACAGCAAGCGAGACACAATGATAGTTATTGGCATTTATCTTTAAGGAGATGAGAGCTAACTGCTTCGTTGAACAAAGTGAAGCATAAAATCTGTGCACTTTGCTTCTTCAGTCTTTCCAAGGCATCAGATGAAAGAATCTGTACAGGCACAGGAAGAAATGGTTTTGATTTTTGCTGGATCAACCAATGGTTCAAACAGACAGCAATCAAAGCAAAACTCTTTCTGGCTGTAAATAATACTTTAAAGGTTCTGATGGAAGAATAGCATGAAGGATTATCATTAACTAGCTTTAATATCTGCAAGATCAGTGAATTCTAAAAATTATATGTGAATCTACAGAAAAGAAGCTTTCATGTTTGATATTGCCATATTAGAGAGTGGATTTCTTAAAGCTATTGAGATGTTCCCAGGGTGTATTATCAGCTTCTTGTTTTTCTGAAGGCACCAACAGTCTGCAGGCACCCATTGCTTGAAATCCTATTAATTTTTTTAGCTTGATACTGTGTTAAAGTCTTTATATTGCTATAGGACATGACATTTTTGGGTATATTTTCATGGCAACGGGACAGAGGAACTTGGAGTCATAGAGCTGAAGAAAGAGACTTCTGGAAGCAGCCCCTGGAGATGGTCTAGTCTAACCCTCTGCTCCTCGGGGCTGGTTTCAAAGCTAATGAGGTTGCATGGGGCCTTGTCTAGTACAGGTCTAAAAATCTACAAGGATGAAGATTCACCAGACTTTCTGGGCCACGTTTCAGTCTTTAACAACTATTTCGGTAAATTTTTTCAGTTGTACAATCAGTATTTCCCTCCTTGCAACTTGTTACTTACTTAGCATGCACCAGATCCTGTGGCTCTGCCAAAGCAGCTATTGTACAACTCAGGGGTAAAAGCTGCAGCTTCATTGCTCTCAGTCAGCCAGTGTTTAGAATGATCCTGTCTCCCTCTGTGGTATTACAGCAGCGTAAGAAGAGATTGTATGAGAGGACTCTGAAGTGGTTTTCCACTACTTGTTTCTGTTTCTAATAGTCCCCTCCATTAATCCCCACTGGAGAGAAAACACACTTGTTATAATGATCTTTGAAGAGCAACACAATCTCCTTTCTTTTCCAGTTATATACACTTAGTTTAGAGCAATTCGACATTACTTCAGCTCACAACAAATTCAAGTGACAAAGTAGTTCAGATAGGCCTATTAAAGCAGAAGAAGCTGAGAACTATGTTATTTGCTGGATGACTACAATTTGTACAAGAAGCTCTAGATAACCTATTCACCTTCCCCCACAGAGCTGTAATCCATGGGTTTGACCAGATGGAAGCTGGTATTCACACAGAGTGAATGTAAATAAAGCTTTTCAATGCCTTTGATATCAAAGCTATTTATGCCTCTCTCTCAGCAAGTATTTCCATTCTCTCCCAGACATAGTTAGCATAAAAGAGCAACCTACTGTTTTGAATGCACTCAGAGTATCCAAACCAAAACCAAACAAACACAAATAACCTCACAAACCCCCGAACTTTAATATCTTGTTCCCTAACTTAAGATCATCATAAAATGTTACCTACAGTTGTTATTTTTGGGGCACACAATTTAGCAAACGGTGGAAAGATTCAGGCAGCCAAAGCTCACGAGTCCATCACTAAGAAAATCCTGATTTGCTCTTCCAGAATTGTATGAGTGAGTGTTTGCAAAGGCTGATTTTAAACACTTAGAAAAAATACATGATTGTAGCCACATATGTATGTATGTGTTGTTAAGCTGGATGAGGTTAATACCCTCAATTAATAATACTCTGAGCTTTACATGCTGTCTCTTGAGGTGAAAAATTCTAAAAGTGTTCTTTCGTGTAAAAAAAATGTTTGTTTGAATAAACCAGCCTTATTTTTAACTGAAAAAAAATCTCCATCATTCCCCTTGAATGGAATGAGCTGCTCAGCTGAGTTATTGTAAGACAGCATTCTAAAATCTTGAATAATTCCTACAGCATGTTGGGAACTCTTTGCAATTTCTTCCCTATTATGAAGTTTCCACGCGTATTAAATAGAACTATATATAGATACAAATACATTCATTAAAGATTGTTTTGCTGAAAAAAATTACCATTTCACATTCTGTCAATTTAGATTTACATAAAAATAAGGAAAATACCCAAGTGTAGCAATGCAAAACACTGATGAGCTATAAAAAGAAGCAGTTTGGAAACTGTTTTTTCCCTGAGCCTGCTCAGGAATGAATTCTCCAATCCAGCCACTGTACAGATTTCTTGGGGTACTTGGAACTGTAGTGGCAGGTACACTCACAATGCTATGGGCAAATGGAAGAAGAAATGTGCACTTTAGTACAACTCTGCAGAGCAATACTGAGATTTCAACAAGCCAAGGATCCAGCACTGGCTTTCAAGCTCATGAAAAGAAGGGTGAGAAGCAATGTCCCATTTCACTGTGCTGAAGGTAGTGGGCACATGGTTTAGAGATGGCCTCAGCAGTGCTGGGTTGACGGTTGGACCTGATCTTAAAGGTCTTTTCTAACCATGAAACGTCTAAAACCAAAAGAGCCTGTATTCACATGGCAGATCTGTAAGCAACTCTAAAGTCCAGTATCAGCTCCTGGCTGTCTTGAACTTGTTCTTCTGGCAGCTTGGAAGTTCCTGCAGAAACCTAAAAAAACCTAAAGTTTAGTTAAGCACATTAAAAACTGCTTTTAAATTAAGTCTCCAACTTTTTTTTTTGCCCCTTGCTATTTCTTTTTTCACCTCAACAGTAAATTCTTTTGCTCAGTAAATGTAACCTGTGGATGATCGTAAGAAATGCAGCAGAATAATTCAAACCTCTCCCTTAGCAGATGAACTTCCTATGTGTCTGTTGAGTGTGACTATCATCACCCCAGACATCTATGTCAAAGAAAATTAGTTAAGATCATTAAGGCAGAATCATCTCAAGTGTAATGGGGCCTTAGGGAGTTGGATCTCTTATATACTTTGGTTATGATGAATGTTACTTTTGTTTTATAATTATCTCTATATTTACTTAGAAGGGTGAAAAATTAAAAACCTGAGTGAACTAAAGAGTTTGCTGTGGCTGTATCTGAGGTTACATTACAATGAAATAGATGGAAAATTATCTGAAACAGCTTGTGCTGCTCCACTTAGTGCTGGGTTGTAATTCAGAAGCAAGTGTTATGAGTGTGAGTCAATGGGAAAGGATCAGGAAACTTCAAAGGGAGTCTGTGTACAAAGGAGCAAATCCACCACCAGAGCAGCTCAAAGGAATCTCTAAGCTCTCAGAGCAGCAGATTCACTTCCAGGGTTATGTAAAATGTGTTTATCTAATCTTTTCACTCTATCAGCATATATAATTAAACAGATTATTATTTGTGTTAGGGAAATGCTCAGGTGTCCTGAGACTAGGGTTCTGTTGTGCCTAGTGATGTACAGGTGCTGAAGAAGAATGCAGTCCCTGTTCTGAACAGATAAAGAGGGAAAGGGTATGGACCAGTGAAGAGATAGATCCCACAAGAAATAAGTGGCAAAGCCAGGTTTAGCATTTTGATTAGATGCCCTGTCCCCTTGTGTGCATTGCTTCAGCAAGCTTGTATCTGTTCTGTGTCCTCGGGTGTAGCTGAGAGAAGCAAAATTAACTCAAGGTTATCACAGAGAGGGAAGAGATAGGAGCAGTCACTGCACCTCTGCCTGTGCTCCCTTGATTCTGGGATTGCATCTGCTTTTCCTTTGCTGTCACCTGGCCTCCCCTTGCCAGCATTTCTGCTGGCTACTTTATGTAGACCTGTGCTGTGCTCCCTTACTGCTCCTTGCACAGTAAATATATCCATTGCAGCCACTCTTCACAGCAGTGAGGGTCAGCTAGGTCCATAGGAAGCAGAGAGCTCCTGTATCTACCTGTTAATACTTGGCCAGAGTTCCCAACAGCTGTGGTTGTGGGCAGGGTTTTTTAATAAAACACTCAGCACCAAGCATCAATCCCCAGATGACATCTGTGAGATCTGTGGAGCTCAGAGCAGTTCTGAAAAGCTGACTAAACCTGTAGGTGCCAAAGGAGACAGTGACCAGGTGTTGAGCTCTTCCCAAATCTGAACTGTAACAAGCATGAGTCACCTACACCATTGAGTACAAAAAGCAGCTGTTCCCTTCATTTCTGCTAACCAGAAAGGAAGATCTTCCTCTTGATGGATCCTTCCATAGCAGTGTGTGTTGCTATTATTTTCCAGACCTGTCTGAGTGGGAGGTTTTAGGATAGCAGAGAGGGAGGGCAGTGCTACAAGCAATGGCTTTTATCTTTGCTAATAGTAATCTAATGGACAGAAGAGTGGGCCTGTAATTGGATTTTGCTTCAGATCAAGATTAGGAAGATTGCTTTGCAAAGTGTATAGCAACTGCCTGCAAGAGCTGCACACATCTTTCCGTGATAGTGAGCAAGAGTGATGGAACAAAATAAACCTGTGATTATCACATGGATCTGAATTTAAGCAGTGAAGGGTAAAGGCAAAGGAGAGGCTTCAGCTCTCCAAAGTTCAAGCACTGAGAAACAGATGGAGGCCTTACAGTAATAAGTCTATGTAAGCAGTAAATTATAGCTCAGTTTATGCTCTGTAGGGGCCATTTTGCCCAAAACAGCAGTGTTTATTGGAGAAAAGGTGCAAATAAAATATAATTTTCATTAAAACCCTGTTTCAAGACATACACACCCTTGGACATTCCATAAGGGAGATATGTGAGTGTAGTTGGTCCTAGCTGCTTCTGTCTTTTGGAAATTACTTCTTCTAGTGTACTGAACTTTAAAGTACGTTGCAAAATCAGAGTCACAGGCTGGGAGGGACCTCTGGAGGTCATGTACTCCAATTCTCCAGCCTGGGGCAGGGTCACCTAGGGTTGAGTTTTGAGTATTTCCAAGGATCGAGAGACAAAAGCCTGTCTGGGCAGGCTGCCCCAGTGCTTGAGCTGTAAAAAAACCCTCTTTCTAATATTAAATGGAATTTTCTCTATTTCAGTTTATGCCCATTGCCTCTTGTTTCTTCACTGCACATCCAAGTGTCTGGCTCCAGTCTTTAACCCCTCCTTTCCCAACACCCTTGTCAGATAAGTGTACATATCAATAGGATCTTTTCTCTGTTCCATACAGATCCACATGGTCTCACCACTGCTCATGCTTTGGGTCTGTCATCAATCACTTCTCCGTAAAACTTCTGAGACAGCACAGTCTTGGAAGGTCACCTAAAATAAATCGGGCATGATTCACAGCAGATCTGATTAATTACTGTTCAAGGTCACACAGATAAATTTCAATGTGTGTCTGATTGTTTTTCAAGGTCATACGCAGCGTTTAAACAGCAATCCTGTTTGTAAACTGGTTTTTGTTTGTGCATGTTGCATAATTAATAAGTCACAATAGGAAGACTGGAAATTTGTAAAGTAGGGACTCAGCCAGAACTTCAGGGGACTTTTTTCCAAAACTAGAGAAAGATGAGAGAATTTCTTATCTAACAGTGGTGAAGCAAGTTTGACTTTCACCCCTGTTCAATATGGCATTAATTGCCCCAC
Organism: Apus apus; assembly: GCF_020740795.1. Taxonomy (NCBI): domain Eukaryota; kingdom Metazoa; phylum Chordata; class Aves; order Apodiformes; family Apodidae; genus Apus; species Apus apus. The sequence goes on along the minus strand of NC_067307.1, from coordinate 265,240 downwards.
TAGTAGAAGTCCAGAGAAGTTCTGGTTTTAAACACTGGTATTTCTCCTCTGTTGGGAGATGAGAAATGAGATCAACAGAATTAAACCTGTAGTAAAGTTGTGTAAAACACTGCTTTACTGAGCTAATGGGGAAGTGTTGCTGTTCCGTTGTTGCTTATTTAGGCTTGAGATAAATTAGTAATTATTTTAACTAGAATAGCACACGAAGATGTGTATGTTGTGCTGAGATGTGTATGTTTATGCCATTTGAAAATAATCTGAATGTTAAACAATTTATCCTCTACAACGTGCAGATGGAAACTGGATGGGAGGAAGGAAGTGTTTCCATCTGTTAATTACAGGTGCAGATTGAGACAGGAATGGGAAAGCTACAAACTGCTTGTTTGCTGTCAAACTGCTATGATTTTTAAGCTGCCTGATTTCTGTCGCTTCAAAAATCTCTTTAAAGAAAGAAGGGGTTAAACTGGGCTATTTGAATGGATTGAACTGAAAGTTTGCTCCTAGAAGTCTTTGGCTAAGTTAAATCCACATTTTATAAATTCTTGGCAAACAGCTACCTCACGTGTTGGAATGATTTGTGAAGCACAGATGTGTAGAAATGTCATTGTGCTCCAGACTACTTAGATTATTTCAGGCCTGTTGACTTCCACGAACCTCTCCCAAGGTTAATGTTGGTCTAGTGCTTTCATCATGCAGCAGAAGTTAAAGAATCAACACTAGGCTTCAGTACAGGCAAAACAATAAATGTGAGAGAAAGCTTTTAGGTAGCCAAGGGGAGGTGTGTATCCTGCATTGCCTTCAGGCATCTTGAGCAATAACATTCCATGTGGGGTCACTGTGTGGAGAAATTTGTGGCACAAAAATGAGGACAGTGAACAAAAAATGCATCTCAGGTATTATTCACATGTTCCTGCAACTTGATAGAAGGCTGCACAGGTATCATTCTGGTCCACTTGCTGTCTGAGTGAATTCAATTAACTTCAGAAAGCAAAATATATGGATAACTGCAAAGTGATAACTCCAATGTCACCTTCAGATTAGGGAAGTCTTGACTCATTTGTAACTTTGGCAAAGTGAGGAGAAGGTAAGAATTCATCAAATAGTTTTCTAGCTTGGTTGAGTCTCCAGTCTCTCCTTCCCCTTCAGAGAAGCAGAGAAATATTCCGTTTTCTGGGAGTTTTTTCCACATTCTCTTTATATTAAACTTTGTGGAAGTGTTGGTATTGCCTGGCTCTTCTGTGGAGTCCAGTAGCACTGCCTTATCACTAGCTAGCTACCTGGGGGACATGCATTGTGTGAAAGTCTCAGCAATTAAAATCATACCTTTTTGCCTGCATGAATGAGCAAAGTGGAAGGAAACTGGTGGCATAGGTTACCTGGGTGGGTAGTGTTGAGTTTGGCAAAATACGTTTATTTGGAGGCCTAATTGTTTGGGCCTGAACAAAGTGAGAAGAACCTGCCTGGTGTTTGCTGTAGGTGAAACTAAGGGGCATCTGTTATGAAATAGCAGTTCATGGAGTAGAGTTTTACAGGCATTTGTGTCAAGATCTGTGGTATCAAAAGCTGTAGGATATTTCACTGAGCTTTCTTGCAACCTCTGGCTTATCAAAGGACATAAGATAAACTATCTCAGATCTGTTTCCTAGCCTGTAAAGTGTAAGTATATTAAATAGTCATCTCTTCTCATGGGGTTTTGATATCTGTCCACAAGTGCTAAGTACTTTAAAGCTCTTGGTCTCTCTGCTGCTGTATCTGGAGGTGTGGTGACATTGCCTTGGTGCCTTTGCAACTTCTGTATGAGCTGCCAGTTGCATCACGTCAGTTCACTGACTTTTTCTGACTGGATTCTTTGTACAATGAAACCTCTATCAGCCCTTTCTTGACATAAATACATTGTATTTTGCTGTAACTAACCACTAAAGAAAATCCACTTTCTGGTCCCATTCAAATAAGGAATATATATATATATTTTTTTTTGTCTGTTCAAGTGGAAAGTCTTGGCATCATCTGAATAGCAAATAAGTAACACTGTCTTGTGCAGTGGTCCCACTTATGTAAGAAGAACCTGTCTGCAGCTCTCAGACTGAGACCAAGAGCTGAAGAGGATCAGAAGGCTGAATTAATCTTTTGGTGGGGAGACTAGTTCATCAGTTCAGCTGAGACATTTAGGACTGAATTAACAAAAGAAAAAAGCAAGAATCTATGAATTAGGGACATAAAATTTATACTAGTTTTATACACAAGTCATTCTGATCCTGTTCCTTTTAATGGCACAGGATCAATTAATAGAAAATAAGGTCTTTGTTTATAATGCTCTGATTCCTTCACACCCAGAATTGTTTATAATACAGACTTTATTTTTAAACCTGTGATTTTCAAAGGAGCCTGAGTTGTCAGTCTCAGATTAAAATTATCCTAACACCTCATGATTTCTAGCAAGCACGTCCTTCATTATCTTGATGAATTTAGGACTCGCTCACATAAATTTTAAAGAAGTAAGGTACAGAGGGAAAGAAAGTTCTGGGCTCAGGTGTTTGAAGGATTATACTTATGGAATTTTTTACACCTTTACAAGGGAATAGCACGGAAATACCTGTGAACATAAGGGCCTGTGTGAGCCATCTAAATCAAAGTTTTGGAATGACAGTGAAACCAACCTTGCTCTCTTGAATCTTAGGTGGGTGAAGGAATGACTGAGCTGCTTCCCTCATTGAAATGCCATTTTAACACCATTTAAGTGCATTTGATATTCACAGCATAAAAGTACACCTTTGAAATGGCAAAGAAAAAGTGTGTGCCTGGGTGCATGTGGAGAAACTTATGTTAGCATTAAAAATTGAGAAAGGCATTAATAAAGGTGGTCAGTGATGCTAAACACAGTGATCAATGTGTGGAAATTCAAGCTAGTGCTTTTAAGTGGAAAAAAGTGAGTATGGAAAATAAATCCTAGATTTCCACTGGGGCACTATTCAGGTCAGCCTTAATCTTTCTAAATGGGAAGGGAGGAGGGGGGAAGAGGGAGCCTTTTTTCCTGTGTTCAAGTAAGGGCTGTGCTCAGCTGCTCCCTGCAGCATGACTGCAACAGCCTGTCCCCAGGAATGGAGAGTTGTGCAGAGGGAAAAACCCTCCTGAAATAACCAATGGAAATAGTGACCCAATGAGTTGCATATTCTGAAGCCTGTTGGTTTGTGTGCCCTTGGGAAGCTGCAGAGGCTTCACAATGCAGTGGGCACTTCACTTTCTGAACATTGCATTGCTGTGCAGAAGAGCTCTTCCAAATTGCGTGCACGTTGATTAACCGTGCTGCATAATTTATGCTTCTACTTATTTAATCACTCTGGAGTTTTGGTATTTGCTGGCAGTTGCTAGATTACTTTATTAAATTTAGGCTGTGTTGAAGGAAATTTATTTTTGTGTATTCCTCCTTCATAATTTTTTTTCTTAAATGTTGTCACATAAATTACTGTGTTATCGATGAATCTGCATGCAGAGCATTACTATTTAGTTCTTATGCCACAATCCTCTAAATCATGTATGGCATATGTATTATATTTTACTTCACACTATCCTTCTCAGTGATGAATTTACTTTCTTTGCTTTCTTCTCTTTCACATCAGACAAAGGTATTAAAACTTGAAAGCAATGGAGAAAAAAAGAAATGAAATGTAGATTTTTGTCTCTTTACTCACTACAGAATAAAACCTTGACATGAAAAAGTACTGTTAAATAACATAATAACATAAAATACAGACCTGTTTTTCTTCCCTTTTCCAGAGGAGTGTTGGGTTCAGGGGAGAGCAGTGTTGTCTGTGGGTGGGTTGGTTAGAGGGGGTTAAGCTGAGGAGCAGGTTGAACTGAAGTTGCTTTCTGTGAGAAGGAGGAAGCTCTGATAGTCAAAGTGTTGTTGACGACCTCAGAAAACATAGGTTCTTTTCCTTCAGTTGCTTTATTGTCTCTTATGTCATTTAGTCCTATGACATAGTGATTATGGTGAGGAAAAGAAGATGCTCATGGCAGGGGGGTTGGAACTTGATGATCTTTAAGGTCCCTTCCAACTTTAATGATTCTATGAATCTAAGAGGTTGGGTGATTGCCCATAAAAGTTCCTTTGGGTAAAAGAAGTTGGCCTTGCCTGTATTTTCTAGCAGCTCAGCTGTGTAACCTGCTTTGTAAATGCATTAGGTTTCTGCTTTGGAAAGTTCCTGCTGATACCAAGACTTGTGATGCATACTTAGTGTGGCATTTTATTTAGTTAAATCAGTGTGTTGTCAGCAGCTGTGCATTGCTGACTGACCAGAGACTGCAGCATCCAACAGCCCAAAACCATCACATACAGGCACATTAGAGCATCTGAAAAGTAGTTACCTTTATTTGATTTTTAAGGACACATAGCTCTTACAAAATGAAGTATTTTTTAGAAAATATCATTTTTCTTCTTTAAGTTAGAAGAGATGTATATTGGGATGCAAACAAAGTATTTTCCCGAAAAGTTCTTGCAAGAAGCAAAATATTCCCTGGTTGGTTTGTATTTCTCAATATATGCTGATATGTAGGTAGTATGTGTTGGGATTTAATTTCCTACTTGTTATTTGTCTTATACTTTGTATGCATATGTATATGCAGATAGCTTTAAACTGCTTGTAAAGTATCCCATGAAAGTGTATTTTAATGGAAAATTATTTTTCCAGTTATTCATCTCATTGCTACTCTCTGCTTCAAGTGGTAAAATTAAGTTTCCACCAATTTTTTTTTTAGACAGCTATCAACATCATCCTGATTCTGCTTTTTTCTGCCACATTTACATTCTTCCTTAGCAAAATAAATCTCCTATGAGTTACAGGATTTTTTTTTTATCTTTAAAGCTATCCCTTGGATATACATGAGCACATGTCTGTATCACTGTAAATCCTACAAAAGGAAAAAAAGGCATTTGAAATTATAGCTTTTTAATGATAAAATTAACTTTACAGTGGTGACATTGGGTTTTGAAGGATTATCAACCACAAAGATTGCATTTAAGTTTTTTTCATCTATTTTATCAATGATCTGAGGTGCAATAAGCCTAATCTTCCTAGATTAAAGTTCTATAAATTTGGGGGCCATAGTACATGCAAATATCCTTTTGTGGTCTTTACTAAAATATTCTTAATCCTCATAAAAAATGGGCATTAGTCTTCGGATACGGAGATTTCGTGCTCTGCCATGGAGGAACTCTGCATGTGAACTCCTCAAGAACTGGGGATTGGAGCTTCCCAGACCTATTAAGGAATGTGCTGTTAATAGATGTTTTTTCCTCAGTTAAATAACTTGTGTATTCATTTGGAAAACTGATGTCTAATACTTTATCAATCACATAATTGGAATAGTTATTTATGAAATGCGCTTGTATTCATGTCTCTTGAGAAATGAAAAGAACCTAAATCCTGGTTGCTCTTTTCCAACACAACTCTGTGGCTGAAGTTACAGATCAAAATTCATTAGGAGTTGTTGAACCCAGTGGCCTTTAACTTTTACTCAAGGTAATCAGTGCTTTGCATGCAGAAAGTACTGTCAAGGGGAGCTTTGTCTGGGTGCAAGGCAGCAATATACAATTTTGTGGGTGAGTAAGCAGGATGATTGCTTGGCCCCTCTGGCCCTGGGTGCAGCTGAGGCAGGGAAAGGCTCATGGAGCAGTGCAGTGGTTCAGGGTGGGTGGGTGGATGGATGGGAGGAGTCCTGTGTAATCTACCATGATGCAGGCTCTGATGCCACAGTTAGGTTCCTTGTTGTTTTCTACCACTTGTTGTAAGAAAAAACCCTGAAAGTCCAGTTCTTCTTGCTCATTGATTTTGAAAGAAGCAATTAAAGTGCAGGGTGTTAAGCCTCTTCTATTTTCTCCATCCTGACTCCTCAGCAGAGCTTCATCAATGCCCTTTGACCAGTTGGGTAGGTGGCAGGATTAGGACTTTCTCTGAAAATGCAGTGATGGGAAGGTCTGTAATTTTACTATTGCTTTAGTGAATTTGAAAGCAGACTGGGCTGTCTGTTTTTTTTCTGCTAGAAGTGCAAACAAATGGTATGTTGTGGAATGTCTTCCATGTACCTCATCCATATCCCCCCTCCAAACTGACTTCTTATCTAAAACTTGGAACCCAACTATTCTGCACACATTCCCGACACAACTTTCCTCCAAATTCCAGCAGCAATATCCTGGAAATTTTCCTTTCTGAACTGCACTAATTCGGAGGGGAACATCAAGTGTCAGATCCCATTACATTTCTTCCACACACCAAGTCAGGGCTCTGTCTGCAGCTAACATGGTTTAGCTCACAAAATGCTGAGAGTGACAGTTACACTATGACACTCTAATACTGCATTATAAATCACTGTCACCTGGTCCTGCTTCCTGCATTTGATATAACAGGTTTCTGTGTTGTCCTGTTCTCCTCACTCTTCTTTTTCTGCCTGGCATTACCTTTCTCACGCAGGTTTATATCCAGTCAGCTGAAACTACACATGATACAGTGGTGTAATATTTCCCCAACTAATTTGCCCTGTGTACTAAGCAAGTATTGTCCACTATTAAAAATATATTAGGCTGGATGTAATTTTCTAGCAAGGAGAGAATGGTAATTTGGAAAATGTTCCGTCTTTCACACTTGCCTTGTGATGGGATGCTCTGCATTTCAGCCTGGATCTTGCAGGGCCAATGACTGCACTGTTATGCAGCAAAATATCCTTGTTGAGGAGCTGAGGCACAAGCTGCTTTGTGCTCTTCCTGGCTGGTTCTGCTGGTACAGGGCGTTCCACTGCCATCAGAGTCCCAATGAAATGTCCCACAGTGGAGGAGCAGAGGGTGGAAGTGTCCCATACATGGCTCTTTGCTTGCACACCTATAGGCAAACTGGCTCAGCCAATAAGGGGGTAGCAAGATCCACTGGACTTGTGTTCTCGTGTGGATTTCTTCCTTCTTCAATGCCTGTGTTTTTCTATTATTAAAAAAAAAAAAAAAAAAAGGAAGTAGTGCTACTTTAAAAACTTCCTAGGTTTTGGTAATTTTAGCATCTATTCTGTTGAGATGGTCTCAAGATACTCTCTCAGCATTTTAAATTTAAAAACAAGAAGAATTTCTTTGTCCTTAGGAGTTTGAAGTATGAATAGTCATGATAACAAGAGTAGATTTGTATAGGAGCTGTGCTGTTTTAGCTGAGAACAGAATCCAGATATCTGGAATGAATATCAATTCATTATTTATGTAGTATAAATCATATAATTACTATGTGCAATTTCCGTTCCAAACTTGGTTAATTTATCATTATATGTCCTTCTAAAGTATGGTTGAATATACCATTTCAGCTTTATCTTAATGTAGTTTTTGTTAATTAATTTTTCTACAACATAACTTTCAACTCATTTTTGAACTGGCATGTGTATAGTCACTGTGCTTTTCACACAGTCTGTGGAACCAAAATATAACATTAGAGACTTTTAAACCTTGGATTACTGGCCAACTCAATGGTTCCTCCAAAGGAGCCATGAGCATCTATTAAGTCAGTGCAGATTTAGGTAGCTTTGATCTGTGCATTAAGCACTAACACCATGAATTTGTGTAATGCAGATGCAGTGTTTGTGCTGCAGCTGCTGAAGAAGCCTCATTATTGTGACTACAGCCTATTTTAAATGCAGAGTTGCAGGTCCTGGCTGGAAGCAGAAAACATGCTGAATCTGAGCTACTTTTGTGGCTTCTACAACAAACTCTGAGGTTTGAGCTTCTCCTAATCTTCCGTGTAGTTGTGCAACCAGGTCCTCATGAAACAGGGCATCACTGCAGCTCTCAGCCACAGACTTGCTGTAGCTCTGTGTGTACGTGGGTTCATGACTTCATCTACTGGTATCTTCCTTCTCCTTAAGCCTCTGTATACAGCAGGGTACCTTGTAATAATTTGGGTCACTTTTCCATGCTCACTCTTTCCTCAAAGAACAGTTGAATGTTTTGAAGTGAAACTGAACTGACAAAGGTATTTTACGATAATCTAGCAGAATCACAGGAAAAGGGCTCTGACTCTGAATCAGAGGTGCTGAAGTGCTGGGGCCAAAGGTACCACTTAGTCTTCTCACTAAGCCTCATCTAAAGGTTACAGCATTCTTTTAGGCCAATGCCAAGACTAAGCCCAGGAACCAGACAATTCCCTCACAGATTTTTAGCAGCCCTATAACTTTCCTTTTTCAACATGGAATTCAGTTCATTGTTGATACTACTGCTGCTGTGAGCTTTTTTCTAAGCAACTGGTGTTTTTCTCAGCTTCTTCCTTCTTTCAGGCTTCTTCTCTCCCATTCATTGTTCAGTGAGGTACAGTCACCTTCAACTTGTGGTGCTTTGAGTCTATGAAACAGGGCAAATTGGGCTTGATTTCTGTGAAAATACAGAGCAGATGATAATTTGTTTCATTCGAAACTCGTATTTTCAATTAACTGTCTACTAAGAGCAATATAACGTTAGGCTACGTGTTGACAGACAGTCAAAGCTGTATCTTCAGTTCTAGTACTCCAGTTTTCCCTCTAGGCACTCAAAACTTTTTTTCATAATGTAAAAATATTAATTAATGAGAGATTGTCATTCACACAGTGACACTGGCTGTCAGTAACTAACCAAGGTGATTAAAAAAACTAAATAACAAACCTGTGAGCACACAGCAGAGATTGCAATATGATAAGGGAGATGAGAGAAGTTAATTGCTGGACTTTAAAATGTCTTGGGAAGGGAGGTGTTGAAAAAGTTTACAGCAGAAATTAATGATGTGTAACAAATTAATTAGGCTAAAGCTAGAAATTGAATCCTAATTCTAAAAGAGGCAAAGATGTGGACTGAAGTCTCAAGGCAAATTGTTGTTGTGCACTAATGTTAACAGGACAGACCCAGTCTATTTGAGGACCTCACTGCAGGTCATGAGGGGTCATTGGGCTCTTTATCTCCTGCCTCGTCAGAGCTGGCGAGTCTCCTGCAGCACAGCAAGTGCAAGGTTCTCCACCTGGGTCAGGGCAATCCCAAGCACAAATTCAGGTTGGGTGGAGAATGGATTGATAACATCCCTGAGGAGAAGGATTTGGGGCTGATGGTGGACATGAAGCTCAACGTTAGTTGACAATGTGCACTTGCAGCCCAGAAAGCCATCTGTCCTGGGCTGCATCAAGAAGGATTCTCCCCCATTACTCAGCTCTTGTTAGACCCTTCCTGGAGAACTGTGTCCAGTTCTGGAGCCCCCAACATAAGAAGGACATGGGGATGTTAGCGAGAGTCCAGAGGAGCCACAGAGATGATGGGAGGGCTGGAGCAGCTCTGCTCTGGAGCCAGGCTGGGAGAGTTGGGGTGTTCAGCCTGGAGAAGAGAAGGCTCCAGGGAGACCTGAGAGCAGCTTCCAGTGCCTGAAGGGGCTCCAGGAAAGCTGGGGAGGGACTTGGGACAAGGGCAGGGAGGGATGGGATGAGGGGGATGGATGAAAAGTGGGAGAGGGAGATGGAGGTTGGAGATGAGGAGGGAATTCTTGGCTGTGAGGGTGGTGAGACCCTGGCCCAGGTTGCCCAGGGAAGCTGTGGCTGCCCCATCCCTGGCAGTGTTGAAGGGCAGGTTGGATGGGGCTTGGAGCAGCCTGGGCTGGTGGGAGGTGTCCCTGCCCATGCAGGGGGTTGGAACTTTCAGGTCCCTTCCAACCCAAACCATTCCGCAATTCTATAAAGTGGAGGTAAAAGTGTCAAGTCAGCCCTGCTGAGATGCCTTGGGTGGTTTGGCTGTCAGAGCTGAGCATGTTGTCAGGGTGATTGTGTTTGAGCCTCCTAGGGGGCAGGGGGCACAGGTATCGTGTGTGTCAGAGGGCGCAGATAGAGCTGCTTGTTTCTCTAGTTCTGCCTGCAGTCTCACTGAGGTGACAGAACAGTGGGAACAAGGCAGCATGTAGGTGAGAGAGAGAAAATTTAGATGCAAGGTAAATAAAAAAAAATGTAGGCTGGCTGTGGAGATCAAGCATTGAGGTCATTTAGGGGGTAGGAAATGACTACACCATCCTGAAAATCTACTATTCTAGTTCTTCTGCAAATGGTTAGAGTTTCTCTTTTCTGTTGTGTGCAGTCAGAACCCTCTAAATGGTGGTGTTATGCCTCTCTTGACAGGGATAGCCTCACTTGAGACCTTTCCTCCCTCCTGTATCAGCCTTTTGACTTTGTTCAAGTGCATCAGCAATTGAATATATGATAAGTTCCCTATCACAGGGTTATCTCTGTCCTTGAAAAAAGAGAACTGAGAAGTATCAGATCTTTTTCATCTCTGGGCATGAAAATGTTCTTTGTCAGGCTTTCCTTCAACCCTCTTGGTACCAAAGAGAATAAAGAAATGCCCCTTGATTTCCTCAGTGATCTCTGGACCAAGCAGGTACTTTTTACAATATTTGGATGTGAGAAGAAAAAAAATTAACTGAATAACAGAGAACTGTGAGACAGCATTATATCAGAGTCCACAAGATATGCATTCTTTAGGTTTTTGCATCATCTGCTTTATCAAGGGGTCATCGATTAATAGGATATAAAGAGATTATCTGGTAATCATTAGATATTTTCAATAAGTTATAAGTTGGTTGTGTTAGATGTCACATTCAACAGGTGTATAACCCAAGCAGTGCTGTTTCTGTGTTGTTTTATCCATACAGCTCTTTAATCTTTTTGTAGTAGAGATCCTTTCATAACACACTCTCAAAAAACTACATGTCCTTTAAAAGTTTTTGCTAAGCACCTTCTAAGGATGTTTACATTTTTTACAGTTACTTTCTGTTCTCATGAGTATTATAATGTATTTTACTCATCTCTTGAGCAGATACTTCTAATATCACCTGCAACTGATTCTTTATTCCATTACGCATCAGTTTGTCCTTGCATCCTCCTGGTTTAGCATCCCCCTTTGGAAAGATATTTAAAAGTTTACTTTAGATTTGACATTCTGAATTCTGTATATTACGTTGTCTAGCAGGTTGCTTCTCTCCCTCCGCACGACCTTGTAAAATGATTTCAGAACTGAGCCTGCAGTTCTCAGAATATCTGTGAATGTGACTCCGTCTAAAAACACAGATGGTTTTTCTTAGACAATAACAGTATTCTCTGTTCAAAAAAAATAAGTGGTAGAGGGCATCAACCATTCATTTATAGCCTACTTCTCATTGCATTGCAATGTAAATACATTGAGGAAGGGATTAAATTGCTTGTGCTGCAGTATAATAAGCTGCATGTGTACACATAGATACTTTTTCTCAGTCTCACAATCCAAACCCCAAGCCATCACAGAGTGCTTTACCAAGTCAAATTACTTATTTATGGACTTCTGCAAAATAAGTCTGATGTACAGTGCTGCCTGTGTAGCTTTCATCACTGTAATTGTCTTAGTGTGTCTGCTAAATAGTTACAAATATGGTATCTCATTCATTGCTTTCAGCTTGTTCGGCACTTGGGAGCAGCGAGCACACTGGGGTGTAATTTACTGGAATTGCTGCCACAGGATCTTTCCCTGGGTATTCCAGCCCAGGCTTTGGTGCTGCCTCCTGTTCTCCATGCTGCACTCTACGTTGAGCTTGCACTGCAAGGTCCTTCAGCATTGCTAAGGCTGAAAGGACACAGCCCCAGCAAAGCTTTCGTGGGGAAGTGTAAAATTACACCACCCCCACCACCCCCCCAATAGATCAGTAGATCAACTTAGGCTTTGCTGGTTCTGGATTCCCAGTAAAAGCTCCCGGGAATGAAGTGGCCATCTCACACCGAGGAATGAAGTTCTGCAAATCTTTCTCCAGAGTGCAGATGGACTGGACTGTTTCCAGTTTGCAGACGGTCTTTGTGCACATAGGCAAAGATGCAGGATTTGTGCTCTGAGAACCTGGCCCGCAGCTGGGCTCGGGGCTCGGATCACGGGGACTGGCATTGCTGCCTTCCTTGCTTCAAGCAGGAGGAGTTCATCATGCCAGCGCAGCAGCTGGCCTTAGGGCCTTGTTTTGGGAGCTGGCCATCAGTTGGGAGACAAAAGACCAACGTGGACAAGGTCTTCAAGCAATTACTGTCTTGGCACACTCCCAGAATTGATCTTTGAAGGTGAAAATCAAGTTCAGTGTGTCGATCTGGGCTGCCTTAAAGGAGCTGTTTTTCTCCTAAACGATGTTGCAGATATTTTATTAAAACTTGTGCCCCAGTGTTCTTCATCTTTAAAGCTGATGTTATTGCAGTTCCATTATTCAACCCATCAGGCAGCAGCGGTTTCAGAAATGAATAGGGTTGCATGCCGGGTGGTGGCATTACTGAATAAACTGGATTTTCATCCAGCCATAACTGTTTGGATTATAACGTTCAGAAGCCATCGCTTCAGTAACTTCTTTTAAGCAAAGATCATAGCCCAACGTGAGCTTTTAAAACCACAGGAGGGACAGAGGAAACGTCTTAAAGGGCTTCAAGTTGCATGTACAGATTAAGGGAAATCCAAGTGGGAGAGGTTAATAGAGGAATGCCTTTGTTGGCAGTCTCTGTGAGAACAGGAAAACAATCCTTCATGTTTTTTAGATCCAGCATTTGTCTCAAAGCCCCTGATACAAGATTTCTTAACAGTTGAACACAGATTCAAAACGTGGCAGTGTGTCAAAACAAACCTTAAAGTTTGAACTTAGTTTGTTCAGAAGACTGGTATCTTTGTGATGGACACTATTACTTTGGACTGAACTGGAAACTCTTCTGATCAAATCCTGTGACATGCACAAACCTGCTGTTAGCCACTAATGATTCTTATAGTGGCTCTCAGAATGGTTGAAGGAACCTTGTAAAATTTTCCATGAAAATACTCTTTTTTTACCTTCTTTCTGCTGCAGGTAGGAATGATGTAGCTGGGATGATAAATTTGTCTTTTCTTGTGTCTCCTTCTTCGTGTGAATTTATATTAGATTTGAGTTTGGATGGAGAGGATTTAGTTACAGTGCTTGGCAGCTCTCTGACAGAAACCTGCATGATTTGGGGCAATTTACTGAACCTTTTTGTGCATTAGTTACCTATTTTTAACCTAAACTAATGAGGGTTCTGTTCTACCTGTCTGTGATGTCTCGTTATACCTCCTGACCTTGCCTGGGATCTCTGTTTATGTAACATTTAAATTGCAGTACAAACAGGTACATTCATTCTGTATTTTTGTTTACCCATCAGGCTTACAGGGATTTTTTTTTTTTTAAAATTATTTGTAGCTGTTTTCCTGTGTGTGTTCAGGTACAATTATGTATGTCATGGCATGCAGGTGAGAGATTTATTCTATTTTTCTTCATCAGACTGAAAGAAAAGGCAAGATAGGCAGAAGTTCTGAAGTGTTTCTAGAGCTGCTTCTCACCTTGAGATCACAGGTGAAACCCATAAATTTTAATTATTGGATTTAAGGTTTTGAAGATTCCTGATAGAAATACTACCAATGGAGAGGTACTCCTGGGATTTACACCATATTTTGATTTAATTATTCTTAGAGACGTATTTTGTCCTGTCCAGGCGTTTGTCCTTTGCTGTCAAGGCTGCAAGCACCAATCTCACTTTTCCAAAGAGGAACCATAGAAGTCTGAAACTATGTTAAGTATTAAAACATTTTGATACAATAATTATGATTTTTGGTGTAATAAAATGATAAACTTTTAAACTATGCTCCAAACAATATATTCATCCCTAATTGTGTATATTCAGACTTTCCAGTGCAGTGTTTTATTTGCCTTTGTGTCAGTGTTGGTATCAGCAGGAAAAAAAAACAAATACTAGTCTTGAAATCCACCCAGGTCTTTGCATGAAAATGCTGGAGGAATGACACAGGTGTAAAGAGGTCAGTTCTTTTCATGCCGTTCAGAGGAAACATGTTGTGCTGTCTTGAAAGACATTGTGGCTTTGCACATGCTTTTCAGCTAAGCCAAAAGATGCTTTGAGTTAGGAGAGCAGCTCAGAGTTGCAGGTGGTGCCTGGGGCCACTGTTTTAGTGGAGGCCACAGAAATGTTTATTTTAGGGCCACTGCCTGTCCCAGAGTTGCCTGTCAGTCTCCAGTCAAGGCCTAAGTTAGACAAAGTGTAAAGCTGAGCTCCTGTCTTCTCTAGAGCCTTTGGGCACCACTCAACCACACTTCAGAGTAACCATACAGCTAATTCTGATGTTCTGGCAATTCCAGCTGGGTTCCCAGTTGGATTTACTAAGAGGAGGGAAGGCAGCTAGTAGCCTCCTGCATTGGCACTAGCACTGCTCTGTGCTGCAGGTGTATTTCTGCAAAAGGCTGGAATTGGAGCTGTCTCCTCCAAGCACCTACCTCACCTTCCCAGGTCTCCCTGAACTTTCAGTTGGCCGTGTAGTCTCTTTAATTTCACAGCATCTAAGGTGGGAAGGGACCATTAGATCACCTGCTCTGAACTGTGTATCACAGGCTGTTAAGTTTCACCCAGTTATCCCTGGGTATTCTTCACTTCCAGTCTTTAAAATTGTATGTAGTGTTCCAATCCCAGGTTTCATCACAGAGATAGCTACATTTCAATGAAATGAATTCTGTGTAGAACCAGTAATGCTTGTAAAGTGCATGAGGAGCCTTCAGAATGAATAGAACTTGTATAGATTTGGTCTGAGGTTTTGGAAGACGCTTGGGGAATTTGGAAGATCAGTTCCCTTTAATTTTTGTGAGAATTTGGCATCTATGCCCTGGTTAGCTTTGAAAAATCTTCTCTTTTAATGGGAGGCATAAAAGTAACCATTTAGAATTAGTTCAGTTGTGTATGTAGTTTGCTTCTGTTAGATACTTCAGAATAAGATGATTAAAAAATCCTGTTTAGACAATTATATAGTGACCTGCTCTGGAGGTGACATTTTCTTCCTGACTCTAAGCACTTCAGCGTTGGCTTGAAGCTTGGGAGTTTATACTCCTTTTAACTCCTCAGCCCACTTAATATAACTCAGGAAGTTCTTAGTAACCATAAAAATGTCTAATGGTATTTGAAGTTCTACTACTTTATCGATACTGGTATTTATGAAGTAGGACAAAGCTCCTAATTGTTTCACTGGGCACTGACATGTGAACTACAGCTCTCATTAGCACCAGCTTTCACTGGTAGCGGAACTTGTTTAACAGAGGAATGCATTTTCTCCAAGATGGTAGTAGTGAGTGTTTATTCCTGTTAGTAATAACTGTCCTTTGATGTTTTGTAAGGATTATCAGGCATCAGAATTTGTAGAGAGATCACTGGTGGTAGATGTGGACCTGTGATTCAGGATTTTATATTCAGAAAGATTTACAAAAACTCAACTTTGCTCTCTGCAAAAAACAACTTGTAAGACATGATGATATTTTGGACACTTAATAGAATATGCTACATATGTACTAAAATACAATACACATGTATCAGAACAGCTTTACTGTAGATCATTCCCACTTTCAGGGGGCCTAGCTGCATTTAAAAAATACCTTGGATGGGCTAATTCCCTATTACATTTCAGAAAGCTTCTCCATAAGCTGCCACGAAGTTGTCCCACATGGGTTAGTTATCCTGCTCCTCCCCACTGGGAGCCTGTGTCTGTCTTTGGCAGGGAGATTTTCCCCACTTACTCATTTCCAGTTCCTCCCAGTCACTTCACATTGCTCTTAATCATACCCACCATAAATAATTTTTCTCCAACCTCTGTTTTGTATCCTTTGGGTATACATAAGCAGTTACATTCTGTCTCCATGATCACTTCACCAAGGATGGGCTAATGTAAGACAACAGCTAGTAAGAAACGTTGTAGTATGTATGGAGTACACCTGCCTTCCTAATTATTACATGCCAGGTTTAATTGCATGACTGCAAATATCAGATCAGACTACGTCTCGTGACATGTTGTGACTAAACCAGCCCACATTTATTCTGAAGGTACATGTTGCCCAAAATTGAAATATTTGTCTTATTTGACACAAATTATAATTATCCTAAAGAATATGAAGGTTCTTCCTCCTCCCCTCCTCCTTTTTTGTCTTCCTAATTATCACTGTAGCTCCCAATTAAAATGGTTGGTATCACTGCTCATTAGCCAAATAATTTCTTTAGCAATTATCAGTAATTTAGGCAGCCATTTTGGAAAAAAATACTGCAGTGTAACACAGAGTTTTTGCCTTTAGAAAATTCCCTGATGCAGATCAGGTTCTTTGTTGGTATAAATGCAAGAAACTACACTGAAGATAATGTAGCCACGTTCTTTTGAATTAGAGACAGATTAAGCTCTCAAATTTAAAACCAAGACACCAAATGTTATTGATTGATACTGAAACTATAAATGTAGCTTGACTTTAGCAGGGTTAAGTCTACACAGCACCAGGTGCTTCCATGGAGAGACAAGATTTATACTGCCTGAGCATCTTGATTGAAATCCTGTGACATTTCATTATTTTGTGGTGAAGCAGTTTAAGTGCAGCTCTGCCAACCCTGGATGTTCAGACACCAGCCTCCAACCCCAATCAAAGGACCATGACACCTGATTTTTTTTGAGTCCTTAATTTCTTTGGAGCTCTTGAGGGTTTGCTTCATGGTCATGTTTGAGTTGAAAGGTCTTGAAGCCTTTTTTTTTTCCATGAGAATCCTGGTAATCTTCTAATTTCATAGTATCAGAAACGGAAGGATTAAGAACATAAATATTATGAGACATGATGAACCCCTGAGAGTCTTCAGCACTGTAAGCAGACCAAGACTTGGCAGAGGCTGGGGTGTCATTGCTCACAGGAATGACCAACTGCAGATGGGTTTAGTCATTTTTCAGTCAACCTTTTCACAACACAGATGGCTCAAGATGCTGCTGGTTAGAGGGTGGACAGCTAACACAGGACCTGGGCACCCAAGGACCAATGAAGCTCTTAGTGTTTGAGTGAAGATTTTGATCAAAGAGATTGATTTTAGTTTCATTCAGGTGAGTGGAACTTTGTTGTGACCAAATATCTCAGTTTTCTGCTTTGCTCTCAGCAGGAATTTTTCAGAAGGGCTTCCAGTTTCACAGCTGTATTGAAGTGATAATGATGGGCCAGTAGTTGTTCTAATTACAACCCTGGAAGAAAAGAGGGGAGGCAAACCCTGGAAAACAAGGGCGAAGGAGGTATTAGGAGTTAAGTTCATGATCTGAGTCGTTGGCTTAGTTCCCAGCTCTGTCACAGTTTTTCTGTATGACCTTGGACAAGTGGCGTAATCTTTCTTTACCTGAGTGCTGTGTGTGCCAGTGATGATGTCTCCCTGGGCAAAAAGATGGCTTTCCTGCTGCATATTGATGCTGAAGTGTCTGGGATCACAGTTGTTTCTCCAAATTCAGAACAGCACTATATAGATTGTTCTATGCTGTGTGTATGTGGAGCACTCACTAGGCACATAGCTATATAAATACAGATATAATCCACCAATGGCCCCTTGTAGTCCTATATTCACACTGCAGTCCTGACAGATGTGTTCTCAGCAAGATTCCACCATATTCCACAGTTGAGCGGAGACCGTATGCTATTGAAACAAAAGAAGAAGATTAATTAGGCTGTCATTGTGTGAAATTGGGTTTGTGGATGGCAGGCGTGCTCAGAAGCCTGCGTGGAGGTTGTCCATTTTTTTAATTATAGGAACAGAGAGAGGGAGAGAGAGAGAGGGAGCTGGCAGAGCTGCCCGTCTCGGCGTGGCAGGGTGTTTGCCCAAGTGGCTGTGCCCTGCTTGGCAGGGGCACGGGGAAGGGGTGGCTGGGCTGCTCTGCTGCCTGAGGACAGCACGCTGCAGAGCGGGGGTAGACAAAGCGTGCTGGAGTTGAACAAATAAACTGTCATCTCGGTATGCTTCTGCAAATCGATGCTCTCATTTCTGAAAGTCATTGGGCCATTAAGATTTCCTGCATGTCAAGTCAGGCCAGTGTCGTACTCTCCGGGGTCCCCACGTGTAGGGAAGGCTTGACTTACCTCGCCTGTTTGCCAGCAAAAGCAGGTGCAGCACAAGACAATGTAGCCCTAGGGAAGGGCAGATGGTGTCTGCAGTACCTCTGAGCCCTGAGGGCAAAAGCCTGGAGTGACAATCAGCCCCTTTTTCCAGCTGCTGCTGGAGGTGCTCCCAGCTAGAGAGCTGGGGCTGGTCTGGCCTCTCCAGGGGCTCCAGCCCCCGTGGTGTTGCTCTGTCCTGGAGCATCTTCTGTGGGCAGCTATAGAGGTTCCAGGTGTGACTTCCACTGAACAGCAGCTGTTTTCCCCAGCCTGAACTTGGGCTTATTTATCTGACGGTTGAATTGTGCTTGCAGGCAAATGAATTTTTTGTCTCAATTCATTAAAATTAGACAGCATCTAGGTAGCAGACTGGAGTGCAGTTCCTCTGTTTAAACAACAACAGCCTCCTGCAGTAGAAGGAATAATCTGCCTGTGTCCAGTTTGAGACCTGTTCTGTCCTTCTAGAGATTCAGGAGATGAACATTGTATTCAAATTCTTCCTAATTTAGTTCTGCTCCATCATATGCATCTCAGAAATGACCACCTGTTTTATTCTTTTCTTCCTTTAAAGACAAGAGGGCAATCTGCTTTGGGGCATATTCCAGCTTCTCCTCCTTGCAGTTTCAATTGGAAAAGAAAATCTTGCTCTGTGCCGTCAGTTTCTAGAGGCAGAGCTATATTCTACCAGAGATCATAGAATGCCAGATTGGTTTGAGTTGGAAGGGACCTTGAAGATCATCCAGATCCAACCCCCCTGCATGAGCAGGGACACCTCCCACCAGCCCAGGCTGCTCCAAGCCCCATCCAACCTGCCCTTCAACACTGCCAGGGATGGGGCAGCCACAGCTTCCCTGGCCAACCTGGGCCAGGCTCTCACCACCCTCACACTGGGTTTTGCTTAGATGAGGGCCCTGCTGGGACAAGTCTTTGTGCAGGGGTGATCTTCCTTTCTCTGCAAAGATAAAACCAGCTTCCATTCTGAGGGAGAGCAGAACTAACCTGACAGCAGTTCTACCTTTTCTGTGCTGGTGAAAGAAAGGTCAGCAGAGCAGACTCAACACCTTAGGCAGGAGTGCCAGAGCTGGCAAATCCAGAAGCTCTTTGCTGCCTCTTGCCCCATGGTGGCTTTAACCCCTACCAGTGCAGCCCTTGATCAGGTGCCATGCACAAAGGAATTGCACTGGGGCTGTGTCAAGGTACTTAAACAGAATAGTTCATTTCTTTCTTTCCCTGCAGAAGACACTGATTGTTGATGCTGCTGCCCTAGAAGAAGGAAAACATCCAATAAATCCTTCTGTCTTCTTGCTGTATTGTAATGTAGACCAGAGCCAGGATTTGGAATGCTTTTTCGTGCTCTCTCTGCTGTTCTTTGCCAGGCTTCATTGCCTGTTCTGCAGCTCTGCTGCTGCACTGGGATTGTCCCAAGGACAAACTGTCCCTGGGGGCTCAGCAGCTGAAGGCTGCCCCGAAATCCCAGAGGCTCTGCAGGTATTCAAGATCCTCAAAGCCAGACTCTGTGAACCCTGTAATCCAAATGCTGAAGAATATGAGATGAGTTGCCAGGATCCCACAGCTTTTGTTGGAATCAAAGAGAGTTTGAGAAATTTTGCTTCTCTTTGTACCAGGAATCGGTTTGTGTGTCATTATGAAGTGTGACACTGCTGCTGGGTTCCTGGGAGCAACTTTGAGCTCTTTGTGCTTGGCAGTGCTTGGATAAGGAAAATGTGCAACAGTGCAATGAACTGAATCAGCACTCTGGTACTACAGAAGGAATAATTCTTTTTTTACTGTTAATTAATATTTGCAAAGAGTGATTAGCTTGATATTTAGAAATACATGTTATGTGACCTTTTGTAAAAGCATGACAAGGCAAATGAACAGGGGTGGGTGGTGTTGTCAAAGATCTAGTGCTTCGTGGTTGAACTCTAGCTTGCCTGGGCCACAGCAGTTTTTCCAAAGATACAGAAATTTGCTGTCCCATGCCACAAACTGGGATTTCTGTGCCTATTCTCGAGCCTCTTAAAAGTGGCAGATACTGATTTTATCTGTAGGGGTTATAGCTCATAGAATACCTTGGCTTGTCACATGAATGCAAAATATTCTTTATTATCCCTATGAAGAGGTTCTCATGAGTACTTCAGGAGACATTCATAAATAGAGCCTTAATCATTTAAAACCATTTTTGCCCTTACTTACTTAAGGATGTTGCCTTTCATCCACCCAAGCTGAATTTATTGCAATGAATAATAATTTTAATTTCAATTAAGTTTTGTATGTACACATCTCTGAATCTTGTATCCATCTGTTTGCCATCTGCTGATTGGTTTGCCATTTCTATAAAGCTTCAGTTTTTTAATTGTAGATGGTCATGTACTCGTTATGACTTTCATCATTCAACTCATCTTGGAGACAGCACATAACTGTGTTAGAATCTCTGTATAATTAGGTTGCCAAGACAGCTAAAATTGTCAGCTTGTTTTAATTTGGCTACTTCTCTGAGTGTACTTCTCTGAAACTGTATGTACTTCTTTTAAAAAGGGAATTCTTTTAGTGGACTGGAATTTGCTCTTGATCAGCTATGATTGTGCTGGACTCATTGACAGGAATCTGGTTTTGTTAATCACTGTTCAAATGCAGTTGTCTGTCTTGGATAACTTAGAGGTACAGGAGACAACTGGTACGTCCTACCAGGGGGACAGAGGTATCTGTAGCTGCTAGTGTTACTGCCTCAGAGGTCACCTGAACTTGAAAGACTCCCATAATAATCTGGGTCAGATTTCTTCCCAATGAGTACCTGATACCATTTTTGCGTGTGGCTCCATTTGGTAGGTGTGAGGATGGACAAATGAATCCTGTGCTCTGTACACATGCATTATTTCCATCTGCTGGTCCAACTGGTGGGTCTCAACATAGCTCCAGGTAGCAGGGCATTCCCGTGATACGTGTGCAGGCTCCCCCCTTTTCCCTGCTGGAGGCTCTGCAGGCTAAGGAACTTAACACTGTGTCTGGATAGGTTAGGTTTGTGAGGTTGGTGGGAGTTGAAGAGATGGAGAACTGCTTGTCAGAAACACCCAAACAAAACAAAGCAGAGAACTACAGGCACACTGAGTATGTATTAAACCAGGTTAAATATTCTCCATAGTAACCAAGCTGAGCTTTCCATTTCTCTCTGTTGTTGGTTGCTCAGACACGGTCTTGCTTGGGAACATCTCCTGTAGCTGAGGCTGTGGTTTAACAGCTGACCTGGCAAACACCACCATGCTTTTATGTAGCTCCAAATCCTCAGGGTCCCCCTGTCTCCTGCTCCATTGAACAAACAGTTAAAAAATGAAATAAAGATAAAACCTACACCAAAATCAACAGCTGTTCTGGAGCCAGAAGAGCTAATTAGCTTGTAACAGGTGCTGCTACAGGTTTCCATCCGACTGCAGTCCAGCAATCTGCTGCAAGTGCACAGTCTGGGAAGGCCAGGGGAGGAAAAGCCTTTTCTTGAAGCAAGGTGAGCCTGTAGTAGTGGAAGTATTATTTTTGTGGCTGTTACCATGACTCAGGGTTTTAGATGGCTGTGGCAACTTTCTTTTTGCTTCCTACACCCAAAATGTCATTTGCCAGAGGCAACTGTCAGATGACTGGTTAGAGGATAGGTCTTTGAGCAAGCAGGTCTGAGGAAAGTGCCCCTGGTTTGCTGCAGTTCTCAGTGGGTCCCAGAACCATTCAGTCCTCCCCATTACACCTAGAGACCCCAATTAGCATCGTGGCTCATTGTGCCAGGTACTATAGAAAGGCCTGAAGAGAAATGGTTAAGCTGAGGTGTAAAGCAGTTTGAATGTCCTACATTCTTTCCCCAGAGTATTCTTGCCTGCCTATTTTAGAGCTTTTGTGAAAAAAAGGCTCTTGAGCTTTTAGAAATTCTATTCTAATGTAAGTTTTCCTAGTGTTCAGGAATATAAAGGTTCCTTTTCAAATGTGGTATGGGCAGTTAGTAGCCTCTCTTGAAAAAAAAACAACCAACCAAAAAAACATCTAAGACCCCAAACTTAGAAATCTTGGCTGCTTTCATGCACCTGGGCACTCCAAATTTAAATGGGAGGTTGAGTGCTTAAGTCAGGCCTGACAACCAGATTCAAGGTCTTAAGCCACAGACAGACTTTTTGAAACATTATCCCAATTTTGACTCTCAGTAAATAAGTTGTTTTGAAGATGAAATCTGAAAATCACTAGGGCTTTCTGTGGCTGCCTCTGATTATTTTTTTTTTTACTCCCCAGCCATAAAGCCAAATTATACCAGGGTATATCCCATGTAATTCCCTTTCTAGCCCTATCTTATCTCTAGCTCTTAGCTGATGTGATTGAAAAACTCTGCCATTCCGTGACATAAATCCAAATAGCAAGTGCTAAAGGCCATCACTGCTCTTCCAGGAGCAAGCCAAGTCTCTTCAAAATGATGTGTGTGTGTGTGTATATATATATATATATATTACTATTTTTTATTCTTTTTTAAAATGAAAAAATCAGGTTGCACCTTGTAACACTGCTGTTTGGGAAATGAGCTGAGGTGAGGAGAAAGGAAAAGTGTTGGTTACAATAACTGGATGCAGTTGGATGAGGACCTGTTCCATTCTGCAGCTACCTAAAATACTACAGTTGATCTGTTAATTTATCCTTGTTTTCAAGGTTTATTTCATATGTATGGCCCAAGGTGGCTGTGAGTCTGTGTGCCTGGCAGCCAACTGGCACTTCAATATGTTAAGATTGTGGATGTTGATAGAAAGGCCTAGTGATTGAATCTGTAGAGGGACAAACCAGGTATTAAAGTGATTATGATTTATTTAATGCACTTGGGATTATAACTCTTTGAAACCCCATTTTTAAAACTGCTTTCTCTTGTACAGTGACCTAGGAGAGTTCAAGTGATAAAGCACAAGTTGCTCATAGAGATTCTCTCTGATGCTGAAGCGCTTGTTCAAAGCTACTCAGGACATCAGATGAAATTCTCCTCTCTAGAATAGTGCTGCCAGGATCTTAAACTCCAGATACAGACCTGGACTTAAGAGCCTGCAGATTCATGCAGATTTAACAGAGAGACAAATCTTCCCCAATATGTTTAGTAAGAAGGTTTCTGAGGTAGAATTGACTTGAACTGAGTTAGATATAATTTTTGCTGGCATGACAATCTAAGCTGGCATGCCATGGGCAGGATTTGGTGCTTCATCTTTTTGTATTCACCTCACTCAATAAGGCAGGAAATTTATTTACTATCCAGAGGCAGTTAACTGTCTTTCTAGTGCATTGTTTCAGCAGTCGAAAATGACAATACATCTATGTATCTATTTTTAAATGAATGACTTTCAATACCCAAGGAAAAGGATGAGAAACCCTGTTTGTTCTGATATTGGCAGAGAGATGAATTTCTCCACCAAGTTGAATCTCAGAGTTAGATTTGATTATTTTTCTTAAGAAAGTTTTCTCTTGTGATTGTTAACTTTCCCCTGTTGATCCTAGGGGAAGCAATTCCAAAGAATTATGTGTTCTGAATCCCTTTCTTTAGCCTAAGAATGGCATGGGGCCAGTCTGTGTCATTAATAGCCAAAACCTGTCACTTAGGGGGAAGGATTATTCCCATGTGTAAGATCTGAGGCTCCTAAAAGGAAATCCGTTTGGGAAGAAAGGAAAGGAGGGGGTTGACATTTAGCAAATGTCCAAAGGGGGTGATCTTTCTCACCAGGTAAGGGCAGTGCAGAGCCCTTCCCTTTCCCAGCACTGTGCTCTCTGTTGCTCCCCTTGCAGGCATGCTGGCCTGGTCAGATGCTTTCATCCTGCCCCAGCCTTGGCTGTGCAGTTGCATCTGTTAGACTGATCAGAGATTTGAAATGAGAACATAATCTTATGCAAACTGGGGGCTGTTCC
The DNA here is from genome assembly GCF_020740795.1 of Apus apus. Taxonomy (NCBI): domain Eukaryota; kingdom Metazoa; phylum Chordata; class Aves; order Apodiformes; family Apodidae; genus Apus; species Apus apus. The sequence goes on along the minus strand of NC_067307.1, from coordinate 241,370 downwards.
TTCTCTCCTTTGTCTCTGGCAGGTGATTATATCTCTTGCAGAAGCTGTGGCCTGGAATTAGTTTATCCCATTCCAGACCCTATTTGAAGCCTACAGTGAAGTGGAGAGGGTGCAACTTTGTTTAAGTCTTAATTGAAGGGGTTTAGTTCTTACAGTACTGTGTATAATATATTGATATATAAAATTATCATTTAATGCATAAACTTAAATAGGTTAATTAAGGAAGTCTAATGGGCTAATTAGTGCAAAAGTGGATGTCATTGAGAGTTTGGTCTTTAGCTGTTGGCTCGTTACATTGCAGCCAGATATCTCGGAAGTTTTAAGTGGGTTTGTTATGCAGAGAAAATAGATATTGTGCCTTATTTTAACTAGTTTTCAGTGATGATTGCCCACTTTTTAGAAAAAAACAAAGAAAAAGAGACAAAGAGTGGAAGGCAGTTTATTCAGTATACGGAGAATTTCTGCCATATCTGCTGTCGTTCCATCCCATCCTGCCACTGTTTCCCTCCTTCATACCCCAGTACAAGCATTTTTGAGTATTGGAGGATGAAATACATGAGCTGATCAAATCTACTCCTTGCCTGACAGGTCTTTGTAGTTCCACATTAATGATAAAAAGGTCAAATCCTTCCATTTGTCTTCAACTGTGTAGACCTTTCCTGGCTTGTGTTCCATGTAAATCATACCCTCATGAACCAGGAATAAATACCCAGGCAGAAAACATGCATGCATGTGTGCATTTTTGAAACTGTATTTGCAGCAAGCTCCTGCCATACCTGCACATCAGCTACAGATCCAAAAAAAGACAAAGTAGCAGTTAAGTTTTTCAGCTTGAGTGGCATCATTTTTATTACATTTGGAAAGGAAACATCAGTGTCGTCTGCCTAACATCATGCAAAATACAAGCAAGAAGCTCTTTCAGAAGACAATATTTAAAAGAGATGCAGAAGGCATTGCTCAGAGACACTCTGGTGTCTGTCTGCATATATTTCCAAGGTCTCCAAGCACAATTCCAGCTACTCTTGACCCCCAGCATTTTCTCATACAACTGTGGTAGAATTCAAGTCCTTGCAGAAGGACAGAGTTTGTGGTCTTGGGACTAAACCACAGTTTCCTACCTCTGGAGGACTCTCTCTGACAGACGATTAGACATCAGTTACTTCCCTGACAATCCCTTTAGATTTCCATTTCCTGCCTTTTCACAGGTACCCTTAATCAAAGCTAAAAGCATTTTGGGTTTCTTGTCAGCCTAAACTGAGACACAACCTTTTGCATTGAGATAATAAGAAATACCAGATGTGCAGAAATTGCAGAGGAAGAGTTTAGGTTGGTGAGGGTAACATTTGAAGTGCAAAGAAAAGTCACAGTTTTGAGACATGAGGAATTTGACCTGGGGTTGCTGACATTTTTTCATGTGGATAATGGTTTTACAAGATATTTGCATAGAATTTTCTTAGGTTTTTATTCAGTTAGTATATCAATAAAGCAAATACCAATATGTTTTTCTTCATATCTACTATAAAACAATATAATTGAAATACAATTCTGAGTTGTACTGGTTAATAAATTAATCAAAACTGATACATTCCTATGAAAACCTTTGTTTTTTGCAGAAATAGTGGGATTTTTCCATAGAAAATTGTCCTGGCAAAATGTTTAAGTTCTCTTTTACATTTTGCCCAGTGTTGTTTTTTTTTCCCCAGGGTACCAAATGATTGAAGTGGTCAGTCTGAAAGGAAAACTTGCAGGTATCAAGACAGTCTTTCTAAACTATTTCATGGAATCACACACATAGTAAAGTTTACAAACTCACCTGAGATGTAAGTGTGGCATGATGGTGCATCAGGGTTGACAGCAGCCAAGGAGAATAAGTGTGAGAAGCAGTTTTGGACTGGAGCTCGTGCCTTCAGTGAATGGTTGGCTGTGATGGTCCACTCCCTATAGCTGCTGAGGCTGAATAATCATGTTCCATAAAAGCATAATTAGCATGACATTTTGTTTTATGAAGCATCTTTTCAGATCATTATCCTCGGAAGTGAATGCAGTTAATTTTGTCTGGTTTATTCCATTTGACTGTACTTTATATGTGATGTATCAGTACCCAGCTGGGTAATTTTCCAGTCCTGTTCTCCCAGCTTCAGTTTAACTTTAACCACCTTTCCTGATGAGGAAATCTTATGTACTCTAACACATGGCTTCAGATTTGCAGAAGCTTGTGCAACTGCAAGAAAGGATGTGGAATTACAGTGTCCTGAGCTGAACTGAGAAGATGCTCTGCTTCAGGCCCTTCCCCAGAGCCCCAGCTGCCCTGGGAACTGTCTGCTTCCCAGTTGTTCCCAGAGGTTAAGTCCTTGTCCTTAACAGGTACAGAGAGTGCTGTAATCCAAGCTGTTGTACTCACAGTAGCATTCCTTAGAAGCTAGTGTCGTTACAGGACAATTTGTCCTCCTCCTGGCTTTTGCAGTTGTGAATGTTAGGGGCCACAGTCTGAGGGCACTGGTGCCTTTTGTCCCCCTTGGTAATGAATTTTATTCTCTTTCTCTCAGTCAGATCAAACAGAGCAGGGTGTATTTGTTAGACCAAGTCAATTCCACCTTGTTAAATCTTTATGACACTAAGAGAAGATAAATAAGTTATTGGAGCAGTTCTTTCCCACATATATTTGTGTGGGTTTTCTCCCAAACAATTCCTTCCCAAATACAGTACGGATCTGCAGCAACCAAGCTTTCCTTCCCCCTTAGTGAATGTTCACTTGTTTTCTGTGCATACTTAAAGTCCCTGGGTAAATCAGTGGCAGAAACAGATTATTTTGTGATAAAACTGTAGAGTACATGCTGATTTTCAACAGCCAAGACTGAAATGTGGACTGGATTTCCAAGTTTTCCCCAGGCAGAGTAATCCCCTGGCCTTTGATGAAGCTGTGCAAGTTTCAGCCATCCAAGAATGTCTCACTATTTTTTATTTCTGTTAGTTAGCACTTCTGAACATCACATATCAGCCTGTATCGATTTGCAGTTGTGATGCCAGATGAGTTTAATTCCTGATTGCACTAATTACCCCATGCTGCTGTGGTTAATCGTGCTCTGTGGTGAATGCAACTGCATAGCTTCAGGGATTATTAGAGCCATAAACCCACTACTTGCTTTATGAGTTTTTCACTGATGTGAAAGATAAGCATTTCATTCTTTCTAGCAATCAGGTGCTTTACCTATTGTGGAATCATGTATGCATCAAGAGCAGCTATAGTTTTGACCAATAAAAAAAAATAGCAATTCTTCTCTCTGCCCCACTAAAGCTCTGGTTCCCCATGAAGTTTGGGAGACTTTTTTCCTTTGCTTAAAAAGATAAAAGCAAAATTAATTGGAAATGACAAGAGGAAAATGATCCAGCTGAATGCTTTGATAAGCAATCAAGGCTTAATAGATTAGAAAATATAATTAATTACTTAATTATACTCAAAGTGCTTGTTGTTGGTAGATTGTTCATTGAAAAGCCATTGTTGTATGGAAGGATATGCCTGTTGCATGAATATCAGCCTGGAAGAAGCCATGGCTGCTAGCTGGGAACCTTAGTGAGCAGATAGTTGTTCTGCTTGGTACATCCCCCTGCACACTGACACTGCACATCTTCCAGAAGCTTCTCAAGCTTTCTTCAGTTATTTGCCCTCATGGTTAGCTGGAGTGTGATGCCAGTGACCACAGTATTCCCAGAGTTACTGTCATTCAGATAGGCACTGAAACCAGAGTCTTGCTTTCTTTAAATAGCCAGGGCACTTCTTAAAATAGAAATGTGTGTTCTATAAATGAATATAAATAGTGTCCTGACAGCACTCATGTTAGCAGAACTGGGTTCTGTCCAGTGACCCCATGTTCTCAGACTTTGCAATAACCTCTCCTAGGCAAAGCCTGGGAGAATCACGTGAATATGATGCTGAGCTCATTTTGCAGGTCAAGGTTTCTCAGTGTAATGGCTGCAGAAGAATCATAGAATCCCAGACTGCTTTGGGTTGGAAGGGAGCTTCAAGATCATCCAGATCCAATCCCCTGCATGGGCAGGGACACCTCCCACCAGCCCAGGCTGCTCCAAGCCCCATCCAACCTGCCCTTCAACACTGCCAGGGATGGGGCAGCCACAGCTTCCCTGGGCAACCTGGGCCAGGCTCTCACCACCCTCACAGGGAAGAATATCTTTCTAAAACCTGAAGATGAAGAAACCTGAAACAATGGTGTGGACAAACTCCAAGGCTGTCTCACTGCCCTTGCCGCAGGATCTTTAAGCCTCTGCTGGTCTGTACTTTTACATGTATTTTTCTAAGTTTATCAAGGCACTTGGAGGTACAAGCTAGAGAGCAGATGAATGCAGAAGGGTTCACCTGATAATTAAAGAGCTGTACATTCTTCCACGTGCCACTGGGATAGATGCAGCAGTGGCGAGCAGTGACGGACTGACACAGATGGAGCTGAAGTCCACTGGGAGAAGTCCTGTTGCTTCCACATGCTGCAGCATTCCCAACAGAAGCCTGCAGAGCTGAGTGCATGCCGTTGGTGTAGCAGAGTGGCAGCAGCCTGCAACAGCAAGAGAATTCTTGTCCCGATGGTTTGCATTTGACTTCATTAGCTCCTACAGTGCCTGAGAATGGAAAGGATTTATACCTCCCCAGAGCCACCCGCACACGCCTCGCGGGGCAGGAGCCTCCTGTGCCCGCTGTCGTTTTGCCTTCCTGTGAACAGAATGAAATTAGCTCCCTAACAGATTGCCCCGTGCCTGGTGCTGTGCTCTGTGCTGGGTCCCTGCTTGGCTGCTGCTGTTTCCCTTTGCCACGCTCTCCATAAGTTCAGGGCTCATGCTGCTTTCTTTAATTGTGCTTGGGTTTCGCTCTTCGTGTGCCTGACTTTGCTGCGTCTCCGTAAGCATCTTATTTGCTCCTCTCAGCATAAACCTGAATGTAGAAACACTTTCCTCAGGAGTGGAGCAGCATTTGTTACATTTGTTGCCTTTGTACCATCACTGATCTGACAGTTGTTAAACAGGCATCAGAAGTCAGATGACTCTGTAGTAGGACTTTGACTCAACTACTGAAAAAAATCAAAGATGCAGAACAGCTCAAGATAACAGTTTTCATCTTTATCTGACTGTTTATGCACTACAGAATGTTCCTAGAAGGGTATAAAGGAAAGTCTTCACATCACTCTTTTTTCAAGAACACAATCAGCTAATCCCAGGGAAAGGCTTTGCTCAGAGAGGGGTTTGAGCACCTGCACGTAGGAAGGTCTGTGAATGAGACCGTCTTCAGCTGGGGAGAGGAGTTTATCATCCTTGTTAATATACCCCAGAGAACAATTCCTCATTGATAGGAGCATGTCGTGGTTGCTTATCTCTGATTTTGGACTCTGTGATGTGGTCCCAACATCTGTAACACAGCTGTAGTGATCCTTTCTGTGCCTGGTTTTTAGGATGTGCTGCTCCCACAACAGGCATGAGCCTAAGACCCAGTCTAAGACAGCTCCAGGTTTAGGCAGGAGTTGCCAAGCACTTCAATGCTTTTGTGCACAAACTCCAATTCAAAATGCCCTTGCATTTTCAAGTAATTCCCTGTGAAATTTCAGCATGCTCACTCTAATTGAACAGGTGCTCTGAAAAAAGAAGTCTAACATCCCGAAAACGATTTTACTGCAACGTTTTCCATGCTGGTCATATTTACAATTAAGAGACTGTGAGTTACTAATGATACCAGTAACTTTTCTATAGGTTATAGTGGATGACTAGTTTGTTTATATTTCCCGAAAAACATACATTTATTTCCCATTTATAAATTAAAAGGACCTAAAGATAGATCCAAGGAACTGTTTACTTTCCAGCTTTAGCTACAGAAGAGGAGAAATTACTTGGAAATGTACAGTAAAACTTCCACAGCACCAAATTACTGGTGTTTTGCCTCACTCATTTATGTAGCAGATTTTCTAGCCAGATTTTTTTGTGGAGAGAGCTTTCATTGCTGAGCTAGGGTTAGATCTCTGTCTTCCTGGGTAACAGGTAGGAGGACTGTGTTTTCTCAGAGAGCTGTTCGAGTTGGGAGCCAATGTTGCCATTTAGAAGAGACAGCAGAAATCTCAGCAACAAGAGAAGAAAAGAGGGAGCTGCAGTGTCTTGGTTTCAAGGAGTTAAAATGTATTCCTGGGAGAGGCATCCATCCTTGGAGTGGGCAGGTCTTCTGGTGGTGTCAGCAGAGGGTTGCTCAGACTAAGCATGTACCAGAAATATGTTTGCTTTTCCTAGTGCTCTGCTGGGGCTGTTGCTGGATGTAGCATATTGAAAAGCACTATCCACAAACAGCAAATTTTGGAAAGTCTTCAAATTAATTCCGTACCATTTGCCTTAAGTTCTCCCTATCTGCATTAGTGTCTCTAACCTAAAAGCTCTTTCAGGATTGTTGTGGGGACTGAGACTGGAGTTAGTTTTCTCATTTTGTTCTTGAGTTCGGATCAAGGTCTGGCTAAAGACTTGAAGGAATTTAGAAAAAAGTAGAAAACTTGGTCCCAAGTTCTGGATTCAAGACTTTCCAAAACAGGATTGTGGGACAAAAGATGAGTGCTGATCTGGGGATTCAGACGTGGGAAGGGGATGCGAGGAGCTCGTGGGGACATCCACGTTTAAGATGATTAAGGACAGCTGGGTGTTTTGGGTTTGGTGTGTGATCTGGTAACATCAAAAGAACACAAATTAATGGGAAGCAGATTTTTGTAAGAGGCAAAACAGTTGGTGGAAATGAGCTGAACCCAGTAGGGTCAAACTTGCTTTTGAAGATAATAGCCCAGCTACTCACAGCTGCTCCAGACCCTCCTTAACCATCAGAGAGCTGTTAGGTGCAGTGATGAGCAGCACAGTTAAAAATAGTTTAAGGTACAGAATTACAAATTCTGTATTCAGTTGCATGATTCTGTTTTCAAAAACTTGGGTATGGTGATGCTAGTGCTCGTACACACCAATCTCTTTATTACTCAACCAACCTTCTGTTTTAACACACAATTTATAAGGAAATGTATCTAGCATTCTGACATCAAGTCCTAGGGTTTTGCATTTAATAAGCAAAGTTAAAAATTGGCTCTGGGGAATGAATATCACGTTACCATGGCAAAGAACAAAGAAATGCAGTGATGGTGCTTGTAGTTAGTAAAAAGAGATAGTGTAGAGTGGGGAATGTGCTGAGCCTCTTTTTTACTGCTTACACCATTTCTTGCCACCAGTGCTGGTTTTTTAGAGACACCAGATTTTCATGATGGAAATCTAATGCTGTTGCAGTTTTCCCTGCACAGATCAAAATCTGCATCATGATCCTCTTGTTAATTGTACCAGTATAAATCAGGAATAAATCTACTGGCATGAACAGAATTAGCCTAACCAAAAGGAGTGTAACCCCATATCCTTACTTCTACTGTTGTGCACACATTTTACACAGTTATATGGAAACAGACTTAGTTGTTTCTAGTTGCTTAAATTCAGGAATGGTAAAGGATTTAAGGCTGTTGTTGCTGTTTCTAATACAGTTAAATAGTTATTACGAGATCCAAGCTAAAAAGAGCAACCTTGTGGAGAATTAAAAAACCAGACATGTTTGTGCTGAAGCTTTAAAACAGACATTTCTGGTGCTGTAAGTGGCTCTACACCCCTAAGCTGTTAACATGGATTTGATAGAGTCGTTAAAGATGCTTCGTGTTCAGAGACATTCCTGTTAAGCAAAGAGCTCTGGGGAAGCAGGGAAGAGCTGCAGTTAATTTCATCCTGCTGTTTGAGCAGGGTTTGGGGCACGGTTGCAATCACGGAGTTTCTGTCTCCAAAAGCAAGCTTCACCCTGCTGCTCTTGGGGCATTTACACTGGGAGCTCTCAGCGTGACCCCTCTTGTGAAGAAGCTTCTTCCCATCAAGTTGAGTTAGTGCTTTTGGTTTTACCAGAAGCACTGGAGACATCTTGTTAACTTAGAAGGAGCCAAGCTTCTCCTTTTGCAGTGGACTCTGGGCTACAGATCTGAAGACCAGTAGGGCAGAATCTCATTTCTAGTTAAGTTTTTAAAAAATTAACCTGAGCTGCCTCTCCTCTTTAAGCTCATGTCATGCTGGAGCCAGACTTCTGAAGGCTTTCAGGTAGCTTAAAGATACTAGAGAAGCCATTTATGGGATTTACAGAAGTGTTTCAGAAGGCTAGGACCCAACTTTGTTGATTTTCAACAGTTTTCATCTCTGAAAACAGTTTGGAAGGTCACTAGATGAATCAGTTTCCATCTTTAGACAACTAAATATCTTGGTTCTCCATGTTTTGTTTGTGACTTTTAAAAAGTGCAGTAAAAGAAAAAACAACCAAGTACTGGAAACAGAGCCTGAAATAGTAGGTAACTCCAGTGTTGTTTCTAGGCAGTGCTTTTATCAATATCATCTGTCTGCAGCAAAGTCTCCTGCAGGCCTGTGAAGCACTTACCAAGTGTTTTCTCCCTGAAAAATACAAGTTTATACAAGGGACCCAAAGGTGCAAATCCCTGCAAGTGCATATGGCATTTTTGCTCTCTCTCTGATCTTTCTGAAACCCAAGATATCTTGAAAGTTCTCTGATACAAAACTGAGTTTATACACAGCTAAGGTAGCTTAAAACAAACAAGCAGAACAACAGATAAATCAACAAAAGAAGAAAACTTCCAGAAGTTTAGTAGTGATTCACACTGAGCTGCAAAATTAAAAAGGAAAAAAGATAATCAATTCAAAATAGATTTAAGCTTTGCAAGACATCTCTATGGTTTGAAAATACAGAAGTGGGACAGGGGAAGTAGAGAGAAATTCACTTTTAGGGGCAAATTTAAAGTAACAGATATTTCTTAAGGGTAATAAAGAAGTAGCAGTTTGAGTTAAATGACACAAGGGGTTTTTTTTTATGAGTAGGGACTTCTCTCACTTCCTTTCAACAGCTCCAGGAAGTGGAGTTACTAGTAGCTGTAGCTTTCTGGTGACAGTGAGTGAAGAGAGTTCCTATTAATGCAGCCCAGAGTGCAAAAAGCCCTTGTTTCCCTTACCTCAGAAGGTGAAGTGTTCAGGAGACAAATGCCCTTCGTTCCACCCTGCCAAGAAGTTGCTGCTGTTATGTGGATTGGATTATGTGAACAGTTTTTCAGTGCCACAAAAGTGTACTGTCAAAGCTTGTTTTGTGTTCCTTAGTAAACACGTTTAATTTTACGTGTGGAAACAGGTCTGTGTGCTTCAAGAAGTGGTATCTTAATTTACTTTAGTGATTTCACTTTCCTTTATTTAAAGATAAACAAATTACCTAACCTCAAATGGGATTAAATATGTCTAAATGAATTGCAATATCCAGTCCAAACTGGAAATCAGTAGTGATGTTTGATGGAAATAGTTAGCCAGGCTCCTGAACTCCCTGGAGCAACTGGAAAACTCTGCACTGATGCAGGATCAGCCCCAAGTTGTTCTGTGCTGGGGGCTGGTGGATCAGTCACAGGGGGTTTAGAACAAATCAATCCAGTGAATGGCAACAAGGAGCAGATGGTGTCCAGCCCAGACTTCCAAGGACTGCTGGAACACCAAAATGCTAAGTTAACCACTGTGGGGTGTCTATTCCTTACATCAGTCACTGAATAATAAAAATAGCAAATACTTATTTTTTTAATAGTGTTTTTAACCTAAAAGTTTGAGTTGCTGCTCAAGGAGATGTTGGATTCACTGTGCACAGTTCTCTGATGGGAAAGGCAAATATCTAGAAAAGAAGTTGAGAACAAACCAGCAAATATCCCTATTCCATCCTGCTCACTGAGTGTTTTCTGTTGTTCTGCTCACCCCACCTCAGAGAAGGTTTAGTAGAACTGGAAAACAGAGAGGGAAAAGCAATAGGGAGATCAGAGGCCTGAGAAGGCTTGTGTAGAGGGTGAAGGAACAGCATCCCCCACCTCGGGAGAGACGACTGAGGGTGTGACGAGATGACATCTGCAATGTTCTAAAATGCCATTGCAGCAGTAGCTGAGGAAAGATTACAGACTTTCTCACAGTACAGGAAGGGGTAACAATAATTTTATCCAGTTCAGTGAAGAAGTCCTATAAAATACAAAAGTAGTTGAGCAGCAATTTCTGAAAACAAATTTGAACTCGTTACAGTTTTATGAAGGAAGGTCCTTGCTGTCATAGTGTCTCAGCTCACTGGTCTCTAAAACTCACAAGAATCTCACTCTACCTTTTTAGCATGTCAGCTCTTCAGAAAACACATTTGTCCCTGGGGGGGTTTAAGAAAATGAAATCACTGCTTATGTTGAGCTAGAAGTTTATTTAGTCAAAATAATCCAGCACAGGCTAAAATTGCCATGGAGTTAGTTTGCCAGACAACAGAATAATGACTCTATAACTGTACTAATTATATGAGCTCTCAGGCTTCAGTAAACACAGGCTGGAAGGGAGAGTCATGGATAGCAGAGATTTGCAGCAGTTTGTTTTCACAAACGTGGTGAGTGGGACAAGGTTTTCCCTGTATGTGTTTTGTGGCTGTTGTTTTTATACAAAATGTATTTCTAATTAAGACTTGCTTCTGAGAGCGTGTCCATAGGTGGGAGAAGTTTCTGTTGTGTCCCATCATTGAGGTTGCTCATCAAATTAATACTCATGTTCAGGGAAGCATGAAGGTTGCAGTGTTGCAGAATGAGGACCTTGCCTCCCATCTGGGTTGGGTGAAGTACAGCTTGTCAGAACAGAAGAGGCACTGTGGCTTGATAATGGTGTTTACCAGTACTTGAAAGGTCTGATTTTGCTAAAAAGGAAAGGGGAAAGTAATTTGTTCTCCTTTCTTGCCTGAGAGGGCATCCTGCAGCCAGCCACAGAAGTGAAGACTCCAGCAGGACCAGAATGAATTGGTTTGTATTATCTGAGCTCCTCGAGGTTTCAGGCTAGGATCAGAGCTCCAGTGTGGCAGCTCTATGCTCTGGGCACCAGATCTGGCATCATTTTCTGAGCTTGATCCACAGTGTTGCACAGCACAGCAACCAGGAGCCCAACAGCCAGGCAGTGTCATGGGAGCACATGAGAGGCAGTGGTTAATGCTTGACTGTTCTTCCCTCCCCTGGGGTACAGCCAAAGAAGAACCAAAGCACATCTTTGCCATGAATTTGTCTTCCTGTAGCTTCTACCTAATGCACTTGTGTGTTAGATTTGTGTAGTATTTAGCCTGCAGCAATAGAGTCTGTCTGAGAATGCTTGGAAGACCAGTCAGATGTTTTATGAATGCAGATCCTTCAGTCCTGTTCTGTCCTGTATTTGTGACAACTTCTACTCTTTATTATTTTGTTGTGTTGTAAACTTTTCTCCCCAAAATTCCTCCAGTTCTAGCAACTGTGTATAATACAAAGGCAACATAAATCATTAATATTTTATTGGTGGGTTTTTTTTAAGTAGGCTTAGGTTGCAGAACTGTTTGAGTGTTTGGGTTTTTTTCTCAGGCTATCTTGGGTAACACATGTAGAAGAAAAACTGTTGGAGCATGGACACAGGTAGGGCAGGCCCAGTGGAGTGTGCTGTGGCAGAAATCTGTATAAAGGACCTGGAAACCACGAGGTTTTGAATGAAATATCCACTAGCTTGATACTGAAGGGAAAGGATGAAGAGGGAAGGAGCTGGATGTCAGTCCTTCAGCAGAGCCTGAGCTCAGGAACTGTCACCATGACATTAGGGTACAAATTCACACGGCAGCAGGTGTGCTGAGAGAAGTGTCACTGCTGGCAGCCAGTGGCAGCAGAGCCCTCAGTGAGAGGACATTTTGTGAGGATGTATGTCCTTTATTATTTCCTTTTTGTATTGTGATACTTCAGCCCCTCTTGCAAAAGGGGAGAAAAGAATAGATAGTCCCCTGGTTTGTCAGACAAAAACCATATGGTCGAGGCTACAATTGAGCCATGGTTGATCACACTCCCCTTTAAGCTGCAGCTGTTTTCTTTCTGATAGATAAATATGTGTTTAAATAATGCATCCTACCTAACTCTGTCAATTTTATTTTAATGTTTCCTTTGACAACTGAATGTTTCCATTATGCCCAATAAACATCTTGGAGACTGACCCATTCCTGCTTTAAATGCACATTAAGACTGCATTTCCTTCCTTTCACCTTCCAAAGGCAACAGTGCAGCTGTTCATTATTTGCAGCACTTACTACAAGAGACTCATTTTCAGGAGATAATTTTTTTCCCTTAGAACTTCATAAAAATGTTTTAGTTCCTGACCACAAAGACACAGTGAATAACTATTGCAGAGGAGTGCTGTGAGCTTTGATGTCAGAGCTGTTCTGTTATAAAAGGCCACAGAAGTCTGTCAATGGCACATTCTTTTCTTCCATGGTAATAGGAAGAGCCTGCATTGCATTGTGTTATATTGTAGGAAGGTTTTGAAGCTGAACTGACTACATACCTGGAGCACAAAAAGGAAAAGGGTAACCATGTCAACCATTGTCCAGCTGGCAACCAGTACTTGGCACTACAATCATTCACTGTATCCCATCCTACCTTGGTAGCTTGTTTATAGCAAGGTGAAGGCTGGGAGGGTTGTGTCAAGGCAGGGAATGGCTGGTTAGAATCCCTGTATGTGTTGGCCTCGCTGGTGGCTTTTCTGTTTTGATGCAAGTCCATGTACTTTATTCCAGGGTAAAGAATAGGGATGGAAACAACATAATTGCTGGGAAACTAATGGATACTTAAATAACCTTCCCCTGATTTGTTTATATGAGTGGGAGAACACACAGTCTAAACAAAAAGCCTTATTATTTAAACTGAGGTGGCACCCAGAGGACTCAGTTTTCCCAAGAACCCCACTGATTGTGTCCCTTCTGTTAAATATTGTGATTATTAGTGAATTATAGCAGATGTTGCAAGGCTTCCTGTGATCCCAGCCCTGCTCTGCTGAGCACTGTGTTGCTGTAGTTAAGGATGATCACCAGAACACTTGGAGCACTTCAGAGGAAGGTCCTGCTGATTTAATAAAGGATAAAACCAGTTGAATGTGATGGAGTTAAATAAAAGGCTGCAGAAACAACACAATAGTTTCCCTTTCCTGGATTGGAAAGCCATCTCTAATGCCCCTTGATCTGCAGTACTGGGGGCAGGTTTTAAGATCTTGAGCCTTATAAAGCCCCTTCTAGTGCACAGTGTGTGTCCCCCAAAGTCTTTTGTCAGTCTGGTTCTTCTGATTGACTGTAATTGGGCCGTATCACAGAACAGGGCCGTGTATCTAAATGTTAAACTAGGAGCAGCCCTAGCCACAGGGCTAGGGAAAAATTCATAGAATCATAGAATCATAGGGGTTGGAAGGGACCTCGAAAGATCATCTAGTCCAACCCCGGATTAGGGAAATTTGCAAATACTAAAACATGTGGAAGAATTCTTTGGGAGCAGTGAAAACACTGTCATGTGTAATGTTAAAAGGATAGGGAGAAATGCCCAGTGCTTAATGTCCTTCCTTACAGAGCTTGGTCACTGTAACATCTCTATCAAGTATCCTTGATGAGCAGTGAGGCCAATTCTCCTGCTGCCAGGTCCTGACAACTGGCCCAGACAGCTGAGAAGCAGCTGGAGCTGCCAGGGATCAGAGCTCACCCATGGGCTGGGTCGTACCAGTCATACCACCATGGGCCTTCCCTTCTCAGCCAAGGCCACGGGCAAGGTGCAGCAGGGCAGGAGAATGCTGGAAGGAACATGCTGCCAGAAACGAGGCACCAGGCAAACAGTGCCAGCAAGCACTGTGAAACCATCATCAGAAGCTCCATCTAAAAACGAACGCAGAAAATCCATTATTCGCTTTGTTTGAAGATTATAGCAATAAGCAAGAACAGGGGTACATTAGAGTGTGATAATTATTATGGCTCTTCCTGCCTAGATCTTATACTAGTTGTTAAATTTGGAGACAGCTCTCAGGTGGGGTTGTCTAGGGACCAAAGATCCAGAGCCAGTTACCTGATGTTGGGCTAAGAGCTTCAGCTCTTGTCTGTTTCATTGTGGGGTTTTTGGTAGAAATAGTGATATCAGTCTTTGTTAAACACTTTGATGTAGGTATTTAACTCTCTGGATTGCCTTGGGAGAGTTCTTTGACCTCTGTTTAGTTATCTGTAAAATGAGGGTAATGCTATCTGCTTGTCTCAAAGCAGCAGTGCAAGACTTATCTTAATAACGATTGCAGAGCCCTAGGATGAAAGGTGCAGCACAAGGGCAAACAACTGAGGTTTGTTGCTGTTGCTCCCATGATTTGACTTACAGATGTAGCAGGCTGAAATCACCCTCTGGATAAAATTTTGCTAACACCTTGATGGGTGAGCACTGGTGGGACTGCAGTGCACTTTGCTGTGAGTCATGGATTAGTAGTAGTTTTACTTGGTGGAAATGTATATGCAGTAGAACATGTATCATGCAGATCTGAATGATTTCTGATTGCCAAACATAAACTATTCCATCAGTGTGAAGAGGAGGGGTGATCATTTGGCTCCTGAAATACCCAATAATCTCATGAAGCCATTCTGTTAGTGATTGGAAAACACTGTCATGTGTAATGTTAAAGGATAGGGAGAAATGCCCCAGTGCTTAATGTCCTTCCTTACAGAGCTTGGTCATTGAGATAAATTGCCTTTCTTGTATTCCACATTCATCTTCATATACCTTTTGCTATCCCTCACTTGCTTCATCCTTGTTTTGGGGCAGATGAAAGATAAAGAGTGTACCTTTAAACAATCTGCTCTGTGTTTCAGGAAGCCTGTCTGGTCCCTGGTGAGAATTAAAACAGTCTCAGAGATATTTTGATTTTCTTTGCATTCCAGAGCCTCTGTGGGCAGTACACAGTTGCTCTGCCTCCTTCTGCTTATTTGAGGTTTTCATGCTGCTCACTGATGAGTGTGTTCTCAAGAGTGTGCTCTGTGCTCTTGAGAGAGGCCTTAGTGCCACAGAAATCCAACGGCTTTACCACAATCTTCTATTTGTTTGCTTCTGCAATTACTGTGGGATTATGTTTTTCAGCCTTCCTCTTTCTGTCTCTTCACCAGAGAAGTGCACAGGATGTGGCCTGGAGTCACAGTTTCACCTTTGTTCTGTTTTTAGTTTGGTGTGAAGAGGCAGGAAAGGAGCAGAAGGGTCTGAACACCCTTCCAGGTGATGGCAGCCACAATGTCCCACCAGAGATGTGTGCCAGACTGTGGTTTGCACAGGTTGTCTTCAGCACCTGGCCAGTCTTCTGGGCTGCCACTCCAATTCAGAGGGGCTCTGCCAAAGAGCTGTTTTCCTTGTGTCCTGAAATCCCTATGTGCTGCCTCTAGAGGGAAACCCAGCATGACCTGCTCAAGAATCCATCTTTGCAGTGCTCAGTTCCGTGAAGGCTTTGTTGAGCTTGAATTAACTGCATGAAGGTAAAGAGGGCTCTTAAAAGTAGTAGTAGGCAAACCCCTTGCTTGGAGGTTTGTAGCATCACCTTAAACTACAGTGTCAAAGTCAAAAACACCTTTAAAGTGGAAGGTGTGATCTCTGTTGTGCTGTCTTGGGACACTAGAGCTGAATCTCTTCCCTGACCCCCAAGGATGTATTTACAGTGGCGGTTTAGTTCAGATCAACGTCCTGCTTTTACCTTGGGTCTCCAGATTGTCCTCCCTTAATGTGCTTCAGTTACATCCCAGAGCAGCCACAGAGAGCCATGCCTGGATCCATTTGAGGGGAAGCTAAACTGGATCTGCTCTGAGAGTTGATTGGACCACACTGGATCTGGTTTGATGTAAATCCTCTGCACCGTGTATCACGTTGGTGATGGTTGTACTCAACAGCAGCTCTTGTGCTCTGCAGATCTGCTCTTCCTGGGCTGTGTCACTGATGAGGATGTACATGGTCACAATGGGGGAAGTCATTTAGGGATAAAAGATCTGTATTCATGCATTGAGCTCGTGGAAAAATCTGTCCCTCAATCTGTGCATCAGCTTAGAGATCTTCTTGTTTGCTGTTTTCCTTTCTCCCACCCTTCATCTGTCATGCCTGTCTGGAGTACAAGCTCTGCAGGGCAAGGGCTCTCACTGAACACATGAGCCTTGGTTACCACAGCAGTTTCAGTTTTGGTCAAGGCCTCTAGGAACTGCAAATGAACAACAGATTTTGGATTATGAGAGGCTTATTTATCTCTCTAAATTTCCTCATCTGTTTCACCCTCGTGTCGTTAGGGCTCATCGGGTCTTGCAGATGAGCCAGACCTCGGGGGTTTATTCTAGGTGACTGCAAGTGGTGCAGCCCCCTCCGAGGGAAGGATCCTGGGCGGGAGGTCCCTGGCAGCTACAGCCCCAGCAATACTACCCTCCAGAAAAGTTGAATTCCTTCCTCTTTGCTGCTCCCTTCTCACACACTGACGTTACCTTTCCCAAACAGAACAAGTTGAAAAAAATACCCGAGCGGCTGGAAACGCTTCGGCTCGTGCCTGGCTGCTCAGAGGCCGCTGAAGCGCTGCCTGGTGCTGCTGGGAGCTGCGGGGATTTCCAGCAGCAGCTCCTTTGGTTTTCAAAATCTAGCTCACAGGGCAGATTTTCTTTTCCAGCAGGATCCCTTGAACCTGGTTCTTTTCATTTCCACTCCATCGCTACCGCTGTGCTCAAGCACAGAAAGGGTCCAAGTGGACAACAACTATATCTGCCCATTAATGCTGATTGCGTCAGGAGCGGCACGAGCCGGCTTTGTTTGGCTTTCCTGAGCTGCCAGAATCCCTACAGCACAAGGAGCGAGCAGGCACAGAAGTCCATGTGCTGTACGGCCCTCTCCTGGCTGGATCCAATAGTGCTCAAGTGGACAGGCAAGGCGCTGCGTTTCTGTTTGTCTGAGCGCTTTGTTTTTCAGAGCTAACCTGAGGCCTCTGGGCAGCTGCACACATCACAGTCTTTGCCAGAACTTGGCTCTGGCCAGCTGAGAGCTGCTGCAGAGGGGACAGGGAGGACCTCAGCACACTCCCAAAAGTGTCTCCTCCTGGGCCTGTGGCTGGAGCTGCTTCAAAATGGGACAAAATAAAGACTTGCCACTTGCCATTTGCACAGAGAAAAGACAGGTTGGAGCATCTGCCCTTTCCTCTGCTTCTTCACCATCTTGAGCATGTGGCTTTGTGCCAGTTCTCAGTGGGTTAACCACTAAACCTTAGTTTCTGGTGTTTCAGTGTTTTTTCTGTGTAGTTGCTGGACTCTCATGTTAAACAGTGGCTGCTCTGAGAATTTAGAGTGTGGTTTGTTTGGGTTTGGGGTTTTTTGGGGCTGGTTTTGTTGTGTTGTTTTGTTTTTTTTCCAATGTCATCCAGAGATTCCTTTCTCCTTTAAAACTGCCACTAAACTACTGTTGCTCAATCATGATTTCAATTATTTATTTATTTGTTTTTGCTGGAGTAATTGAATCTGCTTGGTTTTGCAGCAGCAAAGATTGCTAAGCCAAGAATATTTGCTAAGCCATTTTTCTGCCAGTTTTCTCAGGGACTCTGGGTATGTCTTTACTGATGCTTTCTCTGCATATTGTAAAACTTGCCCAGAGGAATGAAAAAGTCATTTGTTTTCTGTGGAGTATTAAAAAATAATGCTATCATTGTGAAATGTCCTTGCCTGCAATGCTGGACAGTCTTGCATTAATTTTCTGCTTGCTTGATCTCTGATATACAAAGGTTCTATAGAACATGACTGAAGCATGAACCCGTGTTTGTTATTAATTTTCTAATACAGTGGACTGTGCAAGTCCTGCCCTGCCTTTTCTGTTCCTCCTGTTTGCCATTTCAGGAGTCTGCTCAGCCAGCAGTAACAGGCTGCTGGTGTGTCCCTGCTTTGCACCTCACATGCCCAGAGATGAGCAATGGCAGAATATGCTTGTCCTGGCGTGGTAAAAAGGGGCTTCAGCAACACAGTGAGCTGTAGCAATCCATATCCAAGGGTGTCAAGGCTTTTTATGAGCTTTAATTAAAGTTCTCATATGATCCTGTAGTGTCTGGTTTTGGCAGAGGTGGATGGAGGGTGAGCTACATAGCTGTACCTACTAGTAGTATCTTGATAGGCAGGCAGACTGGTGCCCTCTGAGGCTCAGGCAGATGGACTTTCCTTGGAGCTGATGGGCTAAACAGCATCACTCCAGTAGCACCATAGTTAAGGAGCTGATCTTGCTCTCCCATCCTGTTTGTGTGTTCAGTGGGTTTGGCAGAGGAGATGGGCAAAGAGCCAAGTGTTTTTCCCCATCCCTCCCAAGCCAGGCTGTCCCCAGGGGCAGGGCACACTCCAGCCACTCCACCCTCTCTGCTGCCTTAAAGCCACGACCTGCAGGAGCCCTGAGCCCAGGTCCTCCAGCCTTTGCCCCAGGCAGAGTCACCCACCACTGGGCACCCTCCTGCCAGCTCTTCATCCTCATCCCTAAATTCTTTTCTCTCCCTCAACCTAAAATAGCCGTTTCCCTCTAGCTCTACCCTACAGTGCCTTAACTTATAGTGCTGCAAGATGCAGAGACTATTCCTTAACCTTCCAGCAAAGCTGGTGATTATATAAATCCTCACCCCAATATGAGTCACCCATCAGTTTGGGAACTGGGGGGTTGCAGTTTCCTCTCGGCGTGGGCGCTCTGCTCCACCAGTGCTAATGGAAGTGACATGCATACATCAGGAGGAGAAGCTGTCCCTTCTGCTCCTGGATTAATGCTCTTGCCACTATGTTTGTGGCACCGTACACACTGATTCCTCTGCTAGGAGACAGTGGAGGCAATTAAAATCTTGTAATTTCTCCTGAACAGAATCCTGCTGAGACATTGAGTATAATAGGAGCTCCCTCCCGTGTCCAAGAAGCTCTGTAGTGCCAGCGGTTTCTTTCTCCTCTCTCACTGGAGTGAATTTATCTCACTTTTGTCTTAGGAGGAGTTAATTTCTTGAAATTGTGCTCAGTTTACAGTCGGGATGCTTTGCTTGCTCCTCCTCTTTTAGTTTAAGACATTCCTGCTCAGCAGCTCTGGATGTTGATGGTCTGATGTAGACCATCTCATCCCTAGGTAGCTGAAACAGGAGTCATTGAGCATTGTTTTTTTCTGCCAGTTATTCTTTTCTTTGGCACCCATTTTCTGTAAAGAAGGACTCCTTCCAGTTGTCTTGAGATGACTGGAAAAGAAAACAAATTATTTGCTCTCTTAGGTCAAGGCCATAACGTTGCACGTTCAATTTTAAGTGATGACAGAGGGGAAGTACTCTGTCATATTAATGCTTGTTGGGGATGAAGGGGCTGGATACTATCTGCATATTTAATATCACCATATTAAGTGGAATTTGTGCCAATTATAGATAGGACTTTAAGCAGTTTTTTTATCAAAACTGGGTTGAGATGTCATTTGACTCCAGACAAAACCTTTTGGGCATAGGATAACTAGATAACACAGAAGGGAAAACTTCCATTTCTTTTATCAGTCTGATAAAGCACCCACTGTCCCCTTTCTTCTAGCACTGGGTTGGGGTTTAATCATAAACCATCATGTTGCCTGTTGAGTTTATACCTACTCCTGTCCTAAGGACAAATATTGTACCATTTGGGTCACTTTTCTCCAGCTTTAGGAGGTACATTTTGGGTCTCTTGCTGTACAGAATCCCTGTACAACTTTAAACAGTATTTAAAAATCTTTAAAGAAGCCATCAATTTCTGGATAGCTCTTTTGCACATTATAAATTATAGGCAGATCTAATGAAAAGGCAGTATTTTAATGTGAGACAAAGCCCTGTTTCACTCATTCTCCAGTGCCTTCATTTGTCACCGTGGCAGCAACGTTCTCAGATGTTCATATTAAAATACTGTACTTATTTATTGTGAGTAATGGATGGAGCACGTTGCCATCTTTGTGATCACTGCCTGGAAAAACAACTTTACCTTTTCCCTTGTTGTCATAATTCTTCTCTGACAGATGCAATATGCCGTGTTTCCCAAATGCTGTCCTGGACCTTGGGCCTGTGATGATGCTTCAGGCTCTTCAGTACATGGGAAGGTCCAGCCCCATAGCATCTCAGGCCTGAAATCCTGCAGTTTAGAAAGCTGACTGCATCTGGGAGTGTTGGAGGTCAGGAGAATTCTCTGTGGAAGTTATTACTGAATTATTGACCTGTGCTCTTCTCTTTCTTCTTGATCCCTTGGAGACTTGACCTTTCATTTGTCCAGACAGATAAGTACAAATGACCTACACTTTGCAGCTCTTCATGCAGTGCATGGGAGCAGAAATTCCAGGTGGCAATACAGCTTTCTGCAGTGTCTAAATGAAAGCTGAGTTGCCTTAAGAGAGACTAGGTTTTTGAAAGGCACCCAAAGACATGGAGAGGCACCCAAAGGGATTCTTCTGCATCTAGCTGGGTCACTACAGCAACATACAGCATCACTTTGGACAAAGTCATCTTCTGTCCCTAAGCAAACTAAGAGCTTTTTCAAACCACCAGGCTTCTATTCCTATTGGATTCTATAGGAAATGATATTAATAGCACTGCAAGCAATATTAATGGCTTTCCAATTAGAATATCTGGATAGTTTGCTTATTTTATCAGCCTTCCATGGCAGAAAATCGAAGGTGACTTGAATCTCACTTTTTCATCAATGGGCCTTTTTGTCAGGAGCCAGATACTCCATAAAAACCAGACAAAGCCATTTAAAAGAAATCTTTTGCTCGAGGAACAATCACAAGGCTTAGAAGACTTTCTGGGAGTTTCCTTTAGGGAAACCTTTTCATCTCCTGATTGAAAGATCAGATCGGCCCATAGAGGGAGCAGTGGGGTGTGCAGGATTTTTCTCCTGCTCGCCAGAAAAGCAGACCGAGTTAAACAGCCCGGCGAGAGGGTCGATTTTAGAGGGAAAGGCACTTGTGTGATAGAAGAGAGGATTAAGAATCTGTAGAGAAGGAAAGGAAAGCTTCAAATGCAATTCACAGTGGCAGCAGAACCGACAGGGCGATGTTATATAGGGGTTTAAAATGTGAAATACACTCTAAAAGGATGGCTGAATACATCATAAAATTCTGTCTTTATAGTATATCCAGTATAGCTTCTAGATGCTTTAAAAGGTAGGTGAATATTTTAATGCCACATAAGAATTTAATAGTTATATTTTAATTAACTTTGGTTTATAAGAAATGAATCCATTTTGTACAGGATTATATAGTCCCATATATCCATAAGTTGCTTGTTACAATGACACAAAAATTATTAGGTTCATATGCTTATAATCATTTTCAGTACAATGGTGTTTGTTTAATTCCTGTAGTTTTTATAATGTCTATTAATTATCAGTTAACTTTTTATGAACTATAAAGAGACCTTTAATATAGGACAGGCAGAAGTAACTAATGGCTGCACTGTCTTCTGCCCTGTGTCTCCTTTCTGTTGCTCCTCTACATATTTCTTCCCTAGACCTCTCCTCTGAAATCTGTGTTGATGTTGGGATCCTATTTTCCCAGCCAGAAGTGCAAGAATTGAGTAAGATTTATGACCCACCTGTCAGTCAGTTGTAGTATTTAGGCTCCACATTTCCACTGATACCAACTTATTTTAGGAGGATGTGGTCTGAGACTTGCCAGCCCACAACCTTTTATCTCCAGGTTAATTTTTGTTGTTTTCAGGGCAGGGGGCTTAGCACCCTGTAGCACCTTTAGCTACAAACTGAGCCTTCTTTCTTGTCTCATCTCCCCGTGAGACCTGCATAGACCATTAATTTGGTGGGAAATAGATGGAGGAGGCAGAGAAGTGGTTTCTGTCTGGAGCAGGAAGGAAATTGAACATGAAATTGCAGGGAATTGATTGTGGGAATTGCACCTACAATTCAAGGTACCAAAAGACTGCTGCTCAGTGCCTCATGCCTAGTGTAGGCACTCTAACCTCAGGCAAAGTTCCCAGTGGGATCTGTACCTCCTAGAAAACCTGGGCTAATTAAAGGTTTTGAAGAGCTTCACATTAAAATCAAGTTGACAGGTTCTCTGGAATGCTCAGGTGTCACACAGACAACCTCAGTAAGAACAGTGCTCCTGAAAACCTCACACCACCTCAGAGCACTCAGAGTTCTGAATTCTGTAATAAACAAGATTTTGATTCTATTGTCAATATGAGACTGACCTTAGGAAACGTGGATTTCAGAACAAAAGGCCTGTTTTAAAAAACAGCCAGGCCCTTTTGTGTTTGTTCCAGCTGGAAACAGAAGAAAGCACATCTCCATTCATATTTCACAACTAACTTCAGTGTCTGCATTTGTCCTTTTGAATGGATTCAATAGGAAGTGTATGATTGTGCATTTTCCTGAGCAGGAAGGCTTTTCTGAGCTGAATCCAAAGGGATGTTCCAGGGTTGTTAACTGTGATTTTTCAGCAGCAAGAAATCCTCTGGAATTGTTTATACCAGCAATATCTGCCTAATGTGCCTAATCAATCTGTCTCTAAGGTGAGGCTCTGTGCTTCCCCAATCATAAAGCTATGGTAGTATATCTTGCTTATTTTTACTCTCAATTATGATAGGGTTTTAAATGAACTCTGAATTTGATTTATCAACAGCTATAATGCTAATTCAGCAATGAAGCCATGGTGTTCTGAGACAAAGTATTAGCACTAATGAGAAAACAGCTTCCATAGTTGGTACTCTTGAGTTTCCACTACATATGGACAGCTTCTAAAGTTGTGTGTAATTTAATCATGTAAGCATTAACTAGGCAAGTATTTACCCATAAATCAGTTTATCTGGATTACAGTGTACCAGTAAATGTGAAACCAGATCCTGCTCAGTTGCTCCAGAATGTCCATGTTTTGTTGAAGGAAAATGTGTCTGCTGCCAAGTCACTGTTGGTTGTCTTATCACATTTGCCATTAGGATGAATGGAGCATGCTTTAAGTTTAAAACCAAAAGTGTTCTTTCCCATGGAAAACAGAAGCAATAGAATTGAAGACACACAAACTGCAGTGTCTGAGCAGGGGATGTGTAAGGCCCAGGTACTCAGTCTGAGAAAGCTGAAACACTCTGGTTCACAGAAAGTCCATCACTTCTACTGCTGGGATCCAGGTTTTTAGGTTCTTGCCAAAGCAGTTACTTGTTTGAGGATCCTGTGGCAGTTTGTGCCCTCACACCACTCTGCTCTTAGGGAACAAAATGAAGTGCACTCTATACTAGGGATTGTAGTGAGAGGATGAGGGGGAATGGATTAAATTAGGTTGGAGATGAGGAGGGAATTCTTGGCTGTGAGGGTGGTGAGACCCTGGCCCAGGTTGCCCAGGGAAGCTGTGGCTGCCCCATCCCTGGCAGTGTTGAAGGGCAGGTTGGATGGGGCTTGGAGCAGCCTGGGCTGGTGGGAGGTGTCCCTGCCCATGCAGGGGGTTGGATCTAGATGATCTTGAAGGTCCCTTCCAACACAAATGGTTCCATGATTATGTCTCACTACAGACCTCCCCAGAAACTGTGCTGGTCCTTCCTGGTACTGCATTTCTGTCTGCTTGTTGGTAATTCCAGCAGTGAGTCACTTGACCATCCAGGGCCATTCATGTTTCTCAAGAAAGAATTTCCTCCTGCAGGGTAATGAATGGTGGGAGATCTTTCTTCAAAATGGAGCATAAAAAACCTTGCAATATTTCCAACATGCAGTAGATCTGTTCTGAAAACCTAGGTTTCCAAAATTCGATTTAGCAGTTCACCAGGAAATTATTTCAGCCTGGGACTGCTAGTGATTAGATCTTGCTGAACTGCAAGTGAATCTGAGTGAGCCTGAGAGTCAATCTCTCTCTGATCCTCAACTAGTCTTCACTGCACTCAGTCTGTTGCAGTGAGCACAGAAGAAAATACCTGAACAGGCATTGCAGTCAGAAGGAAGCACTTGGTATTCTGGTAAACTCTCCTGGCATTACTTGACAGGAAGGTGTCACAGCTTGGAGTTCATTTCAGGGCTGAATTTCAGGGTGTCTGATGCATCCTGTCAGGAGGAAGCACAAGCTTTTAGGAGAGTCTGAGGGTGTTCCATGTACTGTGAGAGGCAGTAGAGAGAGAAAAGTATGTTAGGGTGACAGCACTGGAACAGGCTGCCCAGAGAGGTGGAGATTCCTTTTCTGGAGACTTTCAAGGCTTGTCTGGATGTGTTTCTGAGTGACCTGCCCTACATTCTGTGGTGGTCCTGCTCTGGTGGGGGGTTGGACTTAGTGATCTCCAGAGGTCCCTTCCAATCACTGACATTCTGTGATTCCATAAAATAAGGTCACTTGATAGTCACTTAGGCCCCAATCTGATATTCCTTAAACTCACAAGATTCAATAGCTACATGGAAAGTTTTCATCTTTACTGATATACTTTTCAAGTTCTAGAGTAAGGGGTTTTATTGGTATTTTGGTAAATATCTAGGTTTTAATGGCTGCACCTATGAGAAGCAAAAGTCTGAGCTGAATTCCTATAATTTAATTTTTAATAGAACTTTCTTGTGTAATAATACTCAGAAATGTATAGAATAATTTAGCTCATTTACCTCCCAGTGTTTCTGACATAAGTATGTAAACCTGCTGATAAAATTCAGTGCAGTGTCAAACACCTGAATGTGTTTGCATGTTGGAAAGACTTAAGGGCTTACCTGAAAATCTCTGCTGAATGTCAAAAGGAAAGTGCAAAGGGAATGGTGAGAAATACCGTTTCAGTGCAGGCCAGTAATTCCCTGAATTCCAGGTACAGTCCAGTTAGTCCAACTCATTTTGAAGGGAGCTGCTACTCTGCAGTGAGGCTGTTGAGCTGTTGTTAACCTCTCCAGTGTCAATTTGGCTGCAAAAGGGAAGATTTGCATTTGTACATTTCCTCCACTAAATGGTTTATCTTCCTCCTGTAGCTGGGGATTTATAGGAATTTTGCTTGCAGTGGAGCCTTTGTTTGAAGAGCGTGGCTGCTCAGATGCAATGTTGATTACATTTACAGTGAGGATGTACAGAGGTGTGGGCTTCAGATGTCAACGCGAGCAAACGACTCCAGCCCATCATCCCCAAAGCCACTCTGAGCACTCAGTGCTGTGAGGCACCAAGCTGCTTGTGGAATGGGGACAGTGCTCTCTTAGAGCTCAGCTTCAGTCCTGACTTCATCACCTCTCTGCAACACTGGATAGGCAGCATGTTCCCTTAGAATAAGGCTTTAGAGCAGAAGACAATCCCATACGTGGGGTAACACCAAAATGTGCATCTCGTACATCAGGCTGTGAGGGCCTTCTCCTGCTGAGCTGTGTTCTTCCTACTGCAAAAGGCTTTAATCCTTCAAATAAGTATTAGGCAGTGTTGGTTTTAGAAACTAAAATCATAGAATCACAGAATGGTTTGGGTGGGAAGGGACCTGAAAGATCATCCAGATCCAACCCCCTGCATGGGCAGGGACATCTCCCACCAGCCCAGGCTGCTCCAAGCCCCATCCAACCTGTCTTTGGACGCTTCCAGGGATGGGGCATGATTCAGAAAATAGAGGTGATTCATAAATTGCCATGAACAGACACAGGCATCATCTCCTGTCAAAGGGCTTGGCACTTGTATCCCTCCCCTGAGCTCCACAGGCTGCACCAGGCCATGCTGGCAACCAGCATAACCACGGAGAGCACGGAGCCAAGAACTGAATCAGATGTTATGACAGATTATATGGAAAAAAAGAGTTTTGTTTTGCATCTATTGTGTTTCCATGTGAGCAACTCTTTATCTTCATTTACAATTGAGCTTCCTCCAAGGCTAAATTGAAAGAATTTTGTAGCACAAATGGCTGTGGTTAGTGGCAGCAGGAGGGGTGCAGAGGAGACGGTGAAGGACACAGTGCTAGAGGATCCCAGTTCTGTTCTTGGCTCATAATGTGCTGGCAGGTAAATTCTCAGCCTGACTCCCACTTTCTAGCCAGTGAAAAATGTGTCTTCTGTGGAAAAGGCCTTGAGACAGAGGTGACAAAATCCCAGAGTGTGTATTTATTTGCTGAGGTATTTAGTGACCTGTTTGGATTGTTTTCACTCTGGTCTTCTGCTTTTTTGTCTGTCAGAGGCCACTGCAGCTGAAAGGCCTCAGCTTAGGTTGGAGTTGTGCTGTTTTAGTCCCTGCACAAACAGCCCTTTCCTCAAAGAGCTCTAGACTCCAAGGGCAAGCAGGGGCAGTACTCAGTCTTCTCATTTTCCAGCTCATAAAGTGACTTGTCCAAGGTCACATCTCTGAGTATCTCAGGCATTAGTTCCATAGCAAGAATGAAACAAGTTACTTCAAAACCTGGAGCAAAAATTCTTGCAAAATTAATTTCAACGGCTTAGATATGTTTTGTTAATCTCTGAATCGAAGGAAATACAACAGTATCAGCTTTGTTTAGAGTGGCCAATGTCATCAGGGTGTTCCATCCTTTTTACTGCCTCAGACTGAGGGGTGATCCAGTTGGGCCCACATTTGCAACAGTTTCTGCAGTCAGGGCTGTGTCCTGGAAAAGCTTTTGTGGGCTCAGGTTTCATGTGTAGAGGCATCACAGTGGGCAGGAGGGAGGTGGGTGACACTGTCTCTACTGCAGGTACCTCAAGGTACAGTCATATGGACAAGACTTGTTAAAATGTAAATTCCATTAATGGGATCTAGCATCCAAAAGAGAGAGAGGAAGAGTAGTACAGGGGCCAGGCCTGAAAGCAGGGAGGTGTCAATGCATTCATTGCTGGGCTTCATTAGCCTGAAAAATGCCATCTACCAGTAACCTGCAGGTCCTTCATCTCATGGTTTATTTTAACACCTAGTTTATTTTTTACCCTGCCAAAGATTATCCACCTTCCCTCCGTGCATAAGCACAGCAACCCTTATTAATATGATGCCAGGCACACACAAAGCTGACTTGTAAGTGAAATAAGCAAGATATTCTATCAAACTACTGAGAAACAACTGAAAAGGAAGCCTGTTTATCCACCCTTTGGGAGGTTGTTGTGATCCTGATCCTTTTGACTCCTTTTTAGAGAAGAGGAGAAAACAAGCAAACAAAGCTGCACACAGGACTCAGGTGGTTAATGTACTGTGTATTATTGCTGTAAAGCCAGGACCTCAATCTCTCAACTCTCCAGAACACAAACAGTCCTTGGTTTTTATAGAATCATAAAGAGCTGCATTAAAGGCTGAGGACAAATTCAAGCCCTGATGTGAACTGGCATGGGTATTACTGTATCCAAAGGGAGTTACAGCTTCTTGCACGATGGCTGAATTTGATCCACAAGTGAACACAGTTGTCCCATCAGATTCTACTGAGCAGCTTGTCTTCTGCAGTCTTGCCATTCAGCTGTCAGGTAAAATGATGTTTTCAGCTGAATTTCAGCTAGTGGAAGAGTTCTGGAATCTCTCCAGCATTCTGCAGAGAAACAGGGGGAGGAATCTTAACTGCTGAGGAGATCCAAATGCAAGAGGAACCTCTAACCCTGCAAAACTTATAATTAGTCTTAATGCCTCTGCTTTTTTCATGCCTTTTGGAATGAAGTGCACCATGCAATGGAAATCTGTGGCAAATTAGCTCTGTAGTCTTCACTTAAAGTTGGGCATGGAAAATAGAAAAGGCATTTGTTGCAAGATTGAATTCTGTGTAGGATATCTCCAGCTATAATGAGCTCAGGTTTTCTAGCAGCGTTAGAATAAACTCTTGCCTGTGTCTCCTGCAGTGTGTGTTTTTTTCCCTAAGAGCATATTTCTTTCTTCTTGATCAGCTCATCCCTTGCAGATGATAAAATTATCCACAAAGATTTGTATCTGATGTTGTGCCATAAATGCTATTTCGTTGTGGGATTAACATTTGCAAGCGTGGAACATTTATGGGGGGAAAAAAAAAAAAAGGTGGGGAGCTGGCAGTTTCTGAGTATTTATGTAAGAGAAATGGGATTCAGGATAGATCTTGCAGACTTCTCAGGTACATGACCATTTTTACAAGGTGTGGATCTGCTCAGCTCCAGCAAGCACCAGTGGAGCTGCTTTGATACTGAGGTTGTAGGATAAAGAACCCAGGAAATGGAGACCTTGGGCAGGCAGCTCTGTCGTAGCAGAAATAAAGGTGTTCCAGCTGTGCTGAAAGTTCCACATGCTGGTTTTCCAGTCCTTTGACGTGCTCAGGCTGGTCTGAGCTTTGTAGAAATGCTCAGCCCCTTTCAAGGCTTTAGGGAAGGGCCAGTTTTTAAAAGGTTTGTCTTACCATTCCAGTGCCTGAAGGGGCTCCAGGAAAGCTGGGGAGGGGCTTGGGACAAGGGCAGGGAGGGATGGGATGAGGGGATGGATGAAAACTGGGAGAGGGAGATGGAGGTTGGAGATGAGGAGGGAATTCTTGGCTGTGAGGGTGGTGAGAGCCTGGCCCAGGTTGCCCAGGGAAGCTGTGGCTGCCCCATCCCTGGCAGTGTTGAAGGGCAGGTTGGATGGGGCTTGGAGCAGCCTGGGCTGGTGGGAGGTGTCCCTGCCCATGCAGGCGGTTGGATCTGGGTGATCTTTAAGGTCCCTTCCACCCCAGACCTTTCCATGATTCTATGATTTTGAAAATGTGCTCACAAGCACAGTCACCTAAATGGAGAGCAAACCCCTCTGACCTGGGCTGCCTGCAGACAGGACCAATCTGTGGTCAGCCTGGCTGCCGGCAGCCAGAAGGTCCATCCCTGCAGCGACCCCCTGGCTAACAGGGATGTCAGCAGACCTGTTTGAGGGCTCTGCACATGCTACAGACCCCAGGGGAGCATCCAAGGTTTCTCTTGCTGCAAGAAGTGCCATGAATGTGGCCGTGTGCTGCCAGAGGTGCTGTACAAATGAGCGACTGAGCACGTCGTGTATGAGTTTCTCTCTTTCTTTCTCTGGTGCAGGTTCCTCACCACATGAAGACTTTACCTTATTACAGTTACGACCAACCAGTGATTGGGTACTGCCAAGCTCACAAGCCTCTCCATGTCAATAAGGGGTACGAGGCCATGGCCCGGGAGCAGGCAGAGACAACCAACCTGGAACTGAGTCGGGACCACAGCTTCATCGCCACCATCGCCCGCTCGGCCGCCCCGGCCATCTACATCGAGAGGATACCAAACTAACCACGGAGACAGCCTCTTCCAGAGGAGTGGGGAGCTCTTCTGAGGGACCTTTCAACTCAGAAGAGACCAGAGCAAGAAACTCAAATCTACCATTCCAGTGACAGATGTTCCAACACAGACAAAGGGAAGGGGGATCAAGCAAGCTCCGCAGACTGTGGGAGTGCTTGTCTTGCAGGACACAGAGAACTTCAGGATTTTCTTTGCTTTAAACTTTCAAACAAATTCCTCAATGTAAATATTACAGAGAGATTGTCAAGTTCTTATTAAAAAAAAAGAAAAAAAATAGATTTCACTCTAGCTACATAAAGGGATGGATTAAGAGTTTTGTTTGTATATTTGATTTTTCTACATTGCACGGTTCCGGGGAAGGAAGAACCACAGGTAAAAATAAAGGGGTGGGGAGGGCAAAGCTTTTGGGTGGGGTGGGTCACCTTGTTTCCTTATGAAGTGTTCATTACTCTTCAGAGATCCGTTTACTATTTTTGTTCTTTTTAAACAAACAAAAGAGATATATTTTCTTTTTTTTTCTTTTGGGATTGTCTGGAGGGGTTTTTTTGTGTGGTTTGGGGTTTTTTTTGTTGTTGTTTGGTTTGGGTTTTTTTTTTATAGTGATCAAATGCTAATATTTCAAACTTCAGACATGGGCATTAAAGCTTATGTTGAACCAAAAGGACATTGGCAATTGATGCAGCAGAAACAAAGAAACTTGGGTGCATGTACATTTAAGACACAGGCTGTACACTATGGAGGGTGCTTTTGATTTTTCCTATCTTCATTGTGCTTCATTGTTGACACTATAATTACTTTTTGGGCTCTAAAAAAAGGGGGGAAAACACGCAACGAAGTAACGACTCTTCTTTACAGTCCAGCTGTGCTTGTTAAGCAAAATTCATGGACGTTTGGGAACCAAAATGGAAGTGATGTGCTTGAAATGAATCAGAAGGAAAAGAATCTTTTAAAGCAAGAGTATTTGGTGCAACTCATTGGCTGACACAATTCCTAAAACACAGGAGAATGTGTAACATTGGTTTTTGGTTTTTTAATTAATTATTATGATCAGTTAGTTTTTGTGTAGTTTTTATCAATAAAATTACAACAACAACAACAAGTGGTGGAAAAAAAAAATAAACATATACTTCTGTGGTTGGGGCACCACAGCCAAGCTACTGTTTGAATGATTTCTCTGGATATGTGACACGGTGACTCAGTGGACTTAGGAAACAATACTTTGTCCTGTTTCACCTCTGTCTCAGCTCTTGGAAGGAGCTCAAGGTATTATTTGATGGTTTTAAAAACCTGAGTGTGAAGAAGCTCAATTTATTTGGCTTGTCTGAGAAAAGATTGCGAGGTGATTTTATCAGGACACCTGTGTGGGCCTGGGGGGGAGAAGCAGCCTTTTTTTTTTAATGAAGTTTTTTTGTGTTTCTTCTGTCACAAGGCAGACTTTGCAGAGACAAATCCTGAGCTGAAGTTAAACCAATTCCAATTAGAACATAAGGTGTGTGTTTTTAACTGGAGGGTGAAGAACACAACAGTGAGATTTAGGACATAATAAATGTTATGATTGTTTAAAGTATTTCTATCGGGTGGTTTCATGAGAAACATGCTTGGCCACAAGGCAAGGGTTTAATGAATTCCCAGAAGTTTTGTATCACAAGTTTTGTATCACATAGACAATATTGTGTTGTCTCCTGTGTTTCTTGCCTGAAAAACTGAAATATTTTTCTCTGAAAGGAAAATGTAGGGA
This sequence comes from Apus apus, assembly GCF_020740795.1. Classification (NCBI taxonomy): domain Eukaryota; kingdom Metazoa; phylum Chordata; class Aves; order Apodiformes; family Apodidae; genus Apus; species Apus apus. The sequence goes on along the minus strand of NC_067307.1, from coordinate 210,585 downwards.
TGTACATGAGTGCTAAGCAGCTTGCAGGGCAAGAGGGACACAGAGGCAACTTGATGCATTGAAGGGAACGTATTTAGAATTAAGTGTTAGGCAGGAAATGAAAAGAAAATGGAGTGAAGGGCTGGGTGATGAGTTTACAGCCAGCTCTGTTTGAAATCTTGGTGTCTGGCAGCTCTGGCTCTGCTAGGGACAGAGGGAGAAAGCTGCTGGGAACACCAGGTCCCTTCAAATGGAGTTGAAAGCATTGACCCACAGCCCATTGAGCTGAAAATGGAAGAACTCCCATTGATTCCTGTGGGCTCTGGATCAGTAGTAGGATACATTCCAGTAAATATCAAAAGGAATGGCATTCCCCTCTCCTGCAAGATGAGGATGGCATGGTTTTGTTTCAAGGTTCATTAAAAAGAGCTGTATCATTCTGGTTCAGTTTTTAGAGGGCAGTTACAGATCTGCCCACCTGATGCTAGCAAAGCTAGAGAAGGAAATGTCAAGCAGGAATACTTATTGTCTCTTTATATGTTTTTTCCCCTAACCCCCAGCTGCTGATGACGACATGTGAATACTGGAGAATAGCTCTTTATTTTTTATTTCTCTTCATAATCTTCATCAATGCAAATTCTCCCCAGGCGCTGGGAAAGGCAACTTAATAACTACTGAAAGGGAAGGTATTAAACAAGCTCCCCTTTTTGCATGTCCTGATTTCAAAATCACTTCAGTTTTGCAGTGGTTTGGGGATGTTTGGAGCTGGCATTAGACTCGGGTTACAGATTTTCTTTACAATGACTGGGAATTGTGCTGCCCAAGGAGAACAGAATATACTGCTGTGTGCACAGTCTCCTGGATGAATTAATGCTTTTCTGCCTGAAATGTTTTGGGTTTCTGCTGTTCATACTCTGCTGCCAGTCTGGGCCAGAACCCTGTAACTTTTCTATGTATTCTTGACAATTAAGGAAGCAATGTTCCAAGAATGTTTTGAAGCCTTGAAGTTATACTTTACTTGAGTGCTCAAGGTCACAAAGAGCTAAATATTTATGTCATGGATTGCTTTAGATCAAAGGAGGAGTCCTTGCAGCATGTACTGAGCTACCTGAGCTCATATTAATTGGTGGTTGTGAGCAAACTCAAAAGGCTCTGCACAAGCCTGTCTGGGACTCTAGATGTAACAGAAATTGAAACTTAAACTACCATGGCTGCAATTAAAGCCAAAGCAATATGATTAAAAACTTGCTCTTCAACTGTAATGCTAAACCCCAGGAGTGTAATACATTCAGCTCCAGTCTGCTGCTAAGAGGTTTGTATTTGGTTTTTGGTTTTAAAGTGTCAGTTCCTGGAATAATGCGATTCTGTTGCAACTTCAGCTTAAAAATATGCCTGAACTCTTCTTAGGGAAGGATTTTCTACTCCTGTTCATACAGTTCTAGTGAGTGAAGTGACTGCTCTGAAACAGAGGATGGAGCAACTCACCACATACCCAGGTAAGGCCCAGGAAATACAAACATTCTGGGGTGTCCTGAACGAGTCCTCTCATTAAGGAGTCCTCTGGTAGCAAACAGCAAATGGGGCCTTGCTGAGCAGAACTCATTCATGAATATGTGCTTGTGGTGGCATCTTTGTGGGCATGGTGTGGTGTCTGGGTGCCCCAAGAGCTTCCAAAGAAGGTGCTGGATCCCTGTGAGAGCACGTGGCTGCATCCAGGCCAGCAGGGAGAAAATCAGGCTGACCTCAGACCAGAGCTGGTGAACTTGGTGCTGGGCTAAAAACAACAACTGATGTGACCAAATAACAGGTTCACTTTGGGAAAAATTGACTGTTGCCTGTCTCTAGCTAATGATTGTCTTGGAGATGTCAGTAGGGCACTGAAATCATACTGTCCTGATAAAGCTGTGGGTGGGATCTGCAACCAAGGAGAAAGAGCCTGTAAAAGCAGTCTGGTACTCAGAATCATTTCCAAGGCTGGCAATATTTTGCCCTGAAATTAAGAAATATTTTGGAACGAGTTGCCCTTTTCCATAATGAATTGGAAGTGTTCTGAAGATTGATAAACACAGTTTTGTCTTGACTCTCCACTGAAAAAAGTCCCTGAAGGAATTTGACATGGGGATCTAGTGCTTTTACAGATATTTTTTGAGTGAATATTTAAGGATCTATTGTACTATGTGTTGCAGGTTATTAATTTTTAGATGCTTCTCTCAGCTGGGCTCCTTTAAAGTCACTAATCACTTTTTCAAGGGTATGCAAAGGTTTGATAAGGCTGCAAGTCCATCAGGCTGAAACCTTGCCTTCAGTTAAGAACAAGAGACTGCCTGTCTGACATGACTGCTCCCCAGTGTCCTGAGAGAGAAGTGTTCTTCATGATCACCAGAGGGTTCTGCTCATCACTGGAGAAACTCAATTTGATTATAATTATTTTAGTAAGTGCAGTTATCAATAGCAAATACAAATAAACCAGCCCTTTCCTTAAAAATCCAGCCAACCTAACTCCATACTGGTCAAAGAGAAAGACTTAAGCAGATGGGTCAGATGCAGAATAATGAATCTTAAAACCTTTGCAGTTTTGGGTGCTAAGTTGAGGAGCAGTACCAAATAGTCCTTCATTTGTTTCTCATGCAGTTATTTCACTAGTCCTTAATGCCCATTATTTGCTTTGATGCCCTAGGGGCTGATGTTTTAATAATATTTAGGCAGAGTAAAGTAAATTAGTCTAGAGAAGAGAATTATATCAGTCATTACTGGAGCCAAGGGATCCATTCCACCTTTGTCATTACTGTGCTAAGGCTTTTTCATGTAGGACAAAAAATAAAAGTACATTTGAGGCAGGCACATCCCAGAGTTCTCTCCCAGAAAGTGGCTGCCAAGCAGCCCTCCAATGCTAGCTCAGCACTTCAGAGGGCTTGAATGAGCTGCAGGGATGGATGTGAACATTATCTGCTGGCTTCCAAGACATGATGAACTTCAGTGGCTTTAAGATACATCACCCTAGGTGATTATTTAGGTGACTTGAAAAAATAAGCAGCAATATATAGAGAGAATTTCTTGTTTATTTTTGTTGTATGATTGAACTACAGGTAGGACAGGTATTCTAAAGAAGTAGAAATAAACTGCTAAATGCATTCATGCTTCTTTTAGTAATTCTTGTCTTTTTTTTCCTCTAGGAAGTATCCAAAATTGGGCAGAAAAGGAAGAGAGTCATTCCAGACTCAGCAGCAGCTGAAACACTGTGCATCTGTAAGGCAGCCCTGAGTAGCTCAGGAGTTACTGCCTGTGATGGAGCAAGATGCAGATGATCAGCTGCCACCTGGCCAGGTAGTAGTTCTTATTCCTGTTGCATTCCTGTGGACACTAGGGAGAAAACGACTGGCCTTGCTGGTGACAAAGTGGCCTTGAAGATAGCTCATTGCATCAGCTACTGCAGGAGCTCCAGGGAGACCTGCTGCCTCAAGGTGTGGAGTCAGTTGTTCCTGACTTTGCTACTGCTTGACTGTATGACCTTGGGAAAACCACTTCCCCGGTTTTTCTTCCCTTAGTGTGTCTCATTTACATTGGAACTTGTTGGGACAGCCTGTATCTTATTTATCATATATATCTCTTTAGCATGTTGCAACAGGGCAGCCGTGGTCTCGGTGACAACTCCTGGTGCAAGTAAAACAGTAACAAATCCTAAATTCAGCAAGTGAAACAGAAATAATAAAGTCAGAAAAGCCCTCTGTGTCCTCCCCCTCCCCTGCCACCTCCCAGGGATATTTTGTGTATTAAAAAGGCAAGCAAAATCAATTTGATAAGGCAAAACCGATGGTAGCTCGTGACTCGCAATCAGGGCTTCGGGCTCCCCAGTGCTCTGAAGCACTCTCCTTTGCTCAAAGTGTGTTCTCAGAACAGCAGGAACTCAGGATCTTGATAGGCTGATGAAGAAGGAAAAATAAAGCATTTTCCTGCAAAGTCCTCCTGGAATTGAGAGTTGAAGAAGAGAGCAGAGAAGCCTATACAGTGATGTTAGTGTTGTGCTGGGGGAAGAAATGCACGTCCTGATAGTTCAGAGCAAAATGCATCTTAAGTCACCATCTTATGACTTGTTTGTTTCTTCAGGCTGAATTTTCAGGAAAGATTGAGCTTAACTGCTGTTGGACATTTCATTCATGGAAAGTGGGAGGGCTGGCCAAGTTAAATCATGGGAATAGCAGGGAAGCGCGTGTTGGAAAGGGACCTCGGGAGGTCATCTAGATCAGCTTCCTGCTGAACACAGAGTTAAATTCACAGGTAAAGGAGGCTGCTCCAGCCTGCCCTTCCTTCTGCTTGCACCTCCCATGAGAAATTCCCTGGTTGCAGTGCCCAGGGCTGGGGGAGCTTTGCTGGCCTGCCTTGGGCAGGAGCTTAGGTGAGCTGAGCACAGTTCTGATCTTGGAACCTGGGGACCTGTGATTTGGCTGATTTAGGGATATTTCTCATGTATTCTCTGAAGCAAGACAGGCTGGAGCACTGGGCATTTAAGAGATGTCTTAAGAAAAGAAATCAGACTTTGAGTTAATATTTGTGTTTACCCTGCACATGACCCCAGTCCTGTATCCAGGATCCATAGCCTTAGATGCTGGAAAGAATGGAAAGGAATGTCATCTTTGCCTGAAGAACTGTTCGTCTGAGGAGCAGAGGGAATGGGCTCAAGCTGCACCAGGGGAAGGTTGGATTAGGTATTAGCAGAAACTCCTTCAGTGAAAGGGTGATTAAACACTGGCCCAGGCTGCCCAGGGAGGTGGTTGAATCCCCATCCCTGGAGGTGGTTGAGAGACGTGTAGATGTGGTGCTGAGGGACGTGGTTTAAGCACTGGACTTGGCAGAGCTGGGTTCTGGTTGGACTCCATGATCTTAAAGGTCTTTTCCAACGAGAGTGATTTTGTGCCTCTGTGATGCAAGGGAAAGCAGATGGATGCAGCCATACAAAAAGAGCATGTGAAGAGAATATTGGCTGTAAGAAGTGTTGGAAATAGGAACGTTTGGTAGTTAGTGGTTAGATAAAAAGCAAACAGTGCCGACCCCGAGGCACTCTGAGCAACATCAAGGAGCTTTTTTCCTCTTAAACTCTAGATCATGCATGTTTATGGGGAACTCCTCCAAAATGTCAGGAAAAGGAAGTATCCAGCAGGAAGAACAAACACAGTTGGCTGGTAATATGAACAGAGGTGTAGTAGAGCACTGATGATCAGTCAGGGGCAAGGTTTGCATTTCCTCCTGCTACACCCCGAATGAGGGGCCGGATTCTTTTTTAAATTCCTTGTACTGGAAAAAGGAACAGACATTTCTCTAAACTGCAGCTGATGGGGCTGCCATTTCTAAACAGAATACTCCAACACTGCAGTATTTGCAATGTGTATATATCATACCATGTCAGATAAATTGTTGGCAAACATTCATCAAGTATTTATTGGACATGCTGGTGTTTGTTCAAAGATTTATCAGTGCTTTAAAGGGGTGAAGTGGTGACAGTTTCAGATAAATTCTTTGCAAAATATTTGCTGTGCATCATTAATCTGCTATTAATTAGTTTACAGTTTATCTGTGGGTGCTTTGGGAATGATTTACAGTTCACTTTCTCACTAGCCCAGGTAGCAAAGGGCAGTTGAGCTTGAAGCAGTGGCCAACCCAGCCCCTGCCATCAGCTTTTCCTGTGCTTCAAGTTCAACCTGCCACATTCTCTACCTTCAAATCTGGGACAATGTCCTTCCTTTTTTTATCATCCGTGGGTTGCCAGTCTATTCTGTTCCCATACAGACTGACTTTTTAGTAACTCAGTTGAAGTGATGCATTTCTAGTTGTTTGACTAGTGTTTGAGACTTTAAATCTTTAAAAGTTTTCTGGCACTTTTCACTCAGGAGAAAGAAGCAGAAATCAGAACAGGAACCAAGGTTCTCTCCTGACAGCTAAGATGACTTCTCCATCCCTCCTCTGCTCTCTCTGCAAAGCATTAAATGACTCAGAAGGGCTGGAAAAAGTGAAACCCTCCAGGTTAAAATAACTGAGCTGCTATGCCTTCTGAAAAACAGGGAGGGGGGTTAAACCTGTCCTGTGCTTTCCAAGAGGTCTTAGAAAACTTTCTATAGAAACAGAGGATTATTAATACACGTTTGAAGGAAAGTCTGCAGTTACTTGCTGCTTTTGCAAAGGATTTTCACATTTATTTTTAAAAAAAAGGAAAAGAAACCCCACATTTGCAGCAGCTGGAAGGTAAGAAGCAGCTGAGGTGAGGGCTAACTTAGGTTTAGTGGTTAAATCACTTCACCTGAAGCTAAAATCAAATCCTCCTTGCTCTGCTTGGGGGGCTTTGGTGACCACATTCTCCTTCAGTTGTTCTGTGGAACCTTACCACAGCAGATCTCAGCAGTGAACTGCCCTCCACACACTTAGAAGTAAGTACCCAAAAACTCTTAAAATATACCAAAATAAGGAGGCCTTAGTCTTTACAGACCTGAAATTGCTCCTGTTGGGAGCAAATGCATGCTAGTTTATATTTATCTATGCAAATAAGTTTTCAAGTAGTGCTTGAAATTCATCCTGGTCTGGTAGATCAGCATGTAGTCATCTGTGCTTAAACTCATTGTGGCTGAACACGTGTCCTTGGTTAAGAGCTGCAGAAATTAATTTGTATGAATACAGTGTTTGTAAAATATGCATCTTTGTCTACTTATGTGCTTGTTTACATAAACTAGCCTTCTGAAGGTATAAGAAGTTATTCTTAAAGAAGTGTGGAGTTAAGCTTTTTTGATGAATGACCTCCCTGAGGTGGCAGAAACCTGTAGTGTGTTAATGCCCTAGTGAAGATAGATAACTAGACTAAAACTTTTGAAGTGCTACCAACAAGAAGGTACTAGAATATGTGGCTGCATACCCAGACACTAACACCTTTTGACTGATGGCAGTTAACTGATAATATTTCATTCACATTCAATCAAGTTTCTGGTGAAGAATTGCAGCCCACTGCAGTGGCTCTGAGGAGAGGCATCCCAGTTGCCTTCCCGTGGGGAATTTCAGGCAGGATCAGTGTAGTTCTGTTTTGCCCTGACTTTCCCTTTGAAAACAGACTCCTGGAGAAGGGCTCTGTAGAGGTAAAGCTGCATTTGAGCTGAATGGGGCTGTCTAAATGCATTACAGCTTCTGGTGCTTGCACTTCCTTAGCTGCATTACTACCAAGAACAACCTTCAGGCAACTGAAGGAAGTGGGGACAGACACGTGTGGGACTCGTGTGTTACCAGGTTCCTGCTGGCAAGAACCAGCAAAAGAAAATGTTGACTGACAGCCCTGGAGAGTACACCTAGGAAATGCCTGGGACTTCAGACAAGGAAAATCAGTTTGTAATCTGGGTGAGGTACCAGGCAGCCAGTCCCTCAGGGTGAGCATCCCTGAGCTCTCCTGGGATTGGATCACTGGTGTGATACACTGAGGTCTCTCAATGGAAAGGCAGCAAGTTTGTCCTGTCTGGTACCTTTGGGCAGATGTTCTCTGGCACACCTGGCTCCCCTCTCATGTCATGTCATGTAGATTTGAGATGATAAGTTCGTTTGGGCAAGGCCTGGCTGGTCCAGCATATGTTTTTGGTGGAGCACTGTGCATGCTGGCAGACTTGGATAAATAATGCAAATGACAGATGGTTAAGACAGGTCGACAGAGATGTAGATGAACTAGAGATGCCTGTGCTGTGGCATCTGAAAGTTCAGAGTGAAATTAACTGATGGACCTGATAGAAAGGGATGCTTGCTAAAGCTGCACAGAATCTGGCTTGTGTGGACTTGTTCAGGTTTCAGCTGTGCAGTTCTGGAGAGGGGCATTCATATCTGCTAGACACAGTTAATTTCTCTGTGTATCCACTCCAGGTAGCTTATTAAATACATGAACATAGGCCTGGAGTTAGCAACCAGGTGTGGTGAGGATCAGCTTCCGACACCTGAAAGCTGGGCAAGGGCTAACACAGTGCTCTGCTGCTGCCCTGGAAAAATCCTCTTCCTGGTTCCATCTTGAGAGTGCCTCTACAGGAGTTATGTTTTGGGAAGAAAGTCAAAAGAGGGGGAGAGATTTTTACCCCAGCAGGAAACTTCCATGGTGCTTCTGCTCCTCCTTTATGTACAAGTTTGATCTTAGGCAGCAGGCAGGGCAGATCTTGCTGTGCTGGGCAGGAGCAGGGCTGAGGGGTGGGTGTTGAAGTGCAAAGTCCTGTTTCCATCAGTTGTTTTATTTGCCAGGTGTGTAGAATCCTGGTGGAGGGCTCAGCAGCTGTTTCCTATTCACCTTCCAGAGAGGTGTGTGACTCCACGGGCAGTGAGGAGTGGGCCTTGAAACTCCATCAGAGCAGCCTTTGCCAGTGGCTAAAATACCTTCTTGTTAATAGCTGTGATGGATTATGCTGTGTGAAAAGGTGGAAAGCAACTGTGATCCATGCTATTAGGGAAAGTGTTTCATCTTATCCTCCCCCTTTTTCTTCTGTAGATTGAATCCATCAAGTTCATAAGTGCTTTCTCCTCCGAGTTCTGCCTTCAGGGCTGCCTCTTCAGCACTCTGTGCCTCGGTTTCCCCGAAGCAGCTGCCTGCCCGAATCAAACCACTGTGCAAAGCACACATGGAAAACATCACAAGCTTTTACCTCTTGTTTGTGCTGAGAGCAGGCAGAATTTCAGTGTATTTTCAGCAGTAGTCTGAGTCTCACACTGTGTGCAGGAAAGCCTTTAAGGAATGCTGATTGGCAATACCAGTGGGCAGCGATTGTCTTTAAATCCAAGTACTTTATATTTTAATAGACTGAGGGGGGTTCCCAGGTCTCCTGGAGCTTGTGAGCAGTTAGAGGGAGGCTGGGATGTCACTCACTCCCCTGGTGGCCCAGGAACCCCCAGGAGAGCTGTGAGCTCCTCACCCTGCCTCTCTGATCTATATTTGTCATATCTCTTGTGAATCTCAGCTCTACTGACTTGGTGCTTGGCTGGGAGGGTAGGAAAGGCTGGCACAGGCTGTGAATATTTATGTTGAAATATCAGTGGTTGGTTTAGTGTAAATAACAACAGTGCAGTTGAATTCTTCCCAACAAACCCAACTATATTCCAGTTGAGATGCGTAAATGTTATAAAAGCCTTTCAGGCTGCATAGGGTAAACTGACTACTTATCTGTAAAGATTATTTGATTCTTGTTTATACTGAGTTTTCTTGGTGCATTCTCTCAAGTAATTGATTTTTTTGGCCATAGTAGGAGTGATGTTACTAAATTAAAAAGCCTGCTGACCTGATTTTTGAACCTGAAGAAATGAAGTTTTGGAAATGAGAACAAGTCCATTTTGAACAAGGAAAAGAAAAAGAATTATTTTTATTCTAAAAAGAGGTGTAGAATGATGAACATCAGTTTTTGAAAACCTTAAGGATCGCCTTGCCAGTTAAGAAAAATACTTAAGTTTTTGTCTAGATTTAAGCTGCAGTATTTTAGGCTTCATACCTGGAACTGAGGTTTTCAGTAGAGGTTGCAACCTTCTACAAGGCATCAATATTTCAAAAGTACAAGAAAGTTGGTTTACAAACTGTTCAGTTATATTAAATAATGTACATATACTTGTGAAGAAAACAAGAAATCAATAGTTATTGCAAGTTTAGCTCTGAAAGAATCCTAAGGAAATGTCAACAGTTCCTTTCTGTGCCCTTTGAATGGTTTGGGCTTTCTTTTGAAATGATTTTTCAGTATTGGCTTTTACTTTGTGGTAAGCTTGATGCTGAATGTTCTTGGAGGAGCCTGAATTTGTGTGTTTTCTCCTCAACAGTGAGTGTTCAGAGACCACTGAACATCTCTCAGAAAAGTGCTGTCCCCTTCATGCACCAGGGAGCACAAATCCCAACTGTCCCCTGATGTCAGCCTGGTTTGAAATGGAGCTGCTGGTTTCCCATCCATGAGTGTGCCAGGGGCTGTGTCCACGTGGTCCCCTGATGCTTAAGAAGAACTGATGGATGGGTCTGCTAATGCAGTGTTTCTGCCTGGGTTCTTGCTTCTGTTGCAGATCAAAGCTACTCCTTTATTGTCTGACAAAGTGGCCTACAAGTAGGAGCAGAGAACTTGAGGAGACACCGGTGGGGATGCTTGGTGCCTGTGGACAGTGCAGGCAGGTAGTGTGTGGAGCTTGTGATTCTCTAACTTCATGCTAGACTATCAAAAGGTGGCCAAAAATTAAGGAGTAGGTTTAAACTTGTTTAAAAACTCACCTTTGTGCAAACCTGCATGAGTTTGATTGGACACTAGTTAGATTGGAGGCTGCAGGGTGATGTCGTGCATGTTGACATGACTTGCTTTTGATACCAGATGACAATCCTTACAGATGCTTTTGCATATAAAAAAACCCAGAGGTTCTTTCAGAAAGAATGGCTAATGTATCATTTAATAATATTATTACAGATCCTCAGACCCTTTGGGTTTTAAGAGCACCTGTAACACTGCACACTGATCCATAATAGATGCTTTTTCTAAGATATAAAACCAGTTTGTGAGTGAGCAGGGGGTTCCACCTGTGACTGTCTACAATCTATATTAAAATATATGCTTACAAGTTTCCTGTGGAAGCTGTCAAATCCCAGATGGAGTGCAGCCAGTGGTGCTGAACAGCACGAGTGCTCTTAGTGAAATCAGTTGGAGGATGTGAAAAGTCAAGCACTACTTGTGGTGAGCAAGGGCATCCTAATCTTACTCCAAGAGGGAACAGAGTATCCCTAAAAGTCTTTGCAGGTTCCTCTGCAGGGTGTTTGGGCACAGCAAGGCAGCTCCTTGACTAACCTCTTGCTTCTCAGTTTATTGCCCCAAGATACCCATGTGTGGGGGCAGGTGGAAATGCAGCTACAAATGGATGGGGAAGGAGCAGCTGCTCTTTGAAGGAAAGTAGAAACCAGCATAACCAGCACCAGAGTTCAGCTTCAGCCCCAGTATTGATAACCTTCCTGCCTGGTGAATTTGAACAAGAAATGATGGAGAGTTGCAGCTGCTTTTGCTGCCCATTAATGCCTGATTTCACTGTGTGAAAAATGAAGTTGACAAAAACTGGTAGTTTCCAAATGATTTGTAAGTATCGAGTCTAATGACTGAGTTAGAGCTTTGTAAATATTTGCAAATAGGGATGTGGAATTGGCTTGTGTAATGCATGCAAGCAATGCAATTTTCAATTTACTTATCAATGTAAACATTAATTTAAACCTGATGTTACCACTGGTTTACATAACTTTACTTTCTGGGAAAGCAATGAGATTTACAATTTGCCTGCACCTATGAAGTGAAGTCTGAGCACAGGGATCCAGGTGAGGGTTGGAGGTGTAGGATTGTCCAGCCAGCTTTGCAGAACCCCCTGACTGGTATGAGCCTGGATGGGGGAATAATTTATCAATATGTCACTGAAAGCAGAGGGTTGGAGGCAGGAGGACCTGGTGGATAGTGCTTCAAACCCAAGCTGGGGAGAGCTGGGCTGGCAGTGTTGAAGGGCAGGTTGGATGGGGCTTGGAGCAACCTGGGCTGGTGGGAGGTGTCCCTGCCCATGCAGGGGGGTTGGAACTGGATGATCTTGAAGGTCCCTTCCAACCCAAACCATTCCATGGAGCCCACTCTGATCTCTGCGCTAACAGCTTCTCATCTGTGCTGTGAAGAGTTTACAGTTCATCATCACAGGAGAAAGGCTCAGACCTCCTGGTTTGCACACACATCACCTTCAATAATTGACCATGATGGCACTGCTTGGAGTCTTCATGCATTATGTCAGACCAGGAACGTTAACCATTTCACTTTAATGCTTGATTTTGCTATGCAGAACTCCCTTCTTTCAGAAATACTAAATCAGATTCTTGCTTCCCAGTGTGAGAAGACTTGCCACACTATTCCAGATATTTTTTTCCTTGCAGAGGGTGTGCTTTTTCTTGGGGAACAGAAAGAAATCTTTCACAGAGCAAACCTTTTTGTCACTGTTTTTTCAGTTGTTGTTTAGCTGATCACAATCTTATACATAATGTATATGGCTGAAATACTCAAGGTAGTTAACATTTACCATTGTTGCCAAGGGAAGTCATTCTCTTCCAAAGATACAACTTTAATATTAGAGAGTAATAGCTGATATTACAGTGTTCAGATACAAAAACTGATAATGGAGCCCTGTTGATACTTAATATCAGCTGGATTCAATGAATCCTGCATTATGATACTTTTGGAAGGTTGGATTTGTGGTTCTGTGATGAATGGCTGGAATAATTACATCCACCTAAAATATAATGCCTGAGAGCTCTGTGTCATGAAAATACACCTCTGATAGACTGCTTTTCAATTTTAATAAAACTGAAGAAATTTTCTGTTTCTGGAATATGGCTTAAATTTAACTTAACCTGGCAGAGTTCAGTTTATCCAGAAGTTATTAATGCAGAAGAACAGAAGGGGGTTTTGGATAGCTGCTTAAATCAACATTCCTTGTCTTTCAGTTAATATTCTCTCAGGGAAGAATAAAAATTGCTGCCATCGAAATATGTTGTTGTTTGGATACTACAGGAAGAGACTTTCTGGTTGGACATAACAGGGAGAGGTGAATCATGACATGTCTTGCAATGGACTGTGGACACTACCACAGCATTTCTCATCCTATTCCTTGCAAAATTCCCTGTTGTTTTTGTTTTATGGAAGTAACGGGCATAGTGGTGTCCTGGTGAATCTCAGCCATGTTTAAATTCTGCTCCATGTATCTGCTGGCAATGTCCTTCCCACTCTGCGTGCTGGTGGGCTTCATGGTGTTGGCACAGCAGCCGAGGTGAGGGCTTTGGAGTGCTGCTGGGTGGGACAGGGAGCTGGGCAGAGAGAGAAGCAGAGTCAGAGCAGGGAGGGAACCATCCTTTTTGAAGGATTCTGAGTGAACATGAGGTAGACACTTTGGCATTCCCACCTGAGAGGGCAGGAGAGCCTGTAACAGGAGGGAGCCCCAAGGAGAAGCCTGGCCCAGGGGACCAGCTGCTGCACAGAGGTGCTTGAGGAGCTGGTGAGCACACATGGAGCTCAGCTGGGCAGCACCCAAACCAAGGTGGGCAGGGGACAGGAGCTGGCACAGAATCAAGGCTGGGGCGCTGCTCTGGGATAAACAGCTGTTCCTTTTTTGTGCCCCCTTCTGTGGCCACTTCTCAATGCAAGTAAGTGAAACAGAAGGGACAGTGGTGAAGAGGGGCTGTGAGTGAGCTGAGCATCAGGTGAGAGAACTTGTTGGCCAAAGAAACACTTCTGAGAGCAGCAGGACTGCAGCAGGAGATGGCCTGGAGGTTGCCAGCTGGTGTGTTAGCAAAGGCTGAAGTTCTTGCCACAGGCTTTGCAACAGGTTGCTGAAAACACTCTGGAAATATGCTCTGCAACATCCTTTTCTGCTTGTCTTATCTAAGAAATCTATTTCTTTTCATGACCTTATATATTTTCTCCCTTCAAAACAGCCAAGGATGTTTCCACTTTGCTATTTCATCAAAGTTGGAAGAGGTCATTTGTCCTCATCTTCAGATGTGGGACCGTTCCTTGATTTTCACAACCTTTCCTCAAGTTGATGCTTATAAAGGAGCATGAGAGAGGTCCTCAGCATGATTTTAGGAGCAGAGCAGTGAATTGCTCCCTGTTGCTCTTTGATCAGCAAATCTCCCTCTATTTCCTTACAGTATTTGGGAAATAAGTGGTTGAGTCTTTGTAGTTTTAACAGCACCTTTTGTCCAGGGACACTGAACTAAATCAGAGCTTTGAAGTACCTCTCCACAGAGCCACAGTCCAGCTCCCTCCAAGAGCACTGGTGAATTTTAAATTCACGTGCCATGAATTCACAGGCTGAGAAGCAGGACATGGGACTCTCACAGAAAAGTCAGCCACGCTTCTTGTGACAATATTATCCCAGTGCAAAAGCCTAAATAATGCTTAAAACACATTACAGCTCTCGGGAGCTTTACCTGAGAGCTACAGATACTGAAACTCCTGCTGTATTTTCCAAATTGAAAGTGACTTCTGAGCTACACAGGTGGGCTTGGAAAGTATTGTTCTTTGTTGTTAGTTTTTTTTATTTATTAAGAGTCTGTAGCTGGGTCTGCAGGTACAGATGGTCGTTTACCAGGAGGCAAAGGGTCATGTGCTCTGTCCAGCTGGTGCTCGCTGCAAGATGTGCACAAAAGTTGTGGGATGTGGTGGCAGGTACACAAACATGGACCCTTCCCAGCTGGAAGGAAATAAGTGAATCATCCATCTGTGATAAGAGCAGAGGATGAACCCTACCTCACAGTACCATCAATTTTCCAGTGGGGAAAGCCAGCCAGCATTTCTGATTGTGTTTAGCTGCCTTTTGTCTGAGCTTTTTTGGAGTCCCAGCCCAGCAGTGACGGTGGTGTCCAGTCCTCTGATCAGAGATGAGGTGCTGCTCTTTGCTGTCCCCTCTAGAAGTTTTGAAGATTCTTTAGCACTTCTTAAAGAGAGAAAACCTTGACATTTTCTCCCATTGCTAATTGTATGGGCAAGAGGGGAATAAGAAATTAGCTGTTTCAGATTTGTCAATTTTAAAATGCTATTAAGCTGCTCCAGTTTAATTTTGGTTAAGAGCTGTTTCATTATTAATGCAGAGAGGAAGTAATCTCTAATGACCCTTGGGACATGCCAAAGTGATTTAAGATCAGTTTGGGTAGTCAAAGATGTGTGAGTAATAAAACGTCTGCTCTGTGAAGGGCCTTTGCCCACCCTTGGCAAGGGGAGCTGGCAAGATGGTCTCAGCCACGTTGCTTGCTGATCATCCCCAACCTGGTGCCTCCTTGAAGAGCCCACTTCATCTTTTCCTTTTCATCTCCTCGATTGCCTTTCTGATTTATTTTTTTCCTTTCCAGCACAGAAACCTCAAAGTTAAGGCACTGCAAGATGCAATATGACATCATTGATACAGTAACTTTTCAAGCTTGCCAAGACTTTGAAATTTTTTTCAGTGTCTTGCTATCTGTCAGCATGTGCTAATTGAGCCTACATACCCAGATGGCATCTGCTCTCTGGAGGAAAGTGTTTCAATAGTCCTGGAGACGACAGCAAATAGTGGTTGCTGTGCAGGGAAGCATTTGCCTGGGAATCTTGTATTCATGTAAAACAAACTTGGATTCAGATCCACAAAACATCTACCTGAGCTCACACCAGAGCTTGGGTCAGAGCCTTTGGTGCTGTTGCTGTGCCATGGAAGGGTGTTGGGGCACAGGTAGTGGCTGGGTTGTGTTGGGTATCCCACAGACTTAAGAAATATGGAAGATCTGAGTTCTGAGGCGGGTTGAGACAGATGACAGTGGGTGATTGCTAACAAGAACAAACGTGTGGCTCGTGGAGATGAGGCAGCAGCTCCGTTAAACATGAGGAATGGTGGTGGTACTTCAGCTGTGGCCCCGAGCAATGGGAATGCTCCTCTGGTGCCTTGATAACAGATGGATCTGCTTCTGCTGACTCCAGAATTACTCTGGGATTTCACATCCATAACCTCTCTGTGTGCTGCTATCTGCTCCCTGCCTGCGTTCCGCTGAAACCCTCGAAATAGGGTGCAAGTGCTTTCTGGGTCCTGTGCTGGCTGTCTGCAGAGGGGTGAATCTCACCCTTAGAATTAATTAAGCATCTGTCACTGTGGGGAAGGTGGATGCTCTCTCACATTCACAGATGGATAAACAGAAGGAGAATGGGTTGCCTGAAGCCACGCAGGGAGAGGAAGCATAAAAAACGTAGTGGTGTCTCTTGGTTTCCTGAGGAAACCAGACACATGCAGTCCCTCTCAGTGTGTCTGTGGAGCTGGAGAGCTGCTGAACCTGCTGACCAGTTTCAGCCAGATACGACACGAGTCCTGAAAGGTACCAAATCCCTACCAGTTTGTGAAAACAGATGGTGCAGAGCAAAGGTGCCTCGTGACAAGTGTCGAGCCGATCAGATGGGCAAAGGTTTGAGTCAGTGGAGATTATATGAGGCTGTCCTGCAGGTCCTGGGAGCTGTGGATGCCTTGGTCAGCCCCTGCTCAGCACCCAGAGGTGCAAATGGAGCATCTGAAGGCAGGAAACAGCTTTAATCATAGCCCTGTGTCTGGTGGGCAAACAGGGGATTGGATTGCTGTGCCACTGAGATCATAAACCCTACCCTAGTTACAGACCTTGCACTGCACCTGCCTTGCTTTGCTACCTAATTTACTCAGTGAAATCAATGAGGTGAGGGATGTTCCAGTGATGTTCATGATTTTCTTAATATTTAACAGATCACATCCCAACATCCAGATACCCTGCCAAGTCAGGGGGTTGTTTTTTTTGGGGGGGTTGGGTTTTTCTGTTCCTGCCAGCTCTGCAGCTGCCTTATTTTTACTTCACTGGATGCTGTGTTAAAGAGCTTGGTTATTTTTTGTGTGTGTAAGCTACTGGAGTGTCCAGGGTCTTCAGACTGACTTTTGAGGAATATTGATGACATAACTGTACAGATTTGAGTCTGAAAATCAATGGGTTACCCTAGACAAGAGAGATCAGCCTGGGCTTAGGCTTTTACTTGTTCCTTTGTGATGTGAGCTGTGAGCGTTACTTGGTGCTTACTGAGTGACCCACAGAATTTACATGGACGTGCCAAAAGGGACTTTGTGTAAGAACTGCTGCACTTTCAGTGACTCAGACTGCAACTTCAATCCTTGAGGTCTGTTTTGCTGAAGATATTGCCCTTATTAAAGTTTGTGTAACGATGTGCTTATGTTTGATACTGTAACTTGAAAGAGGAAGGATTAAGGTTGCCTTGTGTTGCCTGCAAGGCTCAGGCGTTTTTGTTGGCTGAGCACAGTGCAGGGCTGTGTGTGAACCCGTTTGTTGAGACCTGAGATGGTCTGATCTTAGCTGCTGACCAGGGCCAACACATAAACCTGCCACAGGCAGGGGAAAGGAAATAATCCATCCCACACACCGGCTCCCTGTGACCAGCCTGAGAACAATTTAACCCCTGAAGGTGAGGGCTTAACAATGAGTAGATCTGCAGTTATAAAATAACAAAGTCCATTTAGTTTTCCCATTTCCCATTATATTTTTTTTGCTTTGCCAGTTTCTCTCAGGGTGAGGTCTGGCTTGTGGGTATTACTCAAAATGAATGTACCTGCAGTGTCTCACAACTGTTACTGGGAGGACTGCTGTGGTTTTTAGACAAGGTTTCCTACAGAAGTTGTGGGATTACTCTAATCCAATGTGTTGAGAAGTATGGGTACCTTTGCAAAATGAGGACAAAAACCACCAGCTGATGAGAAGTGCCATCACCTCTGTGTATAAAGTACAGGTTAATAAAATGCTTCATAGGTTGTCCTCTGAAATTCTGTCCGTCCTCATGCTGGAGAAACGAAGTCTTTGACACTCCTGGGACATAAACACTGATCTCCCTCAATCTCTTTGAAGGGGAGGGTGGAACTAGTAGGGACCCTGTATTCATGTAAAGAGTCTTTGTTCTCCTCCAGGGCTTCTAACAGGCACTTGACCCTCATGCTGGTGGAGTGCAGGGGCTTCAGCACCACCTTATCCCTTCAGCTTTGTTGGGAATATTGACACCAAGAGCTGTGAGGTCCTCTGTTCAATCCATGCTCCGACGCAGGAGTTCTGGGGACTTGTTGCTGTGAAGTGGTGACTGAGGCTGTGTTGTGGAGTCACAAGCTGTTGATCTCCCTGCTGCCCTTCCCTTCTCCTGCCATGTTCTGTCCTGTACAATATGCTGCAGGTTTGTTCTTCTCGGATGATGGAACCTGGCTCTGTAGCCTTGCAAGGGAAGAGCTTTGTGTAGAAAAGAGCAAATCTCTTACTGAAGCCAACGGGAACTTTGCTCAAGGATTATTCACACAAGCACTAGCAGCAAACCACTTACTTCTGCGGAGTTGCCAACTCCTCTTCAGTCCTCTAAGGCTGAAGCTTTTCCCTCCCCCCTCACCTGTCTGAACAGCAGCAGAGTTTGCCAGAGCTTTGCCTCTGGCTTCCTCCCCAGCCTGTTTTCTCACACAGATACGCAGTCTCTCTTACATCTGACTTGTGTGCCCTTGACACTTTTTAATCTATATAAATTCCCCCCACGAAGTCAGTCTGATTTGAATAGCATTTCCTGACTCCTTGCCTTCCCCCTCCTGCCTGCTCTGTGGTGAGCAGAGCCTGGCATAGCCCAGCAACAACTGTCAGGTTAATTGAGTTAGCAGGGCCCCGTGTTCTGTCTGCAGGGGATGAGATAGGCAGCATGCTGCATGATTGTTTTCCCATGGTGTTATAAGTAAGCTTGTTTAAAGTTGTCAGTTAACTCGTTCTGAGGGGCAGAATTGGGTGCGTGAGGACAACTGACCATCTCTTCTTGGAAAGGAGCTGTCTGGGACCTGGTGCAGATTTGAAGTGATGCTTCCAGCTGGTGGTGGCTGAGGGAAACCCCCCAGGGCAAAGCAGGCACTGCTCTTCAGCTGCTGGCTGCCTTCTGCTTGAAACTGAGCTGAGTTTCTTCTGTGCAATGTGGGTTTTTTAGGTGTAACAGCCTTTCACCCAGTTCATACAACAATACTGCACTTGTCAGCTGCTGCTGGCTTAAACTGGGGTAAATCTCCAAGGGAGGAGGGAGGTTCTCAGGCATCAAGGTGAGATGTGGATTATGGGACTAAGTAAAGAGTTGGGCTGAGCGTGTAACTACCAAGATTTCCTTTGTGTTTGGATGTAGGAAAATCCCTGATCCTGTAAGGGCTGCACACATGAGAACTGCCACTGGACTCAAAGTGGTGATTCATTGGAGCTGACGTTTACTGCCCTGGGCTTGTTGTGTGTATTCCTGAGTGCAAAAGAGGGGCTGAACACTGCTTATCTCTTCTGTAGCATTTGCTACACCTGACAGGGCATATCCAGATGTGGAACAGTCACACTTAATGGGATATAGGCAGCTGAAGTGCAGAGATGATACAAAAAATAATAAATAAGCCCTAGCCCCAGAAACTTTGCTTTGCTCTCTGAAGTTTATTTAGGAAGGAAAATGATCATGACCAGATGTGTGTGGGTGCAGGGAGGAGATGCTGTAGGTTTGCAGAACTGATGGCAAATAGAGAGTGGGCCTAATCAGATTAGAGTAACTTGGATGCCTCTGTGCAGAAGTGGGTGTTTGCTTGCAGATAAAGCTTTGCCCTGCTGCTTTGGAGATATCCTGGGACCTTGGATAGGAGCATCCTAACTGCCTTCCATGTGCTGCAGAAAGTTCAGCTGCACCCTCAGAGTCGGGGCACGTCTGTTACACAACAGGCTGGGTGACACTTGCATTGAAGCCAAGATGTTTTCCTGCTGCTCCACGTGGGTGTAACTTGGTAGACAGGTCCTCAGGTGGGGAAGGGGGGAAAAGTGCCTGGGGTAGAGTTGAATGTGTTAAACTTGAGTACTAATGTGGAACCGTGGCCTCAGCCTGCCTATGAATTAGCACCTTGCAGAGCAGTTTCAGATTTTACTGTGTTCTCACTTGTGATATATTTGCCAGGCCCTGTAGGTGTTTCCCATCAGAGTCCTTGTGCTTTGAGGCTTTTCCAGGGCTGGGAGGGGATATTTGTACACTGCCTGTCTCAGACTTGGACACCCAAGGAGGTCATTTTCTTAGGAAAATCTGCTGGTTGCAGAGTATTTATCTTTCAGAAACAAAGCTTTTGAAGGAAACCTGTTGTTTATGACTTAGAAACTTTTCTTGACAAATGTTATAGCCTGCTGCAGGAGGCAGCAGACATGCTGCCAACCACTCGGTGGTTGTCAGTGCTCCCTGGGCTAGAGAAGAGCTGGGTATCCATCTCCTGCTTCCTATATCCTGCAGAAGCATTTTAACAACCAAGCTGTCAAATCAACCACAGTTCTTCTGGCTAAGCTTGTGTTGTATATGGAAAGGTTTACAAGGCAGATCCCTCAGCTTTAGGAACAGGATAATCCCTTGGGACAGCAGTGATTCAGCTTCACTTCCTTGCACCATACCATAGAGAAGAGAATTTGAACTTAAATCTCCTGTCACTTCAGGTGGCTTCTCTAAACGCTGAGAGGCTGCATCTCCTTGGTTGACTTACTTGAAAAACCCTTTCATAAGGTCTTGTTTTGTGAAAACAAGTTGCAAACCATGACTATTTTTCATGAAATGTAACTTGTTTTTTTCCAGCCAGCCCACAGGGAAGTTGTTCAGCACCCCCAAGAGTCAAAGTGCCATCCTCACTGCCAGGAAGGCAGCCTATCAGTTTAAGTGACAGTTTTGTTTTGCATTTTAGCATCTCTCCAAGGATGATTGCCTGTCCTAGGGAGAAAGTGTCACCTGATTTGAAGCCTCCTTGTGTGTGGATGCAGGTGGGCGAAAGATGATGTCTGAGCTAGCTATGAAGATGCACAGGAAAAAGATCAGTTCTAGCCTGTAACTGAGCATGTTGATGAATTAGGTTACTTCAAGCATCTTAAATAATAGGACATTCTATTTGTGAAGGGTCTTGCTATGGATTTTTTTTTTTTTTTTAGCATAGCCCTGTGTGTTAGGGAGTGACTGCTTTTGCAGTTGGACTGGAAGACCTTGGAAGGGGGATAGTAGCAATAACCAGTGGTGGACAAGCCAGAGAAACAGCCATGTCATGCAGCTTTTCTCATGCAGCTGTTCCTGGGATGGCAGATCTCAGATCAGCTTTAGAGCAGTGTCATCTAGTCCCACCAGTCATACCCTATCACTCATGGACCTGAAAACCTTCAGAGTTGGTTAACAGGAACACAAAAACTGGTTTAAATTTTTGCCATTGAGTTTATCATTGCCCACATGTCCCTCAGCTGAGGTGGGACTACAATGTTCTGGAGATGCTCCAGTCCCTAGCTATGCACCCTGTGTTTAGATCCTGGCTTCCTGCAATATGCTGAGCTGATAAAATGGTGGTTTAGGATCTGATTCAGTAGATGAGTTGCCCCTGCTTGTCAGAGCTGAAGACTTTAATCCAGTGCCACATGGTGAGGGCAGTGATACAGTTTTGATGTCTTATCTTGGCAATGTGGTGACTCCAAAGGAGTCAAGCTCAACTCTTTGTTGCTTTCTCTGCTCTCTGGTGGGTGACATTAGTGCTCTGTGTGTGTGTTGAGAAACTGCTGACCTGGTGTAGTCTGGGGCTCAGGGAGAGGTGCAAGGCAAGGGAGAACTGGCCACACAGGACACAGGGTCACCATCTGGTCACGGGCATCTTCCCACCCACTTTGTCTCTGGTTTTGACAAAAAGATTTGTTTCTGGCTCTGAGCAGTACACTTGAGCAAGCAGTATGAAATTTTTCTTTTCTTGTTTAGTATCTTTTTCCCAGTGCTCTTTGTAGTCCTTGGGTGCAAGAGTCACCAGGGAAAAGGCAGGAAAAAATATTTTGGGAGGCTTTTGAAAATGGCCAGAGAGATGGAACTTTTAGAAGCATGAGCTAATGCAGCAGTGACTCTTCCTGCAACAGCTTCTGACAGTATTTATTAAAAAAAAATAAAATTAAAACATCAGTTTTCATACCAGGAATCTGGCCCAGTTGCCAGTGAAACCAGTAGATTTTCTTGCTGGGTTTAATAAAGGTTGGGTTAGGATTCAAGTTCTTCTTAGGAACCTACAATTTGTAGCTAGAGCAAAAAGAGCTGGGGAGCCAGAAGTTTTGAAGCAGATCTGTACATAAATGCAAGCATTGGCAACGTTCTATGGTTTGAATTATTTAAAGTGTTTCCTAAAGTTTACTAGGTTTGAAAAAAACCCTTAAGAAGTAAGACAGGATCTTTGTTTGGTAATGTGCTGTTAGCTTGGATCCCCCTGGAATCACAGGGCATGGAGGCACTGGAGCCTGTGGGAGAAGCCTGCCAGCAAACATCTGAGTACCTGCTGCAGACTGGGGGCAGAGCAAACCTCTGCCTTCACCCCAAAATCTTGCAGGGAGAGGCACCGGTTGGAATTTGAATCAACAAAATGCCAATGTTTCGTTTGCAATAGCAAGAACAAAAAAAGGGGGAGAGGGCTCGTAACCTTGCCCTGAAGTGCAGAGAGGTGAGGAGCCCCTTCCTGGTGTCTCCTGAAAGAGGTGAATCTAATGACTCAGCTCACCAGGCTCCTGGAGCTTAGAATGGCTGGTGCCAGTAGAACCAGATGGATTTATGCTTGATTGTAGTTCAAATTAAGCACTTGTGTCCACAATTCATGTTAAGGCCAAGGCGGGGTTCAAGATTTGGCTCTTAGAAATAAGACAGGAACTGGGAGCCAACCATTTCCCTTTCCTTCTCAGATTCCCATCACCATCTCCATCTCCCTACGTGCTTTCCAGCTGCCGTGACAGGTTTGTTTGGCAGAAAGTAGCCTTCAAATTCCAAAGCACATAAAAGCAACTTGTGAGGCAGCAACAGATGCCTGGATGTCAGTAGCATCTGCTGGAGGCCGGGCAGGGAAGAGGAGCTGGGTAGAGCATGTGTGATGTGGGTGCTCCCAGGATTAGTACACCCTCCTGAGCATATGGAGAACCTGAATAGCTTTTCTTTAGCACCAAGGAGTTCAGAATCATCCAGATAAATGTGATGATTCTGCATGCAAAACAGAAGGTTTTTTTGGTTTGGGTTTGTTGTTTTGTTGTGGGGTTTTCTTCCACCAGGCTAACAGGTCTTGAGGTACAAACAGTGAGCAGATCTGAACTTGGCTTTCAATGGCAGGAAGAAAAAAAAAAGTGTAACTTAAATGCTTGGCTGCTTGGTTTTGTGTTTTCTGGGGGAAGGGCAGGGAATCTGTTTTGAAACTTCATAGGAAGTCTTCAAGTAAAGATGCTAGATTTCTAAAATATTTTCATTTCTAGGACACATTTGAGACCTAGAAGTTCATAAATCTGGGGACTGGTGCCCAGTTCTCCTTTGAGCTTCCTCCTAGCTTGCCTGGAACCTTTGCTTTTAAGGGGTGGCCAGTATTTTCTCAAGACATTTTGGGATGAAACTTGAGAAACTTTTTTGCCTCATTCAATATATATTCTGAAAATATTTGCCTGTCTAAACATTTGGCATTAGGAAGTCCTCTGTTAATCCAAGCCGTGGAGATTAAAAGCTCTGAAAAAGAGGCTGTGCACAAGTTGATTAGATTGGTCTCCAACACCCTGTCTGAAGTCAGTAAGATATTAATCAGCAGTAGAGCTGTAGGAGTGAAAAGATAAACACACACTTGGTTTTGCCAGAAGAGTCACACAGTTGCTTTGATTCAAAAAGTTTCTTCTATTTTGACACAGATCAAAATATTTTTAGATTTCTTCATGCTTATATTTTTTTGCTTACAACAAAAATATTTCAATAATTATAAAGTTGAAATGTGTCATTTTGAAATGTCAAAATAAGAAACTGAACAGTTATGTGTCTTTGAACTTCCCAGCCCATTACAGAAATCAAATTACTGAAATCAATGTCACTTTTACCACTGAAATGTGGTTTCCAGTCCCCATTTGGCTCTTCTTCCCCAGCACCTTCTGCACCCAAAAGGATCGAAGGTAAATTTTTCTGGTATCCTTCAATATAGGTAAGATACCATTATTCTTAAAAAAAAAAAAAGTGGGGAGAAATATCCTTCTCTTATAGTAGTGCAGCAGGAGACCTCCAGACTGTTCCTATCTAAATGAAGTTGTCACCAGGCTTGTGCTGGTGCTCACAGCAGACCTCAGCTTTGTGCTGAGACCTGAGGTCTGACCTGCACCTGGCTCTAAATCACCAGTCTAAGTCTCCTCTTGCTTGTTGGCACCTTGCTAATGTTGCTAGGGAGTTGCTCTCAGGATCTAAGTGCCTGCAGAAGAGGTGTGTTGGGAGAAGCTGCTGCATCCCCTCCATACCTTCTCCATGAGTGCAGGGGGTTTCTCCATGCCCAGTTCCTGCAGGTGCCAGCCTGGGGTACCAGCAGCACCCAGTCCCTGCTGCAGAAAGCCTGGGCACACTAAAAGCCGCTGCTCTGGAATGGCACCAGGCAAGTTTGGTTTTCCAGTGGAACTAACAAACAAGGTCCTTGGCTTCCCCAAAACACACAGAGCATTAGTGGGAAACTTGTTCTGCTTTTCTTCTACTTTCCTGCCCTGACTTAAAAGGTAGAAAACATTTGAAAATACTGCTGTCTTGTTCTGTTTCCATCCAGACAGCCCGTGGAGAGGAGGGAGGACACCAGGAGGTGTGTCACTGAGGACTTGGCTTTGGTGCTTTCTAGCAGGATCCTGAGAAAAGGCAGTGAGGGATCTGAGCTGTTGGCATCTGAACCTGGGGGCTGCCTCCAGGAGGGCCTGGCTGAAGCTGTCACTGCTGGAGGCAGATCCTCTCCCCAGGATCCCAGGGATCCCCTGCAGCCAATGTCAGGCCCTTTCTTTCCAGGTAAACTCTGGCCTGGGAGATTAAGGGACTTTTCCACAGCCCTGGGGTGACAGCAGCAGTAATTGCAAACATGTCTGTGTTACTTCCAAGTTGATGCTGTGCTGTTATTTCTAGAGCAAACTCCTCCCATGCCCTGCAGCTTTGTCGCCATGTCCCCCATGTATCCTGGCAGGATACAGGAGGGACAGTGTCTCCTCATCCTATGGAAATGAGACCTGGGCTTTGAAATGTCTTCCTGAGCTAAAACTGCCACCTTGGATCCCACACCTGCTACGACCAGGGTTTATTTTGATCCTGTAAGAGATTTGTTTCACATGGCTTCCCAGATAAGCTGCACGATACTGATAAATAATGCCTTTGTCAGGGATTAATTTTACCCTGACAGGGAAACAGGCTTCTGCTGAAGTGGGAGCTGGTGACAGAGACCGAGTCCTTTTCCCCTTTTTGCTTTAACCCTTGGGACATTGGTTTTTTCCCTTCAAATTTCTCACATTTTTGCATCAAGTTTACACTCCAGCCAGCACATGCGTGGCTGCTTCACTCTGTGCTCTTTGCAGGTGATGAGTGCCCACAGAAAGTATCAGAAATCCTCAAACAATATTGGTAATACTGTCAAGTTCACGTCTGTCATCTAGCTGCCTCCACCTACAGGAAGGTTTCAGTAAGCAGGCAGAAGCAATCTATTAATACCCAGTGTGGAAAATGGGTGCCTGTTCATGTACCATCTAAATTTAACTCCCGAGAGCCACGTTCATCTTTGGAATGTCACTTGGTTGACGTCAATGTTTTTGTATAAATTAGGAATACATTCTTCTGGTTTTGGGCCTGTTTTAGGTCTATACAAACTTAAGAGTGCTTTTGAGTATCTACATGTGTAATGGATTAAAATAAATAACAGGTAATAGGCTCTTTTGTTGGTATGTGAGTTGGCTGCTCCTATAAATTGTGGAGAGAGGTGAGGTGAAGACGGAAAGGGGGGTGTCATGGACTGGGATGAACTGCCAAGGCCTTTGGTGTGTGGAGACTGTGCTCTGTGGTTACTGACTGAGCTGAGTGTCTGCAAATGTCTTCAATTTGAGAAGAAATATCCGCTCCCTTTCTTCATTCTGAGTTGCAGTTCTATTGCAAACCACTCTGATTCTCACAGAGCTGCATATTTCAACAGAATGATGTTTTGCAGCAACAGAAATGGTTCCCTGAACATTCCTGACTGCCTTGCATGTCTTCTAGCTGTGTCCGTGGAAATGGAAAGACCTCAGAGCTGTATCAAACCATCCAGCAAGCAGATCTGAGATGTTGATCAAAATTCCATTTCCATCTGGTCGGTCATCTTTACTTTTCCCCCAGATTTAAAATGTGCCCACAAGGTACAAGTTATCTTCCCCTTCTGTGTGTGACTGCCTGGCCAGCAGTTGGAAATGGCTGCAGTCACTGGGCTAGTAATGTTCCTAACTGGGGGTCAAGGTAATTTTAAAGCTGCCTTGTCCTTTCAGTCTTAAGGACTTGATCTGCCAAATTGCCCAGCATGTTGCCTGGGCTTTGCATTCTGCCAGTCCTGTCCAAAGCATTTGGTGTCAACATGCTGAGTTCTGCTGAAAATCTGGGCTTTTATCTGTTCTTACATGAGTTGTGGTTACAGATCTTTGGAAACAACTATTAGAGCAAATATGTTCCCCATATTCCAGCAGCCTTAAAAGTTCTGCTGCCTTAAGAGGAGGAACAGATTGTTTCATTTCCTAGGAGCTTAGTGAAGCTGTTCTTGCTTTGGTTTTGACATGGCAGTAAAAGAGTCTCTGTGGTACCACTGATCTTTGGTCTCCCAAGGAGTCATTTTTGGTCTCTTCCACACTTGCAGATTATTACAGGACTACAGGATGCTGCTCATACTTAATCATTTTGGTCCCTTCCAACCCAAACTAGTCTATGATTCTATGATTTTTTTGCTTTAAAGTTTACATTGAAGGTGATGGGAGCTGTTGCAGCCTTTGAAAATTAATTCCATTTGAGAGGAAACACTGAATTTGGAAGTTACTGAGCAACTTCAGGTAAAATTAACAAATATTTTAAATAATTTATCCCTGCTCTCTACCCTCTGGCTGGCCAAGTGTCTGTTAGTATTGTTTCTGATAATGCAGAACTAGGGAGTACAAAAATGCACACAAAATACATTTTAAGTGTATTTTGGGGTTTTCTGTATAGCTTGAGATCTGAAATACCTGCTGTGTTTAGGGCTGGATTCAGAAGTAGGGATGCAAGGAGCTGAGCTGAGTCTGGGGAACTGACTGTTGGAAGGCTGACAGAAATGCCCAGTGTGAGCCATGTCCCCTCTCTGCAGGCTGTCAGTGCTGCTGGACAAGCAGAAAGAGCAAGAAAAGAAAATAAAGAGCAGGAATGTAACTTCCACAGGGCTGCCCAAGTGACTGCCAGTAAACAGGAAGAAGAGAAAGGACTGGTGCTGTCCATGCTCAGCTGCTAAAACAAGACTGTTTCAGCCATGCTTCATGGACAGTGCTGGGGATTATTTTTTTTTTCCTAGTTCTTTGCAACGTAGGAGAGCAGAGCAAGCAAAACATCTCCAGTCACTCTTTTCCTCTCCTACTGTCTGACTTGCTGTGCCTCTTCTCTCCCTTTTCTTGCTTCCCAGAGCCCAGGCTCTGTTCCCCCTCCCATCTGTGGTATTCCTTCCCTTCCACTGTGCATCTGCCACAGAAGCAGCAAGCCCTTGCTCCTGCCTCCCCGACAGACCAGGCTCTCCACAGGCTCCAAATCTGCTCTGCCCTCCTCTCCTCCTAGGGGTGAAAAGCTTTAACAGGAGAGGGAGGAAGTTGGATGACCTTTCTGTGATGGTTATGGAGGCAAACAGAATCTGGGTATTGAAAGAGCTTTCTGTAATAGTCTACACATTCTCTGCAAGTGTGTTTAAAAACAAAACAAAACTAAACCCCTCAAAAACAAACAACTTTTCAATTGCTGCACAATTTCAGCATAGATTTTTAGATGCCTTTAAAGCCACCTCAGAACACTCATGTTGTACATGGGGTTTGTACATTGGGATTTTAACTTTGGTTTTATTTAAAGGCTGCAGTTTTTATGAAAGATCCTTTGACAAAGTGGAATTTTTGCCTATCCTTGTGCTTTATAAATACACAGTGTAATATATTGTAGACGTAGGGTAATACTTTCAAAACAAACTTTAACGTTTGTAAATGTCAATGTTTTATCCCATCTAAGTGGAATTCAGACAGTTTTGAATACTTGAAGGACATACTCTCCTTTTATATGCATCTGTGCAGTGGAAAGTCCTCTTCTGAGGTAGGAGCTGTGTAATTCCTGGCTGTGGTGTTGAGGGCACTTCCAGGGCTCACTGCAGGAGTGGCCTTAGGGAGTGTGAAGTGGTGTGATGTGAAAGCCTGCTCTGTTTGTGTGGAGTCCTGGCTCCTGCATCCTTGGACCAAGCAGTTGTGTAAGTGCAGCCAAACATCACCCACATGGCAGTGGTTAAAGATGTGGAAATGAGGTTTTGTGATTCTCCAACCCTCTGTGAGTTGAATTCTGACAAACCTGTGTCACCTCCTCTGGATGCCATTGTTCACCCACGTTGTACAACAATTTGGGTTGTGAATATATTCGTACTGCAGCTGGAAACGTTCACCTGGCCAGTTCTTATCAACTACTAGTAGAAGCTGGTTAATCTTTAATCCCTGTTATCTCAGAATCCTTAACAATTCAAGTAGATAAGGTTTGTCTGGTTTAGATAGTGGAGGATCTGCTGGTGTGTGTGCAGCTATATTCTTTTTCATGCTTTTGCATCCTTTACCAAACCCTCAGCTTGGCACTAATCTGGTGACACACCAGTTCTGGTGGGCTCAGTCTGACTGTCTCCCTGAGAACCCTTCAACTGAGCATTTGTAACACAAGGAAAAATCAAGCTGTGGTGTGGCTCCTGCTGCAGATGGCCTCGCTCTTGGACAGTGCTAGAAGTGAAGGGGGTTTTATCCCCTCCTGTGCTGGACATGGAGAGCACTTCTGTTTGAGCACAGGCAGCAGCAGATGGATTGACTGCATCTCCTCTTCATGAATGAACCCTGCTCCTGCCTCCCCACTTCCACTATCACTGACCCTGGGGAGAGAAGCAAATGCCTCATTATGGCCAAGATGAAAGTTAAACGTGTAAGTAGGAACAGAAGTAGGTACAGATTTTTTTTTTTCTCCCCCATTGCCTACTTATTCACCTCCTGTACTTGTATCTAACATTTTAATCCATCTCTATCATGCATCTTATAGTGTTGCATAAATACAAGTAGTTTTCCATGCTAGAAATCAGTGCCTGGGGTTGTAATCCCTGCTGTGTCAACCTGGGTCCCTTGCACTTCCAGAAGAGGAGCTCTTGATCCTTCTCCTCGTGAAGCTTGCAAGAAGCAAGTGTCTGGGAGCATTAACATTCAACAGAGATGCTGCAGTGACGTGAAAAGAATAAAATGACCCCTTGCCTTCCACAAAACCCTGAAAAGAATGGATTCTTTCAGGGCAGTAAAGCCAGTCCCAACATGGAAACATTCTAGTTTGCCGGAGGAAATGAATTCATCTCCATGGTTGAGCCCTTAGTTGTGGTCCTCTTGCTGTGGAACCTGTTCTGAATTTTCAATCTTTACACGTTAGTCACTCCTGTGACCTGACTGCCATAAATGCTGCCATTTCCCATGCAGCTGGGGTTTAATGGGAGCAGGGGACAGCCTGAGCCACAAAGGTCATGGTCAGGCAGTATGAATTCTGCTTGCTCTTTTCCAAGTGACGAGGCCTCGGGCTTTGGCAAAGCCTTGAGAAGTATATTGGTGCTTCAAGAGAGCACCAAGCAGAGAGCTGCCCAGCGTGGGCTAATGGGAAGTCAAGTTCTGCTCTTGGCTTTCAGTGGGGTTTCAGGTGCCTGAATTAACAGCATGCAAGTAGAAGGAGAGATAGGGAGGGCAAAGGATCAAGTTGTTTTATAGATGGGGGCAGTGTTCACAGACTTCAGATCTGATTGAGCCCTCTGGACAATCAGCTTGCTTTTTGCTATGGCCCCACATGCAGCATCTTTGGGTTTGTTTACAAGTTTGGAGGGTTGTTTGTTGGGTTTTTTTGCAAAGTTGTGTTATTGGAGGTCATATTTATGGGTTGCTTCCACTTTTAGTCCAAACTTCACTATTTGTACAACTAAGTTTTGCCTTTTCTTCTGCTCTTGGAGTGCTAATTCAATTGCAGATTATTTCAGTGGCCTTCTATCAAAAGAAGTCACTGCAAGCCCCTGAAGTAAATGTAGACACTTTTATCTCACATTATTCCCCCCCCCCCGTGCATCTTTGTGAGCACTAATTTCTATCTTGGGGAAGTTCTTTTCTTTCTTGCACCTTTTCCTTAACCTCCTGACCTGCCTCACAAAAGTGGGTGCTGTGCAGCCGTTAGAGCCACAATAAATGAAACAGAGCTGAGGTCCAGAACAACTGAGCTTTTCCTCCTGTTACAACAGTGTGTTCAAAGCCACCCAAGAAAGACGACGTGACTGTCTGACTTGGATGAAAAGGCTTGGCAAGGGGCCTTGAAGAGGCCACTACAGAGAGAACCTAAAAGTCAAGGTTGTGAAAGGTAGTCACAGCTCAGAAGTGAGCACTTCAGAGGGTGAGTGCGTGGCACGCCCATCCACAGGCTTTCTGTGGCTTTGTACTCATCCTCAGACTAACCCAGTTAAATGCTGGAGGGCCACAACAAGGAGAACCTGGTTGACCTTGGGAGCCTTGGAGGGCAGAAGATGCACGTGGCAGATACAATAATGAGATGACCTATTGTCCAGTCCTTCTCATCAGCAGTGGGTGGCATGGGCTCTCGGGGCTGTTGACTAAGGATCAGGTAGTAACAGAGCAAAGGTGGTGAGAGTGTTTGAGCTCACTGTGCAACTTTGGATGAAGAAAAAATTGAAGTCCTGCAGAGTTCCAAGCTTTTTGATACTGTAGAGGCTGAATGTTGGATCTGATGCAACGGAAGTAACTTGCTGCCGAGCTCACTGAAACATTTGGACAGGTTGTCTTGAATCCAACAAAATGCAGGTTCACTTACACCTGCATGAAGATGGAATTTCAGATCAAAATGAGACCAGCAGTATCCTCTAGCCAAATTAAAGTAGAAGTAATAAGTTACAGGCAGTGGTGTTAATGTAAGGTTTAATTATCTTGGAGGTATTGCCTGCTCCTGTTCATTGCAACAGCAGCCTCTCCAGAAAGAGACCATGATAATGCCATGGTGAGAGAGGAGGAGGAGCAAGATGAGAGGTGGTTATTTCCTAGGACAGGTTCACCTAGAGTTGGCTTTTGAGGGTTTAGGCAGAAACACAAGTGTTAAGCATTGCTGTTATATTTGGTGTTTGTGCACTCCAGGTGTTTGTGCAGCCAGTTGTGATTTAGCTTAGGTTTTACTTCTTGCTGATCTGCTCCTTGAAGCTCAAGTCTGACCTTTAGAATTTTTATGAGTTTGTCATATCAGAGCACTACAGCAATGACCAGGGGAGGAACAGGCCTTTGGAGGAAATGCTGAGATAGTCCCAAGCACTCGACCAAGGCACTGACAAAAGACAGTGTCAGCAGAAGATAATATTTTATGAAAATACTTCTTATGACCTCTGTAATGGTCATTATATTTTGTAGCAGAATTGCCACTAAAATGACTTTTCAAGTTTGAGAGCCAACATACCTCCCAAGTGATGTCTCTTAGATATAAATAGACTCAGTGAACTCTTACATGAATACGGCTGATGATCCCCATAGGTGCTTTGCACTTCTCCTGGATGTAAGGTGCCCCAAGGGCATAGATTCACACTTGGTTTCTCTTGATTTACAGGAGTGAGGGGATCTCAGTTCTAGTTTTTATCTTAACAGTTGATAGGGTGCCCTTTGCAAGACTGCACAGGAATGACCACAGAGCAGCAGTGGCCCCAAGTGCAGAGAAGCATCTGAATCTTCAAGTCTCTTGTGGGAATGAATCGTAGAATTGTGGAATGGTTTGAGTTGGAAGGGACCTTGAAGACCATCCAGTTCCATGCCCCTGCATGGGCAGGGACACCTCCCACCAGCCCAGGTTGCTCCAAGCTCCATCCAACCTGCCCTTCAACACTGCCAGGGATGGGGCAGCCACAGCTTCCCTGGGCAACCTGGGCCAGGGTCTCACCACCCTCACACTGAATAATTTTTTCCTAGTGATGGTCAAAATCTCATTAACTCTACCCAAAAACCTGATCCATGGGCACAGGCATATAAGGTAGCTTTTTGTCTTGGGTGTCTTCTGGAGCCAGGAAGGTAAAAGGCAGCAAAAAACATGTTGAGTGTTCAGTTTGTTTAAAATGCCTCTCTCCATTTAGGAGGCTGGTGTGCCAGTGGCCATCAGCAGTAAATGGGGGGGGGGAGTGTATTGAAAATGCTAGTTTGTTTACCCAGGCTAGTGCTCCAAGTGCAAACTTGTGAGAGCTGCCCATATTTCAGTGGTGGATTACACCACGTGTAGCTGTGGATCTGTCATCTGGCCTGTAAAACAGGGGATGCACGTGGGATGTGGTTATGCAGAACATTGAGGGGATTTGGGAAGGCAAAAACTAGTGAGTTGCAGGCAGAGTTCTGCTTGTAGCAAAGCTGGGGCTGGGTTAAATGTGTGGTTTAACAAAATGAAATTGTTCTGACTTTATATAGATGTAACAGTGCAAACTGGTCCGTTATTGGCTCTCATGGCACTTGGGGGAGAATGACAAAGGTGCAGTTTCATGATAGTGCTGGTGGAAATGAAATCTGAAGCAAAGCAGCTCCAATTCAGCCTACAGGTAGGAATTATGCTTTGCCACTTAGCTCTCTTTCAAACTTAAAATCATCTGCCAGGTAACCTGCAGTGGTCTTTTAAAACTCATCAGCAGGTTTACAAGAAAAAAATAACCAAAAGTATTTTGGGGTGGTTTTTGTTCTTCCCCCCACATCACATTATCCAGTGCTGGAAGGTGCTTTGGAGGACAAAATTTCAAATTAGTTCCGAGAGAAAATAAGATACACTAAGGAAAGAACAGCCTCCAGGGACCAATAAACAAAGATGATAATGTAAGTCCTTCTGGCTTGGAAAATCTACACGTTGCTATTTCTGTGGAAATGGGGAGTGTGCATGAACAGGAATCTCCTGGGGTGTCTGTTTCCTGCCTGCCTTTTACTACACACCCACCAAGGCCAGGGAAGTGATCTGAGGCTCACCAGACCTCCAGCCTGGCCCACAACAGCCATTCCTCTATTTTGCTGCTGTGAGCAAGGGTAAGGGAGATGTTTAATGACACACAGAAAACCCAGACTGAGCAAAATCCACATTTAGGCAGTGCTAAACGTTCTTCAGGCAAGAGGAAAGGTACAAGGAAATAATTTTATGATTATTTTTTCACACTATCTGAAAGAAACTTCTTGTGGCCGTTGAGGTCAATGTTTAGTATTGACTGATGAAATGTTCCTGCTTAAGTAATGGAGGTGACTGATCTTTACTCTTCTTCTCCAAAACTTTTAGTCAAACCCTTTTTCTATGTATCTTTGAGCTTTCAGCAACCTGGGAGGCAGGATGAAAAGGTGTGTGGGGTTTGTTGCCTTGGTTTGGTTTGGTTTTGAGAAGGCACAGTGCCTGGTAGCTTCCCAAATGGCAGTCCTCCCTCAATCCTGACATGGTAGCAGGATCAGAAGATGACTCTTAACTACTAACACAGCTTCATAAAAATGGGGGCTGAAATGGAGAAGCGAGTTATTTATTCTTAGGAGAGTCACAAGACGCATCTCTCAAGAGCCAAAGTTCTGGTGTCACTCCCTTGAACAGCCATCAGCTTCTCACTGCTGCTGAACAAACTTACTTATTGTTATACTTCAAGATATTGATGATAGCAGATAATCCACGTCCTTGGATGACAAGGAGCAAACAACCACATTTTGGTTTGTAGCTTTTCCTGGTGGGATTGCTCTGCTCACCTCGTTGCCCATGTGGCTGAATGGTCTTTTAAGCTGACAAGTAGGTTCTGGAAGCACAAAATGGTTCCTTTCATAATCACTTCAGTGCATCCTAATTAAAATGGAAGCGATATGCCTGTTTCAAAGTGACTTTTCTGCAAAAGGTTTGCATTAAAAATTAAGGTATTTCACTGTGACAACTTTGTGCTCTTTCTGTCCCTGACTAATACTCTCTGAACAGTGAGATAAAAGCACTGGGATCATCAGAATTGTCTCCATTTATTCAGCTTCTACGAGGGCCGATTTAACTTAATAACTCTCATGTAGCCAACTTGGATAACACGATAAATATCTGCTTTACTGAACTACTGTTATTTCAGACCATTTATTTTCATTAACCCATCACTCACTTTTATGTTTCACCTCCTACCAACAGTGCCCTGGAAATTAATTCCCATTTTTTAGGATGCTTGCTGCTACTGAAATCATCAGCAAAACTGCTGGTATACCAGGAAGTACAGGCTGGGCTCCTCCTTGGCACCCTTTTGCTTTTCATTACTCCTTCCCTCTTTTCGTTACTGCATCCCCACACAGCTTTTAGTTCACTTGTAAATGATTGAAATGGAAAAATCAGTGAGTTGTGGAGCACCCCTCTCCTTCTCAGCAAAGTGTAGGATGGGACCACATCTTGTCTCAGACACTGAGGTACTGACTTCTGCAGCCTGAGCAAACCCCAAAATATCATCAAATGTAACCAGCAAAGTGTTGTCATCCTTCTAATCTTGATCTCCTTTTCCTCCAGTCCCTGCTCTATTGATGTTACGTGAGGATGTCACAAAACAAATCAGCACTTGATCCACTGTTTACAAGGAGTCGCATGGAAAAGTCAAGGGGTGATGGGCATGAGTTGCTCCTGGGGAGATTCCCATTGGACACAAGAGGTACATTTTTCACTATGAGGACAGTCAAACATTGGAGTAGTCTCCCAAGGGAAGTGGTGGATTCCCCCACACTGGACAGTTTGAAGTCTCAGCTTGACAGGGTACTGAGCCACCTCATATAAACTATGTTACTAGCTGGAGAGGTTGGGCCAGATGATCCCTGAGGTTCCTTCCAACCTGGCATTCTGTAATTCTGTGTTTTATGACAGTCTTGCTGTCATTTGCATTTTCCCTTGAATTTTTCTGCTGCTGAAATCCAGTAACTGGGAGGTGCTGCTTCAAGAATCAGAAGTAGAGAAATGTATAAAAATGCTTCATTTATCATGTTGACAATTTTGTGATTTTGAAATTGAGCGAGGAAGGGAAGGTAAATATAACATTTTCACATTTTCTGAAAAAGAAAACTGTTTTCACCAAGATTTTACCAGAATCGACAGGCTTCCCCAAGCAGTTCCCTGAAATGACACTTTTCTAGAGCAGAAGTATTCTGATAGAGATTATTTCTTTTAAAGCTCAAGTGCTCCTTGGATGTTAACCCATTAGCATGACACGTACCACATGCTGGCTCTAGGCATTATCAAGGGTAAGAGGGTCATTAGGAGCAATCAACATGGTTTTACCAAGGGAAAGTCATGATTGACCAACATGGTTTTTCTGAGCATTTGTCTTTTATGTCTATTTCTGTGTTGCATTTTTCCCTCTGATGGCTTTCCTAGGAAATTTTGCAGACAGATCTGGAATTTGCATCATGACCTGAGCTTGTTTTGAATCTCTTGGGTACCTCCAAATTCTTCTGTACTCATCTGGACACAAAGATGCTTAGCTCTTGTGTGAGGTAGGACAGTGTGCTGGAACCTGGTTTAAGAGCTACTCATCAGTGTAGTGAATAATTAGGTTCCCTGAAGATCACTTGAAGTGGCAGGTGACCCAGTAAAGGTTAGATTAATTGAGTCAGGAATAAACAGGCTGATAAATTCTTGGGGAGTTAGACTGCTCTTCATGAGATAAAACTTGTTACCCTGAAGGCATTTGAAAAAAATTGAAAATAAATTGGAGAAACTGACATTGGCAAAATAAAGCTTTCATTTTAATCCATGGACAAGTTCTGTAGGAATGTCATTTATTCAGTGTTCAGTCGAGATGATATTGAAGGTTTATGAAACGTCATATTCCAGGCTGGTATAAACTGGATGGAGGAATGGCTGAGTGCTTTTACTCATGTTATGTGGTTACTTCTGGGAGCTTCGTAAAAAGTTCACCTGAAACTGGCAAGTGAAATGAACTTTTAGGTAAACACCTAATTAATGGACTATTAATTGGTGTCCCATTTTGGTATGTTGAGCATTAACCTCCGTGGAGTCTGAATCCACAAATCTTACAGTAAAAGTACTGGTGCATTGATTCTCTTTCAGAAAACTTTCTTGTAGGTGTGTGGGCTGGGATTCAGCAACTTTTCCAGTCCTTAGGCAAAGATGAGTCTTTCCTTGCCTATTTTATACCGTGTTCATTTGTTGCCTGTCAGGATTCTTGGGGGAATTGGCTCTTTCACGGAAGTGTCACTGGTTAGTCTGAATCATGACTTTTCAACTTTATTATGCTTCGGGGGGGAAAGAAGCAGGATGAGTGCAGACAGATGAGATTAATCTGGTTCTTCAGGAGGTGCTGGTGGCTGTGATGGTAGGTCAGGTGTCTGTTTTCAAAAGTGGCTTTGTTAGTACACTTTGGTGATCAAAACTGAGATGAATTGTTTTCTGAGACCTGACCCTGTTGTCACTTGAAATGGAAACTAAAGCCAAATGACTCTGCAGGTGCAGCAGCAGATTTTAACAAGGGGATTTGGTGTCTTGCAGGTGACACAGAAGTGTCAGGGGGTTGCTCTGACTTTGCTGTTCCCTGTTCCGAAGTGCAGGGAGCCTCAGTGAAGCCTTCAGAATTTTCCAGTTGTAGCAGAATCCAGGGTCAAAAATTGCTGAGAACCAACGATTTGGATCAAACATGATGGATGAAAAAATGTGGGTTAACCTGCCACCTCTCTGGGCAAAGAGAAGTAATGTGTGATAAATATATTTCTTCAGCCTACCTTCAAACCCTCTGCAAAAAGCTGTTGGGCTGGTGCAGTCCAGCCAGTTTCCAGGAATACCTGGGACCACCTGCAGTGCCAAGGTCTCTTCAGGATCTGATGCTTCTAATTCATCACCCTGCATTCTGTCGAGGTGAATGAAGCTTCTCCAACTCCCCTACATTTCAAGCAGTGTCTCTTTTCTCTCCCTTCCCTTCCTTGCCCTGTTTTTCTCCACGTACAACTCTCCTCTGAGCTGCATCTCTGCTGCCCTGTGCTTACAGCCTGGGTCTGAGCAGTGCTGAGAGCAGCTGGAGCAAAGGGGAGAGGGCAGAAGGGAGGAGGCTGTGAATCATCTGGAGGCATAAAGAAAAAGCTGGAGTCTGGCCTGGTGATTTGCATGAAACACTTCTTTTCCATCACATTAGTGGAAGGCCTGTTTCTTTTTTTGCCTCCCAGCCTCTGTAAAAATAATAGTGAGGGGATCCCACTGGTTCCACCAAAACCTTTGTTACTCATTTGTGGGATTGTGGGATGAGGTTGTTCCTAATAGTGGCTAAACCCAGAAGAATCTTTGGTAAAAACAGCACAATTCTCTGAGAATTATTTTCCCCTCTGTGGTATGCATTCAGCTACATTAGATCAAACCTTCTTTTGAATGTTTGGTAGAGTGGAGATCACTCTTTTCCCTTTCATCCCAGCTGAGGCTTTTGTTATTCTGGGCACTGCTAAATCTGCTCCTGCCCTTAGGGACTTATATTTAGATATTATTTTTTTTTAAATCATAAATATGCAAACAGTATTTTGCCCATATTAAAAGTGGAAAATGAAGAACAAACAAAATAATTTGTCACGTGTCAAGCTGTGGCACCTGGTCCTTTAAGCCAGTGTCCTGGAGAGAGAAGAACTGTGGAGGAGAGAGGAGGCTGTGCCAAGGTTTTCTCCTCTGGGTATTTCTCTGAGGAGATTTTAAATTTGGGATGTATTTTGGTCAGTGCTGTTTTCTGTACAGGCAGCTACCAAATGGCTTGTTGTATTCCATCAGGAAAACACACTGTTGTCATTGTCCAAATGATTCTCAACAATCAATATTAGCTTTTCTGGAGGGAATAATAATAAGATTTTGTGAATGTCTGGAGCCAAAGTGATTTTCAGCACTTATCTACATTTTGTTTTCTCTCATCCTGAAGTAAATTCATTCACTCTTTACTAGTGTACCAAATTGATCCATAAACATTTCATTACCAGTAAACATGTTGCTACTTCCATCAGTATTTTATGTCTATGATGTTAATTGCATCCAAAGCTGAACACGGGGATGGCAGATAATGGAACCAAAGCTGCTATTAACAGGCAGAAATTGGAAACTGTATTTTCTTCTACTTTTTTTTTGTGAAGTAGTTTTGCTGCATATCATAGCAATCTGCTCTGTCACTTCTCAGCCCAACAAATCTGGTATAACTTTTTCTGCTAAAACAGCACAGGGCAGCTGTAGGAGAGGAGTGCTCCCATCCAGAGGAGCTTAGTT
Source organism: Apus apus (assembly GCF_020740795.1). Taxonomy (NCBI): domain Eukaryota; kingdom Metazoa; phylum Chordata; class Aves; order Apodiformes; family Apodidae; genus Apus; species Apus apus. The sequence continues at coordinate 172,729 of NC_067307.1, read as the reverse complement.
TTATGGATTTCCCTCTGGCAGACAAGAAAGAGGAGCTTTGATCTCCCACCTCTTAGGCATGTGTCCTTACTACAAAGGTTTGTATAAAGAGGAGCAATCACTATCTCTTCTGCCATATCTTCAAAAGAAAATGATGTCCATCGTGGCATGGAAGATCTCTCTGTAAACGTGTGCTGGGTTTGCTGTGGGGCCTCCCAGGCAGTGAAACACTTCTTGGTTAAACTTGCTAAATTTCAAGTCTCAGACCTTCAGCTCAGAGGGCCTCCAAATCTGGGATCCCATCCTGGCAGCATTAGCTGCTCCTGGAAGAGCTAAGCAGGGGATGCTGTGGGGTCACTGTTGTGGTGTAGAGTCCCATCCTGGCTCTAGATGTGCTGGAGTGACATAATGGAGGTGCCACATTAAGGGAGGATGGATAATGCTCAGCCTGCCCTTCAGCTTCACTCCTCCTCAGTACAACATTCAGAATTAATCTCCATGTGGACACTGAGGAGTTGGTCAAGCACTGAATGCTGCCCCACAAGAAAATGTGTTGGGTCATCTGCTTCATGACTTGTGGATGGGGTCCCAGAAGGATCTGGTGTATCAAGGATTGTGACTAAGCTCAGTCGTGGTCTGGGCTGAGGGTGCAGCACAGCAGCCTGGTGGGACTCCTGAGGAGCTGGCTTTGTGGAGTAGAACCAGGGCTTTGCACCTTAGGAAACAACCAAGGAGCTCTGACAGTACTGGAGGCTTGAAACCTGAGTGAACCTTTAGAAAGCAGGCTTTTTTCTTTTTTCTTTTTTTTTAACATGGGGGGGTGGGTGTTGCATTCAGCTTGAGTAAATGGTGATAAATTACCCTGGAAGTAACTACGGTATTAGACATGACATTATTATTAAGCATATGTTTGGCCTGGCAAATTCCCCCTTCTGTTCAAGAGATAAAAGACAACGTGCATCCTTTTTAGCTGCATTTTCTACATGCTTACTATTAATGTTCTGCTCCCTTTTATTGTAGGTACTTGGCATTGCCCACATAAGAAACAGCAATTTGCATTATAGAACAGCAATGTCTGTTTTGATTAAGAACAACACTTTCCCCTGCTATCCTGTTTCCATGAATATTTAAATTAATTAAGCCCAGCAAAGATTTTATTTCAGCTTAATGACTTATAAATGTGACTTCTTATGTCTCTGGAAATGAGTGAAATGCAACAGACACAGCTCTTAATACAACTAATTACTAAATTGATGCATTCCTAGAAGATGGGGCAGAAGGCTTTTCTCCTTAGAAGATGTTACATGCTTGTGGTGATTGCTTGTAGCTGCATTTGTGTCTCTCCTGGCTGCTTCACTACTAGATTTAATATTTAAGAACCTGCTTTGATATTAAAAGCTTATCCTAGAGAACAGTCCTAAGAAAGCAACGGGATCTGTGGCAAAAGGTGCTTCATACACTTTTCAATGTTCCTGTCATTTGAGACCAGGCAGGGTTGGTTTCCAGGCACTAAACATCAACTTGGGTTAGCTGAATGTCAGCTCCCTTCTGCCTTAGGAGGCCTGGATAGGGAAGAGATCAGAGATGCTCTAGAGAGATTCCTATATATCAGGAATTGGTGGGAGGGTGGTGGCAGGTAACAGTAGCAGCAGAGAAATTCTGGTTTGTGGCAAACAGGTAGAATTGGATTTGCTCAGGCCTTTTTGACAGGTAATTAAACATCTAGACCAACTTTCAAAACTGACTGTGCATCAGAATTAGAGCCAGTCTGGTTTGGGAAATGGCTGGTATGTTTGGAACACCAGTTCCTTAAGGTTTCTGTGCTGGAGCACTTTATTTAAGAAAAGAACATTGACATAATTATTGGCTGCTTTTGAAGGTGTTATTCCTACTTTCTCAGGCATATCTGAACCTCAGACACCCATCATTTGGAGAAGCTGATCTTAGTGCTTGGGAACGTGGATTAAATGCAGAGTCTGTATTTTTACTAGTGGTCACACTGGCATCAAAAGAACTGTCTGAAATCACTACTCTAAGGAGTAATGCACTAATTCCATCAAGCAATGGGCAATCTTTGTGCTAGACACTGCAAATAAGGGATGTACCTGCCCCAAATTGTTCACACAAGACTACATGCAAATATGGTGATGGTGCCTGGTGTTAGGGATCCTAAGGAGCTGAAGGAAGGAAAGTGTGGAGAGGGAGTAGTACTGAGTGCTCCTTCACCTGTTTTTCTGTTGTTCTTTGCAAATTCCTAATGATGTTCTATCCAGGGAAAACCTAAGTAAGGCCTGGTGGTGACTGCTGTGCTGGGACAGTGAGGGGACAGATGACACATGCCTCTTGTTCTTTGGCTGCTCCTGGATTTAAAAGCTCCGAGACTTTGTGTTTAGAAAGATGGTTTTGAAAATAACAGCCTGGAGTGATAAAAGCAACTTGTATTTCTGTGGAGCAGGCTCAAGGAGCAGGAATTCAGGGGTACAGCTTGGAGCCTACCCTTTCCTGAAGAAGCTTGGGCAAGGTTGCATGTTTTGAAAAGTGTACCAGCAGCTGAGATTAAAAAAAAGTTGACTTAAGACTTAAAAAAACCCACCTGAGCACTAAAACCTCATTTTGTCCTTGGGCAACACTTGGATTTGGTGAATGAGGCAGGGGAACAAACCTGTCATGCTCTGAATTGTTGAAAGCTCCCAGGTTGTAGTAATATTTGACTATTTTCCCCATCCTAATCCTTTCAAGTGTGGGGGGGGCAGATGCAGATTCTGTCTCAAGCAGAATTGTCTTGATTCAATTTAAATCCAGCTAAGAGTGCTAAACTGACAAGTAAGTAGGTGAGTCAAGTGCTAACAGTGTCTTTCAGAACCAGCTGTAGATGTGTTGTGATCCTGATTTATTTCTTTATAATTCTCCTAATGGAATAAAATGTACAAGAGGGATATAAATACTTAGATGACTAACAAGGCAGCGAGGGGATATAGTTTTAAGTGAAGCCTCCATCCGCAGAGGTAAATGACAACTGAAATTAAGGAAGCTGATGAGAAGGATGTTCTCACCTTATGGAAGGTGGTCTCCAGGGAACTGCACTGAAGGGAATCAAGAGCAGTGCTCAGCCTCTGAGCTCGTCTCACATTTGGATTTTCTCCCCATTTCTGCTGTCAGTTCTGCTGTGCATTTTTGGGAATGTCAATTTTCTTTCACCCCTCCTGCCCTCAGCGCAGTGAACTCTATTCCTGGGGACACCAAGAATTCCCTCCCCACTTCATGTCTTGGGAGAGATGCTCTTTCAGCTGCTTCACAGGCAGAAACCTTAGGGCTGCTTCCTGGGGACAGACAGAGAGACATCCAGAGCATGAAGCAAAAAGTAAACTTGGTGCTCTCTGCCACCTGCTCTCTGAGTAGTTCTGTTCCATGATCAAGTGAGCAACTTCAAGGCTCAGAATTTGCCTCGACACCAAGCAGAGTAATTGGACAGGCTTGGCACGAGTGCTGCCTTTGGAAGGGTCTGAGGGACCCTTGGGATCAAGTGATGTGTGTAAAATCATGGAACACCTAAGTAGCATTTTTAGAGATGATGACAAAACATAGCTAACCCCCAAGAGCTGTTCTTTGGATAAAATAGATTTTTATTTCTTTGCAGATGGATGGATTAGGAAATAAGTCTTCCAAAGTATTTTCAGTATAAAAAACAGAACGTTGCTATTTTGCCCATAAAAAAATATTTTCAAGAGGCTGCTTTTTTACCCAGCTGCTCCTTCTTAAAAATTCTTTATGGTCTCTTAAGTCGTATGTGCAAAATCCTGTCAGGTGTTACAGTGAATAAGCTGAAATACTTCTTTTCTCCTTTTTTTAAATAAGGTACCTCTTTTTTTGGCTTAAAGGTATGAGGAAGATGAAAAATTGAAATATTGGAAGCCTTTGTCTGGAGAAGTGTCTAATGAGGCAGCTTTATCTGCAGCATTAAGAAGACTGGTCTGTGGATATAGGCTGAAGAGCCTCAAGTATGTCATTACTGCTAATCTGGTGTATTTGATCTAGCCAAGAATCTTCATCTTCAGATATTTTACAAAGACTGATAAATCCGTTTGTCTAGCCCTGACTTTGTCTGCTACGCTTCTGTGGTGATGATCTCTGAGCTTCAAGAAGTTCAGTTAACTTCCTGAAGTTGTCTCCTAGAAATTCAGCAGAAAGTGGGTTTAAGCTTCTGTAGATTTTGTGCTAATCTTAAAGGAGTGCCTTAGATTATAATGAAACAAATGAAGGCTCTAAGAATCTTTTTTGTATTTTAAATTCATTTGATTGTCAGTGGGGAATATCCCACCTGAGAGTTGAGAGACTGTCTTAAGATTATCTTGACATGCTTTTAATTGCTTTTTGTAATATGTTTTCTATAATGGGTGGAGGAAAGCTGAGCAAATGAGATTTTTAGCAGCTACCAGGGAGAGAGGGGGTGATTGTGATTTAGAGTCTTGTTTTTTGTTTAATGAATAAAGGGCAAGATAAGAGGAACACTTAAAAAAACATAAATGTGAGTTAGGTTAGAGGGGACAGGAATAAATGTTCCTAAGAATGTTCTAATTCAGTCTACCACTTTAGCATCCTTAAGGTGACATTGTCTTTGCAGTCAGGGAGTTATACCCCTTTGCCCTTTCATTGCAGCAGAAAGTCTTTCCTCCTCTTCTCTAGACATGCTGCACTTGCAGGTGGAAAGAAACAGTCATGGGAACTAGTATGAAAGAGCAAGACCAGTAGCTACTGAAGTGGGAAGATTTTAAGTCAGATGAAGTTAAATCAGGCCTTTGTATTAGAGCTTTTTATTTATACCTAGTATTTATATCTCTCTGAATGAAACTTTGTTGGCTTTTCATTACAAAATGTGATTTCTGTGTCTTAGCTTTTAGTACTCCCAGTGTGAATAGTACAATTTTTTTTCTGTTTTTTGGAGGACATATATATACAGGAAAAATGTGTTGCTTGGGGTTGACAAGAAGTGAATTCTTTCTTTTGGGATATGTCTGTAGTTGTGTTCACAGGTTTGTTTGACAAAGGTAGGGACTGTCACAGTTGACTTTTAATAGCTTTTAAAGTAGTTGTATCTTAGTCCCTCTCAGTTTGCTCCCCAAGTATGAGGCATTTGCTCCATACCAGAGGAAAGGCATGTTCCCTAGAGCAAGTCTCTGTGCAAACTCATCAGCTTTGCTGTTTAGAGTATTGCCTTCCTACATGAATCCTTTACAAGAAGCCTGTGCATTATCAGAAGCTCTTGTTCTGTTAGTTAGCACTGTCAAAGGAGAGTGGATGGGCGTAATTACCAGGTAGCTCTGGACTGTTGAAGTGGATAATGAAAAGTGCTCCTGACAGTCTTTGCATGCCATTAAAAAAAATTAAGATAATGATTCAACATCCAGAGTTTCACCTGTGTGGTTGGTAGCAGCTCTTTGTTCTGCAGTCTTCCTGAATATACCTAGCACTGTCCTGACTCAGATGCTGTTTCAATATCCTCTTTTTGACAGCAACCACTGCCAGCAGAAATAGCCTCTTGTAGAGTAACATGCCCTCAAGGGAAGATTTCCTCCTGGCAACAATTAACCAGAGGTTGGCTTGTTCCTTGGAGTAAGGAGGAGTTTTGTGGTTTCTGAAAGTCTTGTTAGGTTGGAGGGTGGGTGGGGGGGTTGAAAGGCAGCACTTCTGGGTGGTTTTATTAGCTGTATAAATGCCCCCTCCTTTTGTGCTCTGGTTAAACTCTTACCCTGAAATGAGATCCTAAAGCAGTGGTATTTGCTGTACTTCATTAAGTGTCCTATGCAAGTGCCCAGGGTGTTTTAAAGCAAATCACATTCATCTAAGGGTAAAGGCTGTTTCTCAGTCACTTCATAAAGTCCTTAACAGTCTGGACCTGCTGCACTTACTGAGGAAGGTATGATACACTTGGTACCTGCTTTCAATTTTGCCTCTTAACTGAAAGAAAATGAAAGGGTTTATTTCAGAAGCAAGCTACTCGCTGCTTTATGTAGGAGAACCATTTATTTTTTAATGATGCTAAAAATTTCCATCTTATGTAATAGCCAGTGGATAACTTGCACTCTTGGAACATTAAAAATGGAATGAGTATTTGGAAGTTATTTGGTCTGGAGTTAATGACACCTTTGCTGTTGACTTCAGTAGAAATGGATGCAGTCATGTAGGCAATAAAAAGAAAAATCACAAAGTCTTGGGTTGCCTCAGAATTGCCTTCAGATAGGACAAGATCTCCTCTCATGATACTCAACTTAATTTACACCAAGAACTTGATTTATAGACTAGGTGAGACTTTTTCCCTATACCTTTAAAAACTCAGCAGAATTCATTAAATCCTACAAGGAGGTTCAAAACACTTAAAAATGCATTATTAATTTCTCTCCTGTTCTATAGGGCTTTTACTGAATTGTTCATCCTTGACTAGGATGTCCTGGGAGACTTGTGACAGAATCACTCAGAAAATTTCATATTCAGGGAGGTTTTATGCTGCATATCTTCTTGCTATGAAACACTACTCGGAGAATGATGATAAGGAGGGAAAATTGCACAGGGAGTGTTACACTGCAAACATCTCTTCCCTGCTAATGTGATTAAATGCATTTTGTAATAGCAGATGAAGATCCATTGCAATCTACCAACTTCTGAAAATTAGTGAGTGTAGGGATTAATATGACAAAAAAATTAAAATCTAGAATACTGCCTTGTGAAACAGCTGTTGTTTCAGCTACTCTAGCTCAGCTGTCATTATTGGAGCTGCAAATAGATGAGGCTTTGGACTGATCCTTCTTTCCCTGAAGTGCTGAGTTTGATGACTGATGCACAGATGATCTGTTTAGTTTACTGAGCAGGTATTTGCCTAGTAATTTCTCTAGTTTCTGTGGTTAGTGGTTTCCAGTGGTGGTAAAGAATGCAAGGGCTAAGTAGGTTACTGCTGAGGTCCCATGTGGGCACAATATGGACTCAGATGAGGAAATGCTTCCTCAGTCCCACTGCTTCATTATGGCAGCAGCACAGTTAGCAAGGTAGAGAGGGCTTGTACTGTGGGATCAGCTGAATCACTGAGGAGCTCAGAGCTATTTCTTTTTCACATCTCAGAAGCTGTGTTTCATTAAGACCAAAAAAACAAATTCACTGCAGAAGATAAGGATCTACATAGGGAACTCCTACAGAGACAAAACACATTCTCTTTCTTCCCAGTCACTAATCTTACTGTTGTCCATCTTGGCAGAGCTGCATCCAATGTTCTGCCTGAAGAACAGATTTATCTCTTTTGCAGGCTAGTAATCCTTGTTCCTTCCCTACCAATCCTCTCCTTACTTTAGGTTCAAGGCAGAAAGAAGAGATTAAGTATTTTCAGACCTTAAAGCTCCCTTGCCTTTTTATAAATCCCAGGCTCTGTGTCTTGGTCATTTAAACCCACAGGTATGCACCTGATGGGATCGTGTCCACTTAATAAACTGATATACTATAATGTGAAAGAATGCATTGGGGATGTGGTAACTGGCTGATATTTAAGAAAATATTTTATTTTTGGCATTTTGTGAAGATCTACATGGTTCCCTCATAGTGTTTACCAATGAGTCCCTAGGATCAAAGGAAGGGGGTGATGTTGAGTAGGTCTCCCAGCAGAGGAGAGAGATGTGAGTCATTCAAGTGGGCACTGCAAGCAAGGCATGCCACATTTTGGCAGCCAGTCTACTTTGGGAACAGAGGACATTTCTTTTCCTCTCTAATGAGAAAGCAATATATAATATTATGCACAGTGACAAGGGCCAAATAAGTATCTGCAGTCAAGTCTAATAAGATTAAAGACTGCAGCAAGAAAGAGCTGTTGTATATGGAGTTCACGTCCATGAGCCAAGTACCACAGCATCTATAAAAGATGATGCTTTGCTCATGCAAAACAGTTTGATGTTCTGTTACTGAATTTTTATACAGAAAACACTTTGGTCAGGTTTGAATTCTCCAAGGAGTCCTGGAACTTGGTGTTACGATGGTGCAGCTGTTACAAGGGGCAGCTGTGCAGAACAGAAAAATCTGGAGAAGGAAAAGCAACACTGCTTCCACCTTCCCTGCTTTCCTGGCCTTTCCCCACTCACATTATCTGCTGTGTGTATCACAGGGATGGTGGGTTAGTAAACACCTCCAGGTCTTTATCAGCACTGAGAGATTTATTGGCCTCCCATGTAACTCTTATTGCATATTCTTTCTTAACATCTGGAGCTGGCATGCTGTACTCCCTTCAAAGCGACTGATTTACTTCTTATCAGAGAATTATGTATGTATTGTAGTCTCTTGTAGCAAAAGTAACTTATCTCCTGCGTGCAGATCAGAATGTGATGCTATTATCAGGACTATGAATACATCTTTAACCTCCTCTTGTAGAAAAGTTCTTGCATGAACCTCTTTTTCTCAGCACAGTGAGTAAAATATACAAGGAAGCTGGTGGCATTTTTCCCACCATTTAAAGTCTTGGGCTAACTTGGACCATGTTTGGAGCAGAAGCTAAATTTCAGAGTCAAGTATTTGGCTGTTTTTTAAAGGCCCAGCCTGCTCACGCTGCTTTCCTTTCTGTTAAGGAGAGGAACAGGAGCAGAAAAAGGTTAGGGAGTAAATCAGACTGACATGATGGAGACGGTGAGTTTCCTGGATGTGTTCACTAGGGATGTTTAAAATCTGTTCTTTGTGTAAAACACAGCACAGGACGACAGTTGCCAGGTTGGGAGCAAGATGATCATGTGCTACTCTGACATCTGCTTGAAATCATGATGTCAACAGTTACACAATAGTTTAAGCCTCCTGAAGTGGCATGTTCCTCTTAGGTTATGGTGATCTTGAACAACACTTGCAGGGAGACAGGGATGGTACAAGCCTTCAGGCTTCAGCTGAACCTGCCTGCAATTACTTATCAGTTTGTTTGGTGTTGCTTGTTGACAGCTTCACCATCTGCAATAATTTTCTTCTATGGCTCAGATCAAACATTTTAGAAAAAGGCAGGTCTTTTCAAGAGAAGACATCTGCCTACAGAAGTGTCAGCACTCTAAAGATCCTCTCTATTCTCTTTGCTAGAAGTTTGTAATAAATTCTGCAACCTGATAAAGAAGGTTGGCTCAGGTGCTTAGTGTCAGCTTTGCACATTTGAACTCTGCAAAGTTTATTAATTTTCTGTTTTCTATCGGAGTATTTTCATTGGCTTTGGGAAAGGTTATCCTGGTTTCTGTAAATGAAATTCTGGCTTGGATGGGAACACTTGGGCCAAAGAGATGGCGACTGGTTTATAAGCGCTTTCATCTCAGTAGGAATAGCCAAAATCTCTCCTTTAGACAGACCTTAATGCCATGGATCTTTCAGAAGGGCTGAGGATCTTTGTGTTTCTGTGGAGTCACTAGGAGCTGCAGGTACTCATTATCTCTGAAAACCAGCCTGCTCCCATGGGGATTTTTAGCTGCAAACTCGGGTGCCAGATTTGCTGGGGACTTTTTGGGATGTACTGTCCTTTGCAAGTAGCTCCTTGGCTCGATCCCCTAGATCCTCTGCCACTTCTGAGAAGTCATATTTGTCTGCTTTGCTCCAGTGGAGCAAACAGCACTGTGGATGCTCGTGGAGTGTCTTCCCAAAGTGCTGTAGCTCAGGGGGATGTCACTTGAATGGCTCTTAGAATTAGGGCTGTCTGGGAGAGAATCATTTAAATTCCACAGTTAAAACTCCTAGTGATTGAGAACAAATGAAACTGCTGTGAAGGCTTCAAAACTTGCTAATGGCTAGAAAGAAAAGGGTCAGGATCTTGTTGGGAATCATTTAAAATCCCTCCCTCCCCATTACTCACTTTTTACGTGACACCTTGATAGGTGCACTAGGGTGGTTAAACATACATTGTTAATACCACAAGCCTTTGTAGGCTGGGCTTTTTGCTCTAAAATGAAACTGATTTATTTTTGTGCTGGTTACCACCTGTTGTCCAGGCCATTAAATATTCTTAATTGCATAGAAATGGATTCACAGAAATCTAGGAGACGTATTGTTGGTGTATCATTCAACAGTCACTGGGAAATGATGAGCCTGGGGTCTCTTGCTCCCTGATTCGTGACTGATCAGCCCTGATCATCTTGTAACTTCAGTCTGGCTCACACCATTATCCTGAAAGGAGCAGTTCTGCACACAGTGCCCAGCTGAAGAGCTCACCAGCAGTATTTCTCTGCAAGCTTGTAGCTTATGTGCAGAAACCCACTTTGGGACCTCTAGGATTAGAGATTAGAGCAGGAGGTGACCCAGTAGTCTGGCTGCTGTATAGATTTGGGCTTAAAGGGGTCTTACCTACCAGGGGCTTGGGATGCATGTGAGGTAGGTAGGGCCCTGGAAATATCAGCAGTGGCTCTACATGCAGGTAATTCAGATGGCACGTTACATCCTTTTGTGAGTTTTCAGTTTTTTGAGTCTATTAGAAAGCAATTCCAAGACTGAGATTATTCTAGAATACACAGGAGGGGTAAACCTGGTTGTATTGTGGTGTTGCCTTTTATTAACCCATTTTTCCACCCTTGGTGAACTCTGTGGCAGACCCAGCATCGAAAACTTGCTGCCTTCTCTTTAAAGTTCAATCTTGGGGATACCCTGTGCACACACAGACCTCAGCCTGCTCCTTTAGAGCTTAAGTCTGTAGCTCTAGAGAGTGTAACCTTGCAAAGGGGAACCACCGAGTAGTGTTATTAGCTAGGAAACCAATCAAAAGCACTCAAAACTTACTATTTTCCTTAGAGAACAAACTTGTAAAGTGAAGTGCTGCATTAAGAGCATATGCTGCAGGGAGCCTGAGCTGGCTGCAGGGCTGGTTTTACAGCTGGTTGTTGCAGGGCAGCCCCTTGCAGACCCATCTGTATGAGTGCCCAGCCTAGTCTTCTGTGAAGAGGACGTGTCAGGTTTGCAGATCCCCGTTTCTCACCTGAAAGGCACTGCCTTGCTCTTCCAGGTAGATGAGAGACTTTTTGTTTAAGGGCAGGGTGAATGCGTTCTGCCTTGAGCATTAAACGCTAGACCTGAGCTGTACTCTCCCATGCAAGTAAATAGAAAGGGGAGGGGGGGAGATTAGTTCAGGATAAACCCTTGTCTCAGTGATTCCTTGCAAGCTGTGACTATTGACGTCAGTGGAGCAATACCAGTTTCCATCTGCCAAGGATCCAGCCCATTAGAAGTGCAGCAAGCCCAATTCTCTGGGTAAAAATAAATTGTTGCAGAGAAGCCAGAACCCTCTGCAAATGTCTGTGGCTGAAACCTGGGGAATTCTCACACAAAGCAGGGATAGTAACACCTGCAAACAAGCCTGTGCTGTGCTATATCCCTCAAGACTGTGAGCAGCGATCTGTAGGCCTGGGGAGCATCCTCCTCCTCCCTCTCCTTCTAAACTGGATATTATTTCTTTTTTTTTTCCCTGAATAGTTTAGGCACTTCCATTATTTGTTACGCAGCTTTGATCTGGTAATTAGAGATGCATTTTGTGCTTTAGAATCATTCTCAGAAAACGTGGGGTCAAAGGGGACAAAGAAGGACATCAGATTACACATCATAATCTCCACTCTTCTTTTTTCCTTTCCATTTGGGGGTTCAACCAGCTGACACATAAAGCAGCAGTTAGTGCACTGGCAAGGGTGCAGTTTGGAAACGTTATTAAGGGCAGGCTTTGGGCCCGGCCAGCCACACCTGAACACTCAACACACTTTAATACAACTAAAAGCTCCTGGGTCGAGACAAGAAAAAGGAGAGTTCACTCACCAGTGATGGTCACAGGCAAAGCAAACTCGACTTGGGGTCCTTCACGACCTCCTCCTGTTGTTACAACCCGCCATCCTGAGTCCCCGGGGCGGGCGCAGCCCCTCAGGGCCAGAGGCTGCTCAGAGACCCTCAGAGCCACGGGCTGCTGCGGGCACGGCCCCCTCCCCTGCCGCGGGCTCCTCAGGGCTGCGGGTCCGTGTCTGTCCCGGCAGCTCCTCAGGGCTGCGGGTCCGTGTCTGTCCCGGCAGCTCCTCAGGGCTGCGGGTCCGTGTCTGTCCCGGCAGCTCCTCCGCTCCAGCCCCGCCGTGACCCTCCAGGGCCTGCCCGGGCACAGCTGCCCCTCAGCACGGCCTGCGGGGGAACCTCTGCTCCAGCACCTCCTGCCCTGCTTCCTCACAGACCTTGCTGTCCCTGCTCAGGTGCTGTTCTCACCTCCCCCTTCTCCTCCCCCCGGCGGGTCTTTTTAGCCGTTTCCTTTCAGTGTTTCTTCAGTACGATATTCACAGAGGCCTTCCCGCCCTCGCTGGTGGCTCGGCCCGGTCCTGAGGCGGCTGGGGAGGCGGGAAGGCGGGAAAGCTCCAGCAGCTCCTCACAGGAGCGGCCTGGTGGGCTCTTCCCTGTTACCACAGGGCGGCCATTTCCAGGGAACAGCGTCGCCAGGGAAAGCTCGCTGCTCACCTCAGCCGGTGCCTTCTTCCACAAGATTTCCTTCAGGAAGACACAGGTATCTCCTCAGGGATGCTGTGTGTGCAGGTGTTCCCGGCGGCGTGTGGAGCTCGCAGCCTGGCTGTGGGAAGGCCGGCTGGGGCAGGGCAGGAGCAAGTCTTTCTTTCCCTCTTGTTCATCCTTGGATACTGGGGTCTCCTTTTCTAACAGGGTGTGGGAACATGACTTTTTTCTGGAGGGTAACATAACAGTTGTCCAGAGCCTTCCAAGCAGGCTGCAGCTGCCAGTCCAATGCTTCAGTCAGACTTCTCTTCATCCCCTTTTGAACTTGGACTTTACATGAACTTTTGGAAGTGGTGTGTAAAGCACTTGGGGTCATGTGTGTGTGATGGATTCTCGCTTCAGAGATGATGTTGTGGTGCTTAATACCCTGCTGTGACAGCTCAGATGTGTTTCTGTAAAAGGAGTGATCCTGTTAAACTATCAAACAATAATTTGCTAAGCAAAATAAGGTTAAAACCGCAGTTCAAATTCTTGAAAATTAAAACATTTATTTTGGGATTTGTATAAATTTTTCCTAACTTTTTTTGTTGTCGTTTTTTGCTCTCAAATTTATGCCAAGACTGTTTCTCTTAAATTACAATCTTGGCCATAATAACCATCTTTCCCTTGGTCTGAGCACAGTGCTGGTGGCCTCCAGCAATACTGCTTTATTCTGCTGAGCCTGGGTCAGGAGTGTTGGGAAATGGGATGGGAGACCTTCAGGGTACTTAGGTATGTGGTGGCTCAGTAAATGCTACTCCTCCAAACTATTATTAATCACATTTATTGCAGCCACCAATATGCCTCTGTGATGCTAACCACTGTACAAACAGGAACATGCTGCAGTTACATCAGTGAAATCATACCAGACAGGTTCCAGAAAGCTTTTAGAAGGAGAAAGCTAAGTCATGACCAATCAAAACAGAAGCTCGTGAATTGCACACATCACATTCCAATTAGATTAAGATATTTGGGCTTCCTGAGAGTGCAGCAGTGTCCTTAAGAGATGTGCTTTGGCCAAAGGCTGCAGAATAACCTGACTAACGATTCCCCCATTTCAGCAGCCAGGAGGAAGATGAGCTCATGGAGGCTGGACTGAGCCACGGTGAGGCTTTAAGTTGAGCACTGATCAGTAATCATGTATGACACTTGGCCTTCTGGACCTGTGTCTGAATGCCACAGGAAGGGCACAGGCTCTGCTGAGGAAAAGGTACAACTCGTGTCTCTCTCAAAATCAGAATAATTGTAGACAGTTTTTAATCATAAGTTGCATTTTGTAACAGTCTATCTTGATCTCATCCTACCACTTGTATCTCTCACAGCATTAGATACCTGATGGCATGACACGTTTTCCTTTGTTGAGGTTGCAATGGGCCAGTTCCAAAGGGTTCGGTAAAAAAGAAAACCTTGATTTTGCTTCATAACTTTTGTTCCTGATGACTAATGTTCATTCTTGGCAGAGATGACTGATTAGATTTCTATTTAAATTTGTGTGTGCAGGTGAGGACCCAATCATAAAGAATAGCTTTTTAGTTGGTTGGCTTTCTGAGTTTGATCAAAATCAAGATTAAAATTGAGGTGTATGTATGGGAATGTTAAAATTCTGGAAATTGTTTTCAAAAGAAGTCTGCTTAAAGTGATAGAAGTGCTTCTAAGATCTGCTGATCGTAGAAGATCTTCATGTAGTCTAAATGCCATGGGGATTTTTTGAACTGGCTTCTTGTTTCAGAACAGGACGCAGTAGGAACACGTTTCTGGTTTATTTGTGCATGTCGAGTTTCTTTACATAGCCCAGGGGTCAGGAATCTGATTTAGATCTGCCAGTGGGATCTGGCAGATTCTATCCATGTATGGTGTTAACTATAAATATTTATAGTATATCTTAATCTGATATGTATACATATACATGTGTGTTGGAGCTTGGCATCTGAGGCGGTATCTTCATTTATCTTCATTTATTCATTTTATTGTTAGATATATTTTGCATGTAAAGCCATACATATATTTGTGTAGAAGATTATACATTTATTCAGGATGGTATTCAAGTTTGAATCCTTAGCTGATTTCTCACTTACTCCTCAAATTTCCTGAGCTATTAAGTTTATTTACAAGGCTGATGAATGCCCTATTTTTTTTCTCTATCCTATGTCAACAGCCTCATGTTGTGCTCTTGTTTTAAAATTAACACTTTGGCTACAAATCTTTTAATACTATCTTGTTCTTCTAATTAGTAAATAATTGGACTAACAACTCAGACCTGTTACTGTATTAATGATCATTCTCATTGTGACTTTGGTCCATTTCCCACGTGGAGCAGCAGTCCTGTGAGGGCAGTGCAGTGAGTAGCAGCATTTCTGCAACGTTTTCAGAGTGATGGAAACCAGAAAGGTTGCTGGCAAAGGATTTGGAAAAACCTGTGCTGATAAAGCTTTCCTGTCCAGTTGGCAGAAACAGGAGGTCTGTTCAGATAAAGCACTGCTGGAAGCATAGGCATCTCAGGGCATTTATCTAAACCAGGCCAAAAAGTCTGACACTCTTTGTTTTGTCTTGTGTTTCGTATTTTGCTTCGGGTACCTGTTTTGGAACAATAGCACACAGCATGGATCAGAGCAGGGATTTGTGTTGGGCCAATACTTTAGCCACCAGACAACTGTTAAAATAGTGCTCTGAATGTTCAGTTTAAAACAATTAGACAGCGGGAACATACTTGATTATTTTTATTTTCCTTTGCAGAGTTGAAAGGAGCTGTTTGTGCTTATTTTAAGCTTTTTATTTGTGCACAGTTGCAGACCTACTAGTTGCCTGTGATGCTGTAAGCATGCAGAGAAGATCCTGGGGTTCAGGGAATTTTGTCAACTTTGAAAGAAACGTCTTTCCCTTGAGAATGGTTGGAGGGATGCACATATATAGAGTAAGATTCTTATTTTAAAATAATTGGAACAAGATATACTTGACATTCAGAGTCTAGGAGAATAAAAAGAAATTTCGATTAATGTGACATAGCAGTTTTATTGCCTGGAAGCTAGTGGAAACAATAAAGAACTTCAGGGATTTTAATCTTGTTTGTCAAGTAATTTATCACAGTTGTTTTCCTAAATCTCAGAGATAATCAGCATCCATAGCAAATGGAAACTGGATTAAACATGAGCTGGCGTGTTGTTCTGTTAAACTGTATCTTGTATCACAACATGTCAGGTTTTAACTGGGTGCAACACAAAGTGACACCGTTTCAGAAGGATGATGCAGTGCAACGTATCAAACAGTGAAGAGGGCATTTGGAAGTGTGGTGTCTTCTAATAATTTTATTAACAAGTGTTTTTACTTCTGCTTCTGCTCACTCCTGGGCTGCTGGGTGGTTCAATCTAGGAATAAGCACTTGCCTTGACATCTGGATCCCAATGTGAGCTTCTGCAAAGCTTAAGATTTCTGGATGCAGGTGGTTCTAATTCAGTACAGAATTGCTCATTATCGAGCAATCCCTGCCTTTCTGGCTGGGAAATGGCAGCTGGTTTCCATTATTAAGCATTGCTTGGGAAACTTATGATTTTGCTTGAAAGGTTCTTTTTTGTGTAAAAATTGTTACCCTTTTCACTAATTTGAGAAAGATTTGTGGAACTGCATTTTGCATTCAAAATTCTTTGGAGCAAAACCTCTTTGTGACTTGTTAATACCAGGCACAATTCTGAAGCCACCTGAAGACTCATATGTCACCACTATTACCAGCTGTCACCTTAAGTTATAAAGGCTCATTGCCCTTGTAATGTGGTGCTTGAAACCTAAGCCAGGAGGAACCTGAACCCCAAGGCAAGAGCTGTTCTATGTGGAGCTCTGCAGATGAGACTGCAGGGAACATGGCTGGTTTTTATGTGCAGCTCTAAGACACAGCGAGGACACCAGTCAAGGGTTTAGACAGTGTAATCTACAGCAGCTGAGGAGGTCTAGTCCATCAAACAGGTATGTGGGGTATGGGTTTTAGAAGTGTCACCACTTGGTGCTTTTTCAGTGATAGGACAAGGGGCAATGGGTGCAAACTGGAGCACAAGAGGTTCCATTAAGTATCAGAAAAAACTTCTTTCCTGTGAGAGTGACAGAGCTGTGGGACAAACTGCCCAGAGAGGTTGTGGAGTCTCCTTTGCTGGAGACATTCAAAACCCCCCTGGACATGTTCCTGTGGGATGAGCTCTAGGTGACCCTGCTCTGGCAGGGGGGTTGGACTGGGTGATCTTTCGAGGTCCCTTCCAACCCCTAGGATTCTGTGATTCTGTATGGCTCCCAGCTTGGGTTTGTGGCATGCTGAACTGCTTAAAATGGTGTGCAGGAATCTGGCTGAGCACCCGCACACAGCGCAAACACTTGTGCATAAGTTAGAACTGGCAGGAATGAATTTTAAATCAGTACTTGAAGTACTCACTTCCTTGAATCGAGACCAGGTATTGGTTTTGGTGGCAAGCACTCATGCTTGGCCACAGCACGGAGATCTGTCTCTATTAGTGTGTTCTCTGGTTTTCAGTTCAGGGTGCCTTTGCCTTCTGCGTCAGCTGTATTTTATCACTTTAAAATGCTGTGTAATGCTGCATCAATAAATTCTGTATTAGTGAAATCTGCAAAGAGGCAACAGCCTTATCTTAATTAAGCAAAATATATGACTCCTGCCACAGACCATACCAGGAGCCACTCAACCTTGTAACAGTAACTTTTTTTTTTTCTTTTCTTTGATACTCCTTTAGGTTTGGGTTTTGTTTTTTTTTTACTGTAGAAATTGGTTTTAGGGAAGAAAAGAATGCATCATAGAGTTATGACAAGTGGCAGTGACAGAAGGGAAACAAACAACATAGCCTGATAAAGTAATATCTCATGTGGTCTCTCCTCTTTCCACCCCTTCTCTACCTTGGAAATACACACTTTTCCTCAAGATCTAACCCTGGTGCCTTCCATCTGCCTCCCAGGCTCCAGGGCTGAGATCTTGAAGCTAAAAGGGATCTGCTGCTAGCTTGGACTGTTTATTTTTCCAAAGACCTTTAAGGGATCTGTTTTCCTAGAGATTCTGTTTCTTTGAGGTTGGGTTTTGTTTTATTGACCCAGAACATGCAGGCAGCTTTTGGATAGCGTACGAAGCTGAAGTGGGCCCCTGGAAAATAAGGGATATAAAACCTCATTCTGTTCTGACCCTTGCTGTATCCCTTGAGCTACCTTGACTGCTTCTTAGAAGTAGTGATCATAGTGTCTTGTTTGCCAAGCTGATGTTACTCTGCATCTCCAAACCATGCAGAGATACATTTTCAGAGCATTTATTCTTTCTTTTCCCTTTTCAGAAACTGTTGGCTTGCTTTGCAGAGCCCTGCTGCCATGTTCTGCTGTGTCAGTGCCTGGTTTTATTTGGAGATGGCTGACCTCTATCTATATATAATCAGGAAAGCACTTTCTGTTTTTACCAAATGAAAGGCAATGTATAAACACAAGCTATTATCCAAGGAAGCAATCTGGGATCATAACTCTCCAGAGAGAATCTACATATGCAGTGTTTTTTGTGTGGCTGAGGAGCTCCATGCTCCGCCTGGGTTCCTTCACTCAATCACTTGATTTACAGTAGTTGCTTTGCCTGTACCTATTTCTCTTTAACTTCTTGATTTATACAGGAAGGTTAAATGACTCTGGGTTTAGGTAGGTAAGTGAACATGCTTCTAAATCAGCTGCAGTGCTTGATTTCAGCACTGACCATTTAAAGTCCAGTTAGCTCTGTTTGATTGTTTCCTTGCTTAAAGGCAAAGGAGAGGTGGCAGCTGTCTGTCTGGTTCCACACGGTGAATTTAACTTTCCTAGGTGAATTCCTTATATCCTCCCCAGCTAGCTATTTCTCTGTTCCCTAAACACATTGTAAGATCCATAGATGGGTGACTTAAAGTCAGCCAGACTTGCTGGGAGGCTCTGGCTGATTTGGTCACTGTTTGCATTTTACCATGACTAGGAAGGAGCCTCTTCTGTGTCTGCAGAGTGGGAGTAGTTCTTCCCTCTGCAAGGGATGTATGTCTCACCTGAGTGCCTGTGGAAAGACAGTGTTTCCAGCTCTTCTTTTTGATCCTTTTGCACAGCTTTGAATAGTATGTAGGTGCTTCAGTCTGCATGTGCCTGCTCCCAAAAGAATGGGGTGCATCACTAGAGAGCTTTATCTATTGCTTTTCTGCAAATGGTTCTCTCCTGGGAAGTGCTGCTTAGTGACAAAAGAGAGAGACAACAGGGAATAGGAATGTTCTATTAGTTGATTGAGAGAGAATTCTAGGGCTAGATAGTTATCACTGAAAATAAGGTTCTTGAACAAAAAGCTGGTATTAATGAAAGTGGTGTCAGCTGAATGCCTAAGAGGAGGACTGGAGAGCTAGAAACATTGATGGAGGGAAATAGAATAGATCCAAGAGATGTTTTACTTCCAAGTTTTAGTTGAGGTTTTTGCAAATACAAATACTAGCAAAACTTTCATGAGAATTTTTTGGTAATGCATGTGATAATGAGTCTTAGAGGATCTAAAAGAATACCTGACATAGAGTAGGGGAAAAGGGTCTTTCTTTTCTCAGTGAAAATGTGCATCAGCTCTTACCAATATCTGGCTCTTTCTCCTGCAGAGCAGCAGAGCCAGCTGAGGTGGCTACTCAGTTCTTGGGTATCCACAGCAGCTTAACTCCCAGTGGAGGTTGTACCTGGAGTCAGTTTGTACTTGTATGTAAACAGGGATCAGAATGGAGCTCCTTGACCTTTATAAAACAGTGAGTTTAGTGGTGGAATAGTGTTTGGTCCTCCTCCTCCCAACTCCTACAGACAATCAAATGCTATTACTCATTGCTGCTTTCTGAAATTGGGAAAGTACAGATGGTATCATACTGTTTGGAGGCTACCACAGATAAGCTGTGATGAAAAGTCTTTGTAACTAGTGATTTCTAGCTCAGTTCTACTTTTAAATATGTTTATTCAGTGAAGGAGAAAGAAACCATGGGGCTTTTTCATTTTAATTTAGAAACCTCTCTGGCTCTCTGCTGTTGCCATTTAAAACGTAGTTATGGTCAAAAAAATGATGCTATGAAAAATAAATGACCTGGGGAATGCCATAAATTTTGCTTGCTCTCTCCAAGACTCCCAGATCAAATTTTCTCTGCTTACAGATCCAAAAGATGTCTGTGCAGATTGCCAGCACTGCAGACTATGTGAAATTGCATTGGAAACTGTTTTTTCAGCCTTTCTTTGGATCTGTGTTGTGCCTGAATTTCTGCAGGCAGGACCAGCCAGGTTGCTATGGCAGTCAGACCTGAACATTGAGGGACCATAGTCTTGCATCCTATTTCTAATAGCAACAAGAATCAGATACTTCTGAAAAGGATACAGGAAGCTCCTCAAAAAGGAACTGGGTGGTACCTTTTGATCTAAGTGTTCTTGTGTAGCTGGAAGTGTCTTTTCAGCCTGTGACTAGTCTGGTTTCCCATTGTCATTGGACTTTGCAAGCAGCTGCCCATGCTGTTAATTTTACAGAAAATGGTGAATTTGCTTGTCACCCTCCAGGTTTTGCATTCCTGAGGACACAAAACAGTCCAGCAAAACAGCATCACTGACTCCCTTGCAAGCCCTGCAATTCCCACTCGTTTAGAAACAGATGATTAAGTGTTCTGCTGTGAATGCCATACATACCCCTTCAGGAGGACAGCTGGAAGTGTGGTGTGGGCTGGGTTCCATGGAACTGGAGATGTCTGCTCCTTGTGCTGCTCACCAGCCCAACCCTCACACACCAGTTCTGCAGGGACCATGTCTGTGTAATTCCTTTTCCAGTTGCTGCTTAAGCTTTACATAAACAGAGAGTTTTCAGCAGAAATCCTACAGGCACTGCCCCATTGAACTCACAGGAGCAGTGGGGAAGTCCCTGCCATCTTCCATGGCCAGTGCTGCCTTTGGTTTGCATTATGAAGGGACTGGTACCCTGTGCAACAACAGCTCTGCACTCTTTGTGGGCATATTCCCTTTTATCATTGCTCAGACTTGACTTTGTTGCTTCCAAGAGAGAACAGACCTTATTGAAGTGAAGAAGCAGGTTTAGTGAAGTAGATGTCATGACAAGTTGCAGGGATGATGTAGCTGTGGGTGAACATTGTGATGATTTTGGTCCAAATAAATAGTCCAGTTATGCCCAGTAAGAAAGGCATGCCTGGGAAGTCCTGCTAAGCATCCATGCTTTTCCTGAGCTGCCTCAGCCAGGAAAAAGTAGTCCCAGCTCTGCATGCTTTTTATACACCAAACCTCCCGTGCTTATCCTTCTGCCCCACTCCCAATAGAGGACAGCATTTAGGGTGGATTTACTGGTTATGCTCTACACTGAAAATAAACTTGTCATGGTTTTCAATGTGAAAGTAGGGAGCAAAGGTGCAGGAGAGCTGTGGTCTTTAGCTTCTTGCACTGGCAGGGAAATATAATTCACCAAAGTGACATGAGAAGCTGAGTTGTTTTTCCAGAGCAGATCTGCTTTGCCACCAGAGGCCAGGAGCTCAGCTGGAGGAAACTGCAATGGCTTTGCTTTCTTTCTTTTTTTCTTTTTTTTTTTTCTTAATTTATTTTTAATCCTATTCTGGAGGGTTATGTACAGTGGCAGTCTGGTGTTTGGGTTACACAGGCTGGCTGTTGGTCCTCCTCCTTTGCACAGCAGAATAGTGACAATCAGGTCAGAACGCCTTAAATGTCTGGGAGAAGTTTTTTGGTTCCTTTTCTGAGCCTGTCTCCTTGTATTATACAGTAGAACATGAAAATTCTTGTTCTATTCATGCATTAAGAATGGATCACTCTATTTTGTGACCAAATAACAGAGGAGAGTGAAGCAGCTGTGACAACTTAAGCATTGAAAAATCATAAATCATCTTCCTTTTCCCTTGTCCCCCAGAAATCATGAAAAATAAATGTGGAGTCCTTTCAGAGGTATTTTTATGCTTTTCATTCCTCATAGCTGGGAGGCTTAAAAATGTGGTGCTTTTGACATCATCACGTGACTTCAGAATTGGGGATTTTAATAAATAATAAGTGCAATTAAAATGGCAAGAGATAACACTAAAGGAGCTTTAGAAATAAAATAGTGGCATAATCCTGTTGCTCCATGGACAGACACAAATGTTCATAAGCATCTACTCAATTTCTGATAGAAGTGGCAGTAATATGTAGGCTTCAGCTGATAAATGTATCCGAGTTTTAAAAGAACTGCACTTATTTAATAGTTGGGTGGGGAAAAATGTCTTTGTTTTTTTAGCTTATTCTGTTCTTTGGCTGCAGATGCTCTGGGTTAATTAGTATTGGAGCCACATAACATGAAAGCTCCTATCTACCCATTTTCTCTTACAGGAGATTAATCATCTCTTTCTAATTTCTGCCTGTTTTCTTCCATCCTATGAACTGTGCTACAACCATACAGGATATTCTTGGCCACAGGAATGTTCTTAGTACTGATTTCACTCCTTGCAGATATGAAGGCTCCTGTGTTAGTGTCTCCTCACAGCTCAGTGTCTGCTGCTGACTGGAGGAATGATTGCTGCTTCTGGGCTCTGCCATTTACTTTTGCTTTGCTAGTTTCCTTTGGGAAAACCCATTTATGTCATGTACCAAGTAAACCTCCTGGAATATTTCTTGCCACTTCTGGTATGTCAGACACAGGATACTTGACTCAGTCTGACCTTGTCTCACCCCCTTCAGTATTTCATCCTGTCTGCTCCCCAGCTGATGTTTTCAAATTAGCCATCTTTTTACAGGAAGGTAGGGGAGCATTACTACTAAGATCCATGGTAAAAAATCAACCACAAATCTTGCACACTTTCCCTTTCAAAGAGAGAGACAATGTCCTCCTCTCCATAATGTTCAAGAAGCTGAATCAGGGGAGGTTTAGGTTGTGTATCAAGAAAAGGTTCTGAGCACTGGAACAAGCTCCCCAGTGGTCACAGCACCAAGACTGCCACTTCAAGAAGTGTTTGGATGATGCTCTCAAGCACATGGAGTGATTCTAGGGGTACCCTACACAGGGACAGGAGTTGGGCTTGATGATCCTGATGGGTCCCTTCTAACTCACTATATTCTATGATTCTATAATCTGGTTGTCTTAGCTTATGCACACAAATTAACTAATTCAGATAAAGGCACAGTCAGAATTACAGGAGGAAGTATGTTGATTTGTTCAGTAAGAATTGACTGGAGATGGTACACATGAGAAGCTGTTGCTGGATAGCTTCTGATGTAGACACCAAGGTTTCACTGTGCAGTGTTAGGCAAAACACCTGGCTCTTTTCATGTGACCTCTTGATGGAGGTCAGGGGCTGGTAGCAGATGAGCCTTTCACTTCACACAGCCTCCTTCACCAAACCTAGCAAGTTAACTGTCTGATCACTTGTAGCACTTCAGACTGCGAGAACAATAGCTTGTGTCCTTTGCTTTGAAGCAATTTTTAACCATTTTCCTTAAGGTTAATCAGGCCTGTTAGCAGAAGTTAATTACAGTAATTAGGTTAGTTAGCATATTCTCCTTAGTCTTTGTTAAAACTGGGAATTTAGAACCTTAGTAAATATACTGAGATTAATGAGAATATTCTGCTATTGTTTATTCCCTTATGAATATAAGGGCATGAGAGATGATGGGAGAGATATCAATGCCCTGTCAGTTCTCCTCTGAATGATTCTTTCTCAGATGACTTTATCATAAATATTGTAAGTAGCCATAGACTGTTCTTTGCTGACTTACTTAATGCATTAAACTTTTATCCTTTTCATTACACCCTCTCTTTAAGAACGGGTGCCGTTAAGAATATGTTAGTGAAAACAGAAGTATTTTCCCCTCCCTGAGGGAATTATATTGTTCTCAGTCCAGAGAAGTTGTTTAAAGATCTTCTATGCCATTGCTTCTGTTTAGCCTTACAGCTTGTCTTTAGCTATTTCAACATCTACTTTCTGAGCTGTTATGTTCTGACTACCAGCTATTTTCTCATATACTCATACTTCAGCCTCTGACACTACTGGACAGGCAGACTGGATGCACTTCAGCTTGTATCTCATCTCAGATGAGGGAGCGTATGCTGGAAAAACTAGGGTTTTCTTTTATCCTTTTTCTTCTAGACAGTACAGCTCTGATTGCACACCTGCTGTTTCCATATCCAGTATAGCAGGGGGACAGACAAGGTTCCTATACCTTCTCTCTAAAGGCTTTTTTTTTCAGTAAGACCTTGAAAATTCTCCCATCTCTCTTCCTCACTGACTTCTTTGCACTGGTGTGACTTCCAGAGTGTACATTCTGCTGCTGAGAAAGCTGCTGGCCTTCAGCTCCTTCAATACCTGGCTGCTGGCCATAACCTGCATTTACTTGGACTTTGTCAGGACAGTGGCAGGTCATGGAATAACCCCATTTCCATGTGCTTTGTACTCACAGCTCAGCCAGGGCTACCTAAACACCATACTGTCAAGGAGTGCACCTCATGTCCCCCCTGAATATATTTATTTGGGCAGACATTTTTCCTATTTTTTCCATATTCTGCCTCTATATAAGTGATAAATTACTAGGGGATTATGTAATTTGTCTGTACCCTAGCTTGCTCTAGGCAGGTCTGTGCCAAATGCTGAAGTTGGTCTACTTGGATAATCAGTTTTTCATTCCCTAAAAAGCTCAGCTTCTTTAAGTACCCAAGCACAGAATTTCTTCCCTTTTGCCTGCTCTGTTCAGAAAGGTGTCACTTTGGGGTGAAAGGGAATTTCAAAAAGGCAGATAGTTGGGTTTTTTTTAAGATGTGAAAAACACCTCTGGTTAAATCTCAAAGGATTCATGGTGTGGCAGGCCAGGGTTGCTTGAAGTGAATTGGAAAAAGATGCAAAGTTGTGACTGATAACACTTGCTGATGTGCAGCTCATGCATAGCAAAATATGCCCTTAACTACTTCCCATGGTGTTGCTTCACTGCTCCCAAGTTCATGGCAGCCAGCAACTGAAACCTGATAACCTGAATTTGCATTGCAGTACTT
Source organism: Apus apus (assembly GCF_020740795.1). Taxonomy (NCBI): domain Eukaryota; kingdom Metazoa; phylum Chordata; class Aves; order Apodiformes; family Apodidae; genus Apus; species Apus apus. The sequence continues at coordinate 148,251 of NC_067307.1, read as the reverse complement.
AGGAAAGGTGAGTGTGTTCCTTCTTGAAAGAGTCTAAATAGAAAACCTAGACAAAGCACTGGCTGAAAATGGGATGCTGATTCCATTTTGTAGATCAGTTAATTTGGAGAAAGGCTGCAGAGATCTTTTCAAGACTTAAAGCTGGGAGGTTGCCATCCAGTTCTCAAACTGTTCTCAATCAGTGAAGGAAGTCTCTGGTTTGAATAGAAATGGAACATTTGTCTCCTGGTGATTGCATATTTGAGCTTCTGGACTAGTGTCTTCCTCCTTTTACCTGAGTTTTTTCCTACTTGGGTAAGAAATAATCACTTTTGTATCCTTTAAAAAGACTGATGATAAATTCATGGGCATATATCAAGTTGAAATTTTGAAACTTCCTGCAGGTTTTCTCCTTGCTGCAGCTTGACTTACTAAAAATATGCCCAGTGTTAATAACAAAAAATCTCCTGTATATCTATTTATATTAAAAAATGTGTAGAGCTCACAGTGCTTTACAATGCAAAGCAAGTGGTGGTATTCCCACTTTTTAATTGCAGGAGAAATAAAAACAAATGGGGGGATAGCAGACCTTGCTCAAGGTCATGTGCAAGTGTTTGCAGGTTTAACTCTTCCATTGACCCCTGTTTCAAGTAAGCTCAACTTGATAAAAGATGCAGAGCTGAGGTCATCCTGTCAGGAGCCTCTGCAGCCAGAAGAGGCTGGTGAAACTTCCCCTAGAACTCTACAAATGTTCAGTGAAAGTACTAGGAGTAAAATCCAGAAGGAATAATAATTGAGTCAAGGATAAAGGGACAAAGTTAGTAAATCGCAATCATTATTCAGGGATAATATTTCTTACTGTCCAAAGAGAATATTAAACTACTGCCTAGGAAAAAGAAAAAAAAAAATCACTAAGCAGAAAAAGGTTATTAAGAAAAGATAATGGAGGGAAGGGAATATTATGCTGATTCTCCAAACAGTTATGAATGAATATAGATACCCTGTCTGTGATAAAAGAAACGCATTTCCCCAAAGAGAACTGGAAAACAGTCATTGCTAAACACTGATCTGTCTTTCAAATACTGAGCACCAAAGTAACCCACTTTTTCAAGTTTTCTGTTGATAACTCCTAATGAGAATCTTTGAGTCAGGAAAGCATTTAAGAGATTTCAATCTTGTCTTATAAGAGGAATAAATCAAAAAGATGGGACAGACATTCACTTCATGAGATGTCCCTGAATCAGTCATTTAGCACGTTAAAAAAAAAAAAAAAAAAGCAAAATAAAAACCTGTCTTCTGTATAGTGTTTATAATAGATCAAATGTTTCTATTTTATAACAGTAATCAACGAAATTGTGGAAGCAGCTCCTTTGCAAAAAGCTCTGGAATTAGAAAATCAAACAGTCTCTGAACACTGCAGTCAGTTTGCAGTAAGTCAGTTGACTGTATAACCAGAATGAATCTTTGAGAAAGGAAAACCACCCTCAAAAAAAACACCCCAGTTACCCTTGCAAGTTCAACCCCCGCTTGCAGCTTAGACATGAAGTGTTTGACATCGGGTTGAGTGGCTCTCAGGTGAGAGCTGGGCCACAGTCCTTTAAGTAACCGTTTTATGGTGGCAACTGCTGAAAAATAAGCTGCCAGTGGGAGCTGTGCAGTTGCCTCTCTGTCTCTGTTGTTCCCATGGGTCCCCAAAGAGATTGATGTCCAGCGTGCTAGAGAGAGACGTGAAGAGTTGATAATGTTGGGGAAAGTTTAGAAGAGGGAACAGGGCTGTAAAGTACAGCAGTGGTTTGGCAAAGATCATGGAAAGGCACAAGAGAGAAGCTTCAAATGTGACAGATGGTCTTGTCTGTGGCCTGGAGCACACTGCCACCCTCAGACAGCTTCCTGGTACAAAGTAAGGATGAAGTTGATCTTAGACATTCCACAGATCTCCTGATTTCTTCCTGACACAGGACAGCCTCTGTTCACCTGAAAGATGCCTGCACAGGTGGGAGAAACATCAACATGTCATGGGCAGGTAGTGTTGCTCAGATTTTAACTTTCATTGGAAGTTGGGATGACCATTTCTCAACTCCTGTTGAGGCTTGCTAAGACCGAGAGAATAATTTTAATTCCCTTGCTGTGTTTTTGTGATGAGGGAAGATTGATTGCTGAAGGGTTTGTTTATATGGAAAGAAGAACTCTTCTAATATCTCACTTGTTACCACCCCCTTCATTTTGGATTTGATTGTAAACTAAAGGCTTTTTTGGTATTTACTGTCTATTTCTAGCAGAGTAACACTGGGTTTAGATGCACAGGGTCGTTGATTTTTTTGAATGTTTAAAAATAACTGATGGGTGCAGAACTCTTGAAAAACCAGTGTCTGTGACCTAAATGTGTGGCTTAAATATGTGGCTGGTGTACTGGGGGTGTGTGAGGGGGCTAGACCCCTAGAAGAGCCCCATGAAACGTGTGTCCTGGCAGAGGGTAACACAAAACAGTATGTCAGTCCATGTGCTGCTGCACACATTCAGCTCTGTAGGTCCTGAGCTTTGGGAGGGACCTTGCATGCATAAAACTCTTCTGAAAAACTATATAAAACTCTTCTAAAATAGCAATGTATTTTAGATTATATCTGTTCTATTGTCAGTCTGACATCTGGCTGAGATCAACCACTTCTTAATTTCAGTTTAGGATTAAATCTAGCCTATCTCTTCTAGCAGTGAGTGATAGCAATAAATCATGCCTTTGCTCTAGGGCAGCACTGTAACGACTTAGACTTAGATGGAGCAGCAGCAGCTGTTCATCTGTTCTGCCCTCAGGGAATTCAGTGTCACCAGGAAAAAGGCAAAAATGTGTCTGTAATATCTTTTCCTGACCCCTTTGGACCAACTGGGTAGCTAATTAGATGGTTCATAGGGTAAAGCCCTCAACAGGGTGCAGTAACTGATAAGAAGCTTTCTCTGTTCCCATAAACCCTCCGTATAGCTCTGAGTTACCACTTTACTTTTTCTTACCCTAGTCAGGATATGTAAAAACTGCTGGAGTCCTGTGGATTAAAATCTCATATAAAAGAATTACCTATTTATTAATTAGTATAATTGCAATGTAAAGCTCATGTTTTGTTTTTTTTAATTAATTACTTCCTTTGGGCCTGTGCTCCTTTACTGTTCAGTTCTACAGCAAAGCAGGGATATCTTTCAAAGGTGCCAGCTCAACTGACAGCATTCCCCCTGCTTCCCATTCAGTGGGGTTGCACAGATTGCTTGTAGAACCATGTAAAAATTTGAGGTTTCAGGGCCATGTCAGACTCTTTGTTGTTAATGCTGTTTGTGTGAAGCATTTTGGATTGCTTTCATAAAATGTTGGGGTGTGTACTGTGTACTGGTAGACTGCTTGATTCCTCCAACACTTCAGGATTCCAATTTTATTTTCTGGCACCTCCTTTTTTATCTGGCTCTTTTTTTGTCTGCCTTTTATGATTTCCACTTCAGTTTTTTAGGTCAAAATAGCATGGTTTGAAGTGTCCTAATTGATGCCAATGAGAGAGCATAGGGAGGGATTACCTGGGAAATGTTCATCCCTCAGCCTGATATGTCAGCTAATCTTCAGCCTAACAGTCCAGTTTTTGACCCCAAATTCTCTCCACTTCCAAACCAGACTGCTTGGCCCAGGACCCAGTGTGGCCTTTTCCCTTACCTGGTCCATTTGATCTCTGCTGGTACAATAGCAAAACCCATTCCAGGTGGCAGCATTTTTGTATATGAAACTTTCAACTTCTAACTTAACTAGATGTGTCATAGGCATAATATATTTGTTACTGCAAAGCTTGATTGACGTGGTTTCCACTGTTAGCACATCCACATCTCCCCTTCAGTAGAGCTGTGCCAGTAACAATAACTTAGTGATGTCTTGACATAGGATTGGGAAATGGTTGCCTAGTACAATTTCCTCTTGAGCTATTTTTACCTGTACTCTTTTCTGCCTATTTTAAAATTTAGGCTATACTGATTTCCATAACAAAGAAATTTGGTAGTGAACAAAACAAGTAAGTCTTCACTGCAGTAAAAATGAGGGACTGTTCAGCCTGGAGAAGAGAAGGTTCTGGGGGGACCTTAGAGCACCTTCCAGTGCCTGAAGGGGCTCCAGGAAAGCTGGGGAGGGACTTTGGACAAAGGGGAGTGGATGAAAACTGGAAGAGGGGAGATTGAGGTTGGAGATGAGGAGGGAATTCTTGGCTGTGAGGGTGGTGAGAGCCTGGCCCAGGTTGCCCAGGGAAGCTGTGGCTGCCCCATCCCTGGCAGTGTTGAAGGGCAGGTTGGATGGGGCTTGGAGCAAGCTGGGCTGGTGGGAGGTGTCCCTGCCCATGCAGGGGCTTGGATCTGGATGATCTTTGAGATCCCTTCCAACCCAAACCAGTCTGGGATTCTATGATTTTGTGGTACTGCTTTAAATGAACACGTGCTGTAGCTGGGCATGCATTAAAACAGAAAGTGATGGTCTTTAGAAGGGAAAGGCTTATAATTCATATATACCAGAGTTGTCTGTTTGGCACAGTCTGTAGTAACTTGTATTTTGAATATTCAAAGGCTCAGAGGCAAAATACAGTGTGGTTGGTCTTGTATTTGTGTCCAAGATCCAACAACGTAGAAGTATCATCTGCCTTGATTGTTGCTCCATGTATTGATTAGCTGCCGTTGGGTGAGGGGTTTAATTAGCGTTAACCATCACGGACTTGAGCATGCAGAAAGACACCATGCAGAAAGACACCTTGAAGCTGTGTTGATTTACACGTGGCAGGAATTTGATGCTTTGATTAGTAATGACCTTTTTGAGTACACTTCACCTGAAGAAAAATGGTGAAACCTAACGAAGTACATGCTTGGCTGTATAAATGGGATCTAACTTAGCATTAGTTGAGCATCTGGCACATTTCCTCCCGGCAACCTGTTGAGAAGCAAACTTCAGGGAGCAATTTGTGCTAATCCCTTCTGCTGTTTGCCATAGGCTTTTCTAGCCATGCTCTTGGCAAACAAGATGCACAGGGTAGTGTCCGGTTGAACTGGCCTGACACTGTGAGGTTAAGCAGGGATCTTGGCTTCATCAGCTGGGATCAGAGCCATCCAAGATGACACTGATGTACCTTGGAAAATGGACCATGATGTTGTTGGATCAAGGCACAGCAGGATGACTTCAGTGCAGACCCAGGCTCTGAGGTCTCCATTCTTGTATCAGCTGCACTGTGATGACTCTCATGGTTTTAGCCAATAACCAGGTTTTATCCTGGTACTCTCAAACCAGGTCATGGCTGTCACCGATCTCAGGTTTCACCCAGCTCTGTTTGGGACGTGATTTGCCATGATCATTTATCTTGGTTTTTGGATTTGTTGGTGAAGAAGCTCTGGGTAGGGAGGCATTGCAACCAAACCCAAAGCACACAGCAGCGTGTCCCAGAACTGAGTGTGTAAATGGGGATTTCATTCTGCTGGTTATCTGGCAGATGCAGAGGGTTGTTATTGCTTTCCAGAATTAAGTAAGCCTAAAGGTTAAGCCTGCAGGGTGTTCTCAGCCCTGCAAGAATGAATATGGTGACATTTAACTGCTATTAAAAAAACCCAACTTATTTCCCTCCCCTTTATTTTTTCTTTAGAAAACTAGTTTGCTTTGCATGCTGATGCAGTGGTGGCTATTGAAAATAAATCAACAGATCACACAACTGTCAGTGTCATTTCTGAGGCTAATGCAGAGAGAGATTCTGGTTATCTCATGCTGACTTTCTGATGGCTGCTATATTAACTCTTCCCTATAGAATCCTTTCCCCTCAAATACAGAGGGTTGGGCTCCTCAGCAGATGCCAGCTGGCACATCTCCACTGAGGATGTTACACTTCAGTATTTTTCACTAATTTGGGTTTTTTTACTAGCTTACATCTCTTGCCCATTGGGAAGTCTCTGTTCAATCCCTCAAACAAAACTGGACCCTGCTGTCAGCTTTGTGTATAGAAACTGGATGGGGCTTCATGGATTTATTGTGTTTGCTAATGTGCAGGAGGGAGGGGAAGAACAGAACATAATGGCTGGTTTAGAGGGGTGTCCATACACAGACATCATCTTGCTCCAGTTAGAGCTGGTCTGTGCTCTCTTAGTTTGTTGGACAAGAATGACTTTTTACATGGATGGCTTTTTTTTAAAAAAAAAAAAAAAAAAAAAAAAAAAGTCTTTTATGACTTTATTTGCCTCCTCTTCAAAGTGCTTCATTCAAGTGGGTTTTAAAGCAGTTTCCTGCCTTTGCTCCAGTCCAAGTGACTGAAGTAGAATGCAGCTCCCAGTTCAATACTAGAACATTAGAAGTGAGATAACAACCCTGGCTTTTCCCCTGTGCTCTACTAGACTTTGGATCATGACTTTTCTTTTTCCCCTCCCTTTTTTCCCCCTCTTTTCTTTCTCCAGAATAGTCAAATACAAATTTTTACTCTCTCTCAAAATAAGTCCATTCATCAGAATAAATAACCACTCTCTAAAACTATGATACCAAAAAATAGCTGAATTAACACACATTTTCCTACCATGTAAGTGGATGACCATTGTAGGACAGTATACAAACAGATTATTAGACTTTGTTACCCATGGTTTTCTTAAGAACTATAAAAGATTATTTTTTTTCTTCAGTTAAATATCAGGAGCAAACAGCTGTTTTGAACCCAAGGTAGGAGCTACTCGTGCAGTTTTCTATGGCTAACAATTTTATATTCAAGGTGTTTCTTTCTTCCCTTTAAATACATTTAAAAGTTTCAGTTATATGAGGTCACAGGTAAAATAAGCAAGCTATACAAAACAAAATTTGGTGCCATGATGCAGTGTCCTTGTTTTGTGGAGCTGCATCCAAGACATCCAAGAGATAAACTGCAGTTTACCTCTGTGAAAAGATCCAGTCCAGCAAAGTGCCTCAAGCACACGGCTCCATTTAAAAATAATTACTAATACCATTGATTTCAGTTGACCCACAAGCTATGCAAGGAGAATTGAGATTTGAGATGGATCACTATTGACAGTGGGGTTCCAGAGGGGAAAGGATTAGCAATGTCTTTGTCGGTCGCATTTTTGGCAAATGCCTATCTTGCTTTTGTACCAGTTTGTGTTTTTTTTTTTAAATTGTCATAGCTTATTTCATCTTATTATCTAAATCAAGTCTCTGGAGAGTAGCTTATCCCAGCTTTGATCCATTATGTTGTTTACTCTTGTTTCACAAACCATTAGGGATGCTCAAGGATGTAAAATAAGATATCCATCAGGCTACATCCTCCGAGCCATTTGCTACAGATGGAGTCTTGTTCTTATCACAGTGGCAGGGTTTTGGTGTCCTCGTTGTGGTAACAGAGCTCTGCTCTCCTGCTGTGTAGGGACCAGTGGTGCTTCCATTGCTCCCTGGTGTCAGGCAGCTCTTGTCAGAGCTCCACACTTCAGCTTCTCTCCTGCAAAAGCAGGGAAGAGATAGATGTGCCTGATTCCTGAAGCCCAGAGAGATCAACTGTGTAGGAGCTGGTTAGAGACCCTGTGTAGCTACTGGGGCTGGTTGTCCTTCTGGAAGGCAACCCTTTGCTATGAAGTGTTCTGTGTCCCTTCTGAGGGTGTCCATTCTATGCCTTGAAATAATGGAAGGATTAGGGGGCTGGAGGAGATGCACATTTTTGAATCTGTGCAATTCAAAGACAAACTGAAACGCTCCTCTTTGCCATAGGCTGAGAGGACTCTCAAGCCATTTTCTGTGCCAGCTACTTTTTGGTGGTTGAGAAGCCTTTGTGCACCAGCTCAGCAAGTTCCGTCCCTTGTTAACTCCCAGCCTTGGGATTTAAAGGGTCACCTTAGCTTTGCTCTCTCAGAGCTCTCTGAGCACACTCTTCATCCACAGCTGTGTTGCCTGCAGACCCTGAGCAGCTCCTCTCGGCTTTGCTAAAGTTTGCTTCAGGCTCCATGGCTTGATTCATTTCCAGTAGGAACTGAGGCATTCCCACCGATGTACTGTGGATAGTACTGGCAGGGAGCAGCTCCAAATTTGAGCTCTTTCATGCAGGGTTTTTTAGAATATACCAAAAAGTGGAAACTCTAGCAAATGCACATTTATGGGAGGGATGTGCTGATTGGATTTTTTTTTTGTATTATTTTCCCCTCGTAAAAGCAAAGCATTATTTAAAATGTAGCCCACAAAGCTCTCGTAAGTCACACTGTGTTTTGAACAAGGGAAGGCCACAGGCTTTAGCTGTTGTGAGAATTTATACAGCATTTACTGAGCTCCCAAAGTCCTAAGCCAGCTCTTTCCCAAAACATTTGCAACCAAACTACTCCCTACAGCACTCATGAATTCAATGATATAAATTGTTACAAGTGCTATAATATAATTTGTGAATTATGTTGATTTACTCATTCCAAAGCCTTTTGAAGTAAATAGATTCTGTTAATTTTCTCCAACTAGCTGTACATTCAGAGCAACCATTGAAACACTCCATTTAAATATATATTCAATTAAACTAATGACGTTTTAAAACATCCTAAATAACAACACATCAGAAGGACAGCTGTCCATATCCTTTATTTAGGTTTACATTCTGCACTGCTACACATTTTGCTGGTTGCTTTTTTTCTTACAAATATTAGTGTGAATTATCAACTTATCTGCATCACAAACAGCAGCAGCTGCCCCCAGCTCAGAACTGGCAATTAAAGGAGAAGGAAAGCAGGGAAACAAAGGCCCTGGTTAAAATGAGAAGCAATTCAGGTGTAAAGCTGAATGTTCTCGAGGTGGTTTAAAGAGACTCCAGGGTAAAGGAGAATTGGGCCCTGTAATATTCTGTGTAATTATGCAAATTGCTATTACAAAAAAGGCTTTTAATTGGGAATGCTAAACAACATTTTAATAATGCCAGGTCATTAATCTCTGTGAGAGACAGTTCTATCAGAAGACTTATTACGGGCTAAGAAAAAGAAACGTGCCAAGACCTTTTGCTGGAAAGTGTTTGCAGATGTTCACCTAGTTTCATACGAAATATTTACCAGGAAAGGGTTTTCTCCAGACAGTCTCTCAGTGGCCTAAGTTTTCTATTTCTGCACTGAAATCAGTTCCTAATGAGTTTTGTCTTCTCAGTAAATAAATCTCCCGGTAAAACTGACTTCCAAGGTAATGATTTCTGGTTTGAACCCACTGTGAACTCGTATAAACTCCCAATGTCATTGTCACCTTTTAGTTTTTATAATTGCTGCTCCTGTTTGCCATTAAACCTTCCCAGGTTCTTGCATTCAGTCTGGAAATCCACTAATGTTCAGCTTGTTAGGATATGAGACCCCTCATTAGCTCAGAGTATTAAATGAAACAGTTGAGTTAGTAACCAAACTGACAAAGAAACAGCGGACTCTCTCTCTGATTAGGGACTTTGTCATCTCGTTCATGGATTAATTATATGGTCCATTATACTGAAATGTGTTTTTGATATTGAGACTAGTTTTGTTCTTGAGTTTTTGTACTTGCCAGCTGCTCTAATGTTCTTTATCTTTCTGAGGACGAGCACCAAACTATAGATTTCTTAACTTGAAGGACAAATTTTGAACGTAGTTTGTAATGTATGTTATTTAAAGTAAGTTCAAGGATAAATGTACATAGAATGGTCTTCAGAAGGGGAGGTCTGGCATGGTTCTTCTCTGCTGAGATTTATCCATGAAGACAAACAAGCAAGAACACCCAGGAAAATTGGTTCCCATGCTGCACACACTTCCTGGGAACAGATGTTCTTCTGGAAGGAAAAGCCAAGGAAAGAAAGTAATGATTAACTCTTTTGTAACTGTTCAGGAGGTTACCTGGCTCTCCTGAACACCATCCGCAGTGAGCTGAGTTATTTATGCTTGTATTCTGAAAATTAATTTGGTTGTGATTTTGAACCCTTACTTCAAACAAATGTCTCTGTGTTGGCATTGTAGAAATGTGATTAGAGACAGCCCTTGGCACAGGAACTTTATAATCAAAATAGATAAAAGAAATAATCAGAGAAAATTCATGCATGTTTTACAGAGGGAGAGGATCCAGAATGTGGCATTAAATATCTTGCAGATGAAATCAGAAGTTCCTGGCAGATCATGGTTGTAAAGCACCAGAGCTGGTGGAGAGTTGAGCCCGAAGAGCTGGATTTCATTCCAAGAGCACGGATTATAGCTGAGAGTTCATGGCAGTGTGGGTTGCAGCTCTACTGTGTGACAACAGTGTTGAAGAGCAGAATTAGGGGTGACAGTACTGAGGGGAAAAAAGGAAAGTAAATATTTTGACACAGAAAGGAGGATACCAGGAAATTACTCGTTTCAAAGCCTCTGTTTTTACTAACAATTGATTTTCACTACAGGAAATGGGCAACCCTGGACAGGATGAAGTTTGCTCTGAATGAGGAAACTGTTTGGAGTCTCTTTTGAGTTCATCTCATTAATTCTCTTTCTGCCTGTTAACTTCTAAGCAAGATTTTCTAGAGAGGCTGGAAGAGTCAGCAGAGGGGGAAAAAAGTGGAATACTGAAAGCCTGCAGGAAAAGAAATTAATTGTGTAGCAGCAAGAGGGATATTTGAAGGCTTTTCTTCTGGCAGGTAGCAGCCAGCAGAGTTCTGGGCTGAAAGCCTCATCTGGCTTTTAATTCAGGAAATTAATGGCAAAACTCTTGGGCTTGAATGAGAAAATGGAGTTCTGTAAGGGAAAATGCTGGAGATGGGTTGAATGATCCAACAGACAGAGTGAACCGTGCAGCAACTTTTTTCCTTCAAGATTCTTCTGGAAAAAATGTCTTCACCGAAGGGGTTGTCAGGGCAGTGGTGGAGTCACCATCCCTGGAGGTGTTTAAAAGCTGTGTAGATGTGGTGCTGAGGGACATGGGGACTGGGCGGTACTGGGGTAATTTGCTGACCTCAAAGGTCTTTTCCATGATTCTGTGTTTGAAAGACCTTTCAGGTATGAATCCCTGGCATGTGTTAGGTGAACAAAAGACCCAAATACAGCAAGTGCTTTATGCTGTTCTTGAGAATGGGATGTTCCTAGTGTGTTCTCCTGGCAGAGGTATGTAGACCCTCATCGCTGCATGTTTTCCTCTTGTTACTGCTCTTGGTCTGACTTGAGCTGAGGGGCTGTAATGGCAAATAAGCTGTGGTAGTAGGAGCAGATCAGCAGGTTGGAATAGCTGGTGCTGGAGCACCATAAATGCATTGTATGTGACCCAGGAGAAGGTCAGCTGAGATAATATATGGTCTTTTGGGCCAAGCTTTTCAAAACAGGATCTGAGGTTTACAGAATGAAGAGTTTGATACTTGCTGGAAGGTATCAGGACACTGCTCATGAGCTAGCTTGGAAGGTCACAGCCCCATTAGGGGCTGCAAAGTCTTTTAACAGAGTTTCCAGAGCTGAACTGGAAGAAAGCTATTTTTCTCATGCCAAAACTGCTCTGTGGACTGGACCAACAGGCTGTAAATGAAAGCAATTGGGAATTGCTTCAAAATCCATTCTGTCTTTCCAAACAAAACTGCTCATGTTGTGTGATCAAAAGTGCTCTTCAACTTCAGGAAGGCAAAGAGGGATTTGTCAGTTGGGGGGGCTAAGCCTGGCCTGTCCTTACTTGGAGGTAGGATCATGTCAGGGTGAGGTGAAGGGCTGTATTTCACCTCCTGGGGGGGGGGGCTACAGCCTGAGCAGCAGCACTTGACAGGGTGTCAGCCACATGCTGAGGCTCCAGGTAGAGCTGGACATCAATGCTGCCTTCCCTGCCCAGTGTGAGGGGATGAGCAGGAGCAGCTCATTTCATTTTAGAGAGAGGCTTTTCAGTCTGACAGTCTCCCAGGCTATAAAGTAGCACTAATGACAGGAGTTGTGTAAGTACCTAGATAAACTCCACTGTATTTGGGCAGTGAATGAAAATTCAGGATTTTCTGAGGGTTGTGACACTTCAAAGACAGTGATAAGGAACAAGCACTTGAGAATGAGGTATGTGTTTATCTGCAGCAGCTGCTTAACTAGGGGAATGGGAAAATTAAATTTGTCCCATAATTATCTTTTGTACAAACAGGCAGTGTCCCTCCAGCCAGGCAGCTTCTAAAAAGCCTATAATTATTGCATATAATAACTACCAGCATTAATCTTAGCTGTTGCTTGTACAAAAATTATAAATTACTGCACCAAATCCTATTACTGCAAATATTAAAAGTTACTAGATGTTTATTTGAACCTTGATTTTTTTTTTTTTCATGTAACTTTGTGTTAATTTTCTCCATATTTCAAAACTACAGCAATCTCTGTAATAGAGGTTTGATAGTTTAAAAAATTCATTACTCTGTGATTGGACTAATATGAAAAAAGAAAGGTCTTCAAGCTAGGGAGGATTGTGAATATTACTCAGACTTGGGCAGCTCCAGGACTGTTGATTCTTGCATGGAGGATGTTTCCCAGTAGTTGTTTGGTCTTGCTGTTATTAGCTGACTACTTGTAGTTGTGCATTTGAGCCCAGAAATATCCCATTCTTTCCTTTTAATGGAGCTCAATCCTGCAGGAGTACTCAGTGCTCTCTGGGGAAGCAATAAAACCTGAGGGTAACTGCACTTGAGAGCTTAGCTGGAGCTTGTGGGACTGGGAAGGAGACAGAATTATGCTCATAGTTATTATTTGGTCTTACATATATGGATGTAATTTTGAAGGCTTCTATTCAAATACTGCTGGATCAAGGTTTAAATGAGCATTTATCACTTTTACTATTCTCAGACCTCGAGGTGCTTGTGAAAACTTGAACTTTTTGAGATTGTTATGTGCAAGGGGCCTCAGTTATTTCTTGAGGACATTACAAGATCATCTTTTGTGTGCTCACAAACTGCAGCAGGCAGAGAGACAGGTTAGATAGCAGTTGAACCAAACCCATTATACATGGCATCCCGTTTCAGGGCTTTGCCCAGAAACCAAGGTACCATTTTCCTTTTGCTGCTCTGCTGAAACCAGGAGAAGAATTTGGGTATCCAGTCACTTAAGTCATTAAAAATCTGAAGTGTATGACAATGTCCTAGACTGTGCTGGTCCAGGAACAGGTATTTTTTAAATCTTTCACTAAGATATTTATAGCATTCTCTCTGTTTTCCCTAAAGAATCTCCTAGTACCTTTTTTTCTTTCTAGTTCTCAAGTTCAAAAGGCTTCTTTGAGTGGGGTTTTAATATTTTTGTATTTCTTAAGTTCAGATTTTACCTATTCAGATGTCTCTCATTTGTCACACTCAGTGAATCAACCATCTCCTGTGCTCACAGTGGGACATGGATGGCAAATGCTTTAAAATGCTGCAGGACCTGGATGGACGAGCAGATGCACAAGGCACTTAAATGAAAGAGAAGTGAAAAGAAAATAATTGCCTTTGGCCAGTCCATGTGGAGTGTAAATTGAGTCAACTGTGCAGCAGGTCTCTGTGTCTGGGGTCAGTCACCTGTAGTACAAGTAATGCCACTGAACTTGGCATTAGCCATGGATGTTTGGGAGTCTCTCAAATATTTTTGTTGCCTTGTTAAGGAGCAAGAAGGCAAAACATAAAATGCTCCACTTGGGATTCTGTAGCAGAGCTTGAGAACACGACTGTGGAGCCCTGACTCTTCTAGGACAGGGATTTTGTGTCCCATAACAAACACACTTCTATATTCTCACTCCCACTTGCATTAGCTGCTGGTCAGTCTTGCAGCAGCTTTTTATAGCATTCCATCCAGTTCTGCCAACAGGGAGAGCATCAGGAGGGAGTGTGTGCATGTCTAAAGGCATTGCCAGGCAGGGAGACATCTGCCTGTTCAGCAGGGGCAGGGACAGGCTGCTGTCAGGCTGTCTTGGTGGCTGCTTTGGCTTCAGGGAGGCTTTTTCTCCCTGAAACCATGTTGTGAGAGTAAACAGTTCAGAAACCTTTCAGAGCCAGTGGAAAGCTTGGTTTTAAAACATCAAGTGATGTCCTTCCAGCTGTCCCTGTTTAGAACTCAGCAACAGCATCTTTCTATTCTGTGCAGCAACTTTGTCCACCCTGTTTTTCCTTTTAAAAAGGATGATGATGATTCCATTCTAAGATTTTTCCCTGGATTGTCAATCATTAGCTTATCACTGTATCAATGCATAAGGAATCTCTGTCAGAACTGAATCCTGCTAAAATGTGACATCTTCTGAGCTGTTTTGCCTAATTAAAATGGAATCATTCATTCAAAGGCACCATATATCTTTCTATATTTAATAATAATCATGCATTTAAGGCAATCATTTTTTGCCACTCAGGTTGGTTTTAAAGTAAATGTGCTCTGTTCCAACCAACTAACACTAGATTCTGGTCTTGCACAACTGTACAGTTGGTGGAGCAGCTTATTTCAGTGTTCTTGGCTCAGGTATCTGAAATAACAGCTATGTGGGTAGTTCTTTCTGCAGTCCACAGCTCAGTGTGATAACAGGCAGGATTCCCCAGCCCTGAAGACCTACAGAAATCACTAATGAGACAGTCACTGAACCAGTTAATGTGTATAGCTGTGGAAGGAGAGTCATTTTGACAGGAGAAGGCAATATTTAATGTCCCTGAAAAGCAGATACCCAGAGCTCTCTTAGAAAGATGTTCTGTGTTCCACTTTCTGCATACTTTGTTTTGTTGCTTCACAGCTTTCTGTGCTCTTGATTCAACTCAGAGAAATCAAGAGTCAAATTCTTTCCTTTTATTTGCATTCTTTGCCTAAAAAGGATAATGATATTCCAGGAACTCTCAGACCCATGGCAGAGTTGCATGTTTTGCTTCCCTGGAGTAATATTTATCCATTAGAACAAAAAGCCACCATGCTGACTTGGTAACATTTAGCACTCTTTTTGCTTTAACATGAATTACTCCATAAAGTACAGCAAAGAATGAGGGTCATAAGTTTATACTTTATGCAGAGCTGTAACTCTTTTCCTGCAATCCTATATAACTTTCCTAGTTAAGAATAGTCCCTTCTCTGGATGTGGGAGCTGGATGCATCTGCACGTTTCTCATTTGGTTTTGCAGCCACTCTCCAGAAAGCCCTGTCTCTCAAAAACTGTGTCTCACAAAAACTGTATCTTGACCACACATACTCACCCAGAATATCCAGGCTGGGATGAATTCCTTTCATCTTGTATATGCATTTTTGGGCAACAGTAGGAGACAGGGAACTCTTGATGTTTTTAGCTTCAGGGCAGCAAAAGCTAAATGACTCAGGCTGGTTAAGATCTCATTCATGTTTTATGGACTTAGTTTTGTCAGGACATGGAAAGTGGAAGGTTGCAGTGTCCTCTGAGATGTTAGGGGGACTTGTTCTATTTGCAGTTTCCCCTGAGATGTTGGGGGAACTTGTTCTATTTTAGGGGGGACTTGTTCTCCTTCACTGTTGGAGCATCCTTTGCAAGATCAGGGTCTCACCCTTCCACATCAGCTCTCTTCCTCTCAACTGATACAAATTATGCTTTTCTCTCAAATTCAAGGATTCAACAGAAGGAAAAAAACCCAACATTTATTTGTCACTGGATTAAGATCTTCACCTATTGCTGAGGAAACATATCTATTACTGGTCAGGATTTATTCTTGGACAGTGTTTTTCCCAGAACTCCCACCTCTGAGTGTTTAAGGAGGGTGGAAGGGAAGCTAGGAATGGATCTGCCACCTAAGCAAAGAGGCAGCAGTCTTACTCAGACCAAAGGTAATCCTCTCTGACTCAGAAATTACTATATTGACTTGAGTGGGGTTAGGTTTTTTTCCCTGCCTTCCAATGAGCATAGTCATCTAAGCCCGTGCAGAGTTAGTGCTAAGTGAATGTAAAATGCTGCCAAATCACAGTAATAGCTTTTCATCCACTTAGATATTACTTTGCACACGCCTTCCTGTGCGTAGCTGTAAGTAGTGGAAAATTGGGCCCATTAGGGTTAGCAGGATGGATTTCAAACTCTGAAAAGTTTTCAAGAATTGCAGCCTTAAGAACTGAAAATGGCCAGCAGGGCAAGGGAGGGGATTCTGCCCCTCTGCTCTGGTGAGACCACACCTGGACTGCTGTGTACAGCTCTGGAGCCCTCAGCACAGGAAGGACATGGAGCTGTTGGAGAGGGGCCAGAGCAACAAAGATGATGGGAGGGCTGGAGCAGCTCTGCTCTGGAGACAGGCTGGGAGAGTTGGGGTGCTCAGCCTGGAGAAGAGAAGGCTCCAGGGAGACCTCAGAGCAGCTTCCAGTGCCTGAAGGGGCTCCAGGAAAGCTGGGGAGGGACTTGGGACAAGGGCAGGGAGGGATGGGATGAGGGGGATGGATGAAAAGTGGGAGAGGGAGATGGAGGTTGGAGATGAGGAGGGAATTCTGGGCTGTGAGGGTGGTGAGAGCCTGGCCCAGGTTGCCCAGGGAAGCCGTGGCTGCCCCATCCCTGGCAGTGTTGAAGGGCAGGTTGGATGGGGCTTGGAGCAGCCTGGGCTGGTGGGAGGTGTCCCTGCCCATGCAGGGGGTTGGACCTGGATGATCTTGAAGGTCCCTTCCAGCCGTCACCGTTCTGTGACTTCAGTGAGGCCGAGTGTAGTCGTACCCAATTGCATATAGGGATACTTTTGGCTGCAAAAAAAAGGCAAGCTGAGCTTTGTTTTCAGCTGTGATGTACACTTGCATTTGAAATCATTCAGCAAGTAACTAGGGCTGGGTTTAATGCATATGTTTTGTGGGCATGTTGATCAGAAATAGGCCTGTAGCTCATCTGCCATCTTAAAAAATGTCATTTATTATTGAGGAGAGTTCATTTTGCTCTTTGTGGAAATACCCTGGTCTCTGTAGTTCTTGTTCTTAGAGGTCGTCTCGGTGCACTCTGTTTTTTCCTGTGTTGAGAATGGATTTTGAAAGCCAGGAGGAAAATGAATCTGGTTGTTAGGGCCTTGTAAATACAGCAGGGCAGGCCTGTGAGGAGATGGGAAGGACACAGCTCTGCTGCAGTGGGCAGAGTTGAGGTCAGCCAGATGAGCAACCCACAGAATTGGATGAAGAGAGGAGGGTTGTTATTAGACAAGCTGCCCTGGCTAGGAGCTGGGGACACCTCTAGGAATTATTGCAGCAATATCTGCCTTTCCACAAAGCCTCAGGTATTGTCTTAGGTGGAATTGTGAGCCACATTCAGATTGATTTAGAAAGGGCTGTGGTGTAAACTGGAATACATTAAGTAACATCTTATCTAACCTCTTTAGCAATGATTCAGAAGAGAAACTGCTGTTTCTGAGGAGTCTGAACGTACAGCCTTAATGCAAGACCTTGCACTGAGGATTCTGTTGTCATCCTGGATCTATCTTGTAGCAGGATTCTAGCAAAAAGATCTGTAGATAATTCTTATCCTCCAGCAAACAAAAGGACCGTTTATTTTGTTAATGGCATCAGGGTAAGTGTCATTTATAACTCTGCACCAGCACTTGGGTCAATGGATCAATGTACCTACAGCTATGTAGACATGGTAGATTGGAAGTGTTTTCTTGAATTTTTTAGGTACCAGATGAAGAGACATGGCTTGTTTTTCATCTTGAGGAGGTATTGTTCAGTGCCTTAATTTTCTGCTGTTTTAATCCTCTGTGAAAGTTTGAGGATGGTACATTTGACCTGTGTTTCTCAAGTTTAGCAGCAAAAATGGAAGGAAATAATGAAAAACTTTTGATAAAGAAGGATAATCCAGTATCATAGAATCATGGAATTGTTTGAGTTGGAAAGGACCTTAAATACCATCTAGATCCAACCCCCTGCATGGGCAGGGACACCTCCCACCAGTCCAGGCTGCTCCAAGCCCCATCCAACCTGCCCTTCAACACTGCCAGGGATGGGGCAGCCACAGCTTCCCTGGGCAACCTGGGCCAG
This sequence comes from Apus apus, assembly GCF_020740795.1. Taxonomy (NCBI): domain Eukaryota; kingdom Metazoa; phylum Chordata; class Aves; order Apodiformes; family Apodidae; genus Apus; species Apus apus. The sequence goes on along the minus strand of NC_067307.1, from coordinate 130,407 downwards.
GCTCTCACCATGCTCACACTACAACACCATTGCTTTCTGGGCTGCAAGTACACATTGCCAGCTCATGTTGAGCCTCTTGTCCACCATCAGCTGGCCATATGGATGTCAATCTCCAAAAGAATGAACATGTTAATACTTGGAGGACTGGGGAAAATTGCTTCTTGGTCACAAATTAGTGTTTTCAGTTACAGACTGGGTCAGTAACAGCCCTGGGGAGGGGAAGGGGCACACGATGCCTACAACTGCACCCTCAGATGTCATTCTTAGTCTGCTTCCCCTCACCCCTCCTCCTAAAGGTGTTGATTTCAGATGCCATTAAGTTGCCACTGATTTCAAAATAATAACAATAATAATCTGTCTTTAAGACTTGCCCTGTTCATACCGACATTCACGGACTTGTTAGTCTTAATCCCAGCTTTCTTGCCCTTAGTATTTTCTGAGCTGACTGCTTCCAGTTCATCCTAAACAGTCTTTCTGCTGCATAAAATCAATTGTTGGTCTAAATTATTTTCCTGAGGCCCCAGTATCTTGGTTAAAAACATTAATGTCTTTTAGAAAGGCCTTCCAGTGGTTCCATATGGAAACCACAAAGCAGTTGTTACCATCTGTCTGACTGAACTGCATCTGTCCTGCATTGATCTGGGATGTCTATATGCTGTCAGGGATACAGCTTCGTTTTCCTGCCCTCCTGGCTGCTGGAGCATGCAAGTGCATGAGGAAATGGGATTAACCTTTGTTAGCCATGGCCTTTTCCTCCTCAGTCCCCCTCCCCAGAGACTGTGTACAGGGCATTGCAGTTGTCTGAGTTGTTTATTTAAGTTATACAGGGACAGTTGATGTGATGGTTTCTGCTTTTGGTTGCCTAATGAAACCATCTGGTGAACATTTTATCAGTTAAAGTGAGGTCAGGATTAGTCTCCCTTTAATGTTATTTCAGTCCTAACATTAGTACTATTTAGGTGCAGGGGCATCTTTTTAGTGCCTTTTAAAGTAGTGTTTGGTTTTTAAGTTCAGTATTTAATGATCTGACAAATTTGCACTGTCATCTCCAAGGCCAAATTTTACATTGTAAAGGCTCCTGCATAATATATCCCAGTGCCTCCTGCAATGAGACCAGGTCTGTTCTCATCTTAACTTCATTGACTTTGGTATAATTGTGCTCTTATTCCTGGTTTATGCTAGTGGGAATGAGGTCCTTGTTCTCCTCCATCAGCTTCTCTGTCGTGCTGGTAATGAGGGATGTTGCTGGTGCCTGAGGACTGGTGAGAAGGGCAGTTCTAACTCTTGCACATGTTGCTGGGTGTCCTACATCTTTTCTGTCAAGGGAGGGAATTTTATGGACCATATGTTGTTGCAGCCTAGTCCCAAAGGTGCTCTTGGATCTATTCTCTACCCTGCCTATTTCTGATTTACTCCTCCTTCAAAGATCCACTGGCTGAAGTAGACACAAAACTATCTGACACACTTCAGGCATGAGAGCAGGGGTCTTGCTCACTCCCTTTTGCACCTCCTCTCCATCCTCCTGCTTGTGGAAAAGGAATCAGGCTGTTCTGAGAGCACGTTGCTGGCTGTTACAACGATTAATCTGAAGCTTTTGATCTGAAACTTCCTGCCTTTTATCCCTTGAGCTCTGTAGAAATAGATTGAGGCAAAGCATTTTTCTTCACTGAATCTGGCAGAACTGTGACACCTCAAAAAAAAAATTAGTTACGCACATGGCATGTTTCCAGGAAAGGGGACAGGACTATTAAAGGTTTGTACCCTTAGGAGATTAGCTCCTTTATTTTATTTAATATTGTCTTGTTCTACACTGCACAGTGGCACACAGATTAATAGTTATAACAGGTATGTAGATACAGTTAATATCCTCTTGATTTGTTAATCCACTTAATACTTGGAGTAAATAAGAAGGTGCCTTAAGTGTGCTCTTAAGGCAGAGCTGGGTCTGTGGCATTTGTTATTACAAAGGAAGGGAGGAATATCTGAAACACAGAGATTTTGCATTCTCTTCCTAATTCAGGGGTGGAGGGAAGCATTGGGATATTTGTGGCTTCACAAGGTTTTAATCAGTTTCCAGGTTAAAAGGGTTGAATGTTTTCACATTGTTATGAAACATTCTCTGATAGTTTATGGTATTTAGTTGGCCAAAATACACTTGAGGCCCAAAAAAGATCTGATTAGCTTGTCACTAATATTTTGTTTCAATTGTTAATTTTGAAATTCATCCTCAGACTCTTCAATTAAAATACCTGAATTTTTTTCAAGGAAAATCACTGTTACATTTCTGCTCTTTGCAGGATCTGAGGCTTGTATTGTTCAGCAACCTAAAGGACTGGGCCTTGGATAAAGACATTTACTCCCAGCACTTCCTTTATATGCTAAGTAATAACTATCCACTGAGAATGTTATGTTCAGGCAAACAAAAGGGATGTTTTAATGCACCTGTGTCTAGATGTGTAAGTGTTTACTGAAAAATTAGCAGTACTTTGATGGGAAGGATCACATGTTCGAGGACAGAGGCCAAGCAGCCTCAGCTAGTCATCATTCAGTCACTCTTCTGAGCTTAGCAATTCCATCTAGCCCCCAGGAGAGCCGTGGAGCTTCCCCAAGCATGGTTTAATGCCTCTAAACAACAGACAAGTTTTATGCTGTTAGATTTAAACCAGCATCACCAAACACTACAGTTTGCTTTTTTATCCACTTGTAGCTACATCAAACACAGGTGACTCCTGCATGTTCCACTGCTGAGAGTCCATTGTCTTCAGCTGAGTTATTGCAGATTTACAGCACTGAGACAGCAGATCATAGCCAATGAATCTCAGTAAGCCTGCACTGGATAATAAAAACATATGGTTAAGAAACCAGCTTGGAAAGGCTGGATTTAATTCTCCATAGTGCTGTGCGTTTCCTGTCTGGTGTGTGGAACTTCCACAGATTGACCACATCTTGGCTTAGGCACTTGAGTTGCCCAGTGGTGCAGCCTCATGGCTGGCAGACAGACAGGCAGCTCCTGGGGCCCATCCATGGCACTGGAATTGAGCAGTCACCTGGGGATGTCCCTCTGGTTTCTCTCTCCAGGTTTTCCATACAGAATGTGGGACAACGGCACTTCTGGCAGGAATGTCTCAGTGAAGTGCTGGTTCTTACTTAGGCTGGCTGAGCTGCATGTTGCTCTCTCTCTTCTTGAGTTGGCTGTCTTGAAAAAGGGCATAACAGCTACTCCTTATCTTACTGCAGGCACTTGTGAAGGAATCTGTTATGATTATTAATTTTGCAGTGCACTCTGTGATTTACTTTACCCTTTTAAAGGAAAACAAGTAAACAGAGAACTCATTAAATAGTTGGAGTGTTAAAAATTTACAACCAAAACTGACATTTAACAAGTACATTATGAGTGTTACATGAAGACTTAATCTTTTATATAGCACCTTGTTTTGAGGGATAATGGTATTGGTATAATTTGATTAAACATTACCTTCCTTTTTTTTTTTTTTCCTCCTGGGATGTGCTGCTCCATTGTCTCTGCTGAAGGTGTTCTCCACTAAGACTACCCTAGCTTTCATATAGGCTGAAATGGTTTCCCCATCCCAAGGGGATGAATGTAGTTATACATTTTGGTTTCACTAAGGCTTCATAGTAGGGCTGTGCTTTTGCACAAAAATAATAAACAGATTAGTAAGTTTGCCAAGAAGAGGTTTAGAGCATCACCCCTGATTAAGCTTTTCAAAACCAGCCAGGCAACAATGGAGAAAGGTTAAAGCTGTGGAAAAGCACAGTGGTAAAAAAAAATGACACATTTAGTTAGTTGAGTTCAGTTTATTCTCTCTCAAAGTGATTGTTAAAGCCAGTGTTGCAGAGAGGCTCAGGGCTGGGGTTAAGCTTTCAAGAGATAAATTCCTTGCTTTGTTACTGGGTTTTGTAAACACTCAGGGAAATACATTTCCCTCCTGTCACCTATCTGAAATTTTGGGGAGTACAGATAATCTTTTTGGTTGTTCTTTTTATAGCATCTGCTGTAAGAATCTCAGATGTCCTCTCAGGGCTATACTATAATATTAATAAATGTACTAGAGCTTGCTGAATGCTACAAAGCAGCCTCAAGACTCTGACACATACTTGCTGACTCTGCTCCAGTTGTGCTTGAGGCCCTTCAGCATTGGTTTTAGGTCCACTTCATCCCAGAGCAGAGATTGAGTGCTCAGTGTTGCTGTCAGTAGAGCTCTGGCTACAGCAGGGTCTGTTTCCTCTCCTGCACAGAAACACTGTAAAACAAAGCAAAGGTTTGTTGTGCTGCTTCAGCTGGTCTTCCTGTGCATCTTTTTCCCAGCAGAGCAGGCTGTGTTGCCTCCAGGCAGGATTACTCCATGCATTCCCCTCCAGGCTCTCTTTGAAGACTTTGATGCTCTGGCTGATGCAGGATGGTTTTTCATGGCCACCTCTCAGTTTGCCTCTTTTTCTTGCACCAAAGTATGTCCTTGCTTCGCATCACGAGGAAGGGATTGTCTGCTAGCCACGTACTGGCTTTGATGAGGACTCTCTTCTGATGGGATGTGAGCAGCTTGCAACGTGGTGCCTTCAGCAGATCTGGGAGCCCTCCCATGCCCTGCTGCTTCCTTGGTGTATGTAGCTTTCTGTCCCACAGGTATTGCAGGGTTCTCTCTCCTAAAAAATTCCAAGTACAACTCGTGCAGACCCTGTGACATCTCACGTCCCACTGGAGACTCCTTGCCCTCCTGTTCCAGGAACAGCAGAGAGTCTAGAAAATCCTAACCTGGTAACTGTCCTGCCTGTCTTGTTACCAAACGCCAGCAGAGTTCTAGCTTCACGTTACCTGTATGAGTGTAGGACTTGCTAAATGATCTCACTTGGGCCTATATATGGAATGTTTTAGGTCTGTACAGAAATCTCACAGGACTTGTAATCAGGTTTTACTGGACTCTTCTATAAATTAAATCTCATTAGCTGCAGAATCTTCCACTCCTATCTTGGGAGGTGCAACTTAACTGCAGGTCTTGTTTTGACTTGTTTGCCTGGTAGCAAATTTCAGCCCAGTTCCCAGCAAATCCAACAATGGTTTCTTTAATACTAATATTAGTGGAGGAAAAAGAAAAAAAAGAATCCCTTAAAGAAATACTCTGGCCTCATTGTCTCCTAGTTCCTTGCCCTCTCATCTCAAAAGCAATTTCTTGGTTGCTCTTTCCAATACAGTTATAAACTTAGTTTAAAGGAGAAAAGAGCTTTCTCTCTGCTTTTTTTTGAGGGCTTCTGTTTTCAGTCATTCAGCCTGATCTCTGTTCAGCAGGGCTTCTTGGACACTGACCACAAAGAAGGGAAAGAAAGGCTGTGAGTCAAAGGTGCTTTGTAACTTCTATTCCATGGCCTCAGAAAATTTCCTAATGGTGGGGGGAACAACAGGAGTTCAAGGTTACTTAAGTGCAGCTTTGACTGTTTCTCTGGGCTTTGAAATCTTGTTTGAAATCACACAGACTTACTCAGACAGATTTACTAGTAATCCTAGAACATTTACTGCCAAAGGTGACTCTCCTCAAGGAAGACAGCAGTACCAACCATGGGGTGTAGCCATAACAAGCCTTTTAAGTCTTCTCTTCATAACTTAAGACCATGGGAAGCAGCATTTGAGGTCATTGGGCTGCATTGTTTTACACACACAGTGCCTTTTTGTCACTCTGCCATGTGTGTGTGTGGGGCTGGGGTCAAGGTAGATGAAACCTATTCCTCCACCAGGTGTACTTTAGTGTGGGCCTCATATTGCAGAGGGAATGGTGTGGCTGGGAGGAAGCAAGTTAATCATATTGATTTCTCAAGACAATACACATTGTTGCAGGTTGTGGGGTTTTTCCCACCTCCAGTTCTTTTTTCTGGTCTCCTCACTTCGATCATATTTTCACTTTGCCTTCCTCAGTCTCTTCTTTTCCCCTTTTACAAAGCCAGGATCAAAATGCCAGGCATGGTGCTTTGGGTAGATTTAAAATCAAACAAAAAGCTGTTTCTGAAATCTCAGTCTGCTCAAATTATACAGTTTAGGTGTCAGTGCCTTAAAGAGTATAAATTAATGAACACCTATGGACTACTTCTCTTTACTCCAGCTGAGACTCTAGCCCTGAGTTTGTGTATTGCCAGTCTCAGGAATTCAAGCACCACTCAATGGCAGATGCAAGGTTTTGATATTTGAGGCTGGAGTACAGGCAGAACTGAACATGGGGTCAGTGCAGTGTTCTAACCTGTTCTTTTATGTGATCCATGCTTCTGTGGAAGGAAGAAGTGTGTGCATCTGTGAATAACAAAGTAGCTTTGGAACATTGGAGATCACCTCAGCAGAGAATAACTTACAGGAAGGCTATATGAGGTAATATACCAACCACATAGTGCTGCTCCTGTGACTTGGTGATACATAGGCAGTTTTTATGTGTGTGTACTGTTTGTCTTCTGTATGAGTTTATAAGCCAGACAGTAAGTAAATGCTAGATTCTCTTAATCTTTCCTAGCAGCCTGGTCCTATAAAGATTATCCTCAACTCCCCTCCTGGCAGAGTCTGGGCCAGGTTTCTGAAAATGTTGAGTTTTCCTCTGGCTTCTTGACAGGTGCTGAGGTAAGGAGTGAGAAATGAACAGTGACTTAATGCTGCTTTTGAAATACATAACGTTTCATATTTTAAGTCGTAGAAAGTTTCAGCTTAGAAACCTTAGATCAGTTCATCCAGCTCCCTCCTCACCCCAGAGCTCATCCTAAAGCTAGGTTGTCTTGTCAAAGGCCACCTCTGGTTGTTAGAATGCTCTTGAAGGTGGCAGATGCACTAGCTGTGATGCAGAACCTGTTCTGGAGCTCACCAGCTCTAAATTGTCTTTATGATTCAGAATGCTACCTGCAGGCCCCGTGCAGGGTTTGTGTATGTACCCAGTTCCTCAAGACTGTGCCCTGAGTAACAGCAATAAAATCTGTGGTGTTGCTGTTTGCTTTTGGTTTGCTCTGGTGTCACTGGGGTAACAATCTGTCCAACTGTTACAGAGGAGCAGGTGATTGAAAACATTCTTCTCTTGCTTCTTTATTTGCTTGCTAACATTGCCATTTGGCTTCTGTCTTGCTGAGGGGTGTTCTGGTATAAACCCCCTGTTTCTGTTGCTGGATTGGGGTCAGAAGGTGGTCTGAAGGAATGATTAACTGCAAAGGTGCAGAAGCAGATAAAAAAACCACTTGTCAGAATGAAGCCAAGAACATATATTTAGAAATCCATTTAGGTCTCACTATTTTGCTTAAAATGGAATTGGATAATAATACCTGGCTGGGCAATACAGTTAATGAAAAGCACCGAATGTAAAAGTTACCAAATGTAAAAGTTGAATTTTTTATGTGAGCTTTGGTTTTCCAGTAAGCTCTAAAAACCCCGTTCTCATTTGAAGCAATCTACTGATACATTTAACAAATGTCAAGATGAAATGCTTCAGCAGAGATCAAAAAGACTGAGGGTTTTATTGTACTCCTCTTCCAGCACTGATAGCCTGTATTGAACTTTCATGCTAAGGATCAATAGCTTTATTGGATCAAATATGGTGAACTATCAAAGACATTGGGTTCTACCTAAAGGACACTTCAGATCGAGCTGTCTCCCTTGAGAGCACTTGGACTCTTGAATTTGTGCTTTGATATTTACTCATGTCCCTAATTATTTTGAAAGTATTTTAAATTATTTTAAAAAAACCAACAACAACAAAACAAAACCAACCAAACAAAAAACCAAACCAACAAACAGAAACAAACAAACAAAAAAGACACCACAAAAAGCCCACAAGCTCTTGTATTGCTCTATATTCATGAGTATTCTCTGTGCCCTGGTGTGGCATGTGGAGACCAAAGCCACTGCCTGCCATGGCAAGGCCAGTGCTGGTGCTGGCAAAGCATTTGGGTGTATTTGTTTAAACATTAGGAGTAAATTTTGCAGTGGGAGGGTGGTGAGACCCTGGCCCAGGTTGCCCAGGTTGCCCACTGTGGCTGCCCCATCTCTGGCAGAGTTGAAGGGCAGGTTGGATGGGGCTTGGAGCAGCCTGGGCTGGTGGGAGGTGTCCCTGCCCATGCAGGGGGTTGGATCTAGATGGTATTTAAGGTCCCTTCCACCTCAAACCATTCTATGATTCTATGATTTTGAGCTCTTAACTCAAAACCAAAACCTGGTGGTGTTTGAAGACTTAAAATTGCAAGGAAACAGCAAGAAGGGATGCAGCAGATCTGGGAAGTTCAATCTGACCTATCCTTGGGGGGAGGCAATGCAGAGGATGGCAGCCCCAGCTGAGCTGTTTGTGCCAAGGGCTGTGGAGGAGGAATGATGCTTCTCCTGAGGCTGCCAGCTGAACAATTTGCCCCAAAAACTCCCTTGTCTTCCCCTCCCTCCTTTCCACCTCCGCAGTTAAGAGCTCTCAGCTGGTGACCTTAGAATAAACATTTGGTTTTGACAGCAGAGCTGACAGAGGGAAGTAGTGGGAGCAGGGTGGAGGTGGTTGGGGGAGAGGAGGAGAATGAAGACTGGAAGGATGCAGGGAAGGAGAACTAAAAAATACCAAAATTAAGCTTTCAACCATGCTTTGGACCAACTTGGCTAAACCAGCATTTTAATCTGATTAAAAGGAAAGGCAAAAGGTAGAGGAAGCAGAGATGTCAAGGGAGGAGGATGGTGGTGGCCAGTATATAGGTGGACGGGGTTCTGCAGGGCCCTCCCAGCCCTCTGTTTTCCTCAGAGAGGAGTGTGACATCCCTAAGAGTGATGTTATGAGGAGGAGTGTGGCTTTCCTCCTTTCTCCTGGCTCTTCTTTGCTGCCCTCTCAGCTGGTGGATTCATACCACAGTAATGGTGTCAGGCAAGAGGTTGGGAGCATTACAGGCTGGACAGGAAGACTCTCTGTTGTGCTCCTAGTCCTGGAGGTCCAAGAGGCTGAAGATGGGAGGCATTATTTCAATAGCACATTAAATTACTCTGTGGTTAACTCAGTTTTATTTCACTCACTGCATCAGAGCTTGTTCATTTTTGTACCAAACAGAAATCTGCAACCAGATCAATGATGTGTTAGCCAAACCCTAAGGTGAAAAGGTCTGGATTTGGAAGTAGATGCAATATAATGCAAGAAATCATGGAATGGTTTGGGTTGGATGGGACCTTCAAGATCATCCAGATCCACCCCCCTGCATGGGCAGGGACACCTCCCACCAGCCCAGGTTGCTCCAAGCCCCATCTAACCTGCCCTTCAACACTGCCAGGGCAGCCACAGCTTCCCTGGGCAACCTGGGCCAGGGTCTCACCACCTTCATAGTGAAGGGTTTTGTCCTGATGTCCAATTTAAATCTCCACTCTTCAATTTTTAATCCATTTTAATCCAAATGCAGCTGCCCTTGTTTGACCTGTGGAGCAGTGGGTTTTGTCCAGCATGGCCCGGACATGGTCTCTCTCTGCAGCCATGGTCTGAACACCATTTTTAAGCCATTTCTGCAGTGCCGTGACTGAGATGTTGATGTGGTTTTACAAACATGTGCCGAGCTAAGTATTTCTGAGCTGTGGGTTCCAGCTGTGCTGGGCTCTTAGATCTGAGGAAGCTTGGGGAGCAGAGGTTAACCTCCTCATCTGAGCCACAGACCAGCCTCTTCCCCCTGGTTAGGTGATTCATAGAAAGAACAAGGCAGGAGCCTGAAGCATGGAGCCAGCTTGATTTTTTTCTTTTGTTTGCCAGTGCTGATGATCCCAGTTCTGATTCTAGATTTGCTGCTGTCTTTGTGCAGTTTTGTGCTGAATTACTGGATGGGGGAATGCAAGCGTGCATTAATTTGGATAAGGATCAGTCTGGGGACCTGTGTGTGCTTTTCAACCAGAAAGTAACAAGAGGAAAAGTTTTGTGCCTGCTTCTAGTGGAGGAAAAAATAAGTGGTTGATCTGCACTTCTGATGCCCAGGTTGTAAGGCTGTGCTGACTGCTCAAAGGGGCCAATATGCTGGCAAATACTACCTATAGGCTCTTCACTTTTTTCCTATATCTGTAACATCTCACGTTTTTGTGCAAGATACTTTTTGTGTATTGCATGAAGTGCAGTAAAGGGTATTAGAACCCTGTAGAGCCCCCAAGAAAAAATCATCTCCTTCAGGGTGATGAGGGTGTAGAGGATACTGGGTGAGTAGGGTGCTGTTTGTTACTGTATCATACCTGTCATATTCCACACAAGTTGGAAGGGGAAAAACGCTCTAAATAACTGGATTCTTGGTTGGAGAGAGCATAAGAAATTGATAGAAAAGTGCTTCCTGGTTATAGCTCAATGAAGCACTAGATTGCAAAAGTGAGTCTCTCCTACACATCTGAATAAACTCCATATTTATGAACAGAGAGAAAATTGTAGAAAATCCTGTGAAGGGAGATGATTTCACGGCAGGGGGGGGAAGCTGTTTAGCACTGAAACTCAGGCTTGCTGTTCTCTCTTATGCTGCTTCTTTGGAATTAGGTTGTGTGTGAGCAGTAATCTTAAACTGGACAAAAAGTGAGTTTCATACAGATAACCCTGCCTGCTGAAAATCTGCAAAGCTGTACTCAGTGCAGCAGAAATCTGTGCTGGTTTAGCTGTATCAGTCAGCATTTACCAATGATCCTTCTTCTCCAGTGTTTTTTACTCCTCCGTGATGAAGGTTTTATTGTGACCAGTCCAGAGTGAAGTGCTCCAAAGTGTTTCCATACATGCAGCTCTGGTTGTGTTGACTGGAAGGCTGAGAGGAACAGGGTAGTTCTGGAGTCTGAAACTTGACCTCTGCCACACACTCCCTTGTAATTCTGGCCAAGTTACTCAGTCTTTCAATCACTTTTCTGCAAAATAAGGCCCCTTCTCTGTGCCTGTTTTGGTTCAGTTAAATGCATGGTGTTTAGAACAGAGCTCTTACCTGCTTTGTGCATGTGTGTGAACTTGGACAACAGAATCTGGCTGTTGGGGGATGCTGCTGTGGCTGCAGTAATGACAAGGTGTTGGAAATGGCTTTTCTGTTGACTTGACAGTTTTTGTCTTTGGTCTTGAACACTGAATCCTCAGGTAGTGAGGATTCACTTCTGGAATAAGTCAGAAAAGCAGAGGAGTGTTCTATGCACCTTGGGAACAGCAAGTTATTTTCTTCATCAGACTTACTAAGTGTGCGGGTTTATTAATGTGCCTGGTTAATGGCTGATTGCTTTCTCCAGCCTCTTAAGATTTCTGGTTGGTACCTGTTGATGATCAGCTTTAAGTGCTTTCCTTCACTTTTAGAAGCAGTGTAATCTGCATTTGCAGATGTGAGTTGGTCTTACCTATTATATCCGCAGGGAGGGTGAACAATTCCATAGGTTATTGTTTAAACGCTCACTAAAATTAGCAGCTGTTTAAGAGCATTCTCATTTTGTTTTGAGAGACAACAGGAAAAGTGCCAACATTGAATGGAAAATAGCACAATAGAGCACACAAGATGAAATGCACTGTCTTAACTGTCATCACATGGCCTAGGTACCATTTAAAGCCTCAAAATGGGATCTAAATTGCTGATAGGAGCCAGCCTTGTATCTCTTTATAGGGATAAATTTCATCTTCCAGCAGTGGCCTTACTGATGGAAATAAATTGCTTTGGGGAGTTGATGTGCCTGGAAGCAAGTGTGCAGGTTGGGGGATAACTAATGGTACAGAAGAGTTTTCTCCTGGTGTCTATAGTTTCATTCATACGCTCACAACTATTATAGAGAAGTGTTCCTCGTTTGCATATTCAAGCCCAGAAGTGCTGAGCAGTCAGAGCTGTGCTTGAAAGTGATGGAAAACCCTGATCCAGACATGTATTGCTGTGTATATCACATTCTAGGGCACTGGAAATTAAACACCTGAAGTTAGTGATCTCCGTTGACCATAAAGGGCCTCTTTCTCTCAGTTTGCTGTTTGTCATCTGGACATTATGTCTTTTATCTCTTAGAGATGCTGTGAAAAATAAATTGTTTCTGAAAAACTCAAAAATAGAGTGCTGAGAGCAATAAAAAAACCCAGTGAGGAGCTTAATTGTATCTTCAGGGAAGGTTTAGAGTAATATGCTCTAAACAAGGCATGGGACCTCTCACTGAACATGAAAGTACATGACAAATATTGAATAGCTGCTGGTTCAGGGAGGAGAACCTGCATTGTACATCATAGGCCCTATGTCTGGGGAGAGTGAGGAAGAGATGAAAGGAGGATATGATCATGAAAGATGGAGCTGATCTGCAATAGAGCAACTTCATGTCTTGGGTAGCAGCAATGCTGGTATTTTCCCAGCTTTCAGCTCTCTGTCTCCAAAATTGACTTTTTGGGAGTGTGTTCTGTCACAGCCATAGTCAGCATGATGAATTTGACTACATCTGTTCCTTGGGCAAGGAGCAACTTGAAGTTTTCTGCAACTCAAGCTCTGAATCCTGCCCCTTCCAAACCATGAAGTGTGAAGGGGATCTGTGGGATGGCAGCAGGAGCAGGTCGTGATCCAGTGAGTCCAGCAGGCACTAGGGGGAGGTAGGGGTACTCCTAAGGCTTGAAACTCTAAGCATGGGTTAGCAGGGACTGTGGGAACGTGCCACACCACTGCTTGCCAGGAGCTGACAAAGCTGCTTGATGTCCTTTGTTGTGTAGGGTAAGAATGTGATCTATCAAGAAATAAGAGATAATGATGTGAACTGCACTGTGTGGATAACTGGTTGTCATGTGTTGGAAAGCTGTGGCATTTCTTTGAGAAGTGTTGAGGAGGAATAATGCTGGAAGGTCCAAACGCTGCATCTGTCTTGAAACAACTGGATTAAGGCATTTTCTCACCAGCAGCTTTCAGCTTTGCAGCTGAATGTGACAAAGATACACTCAGAGATGACAAAGATGACAAATAGATTTTGACTAGTGAAGACTCTTTACTGCCTTTTCTGATTGACGTTGTGTCCCCTTGTAAATGAGCAGGAATGTTTTAATGGACTGCCAGTTGCAGTCACATTCTGAATTTCTTCTTTGGTCTCTTTTTCAGGTGCTGTGCAGCAAGGTCATGAAAGGAATTTTAATGTTTGTGGCTTCTCAATTACCAGGAAGACTCAGTGCTGCTAACCTGGGGAAATTACTAGATGCTGCTTTACACTGTGAGACAGACTTCTGTTACTCAAGCATAATCACCTCTATCTCGATAAGAAATGAGAAGATGGCAGGAGGAATCTCTGCCCATGTCAGTGTTGATGCTCTTTTGACCAAGCCTACGAGAACGATCTGTCTTCCTGACCTTGCACCATCACATCATCATGCTCCTGACAAGTTCTCTTGAGCCATGGAAGCCCTCAGTAGCCCCCTAGATGGGTTTCAGTGATGGCTGTTGTGGTACCTGCTCTGTTCCTAGTCAGTACCTTGACAATCAGCTCTTAGAAGCTGCCAGGAAGAAGCATAAAGACCACCCTGCAGCTTTCCCTTCCCCGCAGACCAACCTGGTTGCTGGTTGGAAGATGTCTTTTCCCTGTTGATGAGAAAAAATGGCCACTGCTGCACCAAACAAAGGGACAAACTGGAGCCCACATGCATTATTTTCTTTAAACAGGACTAGATTCAGTCTTCTGACACTGGGGCTGTCCCAAGTGCCTCTGAAAATTTCCTTATCATGCTCAGAGGGGGATGAAGGTGACAGGAGCATCACTGCCTCAACAGGAATGGAAGCTTCAGAGCTCTTGGAGAGATACCATGAGGTTACAACTACCAGGAAGCCTTGGTGGCTATAACTGGCATTGCCTCCTTCATCAGACTCTGTAATGTCCTCACCATGTCCTGAGTGATTCTGAGCCAGCTGAACTTGCAGGAAGCACAACTCATGCCAGTAAGTGTGTGGCTTTGCATTTATTTGTGATCTTTGGTTGATCTTTCCTAGGTAAAATTATGTCAACATGCATATTTCTCTCCAAAAAGAGGAAAAAACACTTCATTGATGTTTAATGAATGAATGTCGGTACATACTTTGAAGATATAAAGTGTTATGGAAGTGCTGGGTGTTTTGTTTAGAGCCCCTGAGGTGCAGGAAGTCCCATGATGATCTCAGTGCTGCCTGGTCAACTCCTGAAGTTTGCTTTGATGTAGGATGTTGTGTGTGGAAACATGATGTCCAATGCTTGCTAAGATGAAATAGTAACATTTGATGAAAAAAATTACTGTTATAGCTGCTTGTTCAGTTTCCACCATAACTGAATTGTAGAATCACAGAGTTGTTGAGTTTGGAAGGGACCTCTTGAGATCACCTAGCTCAGCCCAGCTTCAAGCAGAGTCAGCTGGAGCAGTTTGCCTGTATCCAATAAATATGTCCATGGATGGAGATTTTACAACCACTCTGGGCCACCTGTTCCAGAGTTCAACCACCCTCACAGTAAAAAAGTGTTCCCCTATGTTGAGATGTATTTAATCATCATGACCTGAGAGTGCAGAAGAGACATCAGGCTCCTGTGGAGTTGAGACTAGAAATACCTTAACTGTGCACCAGCAGCAGCCCTTGGGAACATTATTTTACCTGTTAATTCAGGGTAGATTAGATCTTCCATCCTTAGCTACATCCCTCAAGTAGTGAGGACCTGATGTGGACATTTAATTCTGCATAGATAGTGCAGCTGGAGGTAGGATTTCTCCCACAGAACGTTTTCAGGCTCTTGCTTTGCAGCCAAAACTGTTACATTATCGTGGAACAGTGTAGCAATGTAATGTTGTCCTGGGAAGGATGACAATGTGAGTTGGAGGACAAGTAAAGTTAAACTGGTTTATGGCTGTGATAAACTACTGGTCTGGCAGAGTAAAATTTCATTGAATAACATAGACATTTACTGCTACTGTGTTGAAGTGTTATGGCTGTGGTAGTTGTGCTGTGTTTTCCTTCTGGCCTGCACATTTTACTAAATTCAGCTATACTCGTGGTTTTTGGAGACAACTGGATTGAACAAACTGGTCCCTTTAAATGTCCCAGTCATTGCTGCTGGTCTTGATGTGTGACCCCTTCTTTTGGCAAGTTGCAGGCTCCCTGTTGGCAGTTGGAAGGTTTATGGATGGATTTTGGGTTGAGTTCATCAATCAAGTGTTGAGAGAGGGGGCCAGGCATAGGATCCTGCTGATGGCAAAAGCATTCATACCTGAAAAGAATGAGATGGTGTTGGGGATGGAAGGTATGTGAAAGCAAAAATAAATAGCTGACTGGGTGCACACATTTATGTTCTCACTTGGTTGTTTTTCAAGGGAGTGAAAATTCCAATACTCTGTGATCTTAGGGGCACTTTGTGGGATTGAGAACACAAAAATGTTATTTCCAAAACTTCATCTAGCTCCTACTTAGGAAAAATTTAATATCCTAAAGCTTGCTTGTCTGCTTTTGTCCCTGCAACTGTGCTAGCTCTAGTGGTAATATTCTTCCCCCACTGAGCTGAGCAGGAGGGCTGATCTCAGGAGGTTTAATATAAAGGAAATGGCATTTCAGTCTTCAGGAGTGTAATACTGCATAGAGGTATCACTTATCTGTTAACTGAAAACAACCTGGTATAAACCACACAGAATATAGAAACTGCAAATGGAAAATTCTTCTTGCTTCAACCCACTTCCTTTTGTTGCATCAGCAGGAGAAGCATTTCTGTAGAAGATCCAGTTCTCACAGTGAGTGACAGATTGCCTCCTTTGCCCGTGCACGTGACTCTTAATATATCTCAGATTCTGTTGAGTGTATGGGTGTCAAAATAAAGCAAAATAATACATAGTTCTTCTAAGCAGTTCTACTTTCAGAAAGCTTATTGGTGTTGTCAGTTGTTACATGATGAGATGCACAAACTGCATCGTGTGTATCCACTCTGCTTGGAACTCAAAGGGAACTGATATTCAATATTCCATGTGAGTTACAGTCCTGATTGTCAGATCAAAGCAACGTCCTGTCACTTCACATTTGCTGCTGTTTCCCTGAAATTTTAAAATCCTTCACTGTTCCTATTTAGGTGTCAGGCCTGCATCATGATGAATTCAGCCTGTTACCTTTTGACATCCTGGTTAATGTAGCTCAAAAATATGCATTATTAAATGTTTTGGAACATACCTAATGCATACTGGTACAACTGGCAAATGGAAATGACCTTAACTCCTAAAACCACTGAGCTGATTGTGTTCTTTGTTTGGCTTCAGTTTTGTGTTTCTGTCAGAACACAAGAGAAATAAAAAGCCAAGCTGGAGGTTGACAGTCTCACTTACTTTTAAATAGGTTTAAATTCTGCATGATTGAAGTCAATAGTTGAAAATTGTCTTCATGCCTATGGCAGGCTGTTGTGAATTGGTTTACTGGAAGACAGTCTTACTGAACACAGGCTGGTGCTTGCTCTGAATTAGTAGGTCTCTACTGCAGTAAGTGGAGCTGGCATCGAGACACTGGAGGTGATCCTTCCCTTTGGAGTATTTGCATGTGTAGTGGTCCAAGCAAGTTAGCAGTTTGGAAGCTGACGTGCTAGATGGCACAGTCACCGAAGGGTGTCTGCCCAGGTTCCAAAATGGTGGAAAGTGTATTAGCTGAGGACTTGGGGTAGTATTAATTTTGCCATCCTTACATATATTTGATATTAAAAATGAAATGCAGATAAGTTTTTGAAAGTGAATTTAAAATGTCAGTGACAGGTTTTGATTCTCCTGGGTTCCACTATAAAGTCCTTATCCTGCCCATCTTTTCTGCAGTTCCCCTTCTGATGTGTGATCTCCACCAGCACAGAAGTCACCAGTCACTTGCCCATCTTAGGCCTCTTCTTGGTCTCTGACTTGCAGTTTCTCAGAGCAAGGATGCTGCTTTCCACAGGATGCCATTAGCCTTTGGCACTGGATCTACTGATCCAGAAGAGCACCAAGGCTTGAGCTGGGTCCTCAGAACTGCGAGGCATCGTGTGCTGGCCCCACCAAAATGTGTGGGAGTTCAGTGCTCATTCACCTCCATGTGTGTGAGTCCTGATGTGTCAAAGGTGGTGGGACTTGGTGGGGGTCGCATGGCTCTCTGAGATGTCCCAGTGAAGCTTGCAAAGACCCTGTCATGGAATCAAGAGCAGGAGTTGGGTGACAGCATGTTCTCTGCTTCTCTACATGGTTAGGCAACCTAAATAGATTTTTTAATTTTTTTTTTTACCAGTGGGTTAAACAAAGTGAACTGGCTTCTGACTACCCTGGGTAAGCAGCACTTCCAGCACACTTTGCTGTCACGGTGTGCAGTGGGGCTGAGCAGCAGGTGATAACAACAGTGTGAGCTGCTCCAAGAGTGTTGTCATGATCTCCAGAAACAATCAGTGGAGGAACCAAAGTGCCACTGAATCACTTCCACAGTGGCCTGGATTAATACAAACCTGTATTTGTCTGCTTACATTCCATCAAATTTATTTCCTTGCAAGTTAACAAAACTACAGAACAAATGTTTCAAATAGAAGACTAAGATCTGAAAAGAATAACAACACGAGCAGAAGGCACTCACTGATGCCAGTAAATTCTTCAGAGCTGTAACTTATCCATAAACATGAGCAGATAAGTATTCAAGGGGAAGAAAGGACTAATTTTTAAGTGATTGAGGCAAAATTTCTTCACATAAAGTTTCTTACACTGTGCTCCCAGGCAAGTCTAGTGATAAAGGTGAAGTGTTGATCAAGTGAGAAGGGGTTGACACACATTTAATGGGAATGAAGGGATCCCAAACACACAGCCAGCACTTTTGTTGTTTAACAGAGAGGCCTTCAGGCTGTTCTAACATCATTCCTAGGGGTAATAAAGGTGAGTCTCAGTGGCCCACTGGCCTCCTGCATCCTTCAGCTAGGTTTGTGTTTGTTACAGGGCAAGAATACAGTTCTAGAAACCAGCCTAAAGGGTTAATCAATGTGGGCATTGATTTGAGATTCTGTCTAATTGGATTCACCCAAGTGTGAGTCCTGATGCTGCCTAGAGCAGATTTGCTGTCAAATGGATCGCCTGGTTAATTTTGGCCTATTAAACTGGTATCAGAAGGAGCCTTTCTTTTTACCTTCTTTGCATAAGAAGCATTTTGCCGTGTGGAGGTGCATCCTGGTAACTATAAAAAGATGAGTATCAAAGACCTTGCCTCCAAAATGTCCCCACAGAGGCAAAAGGAAGCATCACTGGTTCCTATTTTTATGAGAGACAATAGGGATCCTCTTTGATCTGATGTCTTTGGCAGAGCTGGGAATTGGGACAACTGGTTTCAAGTCCCACTCCAGTGTGTGAAACCAGAATGTTCTTCCTCACTCCTAATCAGGTAGCAATTACCAGAGTAGAGCAGGAAAAGGCAAACTGGAGCAGCATGCCAAACCTATGCATAGATTTGTTAGCAATTTCCTTTCTTACTTAACTGCATAAATAATCAAACGTGAATATTGGAAAAGCTGAGCTATTTCCCTTGGGATCTAGACCTGCCTTGCATGTTTAAAATATTTCTATATTGGAGCTGTCAGTTTTTCTAACTATATCAAGGCTGAGCAGCGATAGGATCTGCAGATGAAAGATGGTACTTGAAAAGGAAAAGCAAGTAGGGTGTTAGGCCCATTTAATTTAAACGTGCTGTATTAAATCTAAAGCGCCGTCTCTGCTGTGTCCATGCAGTTTGGCTCCTTATTAGTATTACTGAGAAAGAAAAGGTATTTTAGAGCAGGCATGGTTTGAGATTAAGGTAATTTAAATTAGCACAGTGGTGTGGAATACCAAGGCACTTTTGTTCAGATTTCATTGTGCTGGAAGGCGAGAAGGGAGGCTGGATGTGTGAGAGCAGGGCTTTGAAAGCACAGCTGAGCCCAAACCGTTCCCCATCTCCTGAGAACAGGGGAAGAGATGTTACCTGGTGCTGTGGGGAGGGAAGAACAATGAAAGGTGACACAGAGATTTTGCCCTGAGACTGGAGTAAGTAGGTCAGCTCAGCACAGCCCTGCTCCTGATGCTTGTTCTGTGTGTTTTGATGGAGCACTGGAGGGGTGAGCCTGGTTCGGGCCGGGCTGAAAAGCCCTTGAGCTGCTGGGAGCCCTCAGACCTTATTACACATGGTATAAAACTGCTTTGAAAAACTCATCAGGGAGGAGGATCTTTTATTTATTGGTGGGGACCAATTTCTTGGCAGATGGCAGGGCAAGGGGCAATTGTGTGCTGGAGTTTGAATCACAGAGTTGCCAGGGTTGGAAAAGAACTCAAGAGATCACTGAGTCCAACCATCCACCCGGTGGAGGGGGGTACAACACAACCCACCCAAACACACAACAATAGAAAGAAAAAAAAAGAAGAAGAAAATTACCTCCTCTTAGCACAAAACAGCACCACTGTGTTAACCCTGCTGGCAGAGGGTCCTCGTTAAAGGCCAGGATAAAAAAATTGGAGGCTGCCTTCAGTTCTGTTCTCTTGGGAGGTTTTCCTTTGGTTTTACATTTGTATAGAACCTTTCATGATGGGGTACTGGCCTGTGATTGGAATTTCTACATGACAGTTTAATAAAAGCAACAAGAGCTCATTTTGTGATTTAATAAAAATCTCAGAGCCTTGGTGTTATGAAGATGACTTTACAGAATAATCCATTGAGCTACTTGTGATTGGGACAGCGTTTCTGCTCTAGTTCCACCAACCTTACCAGGATTTCAGTTTTCCTTAGCCAGAAGAAAGGGAAATTAAACATGTGAATATAATTGAATCTTTTAGATGTTTATATATTTGATTTTTGAGGGAAAAATGAATGGATTTAGGTAACACAATGCCCCCACCCAGGAACCGTTGCTGTTCTTGCAGATGCTTTTTTTGTTTGTTTTGTTTTCTTTTTCATGTAAGATGTTTTTCTGACCATACTAATGAAAAGCTGCACGACAGCCAAGTGAGGATCTTGCTCATATTTAGCTGGGCCTTGCTGTAGAAACAACATAACAGGAAAAGCTGTGTTTGCAGTAGTATTTCTATTTGGATTCCAAAATGGATGCTGAACAAGCAGAAGCATTTGTTCTCCTTGTATTTGCAGTCTGTGTAGGAAACCTCAGGACCTCAGCAGCTCCTTTTCTCTGCTGCTTCTCTTGTCTGTGGTCAGAGTCATACCAAGGGAAAGAGACTGTGGACAAAGTAAATGTGGTCAGTGAAGCTTCCAGAGAAAAAATATTAGCAACACCCCACTCTGGATTAGTTATTATTTCTTCAGGTGAAAATATACCCAGCATTAGATAGTCCTTTTTTAATAATTGCTTATTACAGAGGGGGTTTTAAGTTAATGAATAACCAGTTTGGGGTTGGTTTTCTGAAGGGTTTGGTTTTCTTTCTCCATTAGGATCTGAGTGCTGCCCATTAAGTACATCTACGGGGCACTTAATGACAAGAAAATTGTTTGATGGAACCATCCTGTGTAATGAGATATTTCAGCAATTTATTCTGTACAGTATGTTAGCACCAAAAATTGGAACTTTGGGCAGGCTTGTGGGCAGGTGTGAAAACCTGTTGAAGTCTCCCTGTAGACAAAATCTATTTACCATGGAAAATTTTCCTTCAGGGTATGTTTTTGTGACTGTACTAAATGAAAGCCAAATGGTGCACACTCAGAAAAGGTCATTTAAGTAAAAGTTTATTTGACAAGATAAATGAAAATTTACCCTTGCCCTGCTTGACAGTAGCTAAAAACTCTGAGGTCTAGTAGGTTATTTTAATTCAGAGAAGAAATTGGTTTTGAGGTCAGATATCCTTACTTCTTACAGTATATACTGACCTCCTGTTTCCCTCTGTACAGGAGGGATCAGGCAGCAGAGGATGGTTTCTCTGTTACTTCTCCAGCCATTCTTTAGCCAGCAATTTATCTCAAAACATCATCTCCTCCCCAGACACAACGTCTTTGACTGACAGCCAGGACTTTTCCAGGTGGTGGAATTTTCCTGGTAGCTTAAAATGAACTCTGTCACTCACAGCCCCCTCATGTCTGACCTTTCTTTGCAATTGTGTTCCTTCTTGTTTTAACTGCTTAAAAGATGGGCTTGATTCCATCTAGTCTGAACTGAAGATATATGTGAAAACTTTCCAGTGAGTGGAGCTTTCTCTGTGCTCCAGCCTGGGAAAGTTTTAGGCAAAGAGAATATGGTGCTCATGTCATAATGCTTCACTCAGATTGTTTATTTTCTTTTACTTGCCTTTTCAGTTTGTATCCTTTCTTCCTCTTGGGTCATCTTTCTCACCTGGTCAGCCACGAAAAGCAGAAACTAAACAGGAAGCTTGTTGTGTGTTCACCTGACTCCAGCAGCTGGAGGGGAAAGGCAGCAGGTCCCGCAGAGCCGGTGGGAGGTGGCACCTTTAAGGGTGGTTCAGTCCAAGTGGTGGGAGCACAAGGGAAAAGCAAACATAGCACCTTTCCAGGAATTAACAGCTACACTGGCCTATCTTGAAAGATGTCTACCCAGTAGCCCTGAGAGAAGCTGTAAAGGGATTCCTGTTGATACCTTGTTAATCTGATGTGATGCAGAGCAAAAGCAAGGTGCCTGGTTTGCAGAGAAGGCAGGCTGCGAGCCCCCTGAAGGTGTGTGGGTTTGAAGGACATGACACTGGAAGTTTCTTTATGCTTGTAAGACAAAAGTGGGCATAATTAGACTTCAGGCAGGCTCCTGGCCTAAAGAAATCAGGGGGGAGTTTCTTTGTATGTCAGGTTAGTGACAGCATCTCCTGTAGCTATAAACCTACTTAAGTGTTTCCAGGACCTGGCTGGCATCAGAGCTTGCTGTGAGCTTTGTGTATCCTCAGCTAGAGGCCTGTGCCTGGAATGGTACATCGAGTTGCTGGTATTATTCCATTGTCATGTGGATTTTTGGTCTGTTATCACTGCAGCCATGTTTTGAAATAAACACTCCCCTCCCACCGCCGATCCCTGGCTCTGCTCAGGGTGTTTGGAGATTGCTTGTGCTGCATATCAATGGGATTTTGGATGAAACAAGAGAAGTCCTGGGATTTCTTTATTTTTTTGTAAACCAATCCCCTCATCTGGCTTTTGTGAGCTTGGAAACTTGTCAGTCAGCATAGAAAAAATACTGTCAAGTCTGGCTGCTCCCTTGCTGCTGAACAGGTTTCTGGAAGGACAGTGGAAGTCACACAGTGAATCCTTAAACAAGTCAATAAAGGTAAATGCAGAGGAAAACGTTGCAACCAAGGGGATGTTCCTCTGAGGTTGTTTTGTGGGACCAGCTTCACTTTGAGGGCTACTGATTTTGGGACCATAGTGAAGGATGTCAAAACTCAAGTTCTGGGAATCTGAGCAGCTTTTTTAATACCCTCAGCAGTCCTTTAATCAGTGCGTGTGGCTACCATCTTAGGATCTCTAGCAGTTAGATAACTGGAATAAATAAAGTTTAATGAGGAAGAATGAATTCTAAGGTCAACTGCCAGGTACAAGGTCTGTTGTGAGAGAAAGTCAGGTACTGCTGGTAGAAGGTGGGAGGCAAGCACTTTTGGATCTGAATGGCTGAAAGTTTAGAATGTCTCTTGAGGCCACGGGTAGGGTTTCTGTGTCTGGGGTGTGAAAATTAGACTTGTAACCAGCATTTGGATGAACCACTGGTCAACAGTTCAGTGAGAAGGCAGCATGTCTGAATAGCAAGACAGTTACATGGGTAACCTGTACTATGGGGGATCAGCATGAACCCGCAGGAAAAAAAAAGGGGGGGAGGGGCTTTCTGTGCTATATTAATAAGCTGTTTTAAAGAGAGATTTGGGATATATCCTTAATAGGAGCCCAGGACCTCACAAAAGCATGGCTGAGAGCTTGAGGCACGGCTGAGGGATCTGCAAGAGCTTTCTTGCATTAAGTCATCCTGCTCCTCCCTAAACCCACTTTCAAATGGTTTAAGGCATTGAGAAACTGGCCAATTTGTAAAACAGTCTGTTGGTCTAATGAAAGGTAACTTGCCACAAATTCTAGCTGCAGACAGGTCTTACGAGGCAGGTGTGATGTGGAGCTTTGCTCCTGACCTGATATAATGCTCTGTGTCCACAGCAGACTTGTTTGGAGAACACTTCATCACTTCTATAACATGAACAAAATGTGTGCAGGAGAGAGGTTTCTTATTTTTCTTTTTTGTCTGCTTTTTATTGCTACTTTTTGGGATTGTTTTTTTTCTTGACAGGGAATTTTTAGACAGAGAGAAAGAAATCAAAACCTACCAGAAAAATAAAATACCAGGAGTGTGACTTGCAGCTGAATGGACAAATCTGACCCTGACAACAGTGTTTTTGTTCAAATGTCACATAATTGTGAGGAAGACACGGGCCACTCATTTAAAGACAGAAATCTGTGTTGCTGGGTGCTCAGGAATGCAAGTTGGAAAGCTCAGAGTCGTTGCACACAAGAGCAAATGCAGCAGTGGGGGATTTTTGAGCTCCTCTTTTACTTCTTCAGTGTTGAAGATTGCAGAAGCTGGTTTGACACACTCAAAAGACTTCTTTTGTAATCGTTTCTGCTGATGTTGAGATGTTTCATGCAGCCCAGAATCTAGGCCAGCACATTCTAGCAACTTGAGTATTGTCACTTTATTCTGCTACATTCACATTTGAAGCCTTTGCTTGCAGTCAAAGCCCTGTGCTAAATGAGGTGTTACCAGCTCTTACCTTTATATTGTTTTATTCAAAGACTCATCTGCCAAGATAAGCAGCCTTACACGAGGATCCCTAGTTTTACATACTCTTTCCTGCAGTGTCTGGACCTGAGAGGGGGGGAAAAAAGCCTGGAAAGCTTAAATTTTAGCTGGCAAATTTAAGGAGAAAAAGTAAATCTTTTGATCTTGGCTTGTGTTTTAACTTCATCCCTTATCCGAGCTTTTCAGAGAGTTAGGGCTACGTTTCTAACCCTGCTCAATACTTGTCCTGTCACTTTGCAGTGGGGACAGCAGGAGCTCAGGGAGCAGATCTCCCCTGCACCACTTGTTTCTTGCCTTGGGACATTTTCTGCAAGTCTGATTGTACAGCAGACATAGGGATATGTGGGTAGTGGCTTTATTGCCTGGGCAGTTGCCATGCATTTTAATGTTAAAAAGCTTGATTTACATCCTAAAGACAAGGGTAGAAGGGATTAGGTAATATCTGTTAGATTAGGTAATGTAGGTAACTGTCCTAATGTCAAAGAGGTCCCTTGGACAAGGTATGTCTACAGAGACACTAAGCAAATTTGGGTTAAAATACATTTTTGTGAACTTTTTTGTCTGTTTCCACAGTGGATTATTATCAGTTTTTTCCTTCTGCTAAAGGATAATCTGGGCCAAAACCCTCGTGATGTTCAGTGCTGCAGCTCTGGTCAATGCAGTGGAGCAACTGACCTCTTTGACTTAATTCTTTTGGAGGATAAAGCAGTGAAATTAATTGAAAAAATAAGAAAAGGGGAGACTCAGAGGAAAGAGAAGGCTTCTCTTGCATTTCTTTTAGTAGATTCAGTGGCAGCAGTGACAGTTCAGGCCACTCAAACCAGTTTATTGAAACTGTCCTGCTTACAGGATGGTTTATGCTGATATTTTCCTTTGCTTTCTGTTTAAAATGCTCCCATCATTGTGTAGAATGTGAAATCTCTGTGCAGCTGTGCCAGGTGAAATCCCAGTCTAGATTCTTAAATTGACTCCAGTTATGTCCACAGAAAATACATATCAGGTGGCTTTGCCCCAAGTTCCAGTTTTGGGAAGCACTGGTTTCCAAAGTGACCAGTTCTGCTGGGTGCCCACCTGAGATGCCTCCAAGTGAGTGGGGTGTCTTCAGCAGCATGTGAATGCAAGAATAGGGTTAATGTAAAATATCTCATTAGGTATCAGAACTGCTATCAGTTCTGTCCTTCTGGCTGACCTCAGTTAAATGTTTATATTTGGTATCTGGGAAATGTTTTGGCACAACCCGCTCAAAGGTTTCAGTGATTCTCATTTGGAAATCTCTGCTGTTGACTCCTTCCCTGAAAATTCTCTTGTAAGAGGAACCAAAACCAATCCTGCTCTCTTACTATTCCTGATTTTATTATGATAACCATTTCCTTTCAGTAAGGTGTTTGGCATGGGTAGCTATTAACTTTTCAATTCCAGAGCTGAAAAATTTCGGAGCAATTGGAATTCTAGCCTGTTGTCCTTCCTTGTGTCCCACGGATCACACAGATGATTGATGAGCTGCAAACACGGGCTAGTGTATGTTCTCTGGGACTCATTAAAACTTGGGACCGAGGTCCTGGTTTTATTTACCTCATCTCCCAACTCAACAGTGCTTTAAATTAAAACTCAGGACAGGGTTGCCAGCACCATTGAGCATTCTGTCATCCCAGATGTATAGAAATTGAAATTGGTTATTTTCCATCTAATAAAAATTAAGGCCATGTCCTAAATGAATGCTGATCTTTGATGTGCTTTGCTGTCCTCCCCCTCTGACGTTACAGTTACAGCATTTTCTCTCAGTCCCCATTTTTCCAAGTCTTGTCAGACTTTTAGCTCATTGGTATTCATGTAGGTGTAATCACACCTGCAAAATTTGAATTACCTTGATAAGCCTGTGACAGGAATGGACTAGAACTGAGTCTGGTACAAAATTGATAAGCCCCTATGGGGAGGAGTTGGAGACACTGCTGATGCACACTTGTTTTTGAACTGGGCAGATAGAAAACATGTCTGCTTGACATCCCCATTCCTTGAGGCATCTGTGCAGCAAGAAATGGAACCTCTGGGTGTCTAGGTATGGAATAAATTGTTGAGGCTCCCCCCCCAAATAAGGTTTGGTCTCTGCCAAGACATTTTTGGGAATTACTTTAGAGGCTTCTGAGTGCAGGCAAGGACATCAGTGCTTATGTGTGAAGATAGCTTGGATTTCCCCTTAGGAAACACTGCTGCATTTTCCTCTCTAAGCTCTTGGTTTAAGTAAGTGAAGAGTCTCAGCAATCCTAAGCAAGATGCAACCTCACTGAGAAGCTAAGTATGGGGGTTTTTGCATGAGTTCATTAAAACATGTAGAAATACAGAGCTTTTCTGTTACCTCAAACGCACACTAAATATTACTGTAATAACTGTATCAATTAAATAAAACCTTCTGACCTTGATGACTGGGTTAAGGGCATAAAATACAAGTAGCTGTGACCTCGACTGTTAGCTGTTTGCAACAGGGGTTATTTTTTCATTGTTGTGAATATTTAAAACTTCAGAAAAAATGAAGATTAGTACCAATTATGAAAAGGGTTGTAATTTTTAATGGACTGGGGTCTTCCAGCACACAGTGGTGGGTGCAAATAGAGTTTTCATGTTGCATCTCAAATAGAATGAGCCATGTACAAAGAACCCCCAGGTATACTTATTGCTAATTATATACTTTGTGCTTAATGAAAGGGTCCTATCTCCTATCTGAGGGTTTAATGAACTGTTAATTTTTGCTACTAATCAACTTGAAACATAATGGGAGCAGCTCACTAACAAATTGGTGAACTTTGTGTTTGCCCTGTACAGTTTTGGAAGATTTCCAGGTTCTTCCTAGTACAATTCATCTGTCTTGCAGAATACAGGGAAGTAGCAGCTCAGCAGAACACACATAAATCCATCACATTTTGAACAGTGTGTAACCAATTAAATACTTAACCTAGTTTGAATTTAGCCTTAGAAATGCATTTTATCATTGCAGGTTTTCCTCTAACCAGCCCTGTGAAGGTTATTATGTACTTTCAGATTCTCTCCTGATAAATAAAGGTGCTGAAATGCTCTGTCAAATATAATAACTCACCTACCTAAAACCTGCCTCTCCCAAATCACACTGTCTTTCTGAACTCTGCTTAATGCTTTGAGCTCTTGTGGGGCCCAAAGTCTTCTGAGATCTTTGAAAATATTAATGTGAAGCCTGTGTATTTCAGGGAAGCTGCAGTAGCTTTTTAAGTCTGTTAAAAACCCTTATGATGTATAAACAAAAGTGTTTACTTAGTAAAGTGGCTGCGTTCATGTGTTTCAGTCTATTTCAGGCACATTACCTTGGAGTTAATACTTTTTTCAGGATCTTTTGGAACCACTGAGGAGGAGTCGATGTTATTTGGGGAGGGAAAGGTGGAAGGAGTTATTAGATATATAGATTGCTCTGGTTTCTTTTCTCCACATCTTTGCATGTTACATTTCTTCAAACTGCTGAAGCAGCTTAGGTATGTTTTCTTGACTAAACATTTTGGAAGGATATCTAATTGGAGTGTATCTTCTGTGCTTGTGTATCAATCTCCAAGCATCAGCCCATTGATTTTGGATCTTTAATCTGTGTGGAGCTGTACCTGCAGGCAGCACCTCCACATCTCCCCACTGCATGTGCAAGAAGAGGCAGGCTTCGATTATACATTGGATTTACAGCAAGAAAATGCCAAGCAAGCCTGCATCAGTTAAGTGCTGATTTCTCAGCAGAGCTGCCTATTGCTTGTTGCACCATGTGCAAGAAGAGTTCCCTGCTCTGAGGAGCTTGTAGCCAAGTGACACAGAAGGTCAGTGGTGACAAATATGCACTAGCAAGCAGCTAGGGGAGCAGCTGAGAAGTGTCTGGTACCAGGCAAAAATTCTGGCATCAGGCAATATCCATCAAATGAAGTAATTGTTAATTATGGGAGAAAGCCAGACACATGTTGGAAGTGCAGAGACACCAAAGGCCTATAAGTATTAGTGATCTATGGGTTAATTAGCCCAGATATCACTAAATAGCAGTCCCTGGCCATTGGTATTACCAGCCAATTCTTTTCTGTTCCAACAACGCATTCCTTTTAGCATGCTTTTCATTGATTGTACCTACTGCTTCTGAAAAGCTGAATGACTAAATGGAATTTTCACCAGGCAAACCTGGGCTGCTCTATATTAAGTGAAATTTTGACCAGTCTCAGGCGAAACACTAAAATGAAAAGGTGCTTCTTGCCCTGGGCAGCTCTTCCAAATGTAGTGGCCAGATTTTCAAAGCTTATCTTTTGGAATAACACATTTCTGTAACTCTGAGCTGCAAACCCTTTTTTCTGGAGTTAGAACCTCAGGTGGTGGTGTTTGGGTTTGTTTTTTTCTTGTTTGGGCGAATGCAGAGATTTGTGTCCTTCTGGTGTGCCTGGCTCCTCCCTACATTAAGAGCTCAGTGGTTGCACTTAGGGGCTGCTTGATAATTAAAGGCTGTGATGAGTGTGTTTTCCAGGTACTTTGGAAATTGGTCCATGTAGTCTTCAGGAGTCTTTCTTTGTAGTACTTTGTAGGTGAGAGCTGAGTTTGCCTGAGTCCTACGTTTGAGGCACGGTGGGATTGAAGGCATTATTTAAAGCTGTGGCATATTCTCTTCTCCATTTCCTTACACTTTCTATTTGTTTTGAGGGTAATTATTACTTATACTATCTTCTTTTTTTTCCTGGACCTTTAATAAGTCATTACACTGAATCCCTGAATTACACATTACACTGAAACAGAATTCCCAGGAGCTCAGGTGAGATGTAGTGAATCCAGTTGTGTATGTGTGTGTTATCTCTGCCAACCAACTATGCAGAGATAGAATAAAATCAGGAAGGGCAGAACTGAAGATACCAAGTAACTGAAGAATTTAAGGCAAATACTGAAAACTCAGATTTTATAATGCCAGAGTCTTGAAAGGAAAATTCAAGCCCAAGAGGTAATGATTGATTGACCTGACATTATTTAATGACTACCAAAAACTGTGAGAAGTGGAGAAATTGAATTGATGACCTGGAAAATCAGCTCAGATTAGATAATATTGTGGTGGTGAGGTTGCTGTAGGCCCAAAGATGAGTGAAGCTGAGGTGATTCTTGGTTTTGTCACCTGTCCTTTTTTCTGCCAGTGCATTCTGGAAGAGACTCCAGGTTGGATGATTCTGAACTCTCAGAAGTGTCAGGCTGCCTCTTCTCTCTGTAGGAGGACACGGGGTGATAAAGGAACATCACCAAGAGTGTTGCTGGTGGCATGTGTGATAGAAAACAAAAATGGCTTTGTTTTGGGTT
The DNA here is from genome assembly GCF_020740795.1 of Apus apus. Classification (NCBI taxonomy): domain Eukaryota; kingdom Metazoa; phylum Chordata; class Aves; order Apodiformes; family Apodidae; genus Apus; species Apus apus. The sequence goes on along the minus strand of NC_067307.1, from coordinate 101,435 downwards.
TTGTTTCCTAATTAGCATGTAAATACAAGTCTGTTGTCTATGGAGAAAATACGGTTGTGCTATAGAAGGCAGGTCTGTCCTTCAGTGTTAGGAAATTATGTTTATTCAGGCAAAGCTGAAAAATATATGCCAGACATCTGCTCTAAAACATCTTTTCTGGCTTTTTGTTGGGAGGCTGGTGTCTTTGCTGGCATTATTTTTGGCCTGATCCTCAGCTACTGTTCTAACATTTGCTTGAAAAGAGGGAGTTGGAAGCCAGCACAGCTTTGAGACATCTTTCTGCATCCCATAGTTCAGGGCCATGGAATTCTTTAATGAACTCGTGGTGGTGTTGGCCTCAGAAGCCAATGAACACACATACCATTCTTTGTAATCAGTTTCTCAACATGTCCTTGGTTTGCTCCTCATTTCACCTTGAAAGTGGGAATGGTACCAAGAGGCAGGTCCTTACATTAGCTGTAGAGGTATCAGTCTGCAGAAAATAAATGCTTGGGGCCTGTTTTTCTGTCATTTTAGGGCTAAGTGTTAAAGTGAGATCTTGACATAATGAAAACCAGCCTCAATATCTGCTATTATTCTCATCCTTTTCATACTGTGCCCCCAGATAATTTTCCCTGGGTTCAAATAATTGGACAAACAAGAATTAGCCCTCGACGTGAGCTCTGAGCTTTTGTCTGGTCCTAACTTTTCTCTCTTTGGCTGCTGCTTTGTAAAGTCTGGAGTGCAGGAGAGTGTTTGCAGGGAGAAATGGAGGTTTTGACTCTTTAGGTCTGTATTATTTCTTTCAGATCTCTCATTGATTCACTGAATGTCTTTGGGCATGTCACAGAGTCTGTTTCCAAGAATGCTCCTGTGACCATAAAAACTAGACCAGTGATTCTGCCCCAAAAAACAATTTAAGATTTAATTAATACTTGGGGGCCACACTGCTTTGGTGAAATTAACAGTAAGGTCTGCTAATTTCAATAGGTAAGTGTCCTATATTTGTTACTGACTAAAACACCAATTTGATATTAAAAAAAGAAAAGGAATCCAGAGTTAAACTGATGACTAAACAGCCTTCTGTATTCTTTGAGTTCCTTTAATAGTTGGTATTAAATGCAAATTGCTGGAGCCTCAGAAATGGAAATAGGTAATGAGAAACCAGATCTATTTTCTTCCCTCTCACCTAAAAATACCTGTGTGGGGGGAGGCTTTTCTGTGGAATGATTAAATGTGTTCATCCAGGTAATAATAATTGATTTGATTTGTAAAGCTCATTTGAAATCCAAAACTGGATGTTTTCCCCTGACATGCTGCTTTTGTTCTGAAGTCCTCTGTTCCTGCTAGATAGATTTCACAGTGCCCAGTTGGCTTCTCCAGAAGGTTTTTAGCAGCTGGGCAATGCCACCCTCTCCCACCTCCAGACCTCAGGGGAGGATGGAGAGTTGCAGGACTGCTCATCACACAGCAACCAAGAAAGAGTGCAGCTGCAGCACCAAGGTTTTAACAGGTTTTGATTACAAACTTGTCATGGATTTCCTAAAATCAGTCCTCAGAAATTCCCCCTGTAATGCCTGCAGCCACACTGGCAGGCTGCTCCATTTTGGTTTGCTTGAGTTTCACTGTGATTTGGTTTTTAACGTGGCCATTTTAATGCCCAGCTGGCCACTGATGCTTTAATTGTGCATCACTCAAAATGTACAGGACAGGTTCTTTCTAATTGTCTCATTTCTCTAGAATGACCTGCTTGTCTCCTTCTGACCCACTTGGGTTGTTGCTGCACGAAGCCAGGGGTGAAGCATCAGGAGAAGGAACGTTGCTGCCTCCTCCCTTTGGCACTCCTGGTCATCTCTGCAGAGCATTTCCTCACTGGCCATAAATCAGGCTGTGAACTTCCTATAAAGATTACTTTAAAAACAATCTGGAATATGACACATTTATGGGATCATGACCATATTACTCTGATATGAGAAGGAGTTAGTTTCCTTCATTTTTTTTCTTGGTAAATGAGAGTGGGTTCTCCTTTCAGTGAAGTATGCTTCGTGATGTATGGAACAAAGCAAGCCAGTAATTTAGTTAAGGTGATTTATACAAGCCATACATCTAACTATTTTCCCCCTTCATCTCATGGTGTGGTGCCAGGAAGGCTGTAAACAAATCATTGACCTCTCTGGGGGTGTGTAACTGTTGACCTGAGGGCTGCTCTGTGTGATCGATCCTGGATTTCCTGGCAGTGGGGAGGATGCTTTGGGAAGAGGGGGAGGGCTTTGCGCTCCTGCTCTGTGTGCACAGGGACTGGGCACCTTTGCTTCATCCTCCAGCAGCCCCTCCGACTGCCCATCAGTCCTGTCTGTCCTGGTCAAGGGAATCACTTGAGTTTTAATAAGGGCAAGTCAACTTCCAATTCAGAGAGAAAAGGTTTCTTGCCAGCACGAGGTGGTTATTGGCTCATTAATAATGTTTTTCATCTCGTGTGTGGCCTCGAAGCGCTTTGCAAAGTAATAAGAATATCATAATTGCCAGATTACGTGGAGTGACTCGTCTGCAGTGACCCAGCAAATGAAATCATGGAACAAACCTGCTGTTCTCCTACAAAGGCAGAACTGAGTCACTCTCATGGGCTGTGGGAGCAGCTCATCCACCCCTGGCAGTCCAGCTGGGGCTGGAGCCCCTGGGGAACGTGAGCCCTGTAAAAGCAGAATGAAAATCTGTTTGAAGAGTGGCCCTAAAATAAAAAGGTGGTGTGGCCACAAATCTTCAGCCTCTGTTTTCTGCAGACTTAGAGCACAGCCTGAACTGAGTGTGAATTGCAAGGGCTCAGGAGTCTGGGAAGTCAGCCTGCCATGTCTCCAGGATTCCATGGACATATTTGCGCACAATATTGGAAAAGAATGCTGGGAGAGGGAGCTTTTCTCCTTCTTTCTTCACTCTTACCATCTCCTTATTAAATCACCCACAGGCAGAGCAGATTAACTCCCCCAAGGAGTTAAAAAGACTGTGGCTGGGAAAAGATGTCTGCAGCTGCCTGGTTCTCTCGTATGGCCTGACCCTTTTCCCTGCTCAGGCCTTGAAACTGGGCCACGTACCACTGTGGAGTCACAAACACAGCCCTGGCTGCCGGGGGGAATCAAGGACTTGGAACCTTTAAATTTTTTTGTGCTTATCCTGCTGCTGAGAGAGGGCAGCGAGAGAACCACAGAGAACTAAGAATCTTCTGACAACTTCTGTGTATGTTGTCTCTTTGTGAGGAGTATTTTGGAAGGAATGAAACTCACTCTGTGATGGTCACAAGCAATTGCTGATTGTGTGAGCAGTTATGAAGGCCAAGCAGTTCTAGAACCCGAACAATTGCTACCTACCTGGTGTCAATCTGACCCATCTAGTTTGTGAAATTGTGTGTATTTCTTTTATTCCCCAAAGCCTTACACGTGTATTTCCACTACTACAAGAGTTACAGACATAGTACCAGCTTGTTTTAAAAACTTTGTTGTAGCTTTTTCACCACCCGTCATCTTTCTAAATGACTTGCATAGAATTTGTTTCTACCTATACATTTTTTCCATAATTAGAGCAGGTAACATGAGTTACCTACTTTCACCAGTTATTTATGTTTTATTCATAGCTATTAGCAAAAGCCTTCCTCCCAGCCTAGTTTCTCCTTCAGTCTGAAAGGTTAACTGCAATCAGCAATTTGTTTCCATACCAGCATATCAGGAAATTAATGATAAAATACATCTTTTTGTCCTAATAGACATTGACCACTCTTAAGTTTTTCCTTGTTCTAAATAATACCGTAGAATCATTGAATGGGTTGGGTTGGAAGGGACCTTCAAGATCATCTAGATCCAAGCCCCTGCATGGGCAGGGACACCTCCCACCAGCCCAGGCTGCTCCAAGCCCCAGTCTCTGTTTAGGAGTCAGGGTAAGGGGTGTGGAGGGCAAAGAGCCTTGTGAACACCCAAATCCTGCTTCTTTTAGCTGGGAAAAGGCTCCAAGGCTGTTTTGGGAGGAGTTTCCTGGAATTTGGCTGCCCAGCCATTGCTTCTCAGAACCAAAAGGGATGCAGGAAGGTACTTTCTGTACCTCTGAAATTGATTCATGTCTGAGTGATGGGTCAGTGCTATTGGACAGGACTGGCAGAGAGCATGAGCCTTTTTCTGTCAACAGATTAGCCTACACAAATCAACTATTAAAGATCCTGATGGATCTTTATCACCAGGTATCCTGGTGGCAGGAATGGCTGGACTGTCTGGGAGCTGAGAAGAAGAGGGGAAGGCAGAAAGCCTTTGTGAAAGGTACTGCTGAGTCATATCTCTGTGCCAGGATACACCGTTTGGTGGCCACCTTGTCTGCCTGTGTGACCATGTTTAGTTAAATTAGTTGTTGAAAGAATGTGGGACTCTAAATATGTAGAGTCTCTTGGATTCTTTGAGCATGTCCTGTGGTGGTTCTGAAAATCTTTCTGGCAACATCCTCTAGATCCAGACAATTCAAGGGCCCACATTATAAAGCCACATGTGAATCTCTGCTATTTTGACCATCCTGCCTTTTGGACCTTAAGGATTCCTCACACGACCTTGAAAGCTACTTGTGTGAAAACCTGCACTTAAAACTACAAGCTGACTTTCTACATAACTTTTAATTACAAAGCTTCCTGGTTGTGCTTGTTTTGTTTTGTTTATTTTTCCTAGGAGACTGGTTTTGTTTGTTTTACACCAAGGATCATGCATTACAAAGAGCAGTAAGGGCAAATGCAGTATTGAAATCAGAAAGGCCAAGGTACTGAAGAAGTTTCTGCATTGAAATCAGTGGAAGTAAATGTAGTCCTGTCAAGATAATTAGTATGATGAGTAAAAGTGACCTTTATAGCAGGGAACATAATTGCATTGTCATGGCCCATTATTTGACCTTCTATAAGCCATCCTTCAATGCTGCTAATGAGTACTTGTGTGTGTGCAGACAGCCAGGCCATTGTCAGGAAATAAGTGGCACCAAGAAACCAGGCAAAATATTAAGCACACAATATGTTTATTGTTTATAAAAGCTCCCTATTAATCCACTTTCTCCGTGGTGTAGTAATTGGTGAGGGCTTCACAGGACTTGTTCTTCCTGCTTGCTTGAGGACCCTAAGGTTGCTTCCTTGTAACATCCTAAAGGCAGTTATTTTAGGAGGTGCTACTGAGATCTTTAAAAAAAAAAAAGGCCTACATGTTTGTCAAATTAAAAGTAATTCAGTGAGACTTAACTGCACGCTCCTGCCTGGAGGATTGGCATTTGGTGAGCTTATTTTCTCTAGCTTGCAAGTAAACAAGTTTGTTCATGGACTTTAAGTAGTGTTGTAATTTACCTGAAAAAATGAATTTTGATGCCATGTTGCTCCAATTAATGAAAGAAACCTCTCCTCTGAACGTTTCCTTCTGATGCTTCTTGTTCAGAGATGCTCCTTTATTTGGACCAGAAGGAATCATTTTGTTAATCAGGTTCTGCATCCCATGAAACAGGGACTAGAAAACCTTCCCTCCCCAACATCTGCCTTACACACACTTGATCTTTCTGAGACCTCTCAAATGTATTTTAGAAAGGAATAAAGCCTTGATTTGGGGCTACCAATGGCAGAAGATGTACCATTTTCCTAACAAAGCTCTGTGAGCAGCTGATTGCTTTCAGGAATCGTGCATCTTTTTAGCTGAATTGATGTGGGCTTCCAGGCATTGGCTTGTGTTTTACTGAAGTTGGTGGTGATCACAGTGATGTCAAAAATCACCCCTGATTCTGAATATTGGTGTCAAAAATGGGGAATAAGATTCAACCCTCTTCATCTCCCATTTTAGGCACAACCACGTTAGATATGTTTCCACCAAGGAAGGCAGGTACAGGAGGCTTGAGGTTCTAACTGCCCTTGGGTTGAAGAAGACTTGGGATTCTTAAAACCTTCGTGAATTTTGAGTTAGGTAATTGGCACGGGGGAGCAATAAGGTAGTGCTCAATATTGATAACTTATTGCCTGTATTACATCCACTTCTTGCGTTGCAAACTCTTTATTGACTCTTTTTTACAGATGTTGCATATCAGACTAATTGTGCTGCTCTTGTTGACTCCATGCCCAAAGGAAAAGAAACTCTGCTTCTGCAGTAGCTCAATCCTAAATGGCATGTCTGGCTAAGACCCCAATATTAATATTTACAGCTAATAATAGTCCCAAATCTATGGGGTTTTTAGTCCTACTCGTTTATAGCAAGGCTGTTCCATCTGAAAAAGACAATAACATGGGTGTTGAAAATCTGTTTCTGTTCTTTTTATCATCAGGTGACCTGGAAAAGTCATTATTTTTTTAGTGGTATCTGGGATTGTGTGGGTGGTGTAATGGGAATTTCAGGTTTTTTGCCTTGCATTGGAAGTGAGAGCTGGCATTTAAAATGTATTCTAACAGGCTCAACAGTTTTCCCTGTGCAAGCAAAGATATTAATTATTGAGCCTATTTTCAGAAAAGTCATTTTTTAATGACATTTTGTAGGGATGGTAAATGATTCTGATTTCCTGTCTGAAGAGGATGCCAAAAGATCAGTGGCTTAAGGCTTGAATATTCAGTGTAATGAGGCCCTAGGGATAAATAGCAACAGTCTGAGCACCCTCACTCCCCACTGGAAAACACACAGGACAGGCCTGTTGAGAGAGAGGCCGATTGTGATTTATTTGCTGCGTTGTGACTGCTCTGCTGACAGAGCAGCAGCAACATTCTGCATTGATCACATGGAAGTTACTGAGGAGCAGTCAGGAGAAGTCATTCCTCAGGCTCAGTGAACTCCAGCTGTCTTTAAATGCTGCCTTTCTGGCATCCAGGCTTCTGTCACTCGCAATATTGATGCTGTTTTACTAACCAAGTTCCTGTAAAGTGAGCTGCAACTCTGACAGCAGGGATGGGATTGGAGCCTCTGCCATCAGCAAAGTGTTTGAAGTACATCCAGCATTTAAACTGTACCCACTTGCTCTTACAGTGACATGCTTAGGATAGAAACTAACATGAATGCACAAATGCTTATTTTTATCTGGGTTTTTTTATTATTATTATTTGTATTAGGTGATTATTAATTTACAAAGCAGAGAGGAAAATCAATGTACAAGCTTTTGCAGGAAGGTACAAGCCAGCAAGAGCGTCTAGAGGAGAATTATGGGGGCCAACAGCAGCATTTGCCCTGGTGCCCTTAGGCAAAAAGAGTCCTGGTCAGGAGGAGAATGATCTGGAGACTGCTCAGAAGGGCTCTAAGCCATGTGGTTTATCTGAACCACTGACATTAACAGGTGGCAACTAGATAAATATTTTAAAGTACCTAATGTGAGGATATCTGAGCTCTTTCCCCGGTCAGCATTTACCTTGAGGGAAGAGAGAATGGATTCTTGCACCAGTTTCTAGCCTGGGGGTTGCTGAAAATCATACCCTCTGGTACTGAGGTTGGTTTGACACAAGGAGTCTCGTGTTTCCAGAGCCCTTAGCCCAGCAGACCTCATAGGAGAGACTGTTAATGCTATAATGATGTTGGCAATTTCCTGTTTAGTTTGATAGTCTCACTTGTGAGACCTCCCCCCTGCAGGGCTGGGTCCAGTTCTGGAGCCCTCAATGCAGAAAGGACATGGAGCTCCTGAAGAGAGTCCAGAGGACCCACAGAGATGATGGGAGGGCTGGAGCAGCTCTGCTCTGGAGCCAGGCTGGGAGAGTTGGGGTGTTCAGCCTGGAGAAGAGAAGGCTCCAGGGAGACCTTAGAGCAGCTTCCAGTGCCTGAAGGGGCTCCAGGAAAGCTGGGGAGGGGCTTGGGACAAGGGCAGGGAGGGATGGGATGAGGGGGATGGATGAAAACTGGGAGAGGGAGCTGGAGGTTGGAGATGAGGAGGGAATTCTTGGCTGTGAGGGTGGTGAGAGCCTGGCCCAGGCTGCCCAGGGAAGCTGTGGCTGCCCCATCCCTGGCAGTGTTGAAGGGCAGGTTGGATGGGGCTTGGAGCAGCCTGGGCTGGTGGGAGGTGTCCCTGCCCATGCAGGGGGTGGATCTAGATGATCTTGAAGGTCCCTTCCAACCCATTCTATGGTTCTATGATTTAAGATCCCTTCCAACCATTCAATGGTATCTTTCCAGTGAGCTAGCATTCCTATCATGCTTTTTTTTTCTTGTTCCTTTATATGCCTTTTCGCTTTGGATTAAAATTTTCCCAGGTTTCTTGACTATCCTGATGAGCCTGAGTTTCTTAAGTGACTTGTGAAGCACATGAGAGTACAGCCCAGTGCAGACTGAGTCTGCTAAAGGAAATGAAATGCTCAACCTAAGAAGAAAAATAATAATAATAAATCTAAGATGTTAAATAGGATGTGTCGTGAGAAACTTACTCATCCAGAGAGGGAGGGAGAACATTGAGGCGAAGCTCAGCACTGGTCTAGGTAGTATTAGAAGTCTCTCTGATTCCAGTTTCATGCATATCATTAGCATGTAGCAAAATTTAATTTGAATGTTATGATTTCTAATAACTCCTCTTTGCAGTCTCAGTGATAGCAAGAGAGATTGCTGCTGAGACTCCAGAATCAGCAACTGGATGAACTGAATTAGCAGCTCTGGGATGAGCTGCACTGTATGGATCAAAACACCCCCAGACAAACCTTGGGGGTCTCTTGTCTCCATCCTTTAACTGAAGTGATGGAGGAGCCAGGATGACACTGAAGGTCAAGGAGATGCACATTTATTGACACACATAAAAAGGCACAAAGGCAACAGATATCACCGGCAGGCTTTGCTTTTGAGGTCTGTGGGGAAAAACATTTTGTGTCAGCACTTGGCTCCCTTCTCTGCACCAGGGGCTCTTCTCCCTGGGGCATTTGGGCAGCTCTGTGCAACCACAGCACTTGGGCATTATCAGCAAGAGGCTCCTGGTGCTGCCACTTCAAAGGCTTTTGAGGGTGATAAGTTGGGGAACTGGATTTGTGGCATCTGGCTCATATCTAAAGAAGCCAGTACTTTGTAGAACAAAATTCCCCTGCTAACAACATTTTTGTTTGGCTGTTATTTTAATGGAGCAGCTCAGTTTTGAAAATTATCTTTACAGCTGCAGGGCTCGTGTTGCTCTCTTACTCCAGATAAAATGTGCAGCACTAATAGTAGAAGGTTTTCCTTTGTCATCAGACTCCCATGGTTGAAAACAAAACAGGCTCTTATTCTTCAGGGATATCACTATTTCTGAAGAGCAGATTGAAAGAAAAGGGGTGGAAATACCCCTTGCAACAGAAGTATTAAGGAGTTCAATTTATTGAGTTAATCAAACTACTGCTAAAGGAAACTTGATCCCAGCCTATCCCCACAGGGAGAAGTTACGTGATTATAAAGGGCTTCTTATTCTGAGAGATAATGAAATCTGATCACTGGAAGTTGTCTAGGAAAACATCCCATCCCATGCTAGAAATCAGGTGCAAACTCTCAGAAGCGTGTAAGTGTTTGGAGAAACTGGTACAGTTGTGGTTCATCCATCACTTGGAAGATGCAGCAACAACACCTCGTGCTCAGGCTGTAGCCAGTTTATGTTTAGCAAACAACTTCATGTGATGACGAGAGTAGAAGGAGCCAAGAGATCCATGTGCTGTTGCTGTCCCTAACCTGCTGAGTGACCCCCTGCCTCAGTTTCCCCATTGTGAATTGGCAGGAGAGGTCCCTGCCTCACTGGCAGGAGTGTTACGCTCTGCAGATGTAGAGCACTACATGCCAGACCCTTGTTATTGTCATGTCTGGGCTCACTGGCTGCTGTGCTTGCTTTCCAGCTGTGGTTTTGACAGTGGAACAGGCAAGTTCTACTACCACATCTCCTCCTGGGCTGATCAGGGATGCCTCGTTAACATGAATCTTCAACTCTCCCTGCTGCTGATTTTCACTACGTACGTTGCCACCGTGACCCACTTTCCTTTCCTGGATAAAAGCTGCCCACAAAGCACCATCATTTTCATTCTCCTCTCCACCCCCTCATACTCTCCTTCCAAAACACTTTATTCCTCTTGATGAATTCTTGTGTGTGATTGTTGCCATAAGCTACTGATCTGCCTAAAAAAAAAACCAACAACAACAAAAAGACCTAAAAGCCTTCAATTGAGATTTCAGAAGAATGAAAGTGGTAATGAGAAAAAAGAAACCAGAAAGGAAAAGTTAATGGGTGCAGACATGTAACCACGGGGCCCTTGGCAGCCTCTGGAGCATGAACTGGTGCAGAGATAGAGAGCCAGGCTGCTGCTTCTGTAAAGCTGCTGTTCTACTGAGCTCCTCTTGGGAACCAGCCATGAACGGGGACCCAGACTGGGAGGCAAACAGCCCGTTTGACATCCAGGAGCTCTACATGGCTGAGAATCTTCAGAGCCTGTTTCCTTTCTTATAGAATCATCAAGGTTGGAAGAGACCTCCAAGATCATCAAGTCCAACCATCCACCCTACAACCCCTAACCACTAAACCCTCTCCACGTGTTTTTTGAACTCCTCCAGGGACGGTGCCTCCACCACCTCCCCAGGCAGCCTGTTCCAAGGCCTCACCACTCCTGCTGTGAAGAAGCTGTTCCTAATATCCAAACTGAACCTCCCCTGGTGCAACTTGACCCCGTTTCTTCTTGTCCCATCGCTGGTCACTGGGGAAAAGAGGCCAACCCCCACCTCACCACAACTTCCTCTCAGGTAGTTGTAGAGAGCAATGAGGTCTCCCCTCAGCCTCCTCTTCCCCAGGCTGAACAGCCCCAGCTCCCTCGGCCTCTCCTCACAAGACCTGTTCTCCACATCCCTCATCAGCCTCGTTGCCCTTCTCTGCCCCCTCTCCAGCACCTCCATATCCTTCCTATACTGTGGTGCCCAAAACTGCACCCAGTGCTTGAAGTGCAGCCTCACCAAGGCTGAGGACAGGGGTAAGATCACCTCCTTGATCCTGCTGGCCACACTATTTCTGATGACTATTTCTTAGCACATTCATCTTCCAAACACCCTGGTGAGGGCAGAGAGGGCTGGAAGGGCTGTCCCCACCTTCTCCTCCTCTTTCAGCAGGGCACAGACAACACTCCCGTGGCCTGACACAAAATGGTGTTACCCATCTCAGCAAACCTACACAGAGATATCAGCTGGGAGTCCCAGAAGCAGCATCATTATGGTACTTTGCCTGGGATAATTGCCTTCTTAACGTGGGTAATTAGCTGACTCAGCACATCGTGTCCAGCTCGGTGCTGCCGTGTTGTGCAAATACCTGCCAGGGTCAAGCCCAGCTCCTTGGAGGCACTGGAGGGCTCAGAGCAGAGCAGGCTGCTGAACTGGGTCACCACCAGGAAATTCCAGCTGGAGGCAGCTTGTACAAGTGTCTCGTCCTGTTGAGGGGTGATCTGGACTGACCTTATGTATGGAATTATTTTTCATGTTTACAACATTCATTGCTGGTGCCAAGTTTTGTGGTTAAGGTGCCTGATTCTGAACATCTGGGTCCATTTCTGGTGCCTACCATGGATTTTGTAGCCTTGGCAAATAGATCAGAATCTCTTTATCTCAGTCTCTCACTACTTTGGGAAAGAAATAGCTCTTCTTTTCATTAGCTGTCTGCCTTGATTGTATTTTTAATACATTGTTGGAGACTGGGATTTTCCTGGTATAATTTCATTTGATTTTTCTGAGAATGGTCCAGAGTCTGCAAAACTTTGCAGACAGGGGCTGAGTTGGCTTCGTGTCAAAAACCATACACTGGTTTTACATGCAAAGATCCTAGTTAGGCAGGAGGTGACAAAGCAAATTGGAGTTTGGCAAGGATTGTGGGGCTGTTAAATGCCATCGAATCCCTTAACGATCCCACGCGCTCGGTCGGCCAGTTCTGCGTCCTGTCCAAACTGAGATGGCAGTGGGGGGGTGTGCAGATTGGAGGACATCTGGTACCAGCTATTGGGATGTCTTTCCTCAAGAGGTAACAAAAATGCTTACTGCTGCCTAAGCGTAGATATACACGTTTCAGTCCCCACCCTGCTGCACATGGGGATGTCTTGAGCTCTTTTTGAAGCTGTTCCAGTGAGGTGCTGGTTTGCTGCCCATGTCCAGTTCACTGGTGAGCTGTGGTCAGGAGACAGCTGAGTAGGCAGTGCTTCCATTCCTGTTAACCTGTTCCCTTTCAGAGCTGAAAGCCCTTTTCCTGCCTGCTTTAGAACTGCCTCATGGTGACAAATGCTTGTGTCTGCAGAGCTGACCTGGTCCTACACCTGCCATTAACAAGGACTCAGAGCCACCAGCTTTTGGCTGCAGATGTTGGGCAATGCCAAGGAATTAATGGCAGGTAGAGGAGGTACAGCTGGCACAGTCAGGGGGTAAGGGATCATTTTCTGAATGGTTCATTTAGCTTTCACCCCTGTGCTCCACGCTCAGGTTTGATTCTCAGCTGGTGTAAGGGAATTCAGTTCTGCTCATCGAATGCTCTGCTCAGTGCTTTGTTCTGCTGAGCATCCAGCCCTCCATCACTCTCTCTCCACTGAAATGCACTCAGCATTCCAGCTACATTCTCATATCCATTTCATCTTGATGTTTTCCCTGCCTTACAGTAGGAAGACTTCTGTTAGATTTGACAAAGTATCACCAAAGGGGAAGAATAACAAAGTGAAATTAATCGGGATTCCAGATCCACTGCCTCTGTTTGTATCTCATGAACTTGGAACTAAAGGAAATTGCCCTTCATATTTGGGGTATTTATCCACAAACAGCTGATCTCACGTGGAATTTTAAAGCAGCATCATTTAATAAACCTGCCACTGGAAAGCCCCCTCCTTGATAGCCAAATTAGTCAGTGGGTTTATGTGGGAAACTCAGGGAAGTGTGAATTTAAATTGACCTACTTTAACTTGACCAAAGTTAAATTATCTCCAACTTCTGTGTAGACCCCCTAATTCAGAATTCCATAGTCGTAATTTACTTCTGCAGTTGTTTTGGCTTTCAGATGTTGTGCTGCTGGTTGAGCTGCAATCCTTTCCCCAGACACACACACCTTTAGCTCAAAGCTCAGGTGAGAGCAGGGCCAGCCTGGATGCAGATTTGCAGGCTGCAGGTCACTATACGTGTGGGGAGAGACTTGGTTTGGCCTTCAGTCTTGCTTAGGTGCCATCAGCGCCACAAGAAATCAGGATCTTATTTTTATGAAGCAAATTCCCAGAGTAGGATGTAGGGAGTTTCAGCAAGCTTTTCCCCTCTTCTGCCTTTCTGAATCTAGCAAATAGGAGGAAACTGGGACGGGGGGGGTGGCTCCACCTTCCTAACGTTTCTGCCATTGATGCTGGAGTAACATTAGCTACAAACTGCCAGCTTGATTCTGCACCACTTTCACAGGGTTGTGCTCTCATTTTGCACAAGTACATAAAATCTCTGCCTGAGTTGAAAAGCAGGGAGAAATCAGATGCTCAGCACACCTCGAAAGCTTGCTGCTCCTTAATCCTCTAACCTAATTTGCTGCAAGTTTTAATGTAACCTCTGCCTTGGCAGCCATGTGAGAGAGACTGAATACAGGGGAAAAAAACAAAACCCTCAGTTCTGAACATAATGCTTTTCTAGATTTTCTTCTTTTGAAAACTCAATAGAAAAGCAAAGGGCTAAGATGATTTCTTTAATGTACAAGAGACTTTCCAACAGAGAGATAAATAGGTCTCACTTCTCCCACCTCTGCTACAAATCAGAAACAACTCCCCTGGAGCTGATGATGTACCAGCAATATGCTAGTGTGAAAGGGGGATTTTTGAAGCTTGGGTTTTGCTGGGTTTAAATTCAGGGAAGTGTTTTAGACTCTGGTGGGTTTTAACCCTCTCAGTTCAACTGTATTTGAGGTCTGATGTGGCACATGTGTGTGAAACCTGTACATGTGAGAACTTTGCAGGGTCACTGACCTGTCTTTGAGCTGCTCAGGACAAAATCTTGCCCTGGTGTGAAACGGTGTCAGCCCTTTGGTTTGGATGGGTGCTGATGTACACCAGTCTCACCTGCCAGCTGGCAGGGAGGAATTGCAGGTGCTGTTTCTCATTTTCTGAAAAAGCACCTTTATATTCCTCTGGCAAAACAGAGAGGTCTTTCCCTGTTGTTTATCTCCGGTTTGAGACTGCTGTGAAGTAGCTTTGGAGAAATGAGATTCACAAAGAGCCAGACAGTTGTTTCTCCTAACATGAGTACTGATTTCTGCTTATTAATTTTGCATCTGATTGTGGGGAGTGGCTGCTGATGCTGTTTCCTGACCAGTTTTCTTACATTCATCAATGCCAAAATATTATTCCATATTGTGTCCCCAAAGCCCAACACCCAGAGGTGCTACTGGCTTCTCAGAAACCTGTGTTCTTCTGTCCACTGGTGGTTCCTACCCCTCTGAAAGACACCCAGTGTTAATGTTTTGTAACCCTCATCCTGCAACTCCAGATGTTTGTTATTCTGATTCATTTTTCTGAAATTAGTTGAGCTCTTGTTTTCCATGGTATCTGATGATGATGTTGAAAGAAACTGGTTTTGCCTTAATACTTTATTAAGGGATGTACAGGACTTTTCAATCTGTTTTCTCTAGGGTTTATTTCATCATGCTTCTCCTCTGTTACTAGGCATTTTTCTCCTTCCTAAGATAAACAGTAGTGAACATTTCAATAACTGTAGTGTTGGCATGAAAAAAAAAATACTTTAAATCATCTTCAAAAATGTAATAGAAAATGTTGGCTGTGCTGTGTAATTCTGCTGGTGAGCTTCAAAAACCCCACAGAAAGGTTATCATTTTCTATAGCAAATACAGACTTTTAATGCACTTTCCTCAAAATCCTTTTGGGCTTCATTCCTATTAAATTCTATAGGACTGAAGATGCCCCTAAGGATTATTCTGATAACAGCAAGAGATAATGTAATGTATCTTTAACTGGGCTGTTTTCAAGCTTGCTTTTTTTTGCAATTATCTAGTAAAAACTTTATCACCCTTCTTTAATTCTCAGCTGTCTTTCCCATTCGGAAAAATGCTGATGAGATCTCTTTTCCTGAATTTCAGATTATAAGGCTATCAAAAGTGTAAATATTTTAGAGTTGATTATTTGACTTTCCAATAAATTGGCACCTCTTGCAGCCCCCCTGGAACCTTTTGGGCCATGTTGGTAGGAAGTTGTCAGTTGTGGTACCAGCAGGTTGGTTCTGCCTGCCCTGCTCTGCCTTCCTGCCGCAGATACAGGCCCAGCACCTTGTGGCAACTGGCTTTATTTTGTCTCTCTGAGGGGTGGCCTGAGTGATCCCATCTTTGAAATGTTTTCATAGGTGGGGAAGGAAATGCTCTATCTTGCTATTTCTCCCTGCTTCATAGAATCATGGAATGGTTTGGGTTGGAAGGGACCTTCAAGATCATCCAGATCCAACCCCCTGCATGGGCAGGGACACCTCCCACCAGCCCAGGCTGCTCCAAGCCCCATCCAACCTGCCCTTCAACACTGCCAGGGATGGGGCAGCCACAGCTTCCCTGGGCAACCTGGGCCAGGCTCTCCCCACCCTCATAGCAAAGAAGTCCCTCCTCATCTCCAACCTCCATCTCCCTCTCCCACTTTTCATTGATTCCCCCTTGTCGTTTCACTACACGAGTCATTCCTTGAGCAGCATCACCCTCTTCCTCTAGGAAGGGAGCTAAGGTGCTTGGCTCAGTTCTGCTGAGTTTCACCTAAATTAGATGCCTGAAGCATCCATGATGTGAAGCCCTTCTCCAGGGATGGGCGCTCAGGGGGGCAGTGGCAGCTCTGCCTGGCCTCACGCTGCACGACATCTTTGCAAATGAACCCAACATCAGGACATAATGGGCCTGGCTGGCAGGCCTCTCTGTGCCATATGTTGAGTGCAGCTGCTGTGTGGCACCATCACTGAAGCAGGTAATTTACTGCAGGAAGAAGGAACAGGCTGTGCCTGCCAAGTGATCAAGGTTAAAAGCGGTGGCAATGAAGACACAAGGGAAAGGGACGGTGTGGGAAGGGCTGGACAATCTCTTCTGAGAGGGAATAACTCTGCAACAGCTCCTTCCATCCTTCTGTTTATTCCCCCAAGAAAGAAGGTGAGGCCTGACCTAGACAAGACGATAAGATTCCAATAATTTTTTTGGAGATGGGAACTCCATCTGGTGCTCCAGAGCTTGGCATCACCGCCAGGTTTTTTTGCAGGGGCCTGTGCATTAAAGAGATGATATCTGTATCTCGGCGTGTGAACTTGAAAGGGAGAAGGCAGATTTGGATCACAGTCTTACCTTGGGAATCAGAGGTGTGATGCACTGGGAAGATGTAAGACTGGGCAGACCTGTGTTCCTTCTGTAGCTCATGATGTTCATGTTTCCTTTATTTACTCAGTTGAGTTAGCTTGTAGGTTAATTCCGGTGGGGACTGACTCTTTCCACGTGGGTGTGTTTGGCTGAGGGGGCCCAGCCTTTCTGGCAATGTCTGTGCTCCATCAAGGACCAGATTTATTACAACTGTGTGAAATTATGGATTTCATCAAACCCCCAGTTTCGCGAGGGTGTCTCATTTCCACAGCAGTGAATCCTGCTTTGTATCCTCCTGTTGCCTTGTTGAAGTAGAAAATCAGCAGTTGACCTGGATGTAAAATGTAAAAACCAGCAAGATATTCCCTGAAGGGTCATACCCAGCATCTTTCAAAAGGTAAGCATGTCTGGCACATGCTTATCTTTTATTCCCTGGGTAGGTTAACATATGTCTGAGCACCTCACATTGTTATTAAGGCACCAGCAATAATATTGAGCAACATGACATAAGTAGAACAAATCTGAGTGGAGTGTGTTGGGAGAGAAGAATCATCATTTCTCAGAAATATCATTTAAAAAATCTTATTTCATGCAGTATTCTCACCCGAAGTACCATGCTAGCTCATTTTGGCACACTGGAAATGAATCATTGGCTCTGATTGTCTTGTCTAGGAATTCCCATACATCAACATCCTTCTAAGAAGCTGCAGGAAATACAAGAAAGCAAAATTAACTTTCAGAAACCCTGACTCAATCCTCTATTCCTAATTTAGATGAGATTAGGGATTTCGTTTCCCTGGCCAGACCCTAGGATTTTTTCCTATTGTTAAAGATAACCAAAGAACAGCCTAGCACAATATATGTCAAGATCTTTCATAAAGCCTGGTTTTATCTGGCAAGATAATCTTACTCCTTCATTAGCAGCTCTATGGCTATTTTGGGCTGGTGCCCAAAGTGTGCACATTCACCACTGAAAAGAATAAACCTGCAACAGAAAATTAAACAGAAAATGGGTGAGTCCTTTTATTGGCTTGTCTACATTGATGCCAATAAAGTCTTTTTCAGGGACAGGACTCCCTTTCTTTTTGTCCCTCCTTTAAGTCAAGCTGAGGCACAGAGTCCATGAGCTAATATCCTGAGTTGATGTAAAATTGATTCCATAACCTTTAGGGGGAAAAGAATGGTTTTCACAAGGGTAAGAGAGGAAGCAAACATAAACAGGTAGACAATAACATGCCTTCCCTCCCCAAATCCAGCTCCTGGTCTCTGTGGGTTCGTGTAATATGATTAACTTCATCCAGGAGAATGGACATCATTTGACAGCCAAGATGAGAGGCCCCACTGTGGCTCTTCTCATCTAAAAACAAAGCTGAAGCTCTAAGTTCAGGCCTGCAGCAGAGATGAGCTAGCAAAGGTGTCAGGACAGAGCCCCCAGCATGTTCATTAATTCCTCCACAGACTCATCACCTTTCTCCAAATGGTTGGAGCCTACTTCTGAAATACCCATTTGGTTCCTTCCTTCAAGACAGTTTGGGTTCTTTTATTCCCCTTTTCTCCCCCACTAACTAAATCATATTGGACATTTCACACTGAACACATGAATAGTCTCTAAAATATCAAATGCTTTATCCCTAGGAGCCTCCTAGGAGTTGCTTTTTTTAATGGATTAACTATGACAGGGACTGCACTCCCACAGTTTTTAAAATATACAATAAGTATATTACATACTTTTAAAGCTATAAATAAGATTTATACACAACCCATGGGGATTTTCCATTAAAAGTTCATAAATCACATTGTACATTATCCATTTTAATCCTCAGCCTTGCAGTGTTAGTCACCAGAAAATATATTTAACCCTGTATAAAATTCATGAGAAGCACGTATAAAGAATGTTAACGAGAGCTTTTATGTGCTCTGTGTTTTCTTACCCTCATGCCTTTTTTTTTTTTCCTCCTTGGCAATTATTTGTGATAGTAGCAGTTACATCTCAGCCCTCCTTTATTAACTGAAAACCCAGGTGCTCTGCCCAGAGTAGGTCCAGCTCAGAGCAGCAGAGTCAGCTTTTCCTGCATTATCCTCTCTTTAGCTGGAAGGATCCTTGTTGTCTGGTCCTAGGAGAAGCCAATGTGTGGATCCCACCACAGCTTTTAGTACATGGGGGGGGGTTAACTTACTTATGGGTTTTTTCCTTGGATGACTAGAAGCTGAAGGAGATGTATTTCTTCCCATCATGTATATACACATAATTTTAATTTCACAGCAATTTAGGCAAGATCAAATGGGAATTGCCTGTGCCCTTGTGTTGGTTTTGTCAGACAAACTGAAAGCAGTGCACCCTAATGAGGTGCTCTAAGAGGTCCCTTGTTATCTGATTATGGAGACATGAAGTGAACCTGCTTTTTGTCCTTTCAACAGCTGGGCAGGTGTATTTTGCCATTACTGACACAAAACAGAACAAAAGGATCAAGCTTCTACTTGGACTGTGGATACCCTGTGAAGGGAACCACTTGTCCTTCTTTTCAAAGGTCTTCCCAGCTTGGTCCTGCCTACACTCTCCTCTCTCATGCTCTGCCAGCCATCCATCCATGTCCCTCTCAACCCACATGCTGACCTTTCCCAGCAGCTCAGTTTCTCCATAAATGCTTTTGTCCACTCAGCAAAGACCTCTTGGAGCCATCTAAAAATCCACTCCACCTCCTTCCTTCTGCTCTCTCTGGACAGCTCTGTGACAGTGCCTGGTGCAATGTTCTCACAGCTGTAATCCCACGGTGTGAGAAAGACTTTGGCCCAACTTTGCACCACTGTGATTTCAAGTGGCCTCAGAAGCCTGAGCTCAGATCTGCACTCAGGGCTTGCACAGACCTGCCCGAGTTAGCTTTGAACTTCCTACCTGGGACACTGATAAGAGCCCATCCATACCAGCAGCAAGGTGGTTATCTGAGCTCAGCTCCTTGTTGCCTGCCACACTCATTGGAACAGGTCTGGGTGAGGTGCAGCATCACTGTACCTGCTGAGCCAGAGGATGAGCAGCAAAATTAGAGCCCCTTGGGCTTTGGTGCCTGCAGTTGGTGTGGTGTGGCAGCTCCTGGCTCTCCCCACAAGAGCCTAAAGCCTGCCCAGAATAGTGACATCTTGTTCTTCACACAGTCTGTAGCTGTTTTCCAGTTCTTCTGCAGCTGGAACTGATGGCTTCAGGGCCTTTTTTTGGGTTGACCTTTTCAAGTGTCAGTAAAGGGGATGAAGTGAATGAGAAGGTAAGTGTGAGGGGTGATGGAACAGCTGAGCCTGCTTGGAACACAGAAAAGATGTGTTGTTACCTTGTACTTCTCACCCCAACTATCTGTTGATTGGTTTTAGCTGTTCTCTCCTCTTTTCATGCATTTAGGCTGTAGGCTCTGTGAAACCCACTGGGAAGAGTGGAAGGGAAAGCTGTGTGCAGGGTAGATGGGATGTGCAGGGTAGATGGGATGTGCAGGGTAAATCACCTGCAACGTGGTGGACAAGCAGATCCATGGCTCTGGTGTGGGTGATGGTGTTGGGGTGGGTGCTGTAGAGCAAATAATGACAATGGTCTTGGACACCAGGATGCTTTTGAAACAGTGGAACATGCAGTGCAGCTGCCTCCCTACCAGGAGCCACTGGCAATCTGACTTAATTAACAGATCCCTTCCCGTTTGACAGCAGGGGGGGTGTTTTGTAGCGAAGCAGTGTCCTCAGTGCTGGGAAGACTGGTGCCTCAGCACCAGGGAGACAAGCAGCAATCTGGATTTTGCTTCAGAGGCTTTTATAGAAACAAGCAGCTCTGATTAGCTTATTGCCAGCCCAGCCAAAATAATCATTCATCAGGTTTGGAAAGCAGCCTTTAGGAGGAAGGCAGGAGGAGCTGCTTGTTTTACAGGTGTGCTGGAGGACAGGCAGTTATTTCATAACAGAGCGTGGCAACCCAGGTGCTGTGGTGATGGGTGGGGTAGATCTTGCCCTGATCTAGATGGTAGGGGTGGGCTTGCAGGATTATCCTTAGTGGAATGGCAAATCCTGCTTTAACTGGTTCTGGCAGGAAAGCATGCCTCTATCTGATCATGTAAATGAGGTTTTTTTCTCACCAAATGCAAACAAGATCGAGATTGTAACAGTAAAGTTCATTAAGAACTAAAGAGCAGAACCAGGGTAATAGGGACTTTGCTAATACCTGTCCAAGACAACCTGCAGTCTAAAGATGAGATGCAGTCTAAAGATGAAAGAAGCAGCAGAGCTGTGGAGCAATGGGGTTTTAGCTTGGAAGTGAGAAGCTAAGGTAAGTATAGAACCTGTTTGTGCCTGTTTTTAGGAGGAATTCTTATGTATTGATCTACAGGTCTTGCTCAATCAATGTGACAGCAGTCTGAGGATGGGGACCAGAAATTACAGCATAGAGAAGGTCCTGTGGGGGACTTGTTGAGTGTCTGGCTGTGTTCCTACCATCGGTGAGGGATGAGATTGCAGTGTGATGTGGGAGATGTTGATCTACAGCACAATACCTGTTAACCCAGAATACATCTTTTTTTAATGAATGACATACCTGCCTTAGCTTTATGGAGCTGTATGTCAGCTCTTGCTTGAAGGTGAGAAGGTTGCACAGAAGAATCTTTGGCAACTGGTAGTGAATGGGAGGTAGCCAGTTGATATCACACTGGGTGAACCACTTGAGAAGCACTGAAAGCTGTGTGATGGCATCTGCTCACACAGCCCATCAAAAGATGCCAGGGGCTGTCTGTGCAGAAAGAGCTGCTCTGGTTTGGCATTTGTGCCCTGCAATCTACAGCTTTGCCTCCTCACTACTGGGAGGGGACAATCCTGTGCTGCTGAGCAGGAACTCAACTCAGCCAGGTGGTGTCTGTGTGCAAGAGTCTTAGCTGATCCCAGGTAGACTCTTTCCATCTCCAGAGCCACTTGAGATCTCTAGACATTCCTGCCATCACTTCTGTGTCTTCAGGATTGTCCTGACCTCATTGGACTGTTCTGTTTGCCACTGAAGTTTGGGAGATTGACCTTCTGATTTGTAGATCTCACACAGAGGAAAGAGGATTGATTTGCAGGATGGGTTGTGGGAGCTCTGTCCTTGGCAGCTCCATTTGCCTCCAGCATCTTCAGCTGTAGTGGATAATTCAAGCAATTGTCTAACACTGATTAAAGAGAGACTTGATGTGATGCTACCTGACCTGGGGTTCTGGTGCCTTTCTGAAGGGGGAGTCAGTGGTTCATCCCCTTTTTTCTTTTCCACAGTCTGAGAGTAAATATACCTGAAAAAAGAGTCAGAAAGTTTCCTCAAGCAAACTCAGTGTCTTTCACCCATTTAAAGTTGGAATACAGACACATCCATTAGGATAAAACAGGATTTCTTTTTAGTTTTACCCATACAGAAAGTGTGCAGGTATTGTTTCCACTTAAAGCATGCAGGGCAAAACCATTTCACTTTATACACAGACATTCCAAAGGTCAGAAAATTCAGAGGCAAATGTCATATTTGAATGCAGGGGTCAGATACTTGTGACTCGTGGTGCAACAGTGATATTTTCCCTTTGGGGTCTGTTGCAGGAAGCTAATATGGCTAATGAAGGACTTAGAGGGCTAATAAGCCCTAAATCAGGCTTCCCAGCCTTTTAATTATGCTACAGAATTGTTGGAGCTTTGCCATCATCTTTTTAATCTGGTTGATTAATAGGTAGCTTAGCCAATCCACATTCAGTCTATTTACACTTCACTGGTGATTGACAGTCAGTTGAAAAATTAGAGGCACTGGCTAAGCAGAAGGAACACCAGTCACTTGTCTGTGTGAAGCACATTTATCATGAGTGTCAGTCCTCAGCAGGGGTTCATAGAAGAATGGAATGGTTTGGGTGGGAAGGGACCTTCAAGATCATCTAGATCCAACCCCCTGCGTGGGCAGGGACACCTCCCACCAGCCCAGGCTGCTCCAAGCCCCATCCAACCTGCCCTTCAACACTGCCAGGGATGGGGCAGCCACAGCTTCCCTGGGCAACCTGGGCCAGGCTCTCACCACCCTCACAGCCAAGAATTTCCTCCTCATGTCCAGCCTCCATCTCCCTCTCCCAGTTTTCACCCATTCCCCCTTGTCCTCTCACTCCCTGCCCTTGTCAAAAGTCCTTCCCCATGCTTTCTTGCCTTTAGGTCAGGAGGTGTGTGGAGATGTCCTGAGTGTCCTTGTGAGTCCTTCTGCTGCTCGTAGCCCTCAACATACACTCAACTTACACACGAACTGGAACATTCACTCTTTCCAACATGTAGTTTTTCCTATTTTTTTACATAAATGTCTAGGCAGTTTGGAAGAATTCAGAGCAGGTTTGGAATAAACCTACTTTTCAGTCATTCTGAGTGGTACAAGGATTTGTAAAAACAAAAATATAAGTACAGAAAACATATAAAAATAGGAGATTTTTGATGTGTTATTAGATGCAAAGCCCATTCAAAGTGTGTATCTTGCCAGCAGCAGAACTCACTACCACTTGTGCCTGAATCCTTAACTTTGATAGTTCTGAATTCACTTGAGCTCTGAGCAGATCTGCCCCATCTTTTTTAATGGCACTGTCTGATTGTTTATTTGTGTACATACTGAATTCTCCTTTGAACTCACACGTGTTTTCACGTCGTTGCGTGTGCTTTTTAGGGCCTGCAAGAGACTAGCACATTGTGATCAAAGAGATTAGGATTTTAATACTTTCTCCACCTGTATCCCTCTTTGAACACAGTGTGCCAGGGTAATTACATCTTGGAAAATATTCTGGTGCTGAATAATTCAGTTGAAGAGGAACATTTTCTCTGGGCAATTTGCTGAGCTCTCTGCACTGCCTGCCTCTTGGTGGGACTGCAGTAACACTTTTGGCCTTGCTTTGGCCTTTCCACAGGAATAGGATTCAGCCTCATGTCTGCTGGCACCAGCAGCTCCATTTCATGAGCACATTTTGGTTCTCTCCAGTGGATTAGTTACTTCCATCTTTCCTGTTCCCCCTAGGAGCTGGAAGGCACAGGCTCTGTCGTTCACTCTGGGAGCAGCCTGGTAAACCACGCTGCAGTATTTCTGACTACTGAGCACACAAGCTGTTCTGGAGCAAGAGCTTGAGCGTGGAAGTGTTTTAAAACATTGCCACTCTGCATATGCACATATGCCATTTTAAAACTCCTTTCCCCAAGACATTTTTGGCAGTGAAAAGCCAACCACTGAAATGCTTGTAGGAAGCAAATTGAAGATGCAGGCAGGCAGGGATGAAATTGTCTGGTTAACCATGGCAATGAGAAAGGATGAGAAGTTTCTTTTGCATCTTCTCTACAGAGCTGGGCACCTCTGGGCTCTCCCACTTGCTCCCAACCTTTTGTTTCCTTTTTTTTAAAATTTTTTTTAGTGTCTTGCATCAAAAGTTTGGCCAGCAGGTCAAGGGAGGTGATTCTTCGCCTTTCCTCAGCTCTTGTGAGACCCCTGCAGGGCTGGGTCCAATTCTGGAGCCCCAACACAAGGACATGGAGCTCCAGGAGAGTCCAGAGGAGCCACAGAGATGATGGGAGGGCTGGAGCAGCTCTGCTCTGGAGCCAGGCTGGGAGAGTTGGGGTGTTCAGCCTGGAGAAAAGAAGGCTCCAGGGAGACCTGAGAGCAGCTTCCAGTGCCTGAAGGGGCTCCAGGAAAGCTGGGGAGGGGCTTGGGACAAGGGCAGGGAGGGATGGGATGAGGGGGATGGATGAAAATTGGGAGACGAGATGGAGGTTGGAGATGAGGAGGGAATTCTTGGCTGTGAGGATGGTGAGAGCCTGGCCCAGGTTGCCCAGGGAAGCTGTGGCTGCCCCATCCCTGGCAGTGTTGAAGGGCAGGTTGGATGGGGCTTGGAGCAACCTGGGCTGGTGGGAGGTGTCCCTGCCCATGCAGGGGGTTGGATCTAGATGGTCTTTAAGGTCCCTTCCAACCTTAACCATTCTTCTTCTGTGGTTCTATCCTGAGAGTCAGGAACACCGTCAGCTAGAGCAGCAGGGAAAGTTCTAGATAATCTTTAAGGTCCCTTCCAACCCAACCCATCTGATGATTCGAGAACAAGGTTGATGAACTGGTACTCCCCTGTTTTAGAGCATCCTGTGTACATAGAGTTAACCAGCTGTTGGTCTTTACCAGGAGTAGGACCAAAAGTTTCACCGAGAACATTTTAACTACTAATTTGGGATGTTTTCAGAGACTGTTGTTTGTGTCTCACCTTCTGACATTTGTTAGGGTGCAGATCCTTCAACACTGCTGAGAGCTAACTCTCAAACATGGCATTTGTGATTCTTCAAGAGTAATTAGATTTGTGGTTCTGGTTCAAGGCTCAGTCCCTACTTTTAACAGCTTTGCAGGTAACAGGGAAGACTTGAGAATCTATTCAAATGGAACCAAAATTCCAGATAAATATAATTGGCCTCCATAATGAAAATGCCTGTTAAGTGTCAGCCAGAAATCATTTAATTTTTAAAAAAATGTCTATATTATAAACCTGAAGAGGTTGTAGCAGAACTGCTGACAGGCTCTTAGCTGTAGTGGCACAGGAACAACAGTGTAATGTAGTGTGACAGAGAAATAGATTTTTCCATGTACAGGATGTGTATGTTAGTAGAATAGGTTGGACCAAAATTACCACACAAAATTGATTAGATCATCTTGTAATGAGAATCATAATTTTAGCAGTGGCTTTTTGACATGATCTTGACAACATAATTAACCTGGGAGATGTTGAGGCAATGAAAGGAGAAAAGAAACCTATGTAATTATTGGCAATAAGATATAAAAAATGCTACAGAAAAATAAAAAGCTTAATCTTTTGCCTTCCTAGCATATTATCATAATTGCACCTTTTAGACCATTGCCCCAAATCCCATCGCTGTCCTAAATTTGAAACCTTTTTTTGAAGAACCAGGGCCTGTCTGTTGCTTTGCACGTTCAGAATTGCAGGCAGGCTCATCAGTGGGTTCTTACCACACCTTGTTAAATTCCCCAGCTGTTTGGAGAATTAAGTAATGTGTATTATTACAGAAAAGGTGAAATTAGGTAAGGAGTGCTCAGCGAAGAGGAAATTGTGTTACTGATAACTGATGCTCTGAATGGAAATGTGTCTGTAAAGTTGCAGCACAACTTGAATTACCACTTCTGGCAGCTGAAGTATGTAGCTTTTAATTACTCAGATTTAAGTCAGATAATGGATTCAGGTATAGTGTATTTTTATTATTGTTATTTATCTCTTCTCAACATTGTAATTTTAGAGAGTGTCTTTATAAACCTGCCTTCTGGCTGAATAAATACCTCCTAATGCTCTAAACGTATTACACCTAGGGCATTTGTTGTAGAGAAAGTTGAGCAAGCAAGTGTCCCAAATGGCTGGGTTCACCTTCCTTCCCTCCATATGTCTCTGTTTTCTCCTCTGGGACGCTGAAGGGTCTCCACAGGGAGGTACAAATCCTACTTCCTGTCCTCTGTTAGCTCTGCAACACCTTTGGTCATTGACACCCATATTAAGACAGGAGTTGGCAGTGTTCTCCTGTTTTGCACATTCCTGATGGAAGGGAACGCACAGATGCAGATCAGCAGGTCAGGACTGTTGAGTGGTCCATGCAAACTTCTGGACTTGGATTCACTGAGGTTTGGCATCAGGTTTTCCCAGGCTTTTCCAAGGTGCCTGACTTGGGCAGCATTTTCAGCTCTCAGATGTGGAGGAAACTGTCAACCTGTGTTCCAGGCAGCGTTGGGAAGAGTCACATCTTGTCCATGGGAAAGGCCTGTCTCTTTAGCCTATAGAAAGGACAAATGGAATCTCCATCCTACAAGTTCCTTCCTTGGTAAGGGACATTCCTATTTTTCTTCCAGTGTGGAAAAGCAGGTCTTTTCTTCTCCCCTTTAAGGAAAGCAGTGCCCCTGTGATTCTGTTTAATCTCTATTCCCTTTCTAGCCCAGCAGGGAGAGGTAAGCTGGGTGGTGACAGGACACCACAAGCAAGCCCAAACCAAGGGGTTGGGAGGAAGGATCCAATTACTCTGCCTGGTTTTGCAATCCTGCAACTCCCGACTCCCATGCTGGGATCCAGCCTCTCTGCCTTTGACAGCAGCAGCAGGAGAAAGAGGCACTCAGGGAGCTGGAAATAGAGCTGAAAGCTGCATTTTATACGTGTGAGCAGGAATGATAAGGTGGGGGGTGGAAGGAAGACATCACAGAGCCCCTCATTACATATCGACATGGTACCTGATCTCACCCTCAAAAATATGGTTAGGGAGGGCAAGATTTAATATATGAGAAATATACACTTGTATACATTTACAAATGTGTATGAATACGTGCAGGTCTTTCGGGTGGGTGAGCTGCACATAGTATTATTAGGGGGAGTCATCTATAAATACATTCTGTAGTCTATCTGCATCCATTTTGCAAACCATAAATCAGATTTCCAGTGATGTGTGGTACAGCTGAATGCTGGCGATAAACACAACTTTCAAGGAATGATTTCTAAATCAAAACGAAGCATTTAAAATTCACTGGCAGCTTTTATAAATCAGTGACCCAAGATGTAAAACCCCAAGCACTGGGATATGTGTATTTTTAATTTCATCTTGTAAATCACAGTGGTAGGAAGCAAGAGAGAGGAAAGACTGTGTTTCTTAAATGTTTGTTTGTAGAGGTGCCCTGTGCTGCGTCGTGCCTTCATCTGAGCTTGAATTTAACTAGAAAAAGCTTTGCAACAAAGCTGTGATACCTCAGCCTGCTTAACTTGGTTTATTTTTACATTTTCTGCTCTGTTTCCAGCTTGCAAATATGGCTTGGTAGTGGTTCAGCAAACCAGTGGGTTTGTGTTTGAAAAGGAAAATGTTGACGAGAACCCAGGCTGCTTTAATTCTCCCTTGAATCAACTTTGAGTCCACCAGTGTGAGTGGAAGCAGGATGAGGTGCTTTCCAAACACACTCCAGCTCCTGCAAGCAGTTATTACTAATTAATGGGGAGCAGTTTAAACAGAAGAGATGCACAAATGAAAAGACAAATCGGTGTCACTATTAGTTACTCAAGCAAATAGGTGCCATGATCAGCACTGGAAGAAACTGGGCCGAAATTCTTCTTGTGTAACCAATATTTAGTCATAGAAGATGGAAACCCAGGCTCAAGTTGAATCATAGCAGGTCTGTGTTATAAAATAGTTACTGTGTATTTCTGAATAGCAGTTTAACTAGATGTATACTGAGATTGGCAGCTGCCTTCCTTGCATATGCTGGGGAAAATTCAAAAGGTTTGGAGGTTCATTTCAGAGATTCTAGTTTGTCCTTGGCTTATTTGAAATGTGAGAATTGTTGAGGCTTATAAAGCTGAGCTGTACATTTAACAGATTTTGTCAGAAGATGCTGCCATTTCCACCTCTCCCCTCGTTTGGAACTAATTGCCACAAAGAAATTACCAAAGATGAAAAGAAGAAACTGTACAGAAGGACAACACTGGAAGTCCATTTCAGTTGTGGTTTGATTTCTGAGCCTGGGAAGGGATTTATTGAGCTACTCCTCAGTACTAAGCAACTCCACAGTGTGTCACACTAGGGGAGCTAGTCCTAAATTCTCTTAATTTAGCATGAGCCAAGAGTCCAGCTGGAGCTTTTGTCTTGAAGTAAGTTAGGCTCAATTCTAAAAGCAAGAATAAGAACAACAGAGATGGGACACTACCAGCCTGTTACCCCACTTTGGTCTGTCACTTTGTGGGATTTCTTTATTTTACCATGTCTGTCTCCATAGAGAAGCAGCTGGTGGACTTTCTCAGTTCATGTTGTCTCCTGGGAAGACACAGTTTCCAGAACCTAAGCAGAATGATGAAACCAAACACTTTTTTTTATGCTTAAGGGTCTTTATAAGAGCTTCAAAGCAACAGCTTTTTAAGTGGCATATTTAATAAGTTAGGCAATGCAGTCCTTGAAAGCCCTGTTGCTGGTGCCCAGCAGAGTGTACATGGAGATGTTTCTTTCATTCACGTGCAGTTCTCTGTGCTGCTTTCATGAGGTGCTGTGCTAATACAGGGCTGGATGGACCCTTTGGGCCCCTTGACCTGATATATCCATTTTAGTAGCTCACTAAAGCACTAAACTTAATATAACTGTGGCTGCCCTGAAGGAGGGGAGTAATATTGCCACGTCAACATTGCCTATTCTAATTTTGAGCAAACCCACCCCGTGCTGTGGGGTATCCAGATGGTGTCTTTTACACCTCCTCTTCACCAGCTTGGGTGGATCTGAGCACATTCTCCCTTCTCGTCCTCCCTGGCTTTGACAAGACTCAAACCCTGTTTTTAATGTGTTTCGGTCTTGCCGGTGCAGATGGGCGAGATGTGCTTGGAAAGGCCAAAAAATGGCAATTAGTGCTATTTAAAATTAATGACCGTGGTGATTAAGTGGAGCAAAGGAGGTAACAGGAGAGAGGAAAATACCTGCTTCCTAAATAATGAGGTTGGGTTTTAAACACCTCTGATTCTGTGATTTTGTTTGAAGTGTTGTCAAGAGGCAGATAAAGGTAATTGTGGCAAATTAGGGTGTTTATTGTGGTCCACATGCCTTGGTGGCTACTAACGGATACTGGGAAGTTGGGAAATGAAATTCCTTGCTGGTTACAGGTCCTGGCATTACTGTCAAGAGCACTGAACTTTAAGTTCTGAAATCCTAATGGTTGTGTTTCCTGATTTGTTGGCCATTAGCAGTGAGCTCTGCTACTGCTGTTAGAGCTGTGGTGTCCTGAGGCCCTACAAGCACTGCCCAAACCCTGGGCTGGAGGCAACACTGATGCTGGAGAACTATTGCTGTCTTGCACTAGTGAGCATACAGCATCTAGAAAGATTGTGTGATTACTTTCAAGTCAGGAGAGGGTAGACAGGGCAGAGATGGCCAGTTGTTACTAAAATCTAGAAGGAATGTGTCAACCCTGAAAAGCACCTGATGGCATCATCAGTTCTGAATACTCACATACCTGGACTCAGGTATGCTGAAACAAAAGGGAGCAGAGGGAGAAAAGTGTCCTGCATTTTGAGACTTTGAGGTGTAAATTAAGTTGGCAGCCTTTTTGCTGCTGCCTTGGTGGGTGTCATTTATCTAAAAAAGGGGAGTCAGCAGGGATCTTCAGCAAGGCTTCCTTAGGCACCAAGACGTGGATGTATTGAATTAGCAAGGCAGGTACTGAGTTTTAGGAGATCTCAAGAGGCAATCAAGAGCAGCATGGTGGCCTTTGCCCCCAGATAGTTCAGTAGGTCTTCAGAGTGCCTGCAACCTGGGCTGGAATACACAGCGACTGAGAAAGTCTCTCACAGGGGTTTGTTTCTGATCCCTTTTCTCATCCTTTTTGTCCTTTTCTGCAACTGCACCATTGAAGTTTCCTCTCTCCAGGCAAAGAACTATATTAGGAGGAAAGATCTGTAAAAACAGGTGATGGAATGAGGGTCACACACCTTTCAGCAGGTGGGAGGGAGAGCCCTCATGCCAGGGCTGGCCTGGAGCGCAGCCGACAGCCCTTGGCACAACGGGGTGTAGAGAAGGGAATGCAGGAGGGGACCTGGAGCTCTCCTGAGGACAGATGTGGTGGTGACACTGGCATGGCTGGGAAGTTCTTCATCATCAAGCACCCTTGAGCTGCCATGGAAGGAGAGAGCAGGCCTGGGGCTGTGGGAAGTGCCTGGTGCCCTGAGCTGAGGCTGGGACAGGGCAGAGCTGATGGTCTGGGTGCCCACAGGAGCTGGGCAGCGGTGGAGGGGCTGGTTTGCCAGGTACAGGAGCTGCAGGAGGGTCTTGGCAGGCTGTGCGTGTCAGAGATGGTGGGAAAGAGAGCGGTCAGATCTGTGAGACCTCGCTCCTGCGTTGGGTGGTTGTGGCAGAGCTTTGAGAGCGGGGCAGGACCCACGGGGTCCTGTGAGGAGCTGCTGGAACTGAAGAAAAACAGAAAGGAAACGGCTAAAAACCTGCAGGCCGTGCAGAGGGGCAGCTGTGCCCGGGCAGGCCCTGGAGGGTCACGGCGGGGCTGGTGCGGAGGAGCTGCCGGGACAGACACGGACCCGCAGCCCTGAGGAGCTGCCGGGACAGACACGGACCCGCAGCCCTGAGGAGCTGCCGGGACAGACACGGACCCGCAGCCCTGAGGAGCTGCCGGGACAGACACGGACCCGCAGCCCTGAGGAGCTGCCGGGACAGACACGGACCCGCAGCCCTGAGGAGCTGCCGGGACAGACACGGACCCGCAGCCCTGAGGAGCTGCCGGGACAGACACGGACCCGCAGCCCTGAGGAGCTGCCGGGACAGACACGGAGCCGCAGCCCTGAGGAGCTGCCGGGACAGACACGGAGCCGCAGCCCTGAGGAGCTGCCGGGACAGACACGGAGCCGCAGCCCTGAGGAGCTGCCGGGGCAGACACGGAGCCGCAGCCCTGAGGAGCTGCCGGGACAGACACGGAGCCGCAGCCCTGAGGAGCCCGCGGCAGGGGAGGGGGCCGTGCCCGCAGCAGCCCGTGGCTCTGAGGGTCTCTGAGCAGCCTCTGGCCCTGAGGGGCTGCGCCCGCCCGGGGGACTCGGGTCAGAGTTGTTCATGAAGGACTCTGCCATGGGAGCCACCTCATGTTGGAGCAGGGGAAGACTGTGAGGAGTCCTCACTCCTTAGGAGGAAGGAGCAGCAGAAACAATGTGTGAGGAACTGACCACAACCCCCATTCTCTGCTGCTCTGCTGCAGGGCAGGGAGGGAGAGAAATTGGGAGTGAAGCAATTTGGGCCCCAAAAGAAGGGAGTGGCGGAGAAGATGGTTTTAAGATCTGGGTTGTTTTTTCCCTTTGTCCTGCTCTGATTTGGTTGGTTTGTTGTTGCTTTTTTTTTTTTTTTACCGTGCTAGTGGTCAAATACTGGAAGAGGTTGCCCAGAGAGGTTTTGTGGGTTCTCCATCCTTGGAGATATTCAAAGCCCAGTTGGTCAAGATCATGAGCTCCCAGCCCTTCTTTGAGTAGGGGGTTGGACTAGATGGTCTCTGATGGGGCCCTTCCAGCCTCAAACCTTCTGAGTGATTCTTCATCTGAAATGGTGAAGTTGACCACCCTATTACTGCAGGGTTCAGTGGTATCAGCTCATTAAAGATGGCTCAGAACTCTTTTATGCATCATATTTAGTGGATTAGATTATCAGAGTCAGGTTACCCTGCTATGCTAAAAGAATACAGGCATTGAGGGGAAAAGAAATAATTTTTATCAGCTTAATTTCTACAATAATTTTCCTGTGATTTTTTTTCTTTCTTGCTGCTAGACTGGAGTCTGAGTTTGAAATAGAGGTTGACTTTGAATTGTAAGTCATGCCTGTCTTTTGTGGATTTTGTTTTTTATACAGGTTACAAAGGAGGAAGGAAGAAAGAAATGCATCTGGGCTTATATCCAATTGGATTACTGTCAACCACATCCAGCTGAGAAGGGAAAAGACAGATGTATTGATGGTCACTGAAATGAGATGGAACAAAAGACGAGAGCCAGTGCAGGGAAGAAAAGGTACTCTTTTAAAATGGTGGTGTTTTGGTGGTGCATTATTCTGATCATTCAGAGCTTCCTGCATCCCTCAGTGCACCAAGTAATCCCCTCTCTTTTTTTTTTTTTTTCCCTTTTTGCCTCAAGGACTTTCAGTTTGTTGTGTTTTTTTATCCCAATTCAACTGTACTCCTTTCTTCCCCACCATCCTTCTTCACAAGCCAAGTGGCACATTTTTAGACCTTTGTAACCTGCAAAAACCTGCTGCTCTCCCCCTTTTTATGATCTGGAAGATGCAAAGCTCTGGAGTATGTTTTTTTGCTGTTGTGCTGAAGACCTCTCAGTTCCATCTGTTTGTCTGTTGCATTACATTTGCTGGATGTACTTTGCCTCTTGGATATTTTTACTGCTGGTTTATGATCTGAGCTCACACACTAGAGTGAAGAGGTAGGTTTTCTCCCCTGCAGCGTGCTCAGTGAGTCACCAGCCACATAAAAATGTGACTATTAGCTGACTTAGCTGCCTAGACAAAACAGAGGTGGGTCCATCTGGCACCATGGTGCCTGAGGGGCCTCGTACAGCCCAAGCCTACCTGTATGACATTGGGTTAAATAATTTTCAGCCCAATCACAAGCATTGTGGTATGGGATTTCTGTGATGATGGCAGGAACCAGTTGGCTAACACCTTTAGGATTTGTCAGAAGTTCTTCCTTGTTTTGTTGTAGAGATCTCCCAAAGTAGAATGCTGTCTGGAGTGAGATGCAGTCATGACTCTTCCCTCTGTCCTTTCATATTTCTCTCTGTCCCAGAAACAACAACCCATCCCAGTGCAACACAAACACATCTCACAAACTCCAACCACCTAGGTATAGGCTTAATTTTAGGCTGCACATCAAAGTACTTCAGTCACTAAGGGTCTGCATGGAAATTTACCTCCTGTGCTTTTAACTGTTGGCTGGTAATTAGTCTTTTGCTTTGATTTACCTAATTTTGTGTAATGGAGAAATTTGCTTTCCTTCCTGATTAAGGCTCAGTATTTTACTTCTGGAAGTCTCTCAACTGAAAGGTGCTGAACAGAAGTGTAAATTATTATTATTATTTCACTAAAGCATGTTGTCCATAGCTCAAAGCAAATATAGTTTATGAAACATGTTAGCTATGCAGTTTTCATTTTTCATCCTTATTTATTAATGCCTTTTCAGAGCACTTTAGATAAGTATTTGGAAACCTAGTTATAGGAAAGTCGTATTTTGCACATTTCACTTTAACTGGGAAGAACATTGTTTTCTGATTTTAATCATAAAAATGAAATGCTCCTAATAGAGCGGAGAAACCCAATTTCCTCAAGAAGCATTTGCAGGCTGATCTGGCTCAGATATTCCTGTGATCACAGGAAAGTAATATCTTGGGCATGAGAAAATGTTCTGCAGTATACCTGAAACAAATATAGCTGTACTGGACAATTATGTATTTAGCATCACTGACTTTGAACTAGATGGCTGAGATACTCTTTACTGTCCATTGTCAATTATTAACCTTCAGAGCTACAGTGCCTTTTAGTTCTGAGTGTGGGGTGTGCATCAGAAGGAGCATGGGGGAAGAAGGCATCTGGAAAACCATCCAGAGCACAGTAGCACCTAAAGGATCTCATGGTGACTCTGTGTTGATTCAGTGTTTGTGAATTGCTCCTTGCCCCACAGGCTGAGAGAGTTGGGGTGGGTTTCTTGTATGTGCCTGTCCCTGCTGCAGAGGCCAAGACCCTGCCAAAGCTTGTTTGCTGTCAAATGATGCTGTTTCTCTGATAAATTATGAGAGGGACCTTCTTGATACATCTCTGTGTTTTAGCAGTTTCTTTAAAACCAGACAGACTGATAGAGCTTGCAGGTGTGAACTCTGCCATGGGCCAAACTAAGGGCTAGTTTGTGGTTTCCTATCAAAACCTGGTATCAATAGAACTCTTTCTGTGCTACTTTCTTAAATACTACTGAGTAAGAGTATTCTCTGTTTAAGTTTTGGATTAGTGTAGTGACAGGATGAGGGGTAATGGTTGTAAGCTGAAAGGACATGGAGCTCCTGGAGAGAGTCCAGAGGAGGCCAACGATCCAAGGGCTGGAGCCAGGCTGGGAGAGTTGGGGTGTTCAGCCTGGAGAAGAGAAGGCTCCAGGGAGACCTTAGAGCACCTTCCAGTGCCTGAAGAGGAAAGCTGGGGAGGGACTTTGGAATACTGATTTCTCATTTTCTCCTGGATTGAATTCTTTTGTTCTCCTTAGTGTTTGTCACTCCTGGCCCTGTGTTACACTGTTGGTGCCAGACCCCCAGCTGGCATCATCACACCCAAGTCTGTAATACACTGATTTACACCCGCAGTCCTCTGGGCCCTAAGGGATACTGCTTAACAAAGAGGCACAAGAGCATCAACTTCTTGTGTGTCTGTGAAGGGTTTAGACTGATACTCACCAATTCATTACATTTCTTTGACCTGTTCTCTGACCGTTATGTTTATACCTGTAAGAAACTTGCCGCCGCATTAACTCAAAGTGAACCTTTATCTCTGTGTGAACCACCAGGAGATACAAGGTGAGGAGAAGGCCCAAGCCCCGTGAAGACTTAAGCAGCAGGTTGTTCAGTTTATGGATTGTAGGCAACAGATTTTTCCCTTTCTCTCTCCCCACATCTCTTCTTCACCAATCTGAGCGAACATCACTTGATTTTTCAATATATATGCAAACAAATCACAGCAAGTGATTTCATGGTCAGTGCTAACAGAGTTCCTTTGGAGTTGCACGGCAGCACATTGAGAGAGCAGGGGGGTCAAACCTAAAATGATATTGGCAACTTGTAGCTGTAACTGCTGAAGGATTATTAAGCTCAGGTGAGGACTGGCAGTTGCATTATGGGATCAGAAGCAGACAAAGCACTTCAGGCAATGCTTTCAAAAATGCCTAAGTAAATGTAGGAGCCTTTGACTTTCTGTTAGAGCTGTGGAAGGTTTTCCAGCTGTGATTTTTTCCTGGCATGGAGTACAAGTGTGCAGGCACTGTGATACTACTCAAATTCATCTCGGCTTGACTGAATTTTTCTGTTTTGGTTGTTTTGAGGTGGATGTTTTATCTGGATAGCTAACTAATTTCTTGGGAGAACTTTCCACCAATGTCCTTTTCAGTTGCCTGGAGTCATTCCTTTCTCTGTTCTGTTTTCTCATCTTGGGAATAAATGTGCTGTGGTTTGGATGCCTTGGTGTTCTGTTGGTGTTCAGCTTTGAACGCATTTTGTAAGTTCCCAGTCCTGTGTTTTTTTATTCCTTTCCAGTAGTGTCACTGGAGGATACTGGGCACGGTCCATCTGGCCCAGTTTGGGATTACTATTTTTATTCTTTCTATTTTAAGGTTCTACTTTTGGATCTGCCACTGAGGTTTTCATACTTAGGTCATAAGCTCTTAAGGATGGGAATCGGCTGCTGCAACTGGTTGGTTTCTGTGCTGCCTACACAAGGATTTCTTATTGATCAATCTTAACACATTCTTCCAACAAAAGTGTTATTACCCACTGCCCCTTGTCCTTCTCTGGGCACTACTGAGCAGCGTCTGGCTCAATCCTCCTTTCACCCACCCTGAGATACTTCCAGGCATTGATAAGGTCTCTCCTCAACCTTCTCCAGGCTCAATAGTCCCATCTACCTCAGCCTTTCCTCATTCAGGGAGATGCTCCAATCCCCCAAGTCATCTCCCCCAGAGAGAGAAGGATAGTGATCCTGTCATCTTCTAGCCTAGGAATTTCTGAAAATGCTGGCTTCAGTTCTCTTACCAGCTTGGAAAGGCCCAGACTCCCAAGTTCTGTATCTATGAATAGTAGAACCATGGGGAGGAAGCAGAGAGTCCTTCGTGCTGCGACCAGGTCATCCTGCTCTGGGGAGAATCCCTGGTTCTGGCACATAATTGAGATTATTTCTGCTCTCTCACTTGACAGCTCACAAACAAGGCTGAGTCATGCTTCCTCTTGCAACTTCTCTTCCCCTGACAGGATATAAAACCCACCAAACACATCCCCATAAACTATGACTGTGAACCAGGATGGCGATTCTTGTGGATCCAGTGCTGAGTAATGCATAGTTTGTAGCTGAACATCCCTAAGTGCTAATGCATGTGGGATGGAGAATGTTAATTTGACATGATCCTGACTTTTTTAAGATCTCTCAGATAATATTTAATAGGCAAGTTGGATTTTGTTGTTGTCTTTGCCAGGTGTTCAAAGAATAATAAAATGGGATGAGTTCTAGGTTTAGTTCTAGGAGCCATTTACTATCCCGTGGTGACATGCATTAAATGTTAACAGACAATATCTTGCAAGATTTACTGCAGGAATCTCTCTGCTTCTCCATTTTCAGCTATTGAGTAAAAATGAGAATTATTGCTAGGTGTGATGAACAGCAACAGTATCTTATGATAAGTTTGGCCATAACTCAGCATTTACTGCAGGTCACCACTGCAATGATAATGCAAAGGAAATTAATCTCTGGCCCTGGTTAAATGAATGCAAGCATGGAAAGACTAGCACAAAGGTGCCTTGCACTCACATGAGGATCAGCATTAATAAATGTATTTTAAAAGAGATTCTCTAGTCAATAAATGCTTTGTACCTCATCTGTAGCCCAGGTCTGAGCAGAAGGTGCAGAATTTAACTGCTGCCTCAGACCCCAATAGTCTAATCTGAAAAAAAAAAAAAATCACACAGAGAGGATGGAGCATCCCCCAAGAGCATCTCTTTACAGAATCACAGAATCCTAGGGGTTGGAAGGGACCTCAAAAGTTCATCCAGTCCAACCTCCCTGCCAGGCAGGGTCACCCAGAGCACATCACACAGGAACTTGTCCAGGCAGGTTTTGAATGTCTCCAGCAAAGGAGACTCCACAACCTCCCTGGGCAGCCTGTCCCAGTGCTCTGTCACTTCACAGTAGAGGAGTTCTTCCTGCTATTCACATGAAAGACTGCAAAGTCACACAAAGCCTTGGCTCTCTGTGAAGAAAAGCCATGGAAGTGAGATCCCTGCACCAAGAAGTTGTCAGCTTGGGCAGTGAGTCGACGTGGTGGAAGAAGGGGATGTAAAAGTCACTGAGAGATGGGGAGTTACTCCCAGGCACTGTATCTGGGGAGTTGGTCTCCTTCTCCAAAGGGCATCTCTGGTTTTCCTGGAGGTAGTCAAACCATAGAGGCTCTGGGTGGCTAATTGGCTTTTAAGGCTGAGTGGAAATTCACCTCTGTGAGGTGAAATGTCTGAGTTGATCACAGAATGTGCCAGGTCCAGTTTCTGAGTCCAGTTCTTGTGAATAACTGTCCAGTACCTTCAGATCACCCTCCCCTGCTGGCGTGTCATCTTCAGACAGAATCGAGGAGGTTCACTCACCCAAACAAGTACAGCCAAGCTTACCTAACCCTTGCCAGATGAGTTTGCCACTCTAGTTTGGAAAACTTTGCTGCAACATCCCAGCTCTATTCTGGGTTTTGCAGCACAGCCCGCTGAGATGAAATCACTCATTCCATCTTCCAGCAGGCCAAATTCCTCTTCTGTGCCCACAGAGAATGCAGAATGAATGCTCATCTCCTCTGTACTCTCCAACTGGGTTTTTTTTCTTCATTCTCCTGTGTTTGTGATGCTTCTGAATGAGTAGAAAAATCAACCAGGGCATCATCTGGATATTCTTTTTCTTTCTGAAATAGAAATTAGCATGCTCCTTTGTAGTTTCACTGCAGGCATTCCACCACTTGAAATTTGTTTTGAAGGAAATAGATCATGTATAATAAGGTTCACAAACATGCCTGTCTCCTGCAAACCAGGAGACTGTGATTGGCATATAATCAATTATCAACGATGCTGGTTTTATCAGCAAA
This sequence comes from Apus apus, assembly GCF_020740795.1. Classification (NCBI taxonomy): domain Eukaryota; kingdom Metazoa; phylum Chordata; class Aves; order Apodiformes; family Apodidae; genus Apus; species Apus apus. The sequence continues at coordinate 63,799 of NC_067307.1, read as the reverse complement.
GTGTGCATGAGAGGATACCTGGGTGGAAATGTGCTTCTTCAACTGAGATGGATTTTATGGACCATGAAAAATCCAAGTGAGATTTTTCAGGAGAAAGTGAAGGAGAGAAAGAGAAACAACCATCAGGAGTTGTTGTCTTAGTCTTTCTGTATAGTATTAAATAGCAACTATGAAATACCAAAAAGAGAACTTGGACATTAAATGAGCTGTTGTTTGTGGAGAATATTTTTTTTCCTAGTCCCTCCCTGAAGCTCAGAAGTTGTTCAGTATCAGACTTTGCCACTGAGTAAATTCAGGACTGGGATTAAATATTAGTCCCTTTTGGCCTCACTGCTGTATCTGTACAACATAAATCATGCCTGATTTGGGGGTGTTCTGAGTATATAATTAAATGGTATGTGGTGAGGAGCAAGGACTACCTCTTATTTCAGAGACAGAATCATAGATGGCTCAGCCTAGAGAGCCAGTGGTAAAGGGGGAGCCCTGATCCTGCTTGGAATGGGGAAGCTGTGTGGAGGAGAAATCTTTCAAGTGCCATCCTGAAGCACAGCTTTTTTTGAAGGCAGAGGATATGTTTAATACATCAGAGAATCACCATTCTTTCCCCCCCCCCCGGTAAATATCATAAATGAAAATAGTTAAGACCAGAAAAAACCCTCAGGTATCTAAGGAATTATCAAGTTTTCCCTATTCCCAGTCTTCTTTCTAAAACCTAACTTATTTAAAGTCTTTGATAAATGTAGCAAGGAAGAGCTGTGCCAAAAATGACATTATTCTCTTTTTCCTTTATATCAAGGAGCACAAATATAACTGTAGCTACTTATAGGCGATCAAATATAGTCCTAATTAGTGTTTAAGTGCTAATTTACATTCATAGACAGTCATTAAGTAGGTCTGCTCCTGAAAGTGGGGAAAGTGTGGGAGGGAGTACAGCTGATGAAAACCTGATGGGTTTCACAGGAGTGACACAAGTTTACACTGACTGACATGTGCCCTGCTGGAGTCAGTGCTTTTCATAAATCCCGGCTAGGTGGGAACCAGGGGGAAAGGGCTGAGTTTTGGGGGGTGTGATCACAACTGCTGGAGCCAGGCTTTTGACCTTCCGGGATTTCAGAAATGTTTGGAAACTTCTCATTCAACCTAGAACTTTAAACCTTGATTCATCCTGTTTCCTCTGAAGTTCCCGGTCCCTCTCGATGGCCTCAGCTGCTGAGCTGTTGTCAGAATGCAGTTCTGCAGCTGGCTCTTCCCTGCTCCCAGGTGCACCAGGGTGGTCAGCCCACAGCTCCGTTTCAAGGGAACTGTGAACTCACTCATTTGAGGTTTCTCCTCCTCAAGTAACTCTCGGTTTACTTCACCTGTTTCAACTGGGCCCCTTGTTGGTGCAGGGGTTTTCAGTGAGTGGGGGTGTCTGAGCCCTGCCCTAGGCTCTGTCACACCAGTCACTGCAACTTCACCTGAGCCTTTCCATCTCCCTTGGAGTCCTGCCAAATCCTTTTTCACACTGCTTAGCTGTCTTATTTATTTAGCTGTTTGGAATGGAGTTTGTGTGCTTCTCCCAGCTGAGATTTCTTAACTGCAGTAACTGCAGACCGACAGGAGAAGCAGCCTGGAGTTTCCGAGGCCTCAAAATGAAGCCATAAAAGCCCGAAGATCCTTTTCTATGTCCCATGGAAAGCGACAGCACAGCAGGTGACCCCGGCCATTGTTGTAATGCAGCCTCTCAGCACTCAAACAATTGGAGTAGAACGAGAACGGTGACAACTTCACTGCCCAAGAGCAGGGAGCAAGTGGGGTCAGCACCAGAGCAAGCCCGGAGGGTTAACGTGCTGACTTGACTTCCCTTGCAAAGGGCAGGCTGAGGTCAGCCTGGTCAGACAGCACTTTGAACAAATTGCCAGCCAGAAAAAGGCTCTGAGGTGGAAAGCATGTTCGCAAAGACAGACACTCATGTTCTCTTTAATGGGCTTCTCTAGACTACCCATCTCATAAAGATCACCTGTGAAACATCTTCTTTAGCTTAGTACTTTATTTTCTGCCAGTGGGACTCATTTTTCCTGGCACCAAGTCTTTCCTGAGAGTTATTACCTGAATTACTGTATATTGCAGCTATAAACCAGTTGCCTGTCTGGATGCTCTCCCAGTAGAAGGGACCCTATCCTGCAACCAGGACCTCTCTTCTCCCTCACTGGAGGGTTCTCAGCTGCAGGCTGCTGGTGCCTCAAAAGTTATTAGCTGAGAACAGAGACAGCTGAGCACATAAAGCAGGGAAACACGAGTCAGGATGATTTTGTGGCTGCTAATGGAAGCTGCTGCAAGGAGGTGTGTGGGTCAGGGAGCTCCTGCTGGAAACTCAGCTCATCAGGAAGAGTCCTAGAACTCAAGCAGGACAAAAGAGGTTTGCAGCTATTGCAGAGGTACCCCTGCCCCCCCCCCCCCCCCCCCCCCCAGGAGTTTTTTAGTTTATTTCCTTTTCATTTGTTTTCTGCATTCACATTACAAAGCACAGGTGTTCACAGGACTGTCCTAAATGCAAGGCACTGTTTCAAGCTTTCCTGCCCTTTTCTCTGTGGGGTTGGGTGAGTCACTGAGTTCTTTTCTTGCAAGACCTAAAAGAGCAGGGGAAATACTTTTACAGGAGAATTTGGGTCTTGAAGTTGTGATGACCAGAGGAGTGTCTTAAATTCGTGTTTGTTTATTGGGAGCAACCAAGGACAGATAAAACTGATGCAGATTTGTTACTGGCAGCTGTAACGATACCATGTTTTTCCCTTCCCTCCTCAGTTTGAGGAACTGTACTAAACGAATGCACAAGAAAACAACAAGTAGTCTTGCACCTAAAACCTGAGGAACTGTTAATATACTTGAAGCAAAATGGGTGGCCTCAAGTAACAGATGTTTAAAGGCTGCCTCAGCAGTGCTCTATGGTGTGGTATGAATACTTGAAGAGCTCTTCAGAGCAGAGGCAGTGTGACAGGGCTTTATGAAGTTCTTTTCTTCAGAGGCATTTGTCATGAACCTCAGAATAATGCATGATGAACTTGAAGAACAAAGGGAGTTGTCGACTGAGTTTCAAAGGAGAGGTTGTTACAATTACAGGGCAGGCTGTGGGCAGATGGCAGGGTCTGTGTGAATGGCTGACTCATTGTCCTCTCACAGGCTGCTTGCTCAAGAACCTGGTGAGAAGAATCCATCTATGCTGAGACTCCAAGAAGAACTGAGATGAGTTAGGTCCCCCCTTTCCTTTTTGGTGCCCCCTCTCCCAGTTTGCAAAACTGCTTTTACTGCCTCATCCTCCAATGAAAATTTCAGCAGCCCTGGGCAAGGAGGAGGAGCTGGGTATAAATATTACAGGGGGATCCTTTGAGCTCTTGTACCTACTGTGACATCCTGATGAAACAAGATCTGAGAATTAACCCAGGAGACTCTTAAACATGCAGACTTGCATTTTTAAAATTCAATCTGTACAGTATAGGGTAGTGCATGCCCAGGCAGCCACTGCAGGCAACGGTACAGCAGAAGCAGAGACACAGATGGGGACTCATAACACCTTTGTAATATGTTAAAAGGAGATGGAGAGACTTGTGGTAGCATTTTTTAAAAGCTTTTGTCCTGTGTTTATTGTGCCCAGATGCAGATTGGCCCTGGTGGTTCTTACAAGCTTGGAAACCCATTTTCCACTGATGTCACCATCTGCAGTCATGCAGGTGAACCTGTACTGGGCATGAAATGGCTCCCAGCTGGATACCTGGAGCACTCTGCCATTAATTTCTGTACAGCTGGTCTGTTCCCAGGCTGTGCAGGGCAGCCACAATCCAGCCAGGAAAGGGAGAGCAGTGTAGAAAGCTGAACCCTGGAACATGGGTCTGGAGCCTCAGCTTGCAGGACTTGGCAGAGACTCCACTGGCCTGGTTGAAATCAAAGCAGCTAATCCCAACCAGCACAATGAAATGCTCGGCCAGGCCCAGCAGACCTGTGTGCTCTGAGGTGAGCCAGCACCACAGGCTGTGCCTGGAAAGCACTTGCACCATTTTCTGTGGCTTTGGAAGAGGAAATAGCATCAGTACTTAGAGAGGAAATCTATGGAAAATAGAGAAGGATCTTGGGAAAGGTTCACTCTCAAGATTTTTTTTATTTATTTGTTTTGTTTTACTAAGGGAAAATACTCAACTGATTTTTCTTTTAAAATCATGTTTGTTTTCCTGACTGGCAACAAAGATGCTCAGTTTCTCTTCTGGCCTAGCAATAAGGTCAGCTATTATCGCCCTGATTTTCCCCATTTGGCACCAAACCAGGTAATTATCTAAATACCTCTCTTCTTCCTTTTCTTATCCGTTCTGTTTGTAGCCATACTTAGTTAAAGAGTTAAAGACTGGGCTTTTTTCTTCATGCAAATAGCTTTGCAGGGTCCTCTGCAGGTCAGCCTTCAGAGCTGTGCTCAAGAAGAGAGTGGCTCTCCTAGCACTGGAGAAAAATGACCTCAGTAAAGCCATTCATCCAGGAACAAAAAGTGGTGAATCTGGAAAACCATCTCATCTCTTCTGTGGTGTTTTCCTTGGGGCATGGAGGGAGCTGTAATTTGCTTGACACCTTTATCTTTGCATCATCTGGCGTGACACTTTAACTTAAATAAGGGAGAAAGCAATGATAAAATGATGGGGAAATTCTAGTTCAGAACCTGGAGAGAGGAAGAACTTGAAGAGGGAAGGTTTAGATTAGACATGAGGAGGGAATTCTTGGCTGTGAGGGTGGTGAGACCCTGGCCCAGGTTGCCCAGGGAAGCTGTGGCTGCCCCATCCCTGGCAGTGTTGAAGGGCAGGTTGGATGGGGCTTGGAACAGCCTGGGCTGGTGGGAGGTGTCCCTGCCCATGCAGGGGGGTGGGACTGGATGATCTTTCAGGTCCCTTCCAACCCAAACCATTCCATGATGATTCTGTTAAACATTTCCAGAGGGGATTTGGAGGCAAAGCTTTCTCTGAGAGGGGAGGAAGTTGGTGGAATTAAGTGGCAAAGCTGGAAATGGTGCTTGGATTTTCCCACCCCCCCTCAGCACCCACTCTCTGGGCTGGGTGAACTCTTTGGTGTTTTTCAACCACACGTGGGACCAGCCATGGGAGTCACAGCCTCATTTTTCTAACCTTGCCTGTGTCTGCATAAAACTGAACAATGTGAAAGAAACCAACCCAAGGCCTCTGATAGCCCCGGGAAGGCTATTTATTATCATGGTGCCATGTGTACAATCCATGGATCACATACATAGTGTAGGTAATTAAAAGCCTTAGAGCTCTGGCACTCCATGATTAATGCCTTCGGTCGGCGCTTCGGCTCCTAATACTAATAAGAAGTGACTTCTTGTAAACCACGAGTGGTGCTCGGGTACCTCAGGAGTAATAAAGGTTGCTCTAGGCATACTGCATGATTCCTTGACTCATTAATTATAGCTGCCCAAAGTGGAAAGTTTATAATTAAACATACAGTTTCCTCTTCTACTTTTGGATGAAGTAAATTAAGGTAATTAGATTCCTTTTCGATTAAGCGTATGGTGCCATTTCTGAAGTGCACAGGTGTGTGGAACAGAGAGGTGACTGGGCAAGGGATTTGGTCTAGAGTTCATCTGAGATCCTGTGGGGAATGGTGTCATGTTTATAATCAAACACGTTCGGTTTAATTACCTTTATAGGCAGGGTTTGACTCTTCAAAAGGAAAGGTGTGGAGAGAATAGGCAGCTCCACTCATCAGGCAGGAACTTCAGTTGGGATGCAGCCCACCCCATTTCCTTTACTGATAACTGAGTTGCAGGTAAGGGTTTGGGGCCTGAAAATATCAGGATACAATTAATAATAATTTCGGTGTTCCAGTGCAGGCAGGTGGAGTTAAAATAACACGGGTCGTTAAGAGTTTATGTTAAGCATAATGTATGTTCCCGTTCCAGAGCCACTGCCACACCTGAACGTTCAGCCTCTGTGTATGGTGGGAAAGCATTAGCTCGGCTTTGCAAGGAAACTGAGGCACGCAGGTTCAAGGCACTTCTAGTTCAAAGAGAGAATTTTGGCAAGGAATTGATCCTGAATCCTCGGTCCGTGCCCTTGGGCAAGTCTTGTTACCTGCTGCGATGAGCATTTGTTGATTTGAATCAAAGAAGAATAGAGGGACTAAGTGGAAATCCTGTGACTTGCAGCCTCTCCTTTTGATGGCTTTGTAGCAGGGAATGTGTTCCTGACAGCCTGGCTTGGTGGGGTGGTTTTGGAATTGATGTTTATAAAACAAACAAGATCTCTGTGTTATTTTCCGTTATCAACATCCAGTCCCCCTTTTTCTTCATGTGCGTTTAATTCAGCTCAGACTTTATATAGACATCTCCACGTTTTTGTGCTTTCGTACACGTATGGGGCTGAATATAAGCAGGTTTGTTTTGTGGTTCAGCCTTCTGTGAACTGTCCTGAGCTGCAGAGAGCTCTTTGCACAGGGTCACACGGTGAACGACAGAAATAAAGGATAGGACCCTCAGTAGCTCCTATCTCGTCTGGGTCTGGTCCTCTCCTCCATTGCCAGGGGCTTTTATTTGTGTATTGTCTGGAACTTCCAGTGTTTCTGATTTGGGCGCAGTTGAGTCAATAGAAGTCAGACTCATTAATCCTGCCCCGCGGCAGCTCTTCATGGCTGAGAACAGTGTGAAACGTCTCCTAATGACTCGAGCAGGGATAGTGTGGAAATAAAGGAGTCTGAGGACTTCGACTTCCTGAAGGTGTGGCGATGGTTTGGTTGGTTTCCTACCCCCCTCATTGGTTTTTGTGCCCTGCTGTAGGCAGATATCGGGTGTGTATTGATTGCTCAGCACTAGTGGCATTCCTTTCCGTGCAGAATTAAACTTGGCATATGCATAATAATGACTCTGGCAGACTCTGCCTTTAATGAGCTTTTCCAGGTCCTCTTTGCAACTCTGTGAAGCTCTTTTCTGCAGCTGATTTTTATGAAAACCAAAGATAAAGCAGGATTGTTCCAGTGATGCTTTAAGCCCGCACTGCTGCACACCCATGTCCAGAAGACACCCCAGCTGTAGGCAGGGCAAGCTGGTGTCTCCCATCACGGCAGGATTTCACTCTGCCAGTGCACAGGGTTGTTCCTCCATGGGAAGGGCTCCTTCTCCACCCCTGGAAGGGTGACAGGTTGCTCCCCTCTGCCAGACCTTTGTTACTCTGAAAGCTTTGGCTTCATCCTCTGTGTGACAGCAGGGAGTGAGGACAGAGCAGAGCACCTTCTGCTCTTCCTCCCCTGCATCCACAGAGCCCTGAGCACCTTCAGCTCATCAGCTGGCTGGGACCACAGGCCAGAGCCAAAAACATCGCAGTGAGGAGAGACATTTGACCTCAGGATGGTGCCAGCAGAGCCCTCCTGGTGCTGTATAAAGGAGCAGCCACTGACATAACAAAATCTGTTCCAATACCTGTCCTCACAGAGTGGAAATCAAAGGCACTCTCTCTATCTAAGGTCTCTGAAAGGGATCTGAAACATCGATTTCTGTTTTCAAGTGAAGCAGGAGTGTCACCTTGGCTTTGTGCACGAACCTTATCTCAGTTTCCTCGTTGAGCAGGATAAGCCAGCTTCCCTATATTTTATTTTATTCCCCGAGGCAGGGAAGGAGGGCAGGTTTGTTGCAGTTGGCTTGTCTCGGAGCGAGACAAGGCATCCCTTCTGTTGTTTTGCCCGATAGCACTGAGGCTGTTTTATTTCAGATCTGGGCACACACACTGCAAGGGCAGCCTCCTCGTGCTGTCACTGTGTTGTGGGCTCTTTTCCCACCAGCTCCCACATCTCCCCAGTACCTGCAAGCCCAGACATTGCTCCTATCTAGGGGATTCCCTTAAACTAAGAGCTGGCATTAGTGTTTAACATCAGTACCTGGCCTGGGAATGAGGAATTTTGAACTACTTTCAACTTCCTTACCTGTAGGCCAGGTTGTTTCATTGAAAATGCTGAGGAACGAGCAATTGATGCTGAAATAACACGTGGTTGAACAAACATTGAATCTGAAAAGGAGCCCTGTTGATTTCAAGAAGGTGTCTTTGCATGGCAGCAGTAACATTGCTTCTCCCTGGGCTTCTGTTTGGTTTCCTGGTGCAATTTTGGACCCTGTCTTTAATTGATGAAGTCCTGTTTACTGACAAGTCTTGTATACATTTATTTACATTCCTCTGCTCGTTCCCAGCTCTGGTAAATCTCAGACTAAACCTGTTGGAGTCAGCTTTGAATTTGAGAGGTGTAATTAGCTGAGTTGCTCATGGTTCATGTTGAAAGGTGCCAAGGGGGAAATGTGAGGATTTTCACGGTGGTGCGTTAGCTCACACAATTGGGGCAGCAACAGGTACCTTAGGAACTTGTTCCATGTTTCACGGTGTCAAACGCAGGAGGGGAAAGGAAAAGAGCAGCAGGGCTGTTGGAGCCTCATGTCTGAGGGAAGGAAGGATCAGATTTTCAGATCACGTGCAGGAAGAGAACACAGAAGTCCCCTGAAAGTGCCCAGTGCTCTGAGCAGCCAAGGTCCCAGTTTGCCGGGAAGCCCCTTGCAAACCTTTCAGCAAAGTGTGACCATCAGACAAGCTACATGCTGAGCTGTGTGATCCTGCTACAGCAGAGAGACTATTAATTGGGGTTTTTTTAAGTCTGGCTTTTAAGAGCAAGCAGCATTGTACAGCTGCCTGCTGTGTCAGCTGCCATGTGAGCTGTGGCTTTGGAAGGCGCCTGCCATCCATCCTGCAAAAAATGGGCAGCATTGGGTTTTCAGCAGCCCTGTGCAGGGAATGATGGTCAAACAGTCACTTGCTACAAAGGTCTGTGACATTTTCCATTTTACACCCTGCAGCCTCTCCAGGTTGTGCAGAACAAGGGATGCAGGTCAGTGGCACAATGTCTCACAAAATGTAGGTCCCACATACAAGCAAGGCTGCTTGCTTAGCCTACAAAGAGTGCCTGCACTTGGCTCTTTGCCTTAGTACTTCCTTTCAGACTATGTGCAAAATCACCAAGTAGCTTCTTTATTTAAAGTGAAACTGAAGGAGAACAGGATGAAAAATGCCCCAACTCTGAATGGAAGTTCAGCACATGAAAAGCTAAATGTCACGTTTGTTGCTCAGCTTCATAGTATCACATCTGGTAAAATGGAGCCCTTCAGTTCTGCCACTGAAAATAAGCTGAAGTCAAACAGAAATCCTTGAGTGCAAACATACAGATCAGAAGTAAATTTCCTTCTAACTCCTGGGTAATAGAGTTCTGTCAGAGCCAGGAGTCAATTAAGTGGATAAATACACACGTAGTTCGCTCCCACATCGCATTTCAGTGGGATTTTGCTGAAGTAAGCACTTAATGTGATTATTGTGTTTCTGCCTGATTTAAGATGACAAGTTTTGCATTTCCTAAGTATTAATTAGTCCTGAATTTCTATTTATTTAAACTCCGAGGCAGCAAGAGGATAGTTGTGTGATTTGCCTCTACCTGGTGGCACGGAGCTCATCTGGGACATTTGAAATGCAATTCTGAACAATTAGCCATTGTGCCTGTCAGCATAAGGAATGAAGAATAGAGCTTGTTTTGTTTGTTTAGGGGAATGATCATCCTACAAACAAGTGCAGGGATGTGCTCATTTGGAGCTCTCTCTAGGATGAAGCTTTTTGATACCTAATCAGGGAAAAGGAATAGATTTTTAAATGGGTTTTTCACTCATTTGGTGTTGTTGCCTCCCCCCCAGGACTGAGGTGTTCCCTTGGGGCTGGCTTTGAGGGACCAGAGGCACAAAGGGCTGCATTGCTTGTGTTCTACTGTTGTAAAGCCCAGCAGTGTGTACCTTAGCTGAGGATATTGCCTGGAAATTTTTGAATAGTGTTATGGGAATGGGAGAGCTGGATCTGCAGCAGTCCGCTGCTTCTGGAATGACAGCACCACCTTGCTGGGTGGCTTGCAGAACTAATCCATGGCCACAAGAGGAGGGTCCTCACTATAGAGACAGAACATTTTCCAGATCAGAGCCTGTCAGTGTATGGTGGGGTGGGCTGGACCCCTTTGTCATCTCTGCAGTCCTCACCCTGTGGGACCTAAGAACTCAGAGGCCAGCTCTGAAGACATGTCATTCAACTCACTGGTGGCACAGGGCAAAGAGGGGTATTTAAAACTTCAAATGGGCTGAGATTAAAAGACTCTGGGCACCCTAAGCTCTTTTGGAATCTAATGGGAATTTGTGTACTCTGTACCAAAAATAGAGATATTTTTATAGGGCAGAGCTGACTGGAGCGTTGCGACTCTCCCCCCAGGCCTCCTGCTCCGTTTCTGCAGTCCAATTATGGCCCTCGTTGCACTCTCTTTGCTATTACTCTATATGTAATGAGGTGATGGTTGAAGTATTTCAGCTGTAATGGATGAATGGCCACTAATTTGCCTTGAATCATTTCTCTCCCTTTGAAATACTTCCTCTCTTCTCAGCACTGAGATGCCAAAATACTCATATTTCCATGGAGGAGGTTGTTTGTAACCACAGCAAAAGTATGTCACCAAGTGGTCATCTGCCTTGCTGCCTTGCATGAAAAGCTTTGAATCATCTTGGGTTTGGGAGACTTTATTTTTAGATCTGTACTTTTTGAATGTGTTATTGGCCAGCAGGCAGAGCACAGCAGGGTTAACACCACGCGTGGTGGAGCTCGCCCATCTGTTCCAGCTCCCATCCAACCATGGCGCTTTACGAGAGCTCTCTAGGAGGGTTTGGACTTATCCAATTTGTAGTATTCTCTCATATAATCAGCTTGGTAGCACTTGAAAAGCTGGCTGTGCCAAACAGGAGGGTATAAAAATTTGCTAAGAGACAAAGGAGCTTGGAAATCTGAGATGTTTTTACATTTTCAGGAATTATGTTTGTTTCAGTTCATATTGAAACTAGAGGCTGGAACAGATGGAGTGATTGTACAGTAAGATGAGATTAGCTGAGGCTTTGACACTCTATCTAGTGAGGAATTAGAAGGCAGGCACTGCTGATTGGGTTTTTCTTTGGGGTCTAGTTATGTTTTATTTGCCCCGTTATTTATGTCAATGGTAACACATCCACAAACAGTCTGACCCAGTTCTGTGGCCAGGACAGATCATCAAGACTTGTTAAACTGCCTATTTGCCATCTCCTGAAATTCACAGGCAAAGCACACTGTCTGTTTGATGGTGCTGTGTGTGTACTGGCTGAATGCACATGTTTTATGTTGGTAGGACTTTGGAAGATGTGCTGATTGAAGTCAAGAATGAGGGGATGCCACAAGCTGTTTGGCTGGACTTTTCCTTAGTCTGCAGTCCAAGTTACCTTAACTGATCTAAGCACCAGGATGCTCCTTTCTTCATTCCCCTGATGGGATATGGACACAGGTTTTGCATGCAGCTGCAGTGGGAGGAAGTGTGAGGTGCTCTGTGGATGGCACACACATTCTGTGGGCAAAGAGCTTCTGCTTTGGTTTATGGTGTCAATCTTCTCTCTGTTTCCATCAGCATTAAAGTCACAGAATTAAAGGAAATACAGTAATTGAGAACATACTGTGCACATGGGCAGCCATTTGGAAATTGAGATGTTTTGATAGAAACCTAATTAAATCATTGTTCACCACTTACCCCCCCCAGCTATGAAACAACCATGAAGTGTGGTGACTTTTCTCCAAGCAGCCACCATGAAATCAGCACAAATTTTCCATCAAAAATGGGACAACTGTGCAGATTAAACCAAAGAGTGCTGGAGGGATTAGATCTGTGCTACCTAATTAAGTGCATTTTTCTTGTAGAGGGGGAGGGCTTTTATTCCCTCAGTTAACTAGCACTGGACCTTAGACATCCTGTGGAAAAGGGGAAAAAGAAGGAGCAAGAAGGGCTTCTTCTTCAACCTTAAGGTTGTAGGCAGTTGTAGCCATTAAGGTACTGGCCTTTTCCTTGGAGCAGAGCAAAGCTGGGTTTGAAAAGTTCATGCTTGGTTCCCTCCTAACACACCTGTTGGAGGTCAGCAAACAAGAGCCAAAGAGGGGTAATGATCAGCTGGAGAGGAATACAACCCCAGGTCTAAATAAGAGAGAGGTGAGGTCAGAAAGCTGCTGAGAAATGGCATCAGACCCTTATGTGATTTCCTTCTCAGCTTTCTGTCATTCCTGTCAGCGGGGTATTTGTGAGAAAGAATAGCCCGGAGCAAACAGCCCTCCTTCCAACTGTCTGTAGGGTTGCTGGAGTTTGAGGTAATTGTATTTTGTATGATTAATTACTGCTTGGGCTCCTCTGGCGAGGGGCTGGGGGCAGCCCTGTGAGGGAGCAGGAGCTGCAAAGCTCCAACCCACCAAGTTGCATTTGTAGCTTAGAGCTTTGTCCCCAGAGGGTCCTAGTGATGGAACCCTCAGCCAGCTGAGGGGTCTGAAGGGGCCTGAGGGACACGTGGTTGTGCTGTCTGTGAGGCTTCACAAATGTTGCCAGCAAAGCCCCAAGCAAGTCAATTAGGAGAGTTTTAAATACAAGTCCCACCTTAGGTGATTCTGAGGGTGCTATTATCTGGTCTTCAAATGAAGAAAAAGCTCTTTAATCAGTGGCATAAATGGGAATCACATCAGCCCAAGGGTGCAGAAGGTGAACTTGCCCAGTCACAGCTGCCTTGTGCCCTGGGGCCTCCTTGGCTTCCTTCCTCCCAGCAATGCCTTGGGGCTGAGTCCAGTCCTGGGTCTGCAGCACATATTCCAAAGCCCTCTCTCAGAGCTGAAGGCTTCACATTTGCAACATGGCACATATCGAAGCTGCTTTTCTTAAGAATGTGTGTAACAAACAGCAGGAATCCTGCTGCAGTTAGTGAATATACTGGTGGGACTGACAGAATGAGACACATCCAGAAAGTCCTAAAGTGCACCTCAGCCAGTGGGGCTCTCATGGCAGCTCCCCTGCCACCTGTAAAATCAGATCTTGTTTCATTTTGTGCACCTGTGCTATATCATTTTCAGTGCTTGCTCAATTTTCAGCGATGCCTGTTGCTCCTCTGCAGGTTTTGTCAGGAGCTCAGTCCCTGGCAGCTGTCCCCTGGGAATAGCTGGGGCAGAGGACAGACTCTTCTTCCCTCTGCCTTCCTTTCTCTGGATCAAGCATGTTTGCTGCTGGATGACTGTGACCAGCAGCAGACTGCTCTGTGTCCTGCTAAACATTGCTGAAGAGCTGGGATGTCCCATTTCACCCTTCTTTTCCCCCCTCCCCTTTCCCTCACTTCCTTGCTGAGCAGTTTTCTCCCTGGTGGAGGGTGGTGGAAAAGCCCTCGGAGGGAAGAACCATCCAGGCATAATTGAAGGGAAGGGAAAAGGGTGATTTTGTGTTTCTTTTCCTTTCTAATTTACTGACAACTGTGGCAGTGAGGGCTGGTAGTTGAATCACCTCTCAAGACTCCGTGTTTAAATTATATTTTTATTATTTCCCATTAATGCTGTTCAAGACAGGGGAGGAGACAAAAGTTTTTGCACATGGAATAAGACAGCCAGGAGCCCGTGATGTTCAGTGGGAAATGAGCATTTAAATGGTCCTTTGTGCCTTTGAAAACCTTCTCTGTTCAGGTTAGCTTCGTGGTGGAGGAAGCCCTGGTGTGGTTTAGTTCCTGTTACCTTAATTTGAAGAAGAAAATCCTTCTAAAGGTGACTCGATCGTGGTTCATCACTGTCCACATGGGGAGGATGTTTCTGATCATAGCAGACTATTTAATCTATCTGACAAAAGCATAGCAAGGCCCCAGAGTGGGAACCTGAAAGCAGCCAAGTTCAGACTAGACATGAAATTTATATTTTAAACAGTCTGAGTTGTTAACCCTGGAAAGAACTTGACAGATTCTGTATCACTGAGCGATATTGATGTTGTCTGATGCAAACTGCACAGGGATGCCAGATCCAGCCTCTGGGCCCTGAACTGATTATTCCAAACTGATGCTGGAGTGCTGTAGCTACTGGGCTAATGTCCAACCTAAATCTCTCCTCTTCAAGTTCTGCCACTCCCCACGTTCTCCTTCCAGGGATGGAGCTTATCTTCATGTAGCTGAGCAGCTTGGGTGGGAAAAGCCACCTTCAAGATCGAGGCTTTGTAAGAGAAATGAAGGCAGGGATCTCAAAGAAGGGACAATTCTGTGTCACCACCAGTGCTTGGTGTCAAGACATGACATCTTTGCAGTGCTGTAGGTGTGGGGTGTCTTTCCTCCTTTCAGAACAACTTCTTCTAGACTGATCATCTAAACCCTTTCAGCTTTTGTGGGCTGAGCAAGAAGCTGGGCTTTCATTAAACACCAGCTTGGCAAAGCTCAGTGGGGTGCAAAGGCAGAAAGCAAGACCTGTTGTTGTTGTGTTCGCTTGACAGAAGAGTCTCGGGGGGCTTTTATTAATAATAATTTGTGCTACTGGTATCTTTCATCCAAGGATGTGCAAATATTAATTGATTGACAAATTCCTTGCACTCGACTTGATGGCATTTCTTTTTTTGTTTTTGTATGATGAAATAACTTCTGAATGTCACCTCTCATCAGTCCAGAACTGGGGAGGGGGGATGTTCTATCCATCAACATCACTGGTATGGGGAGAGAAACACTGGAAATGCCAAAATGGAGAGGGCAGAGAAAGGAAGGGAACGGAGCACCTGGAGTGACAGGGGTGAAGGAATGGTGACAAGGGTAGGGAGCAGCCAGGGGAGGCTGTTAGATCATAGAATGTAAATCATAGAAATGCACCCTAGATTCAGAGAATTGTTTAGGTTGGAAAAGACCTTTAAGGTCATCAAGTCCAACCATTAACCCAACTCCACGAAGTCCAGTGCTGAATCATGGCCTTCAGCACCACTTCTACATGTCCAGGGATGGTGACTCCGTGAGGAAGACGATGGAATAGACAGATCCTTTGGTACAAGCCCCATCTGTGGAAGTGTTGAAGGGCAGGTTGGATGGGGCTTGGAGCAGCCTGGGCTGGTGGGAGGTATCCCTGCCCATGCAGGGGGTTGGAACCTGATGAAGGTTCTTCCAACCCAGACCATTCCATGATTCTGTGTTGAGAACCGTGTTGATAAAAGCAACACAATCCAAAAACGTGCTAGGAAAAAGAGGTGGAGATTTCATGAAAAGTCACTGGGAACAGAACCAATGGGTTCTCAACTATTTAAACACAAACCCAAGCTTTTAGGGCCAGTCTCCCAGCTGGCTTTGAACACAGAGCAATGTCACTTTGTGCTGGCTTCAGATTTAGCCTTGGATATCTTGATTGGAATCTATGGGGGTGATTATTCACCCTCACTATTGGTATTTTGGGATTAATTAACTATTCTTGGTTCCTATAAAGAATAATGTCAACTATTTAATGGCTCATTGAGTTTAGTAGGATTTCTAGCTTCTCTTTTACAATTTCAACAGAATAGTTCTTGTGATTTGTGACTTGGAGTACCAGCTAGTGAGCTGTGAGGAGACCATGCCTATTATGATGTTAGTTCTACCCTTTGACAAAGAGGTTTTAATTGGCTTTACATGGATTCTACTTGATGATATGAGACATCTAGAGATAGAGGATATGCCAGCTGAGTTTTTCTCAAAATATATAAAATCTTTGCCTTCCTGCTAACCTGTGTTCCACAGATACTTTTCAACTTGAAACAATGAAGATGAATATTTAAAATTAATTCTGGTTACTCCATTGTGTTCATCCCTTGGTCCTGCATCTGCCTTCAGAAAGATGTTTGAGCCCAGGTCTTCAGCCTAATTTTACACTAACAGAAGAACTTTAGATTTCTAACTAGCTCAGTGCACTGGTTGTTGAATCATTCTGACAATGTTTGTCTATGTAGACAATTTCTATGTACTTTTTGCATGGATGTTGTTGTCATGGTTTTTACCTGCCTGTAGAATGAATTGGGGGGATCTCAAGTGTTTTTGAAAAAAACAGCTGAACCTTTAGTTCAGCTTTAATTTGGTATTTCAAGTGTGGGTGAACAACCATTGCAAGCTGCTGTCACATGGAGAGGACGTAGGATGGTGACCAGTGGTTGTTGTCAGGCTGAAGGGAACAAAGGGCACTTACCCAGGGGCAAAGTTCTGTCTGAAATTCTCTGAATCATCCACTCACCTGAACAAGGGGAGAAAATAAAGCCCTTTGCTTTGCTTTGTAGATAACCAGTTCATCTGTTATTATTGCAAAAGAAGTAAACACCAAAACACATGAGGACTGGAGCAGGAATAAGCTTGAGGCCAGCAGTCAGTGAACTGAGAGCCTGAGCAGATTGACAGAGTTACCAGGGGACAGAAGAGGCTGAGAACCAGGTGTGTGAGAGGCAGGGAAGGGCTGCCAAGAGGAATTGATACTCATTTCCTAATACATAGTTCCCATAATATTTTCTATTGCCTGTCTCATCACGATATATTGCACATAAAGAAACTGCACCTGACTGAGGGAAGTGTTTTCTTTTGCTCTGCAAGATTTCATCCAAGATAGGTGTGTAGCAATAAATAATTCAGTGTCATCAGTGTCTGTGAGGTGAGGTAACAGCATTCAAATGAGACTGGGGAAGACAGACTCCATCAAAAAAACAGTCTTCCAGGGAAGTTTTTTGGCTTTGCTGGAGGAAAATATCAGTGTATGTGGAGGTGGGTGGTTCATTTGACTGAAAAGGCAGGGAGAGATGCATTACAGTTTGATATTCTGCCCAGGGGTGGGGGCCACGTTGGTGCAAGCCTGGAAGTGCAGAACCAGGACTTGGAACGAGGATTTCCTCGTGGATTGCTCAGGGTTTAGTCTCTGTGCTCTCCCTTCTGCCCACTGGGGAAACCATCATCGTGTTTCACCAGTGCCCTGATACACCAGAGGAGCTCGGACAGGAAAACAAGCCCAAAAGCTTGAAAGGAGATCAACCTAATTATTCTGCTGATAGAAGGTTAAAGTTTATCTGCCATATCTGCCTCAAAAATGTGCAGATCCTCAAGGAAAACTCTTGTCTCATGCAGGTCTCTTGTCGAGGCTGCAGGTTACTCAGTGTCTTGAGCAGGTGTCCATGTCTGCTACCAATAAGGAGCTCCTGGGTAGAAGAACCATCTCTCCCTGTTTTCAGTCTCAGGTTTAAGTTTATTTTTCCTGCTTTGTTGTTTAGGTTTTGTTTCTTTCCTTTCTCTAATTTCACCCTTCCCCTCTGCTGCCCCTTGTTGGGAAAATAACAAGTCAGATCCTCAGCTGATACGAGTCACTGCATTGGCTTTGAGAGGAGCTGCAGACACAGATCACTTGCTTTATCTGTGCCACTAGTGGATGGAGAAAGATAATAAAGAGCAGTTTCCCCAGAGTATTTAAAAGCCTCTTCACCCCAAAGGCACAGAGCCCTTGGTGGGGACCTTTCTGGATTAGAAGGGGTCAGAACCCCCCTTCTAGCTGACCCTTCATGTCTTGCCAATTGTTTTCATGTGCTTTGCCTTCCTTTGCTGAATGTGCTGCTCTCAGGCCCTGCCTCAAACTGCCTCACCAAAACCAAATGAATCATTTGGCTTGATGATTTATATCTAAACGAAGCTTTTCACTTTTGGCTTGATCAATGTGTCTCAGTGCATATTTTCCTTAAAAATTCCTCCAAATATTAAGCACCCCGAGGAGATAACCTCAACCACAGTATTTGTGTCCTTCCCCTCGCCCCAGGTGTGCAGTTTGACTCTAATAATGTTGGAATCAGGAGGTGCTAAAACCCAGTAATTTATTTTTTTTTTCTGCTTGAATTTTGATGGACATCACGGAGCTGAGAGGAGAAAATACAATCCATCTCCTGTGAAATGAACTCAAGTCATCCTGCAGCATATTGAGTCAGAGGGAATACAAAACAAACCCACAAATGTCAAAAGCAGTTGACAAGGGATTGTTCCATTTCGTTTTTTTCCCATTTGTTCCCTTGATTCCAATGATTTTTAATGGATTCCTCCCTTCACTGAAAATGAGAGGATGGAATTCACTTGAATATCCTCCCAACCAGCCCCACCAAAGTCTGTGCTTGGCCAAACTTGCTGGAAATAGGGTGGTGATGGGGAGGGACTTTGCTGAATCATACTGATCACTAATCTCTTTACCTGGAAATGGGATGAGAAAAATTCCAGCCCCAGTAAATCCAGTGGTGAATTCTTGCTGATTCCCAGATCCCCAGTCCTTCCCCAGTCACAAACCTTTCCAGTCAGCTCATTTTTTGGTTTCCTGATTGAGCAAACGTTGTTGTGGAGGAGGCAGAAGTATTTGCAGCATCCCCCCGGGATGATAGGTGGATCCTCTTAGCAGTCACTTGAGGCTGGAAACTGTTCTCCCACTCTGGAATTGGCTCATGCAGAGAGACTGGGGCAGGAGCAGGATTGCAAACCAGATGACACAGCCCAATTTTGTGCCTTATCCACTGCAAGGTCCTAATTCCCTAAAAGCTTCTAAATGAGAGGGTAGCTGAGATCCTCCTCTATTTCAGAGTAGCTGTGGCTGTTCTTTGAACTCCTGTGCATCATGGAAATAAGTAATGAGAGATGGGGCTCCCTGCAAAGGAAGATCCTGGAGAACCCTTTCTGCAGCAGTACAAGATCATTTCAGGGAAAAAAGTGTATTTCTCCACTGAGGCCATTGTTGTTCCATCAAATCTAATATCCTGAAGTGAAAGGAAAGCCTTAACAAGTTGAGAGCCACCAGACATTGTTAGTTTAATATTGCATTTTAAAAGAGCTGCATTTAAGAGAGAGATAATTTAACTAAGACACCATTAGTACTTTTTCTGCATTAATTTTAGAGCCAGATATGAAACAGGAGTAAATTTGGGCATCTGTAGAGATTCGTAGGAGAGGATCTGAGTGTCTGCTTTCAGATATGGAGCTGGGTTAGCAGCCCTGGAGACTCCCTTGTCCCTCTGCCTGAGCAGGGAGCATCAGGGATGGAAGTGTCCATTTCCCTCTGCCCAGCCTCCTCCAGACCCTGTCAGGTACCATGGAATCTGTGGCAATCCCATGCAATCCCCAAAGCCAACACAGGAGGGGAAATTAATGCTTAATTAAAAGCTGACATAGGAAGGGAAATTAAATTAATGTCCTAATTAATGCTTCAGGTTTAGTCCAAATAGGAAGCTCAATGATTCTCCTTCCCCTTTAACAGCACTACACTTACCTCTGAGCAGTGATGAATTTTGGCTCATTTGGCCCCAATCCTGGAAAACATTCTCATTAAAAAGTGTATTGAAACCCCCACTTAATTCTCTTCCTGGCACGCTTAATTGCTGGCCAGGATAGGCACAGAGTTAAGTATTTGATTAAACAAGGTGGAGCTATTGGGAACATTTTGCATAATAGTCCCCAGTTTGCTAAGCTGATTTGACTCCTCAAAAACTTCCCTGAACATCCTGGAGGAGAACAATGAGCATCAGTCAGTGTTGCAGTGTCTTTTCTTGCTGTAGTTTTTAGGGGAGTTGGCATTTTTGTGCACGTCACTTCTTTATGATCAAGAGGAATGGAGAGTCTAGCAGAGCAGCGAGTTTTCTGTGAAGGAAAATGAGAACAGGAGAAATATTTGAAGGATGGAGACAGCACATTCCCCTTATCAAGGTTCATTTCCTTTAACAAATCTTGGTTTATTTGCTACAAAGGCTTCCATTTGACAGCACGGGAAGTACAAGGTGTCAAACCAGAAACGTTTCGATATTTAGGTTGCTCTGCTGGCTGGAAAATGAGCTTCACAGAGCTGTGGTTGGATCCACCCTGTAACTTCTGGAGCAAACTGCACAGCTGTAGGACTTGGGGAAGGAGGGTGTGGGCATAATGGTAGTTGAGAAGTGTCTGGTGTAGTTGTGGCCCAGCTCTTGCACAGCATGAGAGAGGTTGATCACATAAGCTCCTGCCCTGGAACTGGTGAGGAGGACAGGCTGGGACTCAGCTTAGTTATCCACATCAGTCCAGGCTTCCTTGGAGCAGACTGTCCTGAAAGCAGTAGTTTTCATGTCTTCAATGAAATGGGAAAAAAAGGAATGAAGAGATACTACTGCCCAGGGAGGCTCTGGAGGCTCCTTCTCTGGAGACGTTCCAAACCCATCTGGATGTGTTCCTGTGGGATCTGCTGTAGGTGACCCTGCTTTGGCAGGGGGTTGGATGGATGTTCTGGATTTTCTGTGGCTCTGTGGATTGTAGGGCAGGAGGGTGAGATTTTCCTCCCAGCTTGAGAGAGAGAAGGAGAGGCAGTGGTGGGCTCCGTTAACACGCGTGTAGATGAGTCGCTAAAAGGTGTATTTTTGGTATCAAGGACTATATATTTCTCTGTCAAGGGTGTGATAAAGCAGAGGATTATGGCTTATGCCATCCAGGTCACATGGGAAGACTAGAACATTGCCTTGTGACCTTGCATTTTGTGAGTTGATGGGTTCAGCCTTGTCATGCACATGTTATCAGTCATCATCATGGGATGGTTTGGGTTGGAAGAACCTTAAAGATCATCAGGTTCCAACCCCCTTCATGGGCAGGGGACATCTCCCACCAGCCCAGGTTGCTCCAAGCCCCATCCAACTTGCCCTTCAACACTGCCAGGGATGGGGCAGCAACAGCTTCTCTGGGCAACCTGTTCCAGTGTCTCACCACCTTTCCAGGGAAGAATTTCCACCCCAGTTGCCTGAGCCAGTCCTGCAGAGAAGCAGACAAAACGATTTCCCTGCCTTCCTACTCTTAAAGATCTTTTGTGTTGTTTCTTTTTCTCTAGATGAGGAAATCTGCATTGATTGCAGCCTCTTCCAGAACGTGTGTGCATCACTTAGACCGTGCCAACTCAGTGCTGTGCACTCAGATGGAAAGTCACCCTTAGCAGGGAGGTATTAAACCTCCCCAGCACTATTGGCAGGTCAAACCAGGGACTAAGTTCCTGTAACTGTACAGGAATATTTGCAGTTGGAGCTGCTGAAAAAGCACCTTTGCCTTGCCCCACGACCACTCCTTTCTCCCCAGCAAGGCTGTTTGTGTGGCTGCACAACAAGCTGTGCTGGCTGAAAAATAACCAAATCCCACCCCCCCCCCCAAAAATAAAAAGTCCCAAAGGAGGTGCTTAAATACACATCCAACTGTGGTCCCATTTCCTGTAGCACGTCAAAGCACTTCACCTCTGCTCTCTTTATGTTGGGAGGTGCAAGGTGAGTCAGGTTCTTGGTCAGTGCTGACGATGGAAGCAGGGAGTGCTGCATTCCCAGCGCCTCTGGCAGTGGAGCTGCCACACCTCCTGGTTCAGTCTATCCAAATTCATGCTGCATGCGTCAGGGCAGGGTTCACAGTCGGGCAGCAGGTCACGGGAGGGAGGAAGAAAGGGTGTGTATAAAAAAAACCCACCCCATTATAGCTCTTTCTTAGATGATTTGCCTCCTGGGTTGAGCCCTGTGCAGTTTTCTGCCGAGTCCTCCGAGGTTTCTCTCTGCGCTGAGAAGACAAATGCGTGAGAAGCTGAGATGCTGACCTCATCCCGTGGCTCCTGCAGACTGGCTTTAAAAAAGATGAAAGATGTTTTAATCATGATTAAGAAAAAAACGCCCTGAGTCTGAGAAATCATCACAATAGGTGGCACCCAGTCTTTTTGAATAAGATTCCTATTGGAATCAATGAGAGTTTTGCAGGTTCTGCTCAGGCACTATTGATCAGTGACTGATAGATGGTTCTTGTGTTTTTCAGCAGCAACGTTGCCCTTTTTGTATGTGCAGTGTTCTCTTGCCAAGCAGTTTCTCATCCCTTTTTTGCTTCAAAAGAGAATTGGGGCTGGAAGTTGAAGAGTATGGACTCATTTTGTAAGGATCTGGTGCAAGGTCCGTGCATTTCTTCAGTCTTGTTCAGGACCCAGTTTGGATGCTCAGGGAGAGTAAAGCCAGTGGGATCACATCCTTAGGTGGGCAGGGGGGAATTTCCCTCCCTAGAAATGACCCCCAAAAAAGTTCCAATGAGCTGATTGAGGAGGTGCATCCCATGGAATGAGTGCCTGTGGATCAGGAGGCTGTGCTCCCCAAAATGGATCCTGTGTGCTCAGCATCAGGGCAGGGGGAACGAGCCACCCACTTCCAAACCCAGCTCACGATGCCTGGGTGTCTGCACTGAAGGAGCATTTCTCATCCAGATGCACTGGCTCTAAATGTTAAATGTTTTTTTTATTAGCAGCTTTTCTATTGTGTGCACTGAAAGATGAGTCACTGCCCTTAAGAGCAAAGCTGGGAATCAATAGACCTCTGTGAATTAGATAATGTGCTAAAATATGGATATCTACGAAGGCATGGGAATTGTGATGGTGACTAATGGGCTAGTGGAAATATATAGTGAAAACAGCCCGAGCAGACAGGATTTTTTTCTGGAATCTTCTCTGAGACCCAACCCACTCATGGTGGTTGAGCATCTTGTGCCACCCCAGTGATGTGGGTGGTGAGGGGATGTGGAATTAAGCTGCAAGGCCCCAAGGTACAGAAAATGAATCTTCTCTAAGGCTTTGCCCTTGATGACAGAAACTGATTGTTTGCTGGGGACTTTGCAGCCTGATCAGAGGCAGAGGTGGGTCCAGAGATGATTCCTCTATCTTCAACGCCAGTGAGACTCTGGAGCACTGTGGTCAGTCCTGTGCATCCCAGTACTTAAGTACAACTGGCCCAGGTTGCTCAGGGAAGCTGTGATTGCCCCATTCCTGGAAGTGTTGAAGGGCACTGCCAGGTTGGATGGGGCTTGGAGCAGCCTGGGCTGGTGGGAGGTGTCCCTGTCCATGCAGGGGCTTGGGACTAGATGATCTTTAAGGTCTCTTCCAACCCAAACCATTCCATGATTCCATGACATACAGGAGCAAATGCAGCATAGGGCCACAGGGATGATGAAAGGATTGGAGCTGCTGAGCCTGCTGTGAGCTTAGGGTTGGACTGAGGCCATCTACAGAGGGTCCCATCCAGCTTCAGCCCTTCCATGTGATCCAGTGGGAATTCAGCTCCATAACCCTGACACAGTGTGCTCAATCAAATTGGGAAACCTATTAAGTCAGAATAAATACGAGCTAGAAATAATCTCATGGTTGCCTGAGATGTTCTTTCCCCTCTCCAAATGTTGCCTGAGCAGCGTCCAAATCTTTATTACAGTTGTCCATTTTATTTGATGAGTCTTGCTAGACCCTGAAAATAATGAGTCAATGAGCTCCCTGAAACCCTGTTAGTTGCAAGTACTTGCAGCTCCCAGAAGGTGTTCATGTGTGCTGGTGAAGTTTGCATGGGGAGTTTTATTGTTGTTTCTCTAAGCAGAGAGGACAGCCTCAGGCAGGTCTGAAAACTGTGTCTCCAGCCAGTTGGGGGAAGTGAAAGTCAGAAACAATCGTCAACAAAATAAATTCTTCCTCTTGGCATGTGATGCTCTGGACTTCTCCAAGCCAGGTGCTAATTCCCTTGGCCCCCCAGACTCCCACTCCAGGCTGGCAAGGCAAACAAGAGTCATAAAATACAACTAGGCATGTTTTATGATAAAAAGCCAAACCAAATCCCTGGTGGAGCTCTGCAGCAGAGAGAGGCAAGGCTGGAGTACAGAGATTCATGGCTGGTGGTTGCACACTGGTATGATCCAGTGGATCATGTTCAAATCACTGAAAAAATCTGACACAGGTATTTATGTGGCCATTATCTGACTCCAGTCTTTGCAGAGCACATGGCTTCAGTGCCCTTTTCCTCCAAGAAACCATCTCATGTTGGAAAAAGTTCTCCTTGTGCTAGAGACATGAGAGGACCTCCAGAAGGCAAAGGGCAGATACTTAGGGGTCCTTCAAAGACCTTCCCAGATGGACAGAGGAAGCTCTGGACGTGGCAGGAACCAAACCTGAGCTCATTCAAGTCCCAGGCTTGTATATTAATCATCAGGTCATAGTTCTGTGACATTTCATGGGTAATATTGGTATAAATATGTCAAAACAGCAGATCCAGCCTCTGGAGAGGACGCTGAGCTTCAGTGTGGTAGGAGGAGAGTTGCAGCCACACTGCTCTCGGGGCGTGAGCTCCAGGTGGTTTATGTTGCAAGTGTTCTGATAAGGCAGCTGTTGGTTTTAGATGTCTATTTATTTTTTTAAAGGTAAGGTTTTGTCTGGGTCTGGGTGAGATCTTTGAAACCAAGGCACTACTTTTAATATCTTCAAAGTCAAAGATGATGAGGTTCATTCAGCGTTTCTCTCCCCAGTAGGGAGAATCTGTGAGGTGTGAGAGCAGGAGCACCTGGGAGGTGACTGAAGGGAAGGATGCTGGAGAGATTGGTGACAGTCCTGGGTGGCTCTTGGGGTTGGTTTCATTGAGTGGAACTGTTCCTAGCTCATTCCTTTGTGTGTGAATAAACTAAACTGTGCAGGGGAGAGAGGAGAGGGAAGAGGGGGGAAAGGAGATAATTTTGCTTTCTTCATGAAGTAGTTATGGCAGTGTGGAGCAAAAATACATGAATGTCTTGACTACCTATGTTATCAAAGGCCATAAAAATGCAATCATTAATTCTCTTTGATTTATTCACTCATTGCCTCAGGGCAGTAAGAGCTGATTATCAGGCTGTGAGATGTCTGTGTGTGTCCAGCTGAGAGGGGTACTTAATGCTGGAGGTCTTTGACCTAAAGCCACCTGATATTGATTTAGATTTTTCCCAAAATTAGATCCTGTTCCTGGCAAAACTGACAGATTAAATAGTGACTTAAAAAAAAAAAAAAAAAAAAAAATTACTCCAGATTTATTCATGTGTAAATGTGTGAGAAAGATTCAGGCCCAGAAGACCTGTCTTGTAGCAGAGAGAAGAAAGCTGATGATTTCTCTCTCTTTTGCTTAAAATGAGTCAGAAACCCTACAGTATTTTTATTTTTTTATTTCCTGATGGTGCTGTGGCTGTAATCAGTAGCAACTCGTGCAGCTTGTTTGGGAACTGTACTGAGATGCTGCTCCCCACCCTGCCCCTTGTTTTCTGAGCAGAAATTCCTTCAGAGCTGGCTGTTTTCACATGGCAAGTGAGAAGCAGTTGGGGTTGGGGAGAGCAGCTGGGCTGATCCTCACTTTGTGGAGAGGCCATGTTTTTCCCAGGAATGTTAAATTCCTCCGTTCATCATCAAGGATCAGGGCAAGTAAATCCAGAGAAATCCAGAGGAACTGCACTGAAGTCTCTGGAGGTTTAAAGAACCTGACATGGGAGTAGAATTTGATCCAGAAGAGTTATTTTTGCTTAGATAAAAACGGTCTCTGCTGGAGAGGAAGCTCAGTATAAATGTTAGCTTTCTGCTGTAATAGAAACTTCATTTTCTTTGGGGGGGTGAAAAAAAAGGGGGGGGTATGCAAATTCTGCTTTTAGGTGCTTTGGTGTAAACGGGAGTAACTTGCTTATTTAGAAATACTCTTAACCTTATTTCTGTGCATTAACCACGAGCTGCCCTTTCCTCAGGTGAAATGCAAATCCAGAACAAGAAGAGGGTTTTTTGCAGGAATCTAAGGAAGTTGGGAACCCAAATCCCATTCACACCCAATAGAATTTAGGCTTGTAAACTTTCTTTACTTCTGTGAAAATCTCAATCTATGATTTTTTTATATATATATATTTTTTTAAGTGCTGGCAATTCCCTTAACTTAGTGAACATCTTTTAGAGAGTGTTTGATATGATTGAGTGGTGAGGAGCTGTCATAAACCTTTTCATTTAGCAGCATCCCCAGACAGAGAGTGAGAAGAGATTGCAATAACAGAGAAAAATGAGAAGCAGAGGGTTTGCTGCTCTGCCTCCAAACATTTCTCCCCAGATCCCATGTCCTTACTCTCAGAAATGGGAAGTGTCTTAATTGTTCAGGGGAAGAAAGAGGAATCTCAGCCCTGAGGCTTCACTCTTGGAGCTCATAACCCTCTGCCTGCCTTTGGGAGCCGTTACTTGGAAAGTGTAGAAGGATCCACAGTTTGGGAAGAGGGGAATTTTGGGCTTTCTATGGGCACAACATTGTCTGGAGATCTCGGGCCATTCTGGAGAACAACAAGCACCTCCAGCCTGCAACACTCACGGCGCTGCCATGAGGAGGTGTCTGCAAAGGTGGTAGTGAAGTTCACGCAGGCCAGAAAAGTTATTTGTGCTCTAAGGTGTTAAAAATATCCAAGTAAAGGGGATGCAGTAGTTGGGAGTGACTGTAAGGGCCTGATCCTGCAAGAGTTCAGCCCCTCTTCTGGTTGCTGGAAGAGACACTGGCCCAGCACCAGGCAGGATTGATCTGCCAAAGCTCCAGGCAAATGGCATGTGAGAAGTCACACCATGAGAAGGCTGAAGTGCTTCTGACAGAGCTTTCCAACAGTGAAAACTGTCTTTGTTTCCTCCTCCTGCATTTAGCTAGTGCCTATCAAAGAAGATTAGAAGAGGGAAGATGACATGGAATCAAGAAAAAGATTTCTAGTGGTTGGAGAGGGTGCTAAAGCCACTGTGCTACTGCCTGGAGCTTTGGGCTGTTTTCTGCATCAGAGACCTGCCTTGTTAGTAAAGAAATAAAAACCCACCCAACAACAGTTGTCAGACTGTAGAGATTGTGCTGCTGGTGCTGCAGGTATTTTCTTCTGCAAGGAAAATGAGTCTATTTTAAATAAATTTGTATCAAAAGCGACATGCCATTTCTTAGCCACCTAATTTAAGAAGCTTTAAGACAACTGGCTATGTAGATGGTGAATGCTTATTGCCTCCTCCCCACCAGCCCCTTCTGCTGCCTCTCAAAGTCTGTGTGGCAGAAATTAGCATCAGCAGAGCTAATGAGGACTGGTGCTGCATCCCAGCACGGAGGAGAGTTGGGTATGTTAGTACAGCCCCTTTGTAAGCAATTATTTCCTGAGCACTCATAGAATCGTGGGATAGTTTGGGTTGGAGGGCACCCTAAAGATCATCCAGATCCAACCCCCTGCACGGGCAGGGACACCTCCCACCAGCCCAGGTTGCTCCAAGCCCCATCCAACCGTAATGTCGGAACAGTTTGGGAAGCAGGAATTTTTATCCCTACCTTTGCAAGTCTGTGGATGAAGCTGGAAGACCTTCCAAGGCAGGTGAAGAGTCCTGGCTCAGTGGCTTTGTCTCAGATGTTTATGCCCTGGTGACCAGGTCAAAAGGCAGAGCCTTTTGTTATGGGAGTAGCCAAGATGGGCTGTGGCCTCTCAGATGAGAAGGGCCACAATTCAGGAGCTCTAGGCTTTAGTTTAGTGTTTCTATTGCTGGGCAGGATGATTTTTCATTGTATAACTTCTGTCATGAAGAGAATATAGCTCCAGCCCTGCCTTGGAATAATTTGGGAGGTACAGGGTGTGCTTTGAGGTGCTTTATAAGAATTCCAGATCTCCTTTTAGAATTACTGTCATCATTTGTGCTTCTGGAGTCAGCTTTGATTTTTATTCCTTTTATTTCAACATCCTGGGAATTTCTTCCTTTGGAAACAGTTGGAACAGCCCTTTCTCTTGCCAGGGTAGAAAATTATTTTCCATGAACTGTCCTTTCCTTTTTTTTTCCTTGATTCTTTAAGGTTTCATAGTGTTCATGCCAGTGAAACCAAGCACTTCAAATTCTTATCCCAAGGTCTTGAGTTGATTTTCATGGCAGATACAAGCAGAGATGCCTGCACTGATCTCAGACATGGTTTATTTTTATTCTTAGATATCAGCAGCTATTTGTCACGCTACCTTGCAGTGTGGGACTCACATTTATATGGTTTGGGGAGATGTAACTCATTTTCTGTTTAATCCACTGTCTGTCAAAGGCAGAGATTTAAGATAGAATACTGTGGGCTTTCTGACATGGCTCACAATTTTTTTTTTCTATGTGTATTTATTTATTCTCCGTGCACACTCTGTCATTTGTTAGCTTAGCACAGAAGAAAGTTGGTTTTCCAGTAGGTGTAATTTGAAAAAAAAAAAACACCTCTCAGAGTGGAATGGGCTGTAGATGTGGTTCTGCCAGGATTCGAGAGTATTAAAAATGTCCCAGTGAAAAGGTAGTGCTGTCACTCAGTTCTGCTTTGAGGAAAGTCTTAGCACGTTACTCTGCTCTTGTGTTTGGTTAAAAGAAAGGAAATTAAAAACAAATCACAGAATTATCCTGCTTGGAAAAGACCTTCAAGATCGTCGAGTCCAAGTGCTTTGAGATCCACAGACCAGGAGTTTGGTTCTTGTGAAGAAACAGATCGTGCAGGCCACGGAGCTGATGGGAGGGCTGGAGCAGCTCTGCTCTGGAGCCAGGCTGGGAGAGTTGGGGTGTTCAGCCTGAAGAAGAGAAGGCTCCAGGGAGACCTGAGAGCACCTTCCGGTGCCTGAAGGGGCTCCAGGAAAGCTGGGAAGGGACCTGGGACAAGGGCAGGGAGGGATGGGATGAGGGGGATGGATGAAAACTGGGAGAGGGAGATGGAGGTTGGAGATGAGGAGGGAATTCTTGGCTGTGAGGGTGGTGAGAGCCTGGCCCAGGTTGCCCAGGGAAGCTGTGGCTGCCCCATCCCTGGCAGTGTTGAAGGGCAGGTTGGATGGGGCTTGGAGCAGCCTGGGCTGGTGGGAGGTGTCCCTGCCCATGCAGGGGGCTGGATCTAGGTGATCTTTCAGGTCCCTTCCAACCTTAACCATTCTGCTTCTGTGATTCTATCCTGAGGGTCAGGAACACTGTCAGCTGGAGCAGCAGGGAAAGTTGCTGCCGTGCAGCACCCAGCAGCTCTGCTTGTCACCTTCTCATGTCTGGCACCCACTGAGAGAGAGGTTCCTGTCCTGAAAAGCTCAGGCTGAATGCAGCAGGCAGGCAAGAGGCAGGAGGAGGAAGGAGCTGAAGAAGCTCCCTCACAGTTGGCATCAGTACTCAGAGCTGAGAACAGGTCCTGGCTCCTGCCTGGCACCTGCACCCCCCATGCTGTCACCACCCTGTCACCATCCTGCTTGGGTGACTGACACCCATCCATTGTGACAAAAAGCTCTAGGGATGGCAACCTACCTAAAAAAAGAAAAAAATAGACCTTCCTTGAGAAACAATTATATGCAGGAGTGTAGGTGGAACTTCTTTCTTCTTGGAAAGAAAAAGCCTTCCTAAGACAGTCATGGGTGTCAGCTGGAGATGGGCTGATCTCCACAGCCCCAAACCCAGCTTCAGGGAGCTTTGCTAGGACTGAGCTTGTCCTGCCTTAGTTGGAGGTTATTTTAGGAAGTCTCCTCCCATGTGGTGTGTCTCTAAATAGGACTTTGGTCTTTCTGGAGTCATGTTTGAATAAAATGTCATGCTTGCTTGGTATGACACTAGTTTCCTGACAGAAGAGTTGGCTCAGGAGACAGTTCCTTCCTCAGGGCTGCTTGGTGGGACAAGGGATGGTAACACACGGTCTGGTGCCATCAGGGAGTGAGGGAAAGGAGCACAGGTCTCTGTGGGTTGGCAGCTGCAGAGGAGATGGTGCAAGGGGTGTGATACACAGCAAGAGTGAGGGAGGAAACCAGCGCAGTCCCTGAGTGTCAGAGAGTGAGACTTAATCATGAGCAGGACTCAGAACATTGCTTGGGGCTGGTGTTGAGGGTGGTAGTTGGGTTCAGGCATCTTTTCTGGTCAGCATGGCTCAGCTGATGTGCTGGCATCATTAATAGTGAACCAGAGCCCTTAAAGCTGTCACGGGCACTGTGTGAGGTTAGTGCAGGAAAATAAATATATTGGAATAGAATGTTTTGTTACTGCTTTTCTTGAGATGCTGGTTCCATCTCACGGGGTGGCAGCTGGTCAGTTTGAAGGCTCCAAGCACCACAAAAGGAAACTCTCAGGCGAGGGTGTGTACAGAGCACTGAGGAGATTACAGTAAACAAAAGAATTAGTTTGTATTACCAGGAAGATCTAAGAAGTGAGGTCTGAAATAGCTTCCCGTGAGATTTGGACCAGACAAGGGTATAAAGAATGTTCCTGAGAGCCTTCTCACCTTGTCAGAGGGACAGACTATAGAGAAGCAGCTCTGAGAGATCTTCTCCATCATTTCTATGAGTCAGGATGGTTAGGTGCTGTCAGAAGTATGTCAGAGGAGCATTTCTTTTGGATTAGACACTTGTTATCAGTCTGGAGTACTGGGCAATTGATGATGGGAATTCATTGATACACTGGACAAGGTACATGAAGGCTGAGAACATTTGTCAGTCTTGGATGAGCCTCTTCCCAGACAAAACCCCCGCACCCTTGTCGCTTTAAGGGAGTTTATTGCTTCTTAGTGAAAGGCAAGGGAAGAAATATAACAGATGAAAGGAGGCTGGTGAGGCATTGCAACCCCAGCTGCACAAACCAGGTAAAAATGGAACAGATGAACTTCAAAACTGTGACTTGAAGTCATTTCTGCTCTTCTTGCAGAGCTGCATAGAAACTCAGGGGATTCATAAATTGCTCTGTGCCCTTCCCAACCTCTCTCTGAGTTCTGAAACCCCAGTGTGGCTGCTCTCAAAGTCTGTCATGCAGAATCTGGGCTGGAACTTTGGAAAGGTGGGAGATTTGGAATTCTTTAGGTGAGGTTGTTTATGATGCTGGTTGCTTGCAGTGGCTGTTTGACAAAGAAATGGCTGTGAAAGTGCACATGGCCTCCTCTGGCTTTTGCACCCTCTGTGATGAGTGCTCTGGATTCTTAACCTGAGATGAGATGTTTTTTGAAAGTCAGGATCTGCCAGGGCAGAACTGTCCAGGGGAGAGGGGCTCAGGGGTCACTGCCTGCAGGAATGACCCAGCCAAGGGGTAGATGGAATAGGAGCAGAAAAGACCAGCGTGAAAGGATTAAAAACCAACTGCAAGAATGACACAGCCTGAAAGATAAAGGTGAATCATTGTAGGGAGGGTGGAAAATGGCTTTATTCTTAAGGTGTTGAAATGGGATTGGGGATCTGTATCTTGGTCCTCTGTGATGTTCAGCTCATCCTGGATCTCCTGGCTCTGTTCCCCATGGTTAGCAGAGCACTGTGCCTTGTTCAGTACTGACCCTTCATTTGCACTCTGCTGCTTTTCATGACATATGGGTGGGCAACACACTCAGAGACCTGAGACCCCTAAATGCAGCCTCAGGCTGTTGTGCAGCCCTTGGGGGCTTTGCAGACACTGTGTGGACCTCTGATGGAGCATCCCAGGAGTAGGTAACCAGGAGTGACCTTAGCAGTGACCCCTGCAGCTGGGGTGGTGGAGCTAACAGAATGGCTTTAAGAGCTCCTGACCCCCAAAACCTGCTCAGTTGTCTGCCTCCCTGAGAACATTTTTAGGTTTAGGTGGCAGCTTGAATGTCTAAACCACATTTAATGTTTAGGCTGACACAGTGTCAGGGGCTCAGCTGTGGGTGGGAACTCTGCACGCTGCCCTTCATCCCTTGGTGTTACCTACTCATCCTCTTGTCTGCATTTCCAAGTGAAAGAGAGAAAAAAAACCTGGATGGGAGTTAGGGCAGGCTTCTCAGAACCTAACTGAGAGAGCTTGACTGGCGTCTTGCTCAATCCTTTGAGTGATCTAAATGAGGCACCTACATTGGGTGCTGAAAGTTGAAGGTAGGTTGGAAATGGGCCAGGAAAAAGTTCCTGGTGCAGCCAGTGGGAAGCTTTGCAAGGCAGAGCAGCCTCTTGTCCTGACCCAAACCTCTCCTGGCTGCCAGGAGGAACAGGAGATTGCAGGAACAGAGCTGCTCTGGTTTGGGAGGGTGTAGACACTGGGGGGGAACTGGTGGAGGGAGAGGAACGCAACAGGTTATTGGGTTTGTAGAGAGGAGAACCTGAAGGAAGAGAAACTTGCAGGGATTGCTCCACAGTAAGCAGGTCTTGTGATGGGTTCCGTGAGGAATATCTAAATAAGCACAAGGGTCACAATGTGGAGCTGGGAGGCTACAGTGTCATAGAATCATGGAATTGCTTGAATTGGAAAGGATCTAAAAGATCATCCAGATCCAACCCCCTGCATGGGCAGGGACACCTCCCACCAGCCCAGGCTGCTCCAAGCCCCATCCAACCTGCCCTTCAACACTGCAAGGGATGGGGCAGCCACAGCTTCCCTGGGCAGTGT
Organism: Apus apus; assembly: GCF_020740795.1. NCBI lineage: Eukaryota > Metazoa > Chordata > Aves > Apodiformes > Apodidae > Apus > Apus apus. Next base: position 31,787 of record NC_067307.1, on the reverse strand, counting down.
GGGACAGTGTCTGAGAGACTGGTCTGAGCTTGTGAGAGAGACCGTTGGGTAGACCCAGGTGGGTCAGCCTCCCTTGTGCCTTTAGAAGGGGATCAGAAATCTACAGGTGAACTCCAAATACCATCCACTTTGATTGGAAATTCCCTGTTGGTTGGGACTGCAGTTCCACGTGCTCTTTCCATGCCTGCTTGCAAAGCAGAAGCTTGGATTTTGGAAATAAAAATCAATGTGCTACATCAGCTTCTTCAAGTGGTAGAATAATTTTAATATGCAGAAGTATCAGGCTCATGATGAGTGCAGTGAGTTGACCAGAAAAACGTGAAACTGTGAAACCCAGAAGACATCTGTCCCGTGTCTGGGTCTGTGTTTTGATGTTCCACAGACAACAGTCCTGGCTCACACACACCCTGCCTGCTCTGCTCTGTGCAGACAAACACACAGCACAGATCCTCAGGGTTAGTTTGACAAGTTTGCAGCAATGGTCAGAGGCATTAACAGGATAAAAAGCATTTCCCATTTCAGTGTAGAGCTCAAAGCTTCTCATTTTCAGCAGATCCTTGTGGAAGAGTGGACAATGGGGGGAATGAGGCGTTCAGAGGGAAAGCCATTGCCTAAAAATCTGCACTCTAGTCAGTAGCACTGACTAGATCTCCTGATCTCCTGTCCTGCTCCTCATCACCAACAGATGTTTCTTTCCTGGTGGAGGGAGTAGTCTGTAGAGGTATAAAATATTCATACTCTCTTGTTCCTTTGAATGTCTCACGTATGAATTCTTTAAAGCAAGATGATCTCTTGCCATGTTTTTAAGCAAAGTCACGCAGAAGAAATCAAAGGTTGGAGAGGCTGACAGCATAAATGTTTGTGACATTCTCAGATGCTTCAGTAATATAAGCCCTCTAGTTGGAGAAATTTGTATAAAGCAAGAGGAGGTTTCCTTCTGGGATATGTCTGTGCTTCTTTCAGTAGTTTCAGACTGGTTGAAGCTGGAAGCAATTCCCTGAGTGCAGTGCAAGTGTCTGCATCAGGTGTAAACACATTCCTACTGCTATAGCAAGTTGTGACTGTGAATCTCAGACCCTTTCTTGAGATTACCCCTGAGAGGTGAGAGGGGCAACAGCCTGGCCATGGGATGTGCCTCACCACCTGGGCCAGGGTCTCACCACCCTCACACTCAAGAATTTCCTCCTCATGTCCAGCCTCCATCTCCCTCTCCCAGTTTTCATCCATCCCCCTCATCCCATCCCTCCCTGCCCTTGTCCCAAGCCCCTCCCCAGCTTTCCTGGAGCCCCTTCAGGCACTGGAAGCTGCTCTCAGGTCTCCCTGGAGCCTTCTCTTCTCCAGGCTGAACACCCCAACTCTCTCAGTCTGTGGGGATCAGGAGCAATTCACAAATCTGAAATCAAGAACTAAGGACAGATTTCAGTGGCATCCAGCTGAGCTGGTATTCCTTGGATAGATGTGCATTATTTGAGGATTTGTGTCTTCTCCATTCCCAGAGCTTCACGCTGTGGTTGTGTCAGAGCTCAGGTTGACATCCCTGGATGTTGTTTAGTTTCTTCGTTCTCTGCTCTGAAGAGCTCTCATCCAAATCGATGAGAACTCATGCTTCTGCCTTGCAAACTGAGGCACAGGGTAATGAAGAGATGTGCCAGATGTCCTCCAGAGTGTTGTGACAGAGCCACAGAGCAACCCCAGATCCCTTCTGCCCTCACTTGCCCCACTCAATCAAGATGATTCTTCCACTCATTTGTCTACAGAGACTTCTATATAACGTGGGCGTTGACGTGTGTCCTTTACGTAGCCTCCTCTTTCATCCTCACAAACTACTTTTAGTCCTCTCTTAAATCAAGCCCAAAAGCCTTGAGAATTTGTCATCTGTTGGAGGTCTTTCTACCTGAATAAATTCATGTACACCCAGAGCGCACCGAGGGAAGGATCAAGTTAATTGACTTCTCCTTCTAACAAAACATGTTTCGGAATGGGGCATCAAAGTGATCATCTGACCCAGATCATCTGTTCCCTTTCTCTTTTCCTGCCTCCCCACCCTGTTTGTGGGAGGAAAAACAAAGGCATCCTTTGGGGAGGTATTTGCAGTGCCATGGTCTCCAGTGCAATGGTGACATTTCATCACAGAGCAAACACCTCCTGCCTTTCCAGGTACATTAAATTTTCAAGATGTCTCAGAGTCAGCCCAGAGCAAACTAGATCAGATGGATGTCTGGCTGCAAATATTTCCAGGCCCCCTTAAAGGACTGTGAAAGGTTTTGGTGTCTGGTCCAACTGGAGGCAGACAATAAATTTATTCTGTTCTCTCGGTGCCAGTGAAGTCCCAGGGACCAGACTGGAATGGATGGAAGTGAAGTGGTGATGAAATGCAGCCATGGATTAAAAGGCTAAATGTTTAATTATGTGATAAAACCTCCTCCTTTCCCTGGAAAACAGGTGTGTAAAAGTCAGGATTGAGGATATCTGTCTTGATTTTCTCTTCCCTCAGTATTTCTCCCAATTCTCTGACCAGTTTCAGACCAACCCTGAGGCAGAAGAAAGCAGACAAAGAGCATCTCTGCGAGTCACTTATATTTTGATGCTATATAGATTGGCCACAGATCTCACCTTGGCAACCCATGATGCTTCTGTGGCATTTGAGACACTTTCTGCCTTTGAACCTGAACTTCAAACCCAACTTGAACCTGCATCCAGCCTTCTTCCCAAACTCTTCTTGATTGTGTCATACCAAGACTGGTAATGAGATTACTAAAAATGTTGAGGGGACAAATACATTTAGAAAGATAAACCTGCTTGAGGACTCGGGTCTCTCCCGGGCTAGGCTCTCTTAGCTGTAATTATTATTACATAAACAAGTGAGTTTGGATCTATTTCATTCTAATATTAAGCAATAGCTTTTCTTTTAATCTCTTAATGTTTTTCCCCAGGCATTTTGGAGGTGGTAGGGAAGATCCTGAGTAATGAAGCAGGAATCTAATGTGCCAGCGGGAATGGGAAGTAGCTCTGTGATGTCAACACTGCTTTGTCTCAGCTGTTTAACAATAATGAAACATACAAAAGCTTTCTTTGGACCAGCAGTCTGCTGCAGCTCCCTGAAGTGATAGAGATGATCCTCCCTGGAGTCTTCTTCTCCCCCCCGTGCTGCTCTGTGTGGTTCCCCCCGCCACAAACACCCCTCAAGAATTAAGTCTCCACAGGGGATGAGATGTTGGTGGAGAAAACTGGCAGCTTTTACTGTAGCGTTTATTTCCACGGTGGTGCAGAGGCACAGAATGGTTCTGGTTGGAAAAGACCTTTAAGATCATGGAGTCCAACCAGAACCCAACTCTACCAAGTCCAATGCTTAAACCACGTCCCTCAGCACCACATCTACACGTCTCTCAACCACCTCCAGGGATGGGGATTCAACCACCTCCCTGGGCAGCCTGGGCCAGTGTTTAATCACCCTTTCACTGAAGGAGTTTCTCCTAATATCTAATCCAACCTTCCCCTGGTGCAGCTTGAGCCCATTCCCTCTGCTCCTCAGACAAACAGTTCTTCAGGCAAAGATGACATTCCTTTCCATTCTTTCCAGCATCTAAGGCTATGGATCCTGGATACAGGACTGGAGTCATGTGCAGGGTAAACACAAATATTATCCCAGATCCCAAGGTTCCAAGATCAGAACTGTGCTCAGCTCACCTAAGCCCCTGCCCAAGGCAGGTCAGCAAAGCTCCCCCAGCCCATGGGCACAGAAACCAGGGAATTTCTCATGGGAGGTGCAGGGCAGAAGGAAAGGCCTTTGAGAGGGGTCAATTTGGTGTGTATTGTAGAGTCTTCCCAACTATTAGAAATTAAACTGGAGTTGCTGTAGCCTGCTGAATGAGCACGGGCATGGTTGTGTCAGCCTGTCTCCCCATCTAAAGCTGTTCATGGATCAGAGCTCCATGATCAGAGCATCCAGCTCCAGGGGCTGTACCTGCAGATGGTGTTTCTGCTGGAGGAGGTGGAAAAACTGCTGCAGAGGGTCCAGGACCTGTGGAAGCAGATGGTTTGGTGGCTGTGGAGGGGCAGGTGACTGAGGGACAGGCTCTCCTTGGTGTGCTCAGGGTTCTGTGGTGGCAGCAGAGCTGTCAGCTCACCAGGGCTGTTTGCAGAGGGTGCTGTGAGCTGTGGCCAGCAGTGAGGCAGGGAAGGGACATGCTGGGAATCAGAGCTGCCTGGCAGGTGAGGAGATTTGTTCTTGCAGCTGCCAGCTCCGAGCACAGCAAGTGAGCAAATGTCCTTTCAGCTGCGGCAAGGGGAAGGGAGAGCTCCCCTGGAACAGGGCAGAGGAGCCAGTACATTCATCTAAAATCTGAGTCCAGGGCTCACCACGTCCGTGTCTAGGATGAGGACTTGCAAAACCACTGGCCTGCAGTGGTGGTGGAGCCAGAGCTGAGAGATGCACCAGAGTCTGGCCATGGGTGCTTGTTTCCTGTAGGAACTGTTGGAGCTTGTGATGTTGCTCAGGTGGGCTCTTCTAATGAGTGCTGGGCTCCTCTCTTGGGTGTTGGGTTCCTCTCTTGGGTGCTGGCCTCCTTCCATCAGTGGTGGACACTGACAAAGCCACACAGAGTTCATTCTGTTGGGTTGGGAGTTGCTTTCCACACTGATTGTGCTCCCTGCAGCAAAGGTGTTTTCCCCTCCACTAAGCTACCCTGGTTTGCCATGGATGAGATGAGCAGCCCTCTTGTTTTTCCATGGATTTCCTTCCAAGGAAATAAGCCCTGTGTGGAAGCAAAGCAATGACAGGAAGAAGAGGTACAATAGTATTAACTGAGGGGACTCCACACTGCATTTTGCTGCAAAGATTTTCTTTGAGCTGATTGAACTTCCCTTCATAAAACCACCTGGGGAAGTTCTAGACAGTACAGGGTTCTTCAGGTGGGCTTGTCCTCACTAGAGGTCCCTTAGCCACTGTTCTCTGTGACCACGTCCATAAAGTACCTGGAAAAGAACCACAGGGAGACTGAGATGTGAATAACTATTTCAAGTTAAAGCAACTTTAAAGGCGTTGTAGACAGGAATGAAAATTCCTCTCCAGTTTCAGTGCTGCAGAGGGATAGAAGCAACATTTTTGAGAGTGGAAATGAATGGAGTTGGCTTGAAAGTCTGGGGGGGGGGCAGGTGTCTGTCATGGCCCTGTGCCCGTGGAGCTGGTGGCTGGTGCTGGAGCAACCTGGGCCTTGTGCTCGGGACAGACGCCAACGCTTCCCCAAGTCCAGATACAGACAACCTGGACTGATGGAGCAGGGTCAGTGTGTGTTTCAGGTGGAAACTGGAGAATGTTTGGTGCACTCTTCTGAAGCAGGATGATTTCTGGAGCAGAGTGAGGTTGATGGAGAAGGAAAACCTCTCCTTTCCAAGAGCTGGTGAGGGATAATGTTCCTTCAGACCTGAGGGAAACGTGGTTTATCTTTGTGAACTGCTTTGCTCAAGGGAGATTTTTTTGCCTACCCATTTCTTCCCAATCTCCACCTACCTGAGGAAAAGAAAAAAAACAAACCAAAAAACCTTTCAAGCAGAAACTGCTTTTCCCTGGAAGGGCAGAGCTATGGGACTCTTGGATATCCTCTGAGGACTTGGTTGTTGTGGTTGATTTTGTGCAGAAAATATTCAAAAAACTACAGCAATGAGGCAGTGGAAAACCCCAAGGTAGATAGTAAATGTTCCTGTGCAGGAAGGTAATAGCACCCAGGGTTGGAGTTATTGATCCCTATGGAATTTGACACAGCCAGAGGCAATTTGGGGTGGAAATTTGGGAAATGAATTAAATAGAACTTTCTTTTAATAGGAATTTATAGATCATTTAAGGCTTAATGATCTCTAGATAGTAGAAATTCTTCCCTGTGAGAGGGTGGTGAGACCCAGGTTGGCCAGAGAAGCTGTGGATGCTTCTCCCTGGAATTGTCCATCATGTCATGTGAGAAGTTCTCCAAGTTCAAAAGGTGAGAAGTCTCACATTTTTCAGAAGGAGGGACCTGGATGTTGCTGGGGTTGAGCTGCAGTGGGATAGATGTGAGGCATCTGTTTGGAGAAGGGCTGCTCTCCAAAAGGCCAGGAATGGAAGGAAGTGGAAAGCAGTGGGAGGTTTGTCAGCATTTTCAGATAAAAATTAAAGTCACTGGTGCCAGTGGTTTGATGAGAGAGGTTACTGGGTTTGCTGCTTCACACAACTCAGTGTTCTTAATGAAAGTGTTCAAGACTGAAGGGTCATAGAATCGTATCATAGAATCAGGAAATGATTTGGGTGGGAAGGGACCTGAAAGATCAAATAGATGCAGTCCCCTGCATGAGCAGGGACACCTCCCACGAGATGGTAAGATGAGTCTAGACTCTTTTAGAAACAAATACCTTAAGAGACATAATAGCCTGCCTGGTGTTCCTGACCCAGTAGTCTGGTGCATGTTGGTCTGGGCAGGCTGTAAAATTCTTTTCTTTGAGAGAAAGGTTCAATATGGTCTTACCTGTATTATTTTTTACTTCAGACACTGTATCTCCCACAACAGGATGACAAAAAGTGATCCCTTTTTTCCCCCCTTTGATTTCTAATTTTTCCCAAGCCTGATGTTACACTGACTTGACCGTTCCTGGAGCTCCATAGTTTCCAGGAGTAGCAGCAGAGTTAATTGCAGAGCCAGGGAGCTTTGCACTAAACAGAGCCTGGTAATTTATTTGGAGGGTTGTTTATTGCTCCTTCTCTGCTCCAACACTGCTGGGCTTCTGTCTCAGCTTCCCCTCCACTTACTAAAAATAATGGATAACAGACCAGTGAACAACAGTGTCAAGGGAAACTTTTTTTTTCCCCCCCAAGAGCTAGTTCTGCAAAGAACTATTGTCTCTTAATTAATTTATCCACTTCATTAGATATTGTCAGCAATGGAATAAGAAATAGGGCTGCTGAGATGATGCACATTTGTATTTCTGTTGTTTGCTGGGGAAGCTGGAGATGGTTGAATGAAGGAGATGTGTCAGGAGCAGCAAGAGCAGAGTTGAGGAGACTGGGGGTGTTGCTGCAGGGTGAATCATAGTGAGGGGAAAACTGCTGTGGAAGTAGCAGCTGGAATTTAAAAACAAAGGCTTTGGGAAGGTGCTGGGCTCCCGCCACTCTCACTGACAGTAGGAGGAGATTTGCCCTTTCTCCACGTGTGGAAAAGGTTGGTCAAAGCCCCAGAGCTTCCTTTTAATTAGCAATTGCTTCTTAGCTGATGAAGAAGTGTTAGGAGCACATGGCAGGTATGGATCATCTGGGAAAGACATATCCATAAGGACCCTCCTGAGGTACTGGAATGCTGTAAGGGTGGGTTTGCTGTGTATTAACTCTCTATAATCTGTACATTCTCAATAGTCTTATTTCACATTTTCTTTAGGATGAGCAGAACCTATGGGCCATATCCAACCTTGATTTCTTTACTCCCACTTGCCAAGTTCATCTGAATCAAAGGTCTGATGGGCTGTGGGTGGAAAAACCCCCTAGCAGGAATCACAGAGAATAGCAGTGGCCATTCCCATTCTCTGGTGGCTACTGATCACCTGTCAGATGGTGCCGTGGACCTTCTCACCTCGGTGCTTTCATTGACAGAAGCTCATATTTGTGTAGTCACCTCTCACCTCATCTCTCTTCAGTGAATAAACATCTGGTCTCATTATTAATTCATCCCTTTTTTTGATTTGCTGCTGCTGTCACTCTGTCAATCTGCTCCGTGGCACAGACATGAAATCCATTTGACTAAACAGAAATGCCAGGATTAGATGGCCCAAAGGACAAGCTCCAGGAAAACACAGGGAGAAGGGAGAGAAAAATGAACCTCTAATGCAGAGTCCATTCAATGATTTTTCTCTCTCTGTAATGATTGTCTGGTTTCATGATGTTTCATGCAAATAAAAAGGACATAGTACAAATGAAACATGGACTCCCTTTTTATGCAGCAATTACTCTTTTGCTCCATATATTCCAGACTTACATCTAATGACAGTAGCTGAGCACACGGAATTGATTAGGATCAATTAAGAAGCCTTTTTACCTAAAGAAAGAATTATTATTCATAATGGCTGTTTTATTTTATCATCTCCAAAGTCCTTATTTAACATTTAAAACCAAGAAACTTTGCCCCAGAAGAATGCTGGATGCTTCTGAAAAAAGAAAAAATCATCAAAAGCAGAAACCCCAGGGAAATGGCTTAAAGCAAAGCAAATAATTGAGCAATTTAGTCATCGTGCTGCCCATCAATCTCAGCTCTTATTGTTGCACTTTTCAGCTCTGTGGAGGACACTTAGTTCAGGAAAAGATGCACATTTCTTCTAGCCCCCCTTCCCTTGGGCTGTGAGGAGTTAGGGAAGGAGAGCAGGATGGTTTGGGGTACAACAGAGGCTGCAGCTCAGGAGAATTTGCATTTTTCAGGGCATCTCCAAAAAAAGAAACCCAAAAGTGAGGGATCACTGGCACTTCCTCAGGTGCTTTTTCCTCGTTGTCAGCCACCTCCTCAAACTCTGGCTTGTTTGGACTAAAGGACTGAAATGGCACTTAGAGAATCATAGAATGCTGATGAAGCTTTGATTGCCTGCCCTGTGTCTCCTCAAAGCTATTTTTATCAAGACATTTTGTTTCTCTGTGCCTTAGTTTTCCACCCAGAGGGGAAATAGGTGCAGTAGTTCTCATTCCTTCTTCTGTCCTTTGCTTTTTGTGTATTTTAAATTGTAATGAAAGTCCTGACTCTGGCAGTACAGAGTGGCTGGCATCTCCTCCTGGGCCCCTGAACCCCGCTGCAGTGGGAAAAGTCTATTTACACCTGTCTAAAATGGGGTTTAGCAGAAAAGAAATCATGATTGTACAAAATCAGGGTTAAAAAAGTGCAATTTCTCTCTTATTGTATGAATTGCAACGAGTTGTTTCTTCCCACGAATCAGGAGGGTCTGCCCTGTCTCTGAAGAGGGTGGAGGAGAAAGAAGCTGGAGTCTGGTGCCTGAAATGAAATTTAATTAAGCTTTCTGCTTCTTTAGGGCAGCCTGGAGTTTGTTTAGCCTATCCTGCTGTCTGCAAAAGCATTATTAGGCCAATAATTTCTGATGACCATGTTGTAGGAAGTGGTGTCAATTATAAGTGTGTCGGGCTGGGTGATTGCAGTCTATTACCTGCGAAAGAGTAGGTCAGGAACAAGAAGTTCAATTGATAAAAGGCAAAAAATCAATAGGTAAGATTGTCAAGATTAATTCTGAGTCCATAATGGATTTCTCCCCCCCACTGAGGGTTCCAAAAGCTTTTGTAGACTATCTGTCTTACACCTAAATTTCAGTTTCTTGAAGCCAACTTTGTGCCTGAGCTCCAGCGAAACTTCCCTAAACCCTCCTTTTTGCTTTCAGTTTCTTAGTCATTTCCAAATTGCAGCCACTGGGGTTCAGTGGTGAGAGCTATAAAAGCACACTGGAGCTTCTTTAGCAGAAATTGCAGCAAGTTCTCTGGATGCAGTGCTTTAATGCATGAATAATTTAGTCTAATATTCATGTCCTAGTGGGAGTGAAAGCTCAGGATGCCATCACGGAGGCTGCAGCCCTGGCTGGAGGAGGGACATGAGAGGTTCTCATCTAAATGGGGAAGAGAAAGGGCTTCTTTTTCTCAGTTTCTAACTGGGCACGAGGAGCCTAAATGCTTTGCCAATGGGAGACTGAAAAATGAGCCTCCAGCACCAGAGAGCTGAGCAGGATTGCTGCTGTGCTGCTAACCAGCAGGTCCCACCATCAGACTTCAGGTCTGACCTCGTCCCTCTGGGCATCACTGCCTTCAAAGCCAGTGGGGGGGAAAAAGCTTCGTTGTGTTGGGTCGTGTTGATCTGACAGGGAGAGGATGAGGGAAAAAATAAGTTCCAGGTGATGTTTTTGATGTGAGTTGTGGAGGAAGTGGTGAATGGTGGCAGGAGGTGACTCCTGGATGCTGAGCCTGAGCCCGTGGCACATCAGACAGTCGGGACCTTTACCTGTGGGCAGAACTTCTTCAGAAATCCATTTTATACCAACATGTGTGAAGTAAGATGGGCAAATAAGCCTTTTCAGGCCGGTTCCTTGTCCCTCCCCTCTGACCCCCTCAGCTCTCTGAACCCCAGCAGGTGTCCTGCCAGCCTTCCTCCCATTGCCCTCTTGTGAATTCCAATAACCTGAAGACTGGAGAAGTGTTGAGCATCTTGGAAGAGTCCTTATTCAGTCTTCTCACATGACCAGAACCAGGTCCCTTGGGATGTTTGGAAAAAGTGCTGCTGACTCTAGCCTTCTCCTGCTGACATCTGACACCAGGAACACCCAACTGTCTCATTCCCTTTTACCTTTTTCTGCTGACCCAGCATTTCCAGGCTCTCCAACCACCCACCTCTCACTGTCGCTGGTCGGAAGCTTAGAGCCATCATCTGCATCTCCAAGGCCATCAATTAGTTTCTCTTTTAATCAAGGGATCATGTCTTTCCCTTCAGGCCCATCAATCATCCCTGGCTCTTTCTGAAGCTGCAGTCATCCATCCTTCACCTGCCTCATTACTCAGAGGAGGGCTGTGGCAGGCAGAGGTTGCTGTGCTGGCGCTCTGGGGAGGTTGCAGCCCACAGGGCGTTTCTCTCCAGCAGGCAGAAGCTCAATATTTCTTCCTTTCTTCCTCTCTTTCTTCAGGAGACTCAGACCACTTGGGATGAGCTGCTTTCTTCTGCAGCTTTAGCTTGTGCCTGCTCAGGCTGGGCAGGGATCCCCATGACAAGGGTGTTGGCAGTAGAATCCCAGACTGGTTTGGGTTGGAAGGGACCTGAAAGGTCATCCAGTTCCAAATTTGTGCCATGGACAGGGACACTTCCCACCAGCCCAGGTTGCTCCAGGTCCCATCCAACCTGCCCTTCAACACTGCCAGGGATGGGGCAGCCACAGCTTCCCTGGGCAACCTGGGCCAGGCTCTCACCACCCTCACAGCCAAGAATTCCCTCCTCATCTCCAACCTCCATCTCCCTCTCCCAGTTTTCATCCATCCCCCTCATCCCATCTCTCCCTGCCCTTGTCCCAAGTCCCTCCCCAGCTTTCCTGGAGCCCCTTCAGGCACTGGAAGCTGCTCTAAGGTCTCCCTGGAGCCTTCTCTTCTCCAGGCTGAACACCCCAACTCTCCCAGCCTGGCTCCAGCCCCTGAATCATTTGCCTCCTCTGGACTCTCTCCAGGAGCTCCATGTCCTTTCAGCTTACAACCATTACCCCTCATCCTGTCACTACACTAATCCAAAACTTAAACAGAGAATACTCTTACTCAGTAGTATTTAAGAAAGTAGCACAGAAAGAGTTCTATTGATACCAGGTTTTGATAGGAAACCACAAACTAGCCCTTAGTTTGGCCCATGGCAGAGTTCATATCTGCAAGCTCTATCAGTCTGTCTGGTTTTAAAGAAACTGCTAAAACACAGAGATGTATCAAGAAGGTCCCTCTCATTATTTATCAGAGAAACAGCATCATTTGACAGCAAACAAGCTTTGGCAGGGTCTTGGCCTCTGCAGCAGGGACAGGCACATACAAGAAACCCACTCCAGACGGTCAGGATCTCAACTGGTGCATCTCTAATGACTTAAGCATGTAGTAGAGCTAATGAAATGGGAAACAATGCCCAAAGTTAACGCCCTTGTTTCTGTCTCTTCTTAATGTCTGGCTGCTGGGGGGGGGACACCATGATGTGTGACTGTAGAGTTAGCATGGGTGCAGATCCCTTTTTTTAGGGTTAAGGAGGGCATGACTAGGTGCCACCAGGCTGCTGGAGGGCAAGAAGGTCAACACCCAGACCCTCCACCTTGCACGCAGACACCCAACCCAAGCAGACAGGCAAATAAGACAGGTCTAGTGAGGCATATTTCTCATTAAATATAGCAAGTGGCAACGTAGCTGCTGGAGAAGGGAGCTCATTTATCATATCTCCTGGATGACACTGTGTTTTATTACCTCTGGGGCTGTAGGTAAACTTCTGTCTTGCTGGGAAACACAAGGAATCAGAGCATTGTAGTTGCCAGGGTTTCAGCTCCTGCTCTAATATTTCCCATCTGCTTCCTTGCAGCTCTTGTTAATTGTGTGGTGTGATTTGGGGCAACATCATCTGAGCCTGTTGGGACAAAGCCCCATGTTCCCAGGCCAGAGGCAGGGACTTCAGATGAGCTTTGGGGCTGGAACCTTTGCACCCAGAATCACTGCTCCCCTCCCCCATGAAGCCCACCCTTCACAACATTATTCCTCAGCATTAACACCAGGCCTTGGCTGCTGGGTGCAAGACAGTGACAAGAGCTGCTCTGTTGTGCATCTATTCCCTGTACAGACAGCAGCAGTCACACATCTAGGAAGAATCCCAACAGCTGTTGTCTTATTTATGTGCAAATTTTCTATTGAAAAGTGACCATGTGGTGACTAAACGTTCCTCTGCCATCTCATTTCTGTCAGTTGTTGGGTGGGCAGGCATTGGTATTTCTGCATGGTTGTAAAAATGTGTGGAAACTGGCTGAACAGAATGAAGTGCTGCTAGAAGGGCTGAGTTTGGGTTTAATTCTGCCTGCTGGTGGCAGCTGGGCTGTTCCCAGTTCTGGGCATCCTTCAGCCTGGGAAGCTGAAGAGGCTCCAGCTTCTTGAAAAGCAGCTTTGGGGTTCAGCTCTGGTATCTTTTCCATCATGTCACTTGGTTTTGGTTGATAAGGGGACAAAGATGAAGTAGTCACAGTGACTACTAGATGACAGGGTGGGTAACACCTGTGGTGGTGCCTGATCAGCCAAGGAGAGTTGGTTTGTAAGCAGCAGGTGCTTTATGTGGTGAGACCTGCCTGTGCTGGAGCATTTGAGGAGTATCTGAGCAGGGATCCTGGCCATGTCAGTGCCCTCCAGAGGGGCCACCCAAATGTCATCCTGGCAGTATGTAAAACATGCTATGTTGAGGGGCTGGAGCTTGTCCAGAGAAGGGCAATGGGAAGGGTCTGGAGCACAAGCCTTCTGAGGAGCAGAACCTGGGGGTGTCCAGGCTGGAGCAAAGGAGGCTGAGGGGAGACCTGCTCTGCAACTGCCTGAGAGGAGGTTGTAGCCAGGGAGGTTCAGTCTGCTTCCAAGGAACAAGAGGAAATGGCCTTGAGTTGCCATGGGGAGGTTTAAATTGGATCTTGGGAACAATTTCTCCATGGAAAGGGTTGTTGGGCCCTGGCCCAGGCTGCCCAGGGTGGTGGTGGAGTCCCAGTCCCTGGAGGGGTTTCAAAGCTTTGTAGATGGTGCTGAGGGACATGGGTTAGTGGTGGCCTTAATGATCTTAGAGGTCTTTTCCAACCAAAACAATTCAATGATTCTGTCTAGCATCTGGTTTCGAATGTACGTGTCAGTCTCATGGCACCAGCCCTGGGGGTTCAAGTGGCTGCCATCCTTCTCCATGGCTCAGCTCACCTGTTTGTCCAGCTTCCTGCTGAGGGGGAATTACCAAAGCAGAGCAGATCTTCCTGCCCCAGCAGCAGCCCACTCCAAAGTGGAAAACCATAGGTGATGATGGTAAACGTTACAGGGAAAAGCATCCAACACCAGTGAGTTTTCCAGTGAAAACATTGCTTCTCAGAAGTATCTTGTGGAAGGGAATCACTCTTTGCATGTGATAGAAAAAAAACTCCTAGACAGGAGAAAAACTACACAACCCAAGCAGGAAAATCTATTTTTGCATTCAGTGTGGCAAAGCACGAGTCAGTTCTGCTGCTACAAAGTGCCTGCCCAAAAGAGTTCTGCAAGCCAGGGGAAAATAGCCTGTGGGAGATGAATTTTAAAACACCAGGACATCGTGGATGAACAGTGGGTGGACTATTCATTAAGCCATAGTTTGATTGCAGGGACAGAACTTGTCTGTGTGGTTGACAAGAGAAGGGAAAATGTGGTGGAATGAGCAGCAGAGTAATTATCTGTATTGTTGCTTACCATTCCTGCAGCAGGTCACCAGGAGGACATAACAGAGTAGGTGCCAGAAAGGTCATATTTTTAATTTTAATAGCTTGAATTTGCTCTCTAGACTGAGGTCAAAAGATGGCTGTTAATCTTCATAAACCTCTTTGGTGTCTAAACCAGTTTAATCTTCCTTTTTGTAAGGAAACGTGGACTCTAGGTCTAAAAATAGACTCTTTTTTGTTCTTTATTATCAAGTCTCTGCACCAAATGCTGTAGTTCTTTGGAGCAGTTACAAAAAGCTGGATTTCCTCCTGGACTGGCTCAGGCTGTATTCATTGTGGAGACAAAAAACAGAGCTTATGTCATTTATAAGTATTATATGAATAAAATGGGAAAGTGGCTTTCTCTCTAAGCTCTTAGTTTACCAGTTCCAGAAGGAGGAGGAGCACATTATTTTTACAGATTATGTATCTTTAGAGTGTAACAAAAGATCAGAGAATCATGGAATGGTTTGGCTTGGAAGGGACCAAAAAAAGATCCAACCAAAAGATCTTCCAGACCCAACCCCCTGCATGGGCAGGGACACCTCCCACCAGCCCAGGCTGCTCCAAGCCCCATCCAACCTGCCCTTCAACACTGCCAGGGATGGGGCAGCCACAGCTTCCCTGGGCAACCTGGGCCAGGCTCTTACCACCCTCACAGCCAAGAATTCCCTCCTCATCTCCAGCCTCCATCTCCCTCTGCCAGTTTTCATCCATTCCCCCTTGTCCTTTCACTGCAAGCCCTTGTCTTCTTCTTTCTCTGCCCAGGTCTCCAGCACTGCTCAAAGTGTTTCCCTGTTTTCCATTTCTGAAAGACCCTGCAAGCAGTGGCCTTTGCACCCAGCTGTGCCGTGGAAGCTGCTGCTGGTCAGTTCTCCTTTGGCTAATGCCATGTCCACAGAGACATGCCTTGTTCTTCATTTGAGCCAGCAGGGATCAGGAGACAGGAAAAATCCTCTGCCATGGCTGCTCTCCCTCCCTGGAGATCAGGAGCAACCATCATTTCTCTCCAGTAGAAAAATCAATGTTTCATGGCCGAGCCTATGATCTGGAAAGCCCCTGAACCTCTCACAGCTGGGACTTGGGCATGGGAATTCCATGCTGACCAGCAGCAGCCAGGTCCTCTGGACAGCCCAGGGATGCTGCAGTGGAGCCTGCTGGGATAAATCCCAGGAGCACTTTGTTGCACAGAGGGAAAGATGTTGTCAGTGAGTTCCCTCTTAATTTGCATTCTTCCAATCTAATCAAACCTTTGTAAACACCAGCTCTCTGAAAATAATCATCAACAGCAAGAGACACATTGGCAGGCTAAGGGAAGGTGAATTAAGATGCTTTTCTTTCTCCTATGCTAATCTTTTCCTAATTATGTTTTATTAATATGATGCTGCAGACGCTCCCATTCTTGTTTCCACTCGTCCATAGTTAAAATCAAATTGCAAATGAAGGAGCTATATCTTGGGCTTAATCACTTAAGCCTCTGACTTTCATCATTTTTCATGAGCAGCCTCTACAGTCACGCCAGAATTGGGGACATTTCATTTTTTGTTTCCTATTTTTTTCCCCCCTGGTTTTGAAGTGTTCCCGCATGATTATTCGATGGGTGACATTGACATTTTGTTATGATCAATTGGCTGAGTCATTATCATCAGGAGACAGTTGGGTGTTCCTTTATTTATATATAATAAGGTGCTTTTCGTTCCAGATTTGGGGGGAATGGGAGGGGGAAGCAGCCCCTTTTTTGTTTTGAACAGCCTAGCATTGCAGCTTTTGTGTCAGAATTGCCACAGAAGAATGTTACATTCTTCCCTTTCAGTTCTTGAGGGATGCTTTGAAAGGCCTAATCAAGAAGCAGGGGGAGTTGGGAGCTTGGTTCTTCTCTGTAGATGAGCAAGACTTGGAGCAGTTGGTGATCCAGGCTCCTCCAGATGTCTGGAGTCCCCAGCACCATGATTGACATGGGAATGTGTGTTGAGACCCTGCGTGTTTGGTCACCACGTGGAGTCACAGAATCATGGAATGCTTTGGGATGAAAGGGGTCTTAAAGACCATCTAGTCACAAGCCCCTTGCACAGGCAGGGACCCCAGCCCAGGTTGCTCCAAGCCCCATCCAACCTGCCCTTCAACACTGCCAGGGATGGGGCAGCCACAGCTTCCCTGGGCAACCTGGGCCAGGCTCTCACCACCCTCACAGCCAAGAATTCCCTCCTCATCTCCAACCTCCAGCTCCCTCTCCCAGTTTTCATCCATCCCCCTCATCCCATCCCTCCCTGCCCTTGTCCCAAGTCCCTCCCCAGCTTTCCTGGAGCCCCTTCAGGCACTGGAAGGTGCTCTCAGGTCTCCCTGGAGCCTTCTCTTCTCCAGGCTGAACACCCCAACTCTCCCAGCCTGTCTCCAGAGCAGAGCTGCTCCAGCCCTCCCATCATCTCTGTGACCTCCTCTGGACTCTCTCCAGCAGCTCCATGACATTCCTGGGACACAGTACTCCAGGTGGGGGCTCGGGAGAGCAGAGCAGAGGGGGGAGAGTGGCACCCAAAGTCCATATTATGTTGTATTGAAGCTATTGACCTGGTTTCAGGAGGGCTGAGCAACGGTCTCACTTTGCAGGGAAGCACAGCAGCTCTAACAACGTGGTTTAGTTTGTGTGTGTTATTGTCCAGGTGGGACAACAGAGTGAAAAAACAAACCAGTGGAAGAAATGTCCGTGTGTGTCAGGCTGTATTTAGGAGCTTGTGCTTGAGATCTGTTTTGATAGAACTGCCAAATTCTATCAGCTCAGTTGACTTCAGGTGGCTCTTGCAAATCCTCCCGCTGACTTGTCCATCTGTTGATGCTGATGTTTTGTATTTTCTGGGGGGTTTTTTATTGGAGAAATGAGGATCCTCTTCCCCACTCCAGACAATTCCAAAAATACTGCCCATGTTCTGTAGCTTAGTGTCAGCTCACGGGTTTGTTTCTTTCCTGGGACAAAATAATGCCTTGAGAAGAGAAAATATTTCTTGGCTGACAGAAACTATTTAAATACATAATTATCACTGGAAGGGAGTCATTAAGATGATACTTTTTTATATTTTTTTTCCTCCGTTGAATGTATTGAATTATTAGTTGCATCAGAGCCATTTATAGATCTAGCTTGAAGGGAGGGATTTTTAGATGCAAAATAATAAGAAGAAGAAGTGTGGCAGCATGTGCTGCAGCTGATGAGCCCTCAGTGCAGTTGGGTGATGCTTGAAGGGCTCAGCTCTGATCCCCCAGCTCCAAAACACAGTCAATTCCTGATTGGTTCTCCTGGGTTTTTCCTGCCATGAGGCTCTGGACCTCTCATTGTCAGGGGGTGAAAGGCAATTTTGTGTGGAGCAAGAGTTGAAGGCCCCAATGTGCTTAACCAGCACTTGGCTTCAGAGCAGAAGTGCTGGGTCCTTGGGAAAGTGGAGTGTTAAGGGCTTGAGGAGTGGAAGTGGGAGAGAGGCCTCCTGCAACGGGCTCTGTTCCCCCTGGATGGCACAGAGGAGAGGGTCTCCATGGCAGAGTGCTCCTCAGGGCTCTCCTGCTGGCTCCACACGCCCAGCACTGGCTGAAGAGTCAAGGAGATGGGCTGCTGAGAAGGGAGCTGCTGAGAAGGGAGATCAAGTCAGGGCTGGGGAGCAAATATCCCCATTTCTGGAGGAAGGAAGGGGCTGGTGGTGAGAAAAGGCTGAGTGGAGCTGTGGCCTATGGAGCCTGTTTTTCATCTGGCACTAATTGACACAGTCATCAGGTTGCATGGATTGACCCTGGAGAGTTCTTGGGCTCATCCTTCCTTGCTGTGCATTTTTCTTCAGCTTATCCAGATGATTTTATTTTTTCTTCCTTTCAGCTCCAGCTTTTATCTAATGGCAGAGCTCTGTTTTCTCTCTGCACTAAACCACACTTACAAAAAGACAGAGAGCAATCCCAGGGCTAGAGAGGCAGGGACTCCAGGAGCTGTTTGATGGAATTGTTCTCCAGGAGGTGCCCCAGAGAAGGTGCATGTTGCAATAAATGGCTGACATCCTTGATTAAATTGCTTCCATTGATGGAATGAAGTCTGCACGTCTTGCCAGCAACCTGGGTTTTTCTCCTGCTCTGCACAATGTATTTGCTTTCAAAGATGCAAATACTTTTCAAGAGGAGCAATTGAATATGCAGCTTGTCAGAGTGATCCAGAGATGTTCTCAGGCTGAGCAGGGTGATCTACAGCAGAGCACCTTGGAACTGGGAACCTCTTCCTGGCACTCATTAATTCTGACCTGCTGAGGAGAGACACCCTCCACCGTGTGACAAACAGCATCAGAGCTGGTTCAGAAGCAGGAATTAAGTCAGTTCTGGTTTCCCAGCTCTTCCCTCATCACTTCCCTGCTCACACCAGCTCCCCATGGATATTTTCCCCATGGTCCTGGAGCTGACAGACCAAGTGACCTGGTCAGATACATCTCAGATGACTTCTTTAAGCTGCGTGTTGCAGGGACAGTGAGGTGTGTGTAGGAAAACATTTTCTCCAAGAAAAAGGAAATCAAGGGGGCTGCAAAGTGTGTTTCAACCAAACTTTAGGTGGGCAGGTTTCAATACTGTCCTCACTCATCTTAGTTGCAATTATTGTCTGTTGTAGTTGGTTTATAGATCATAAGGATGAGGCACTCCCAGGCCAGAGGTGACCAACCACTGGCTGGAAAAACAGGTGGTGAATGTTCAGGGCTGACAGAAGATGATGTGATGTTCCCAGTAGATGTGTATCCACATTGTAGAAATGGGATGTTACTAAATGGCTGGAGCAGCTCTGCTCTGGAGCCAGGCTGGGAGAGCTGGGGTGTTCAGCCTGGAGAAGAGAAGGCTCCAGGGAGACCTGAGAGCACCTTCCAGTGCCTGAAGGGGCTCCAGGAAAGCTGGGGAGGGACTTGGGACAAGCCCACTCTGGTTGTACCAGAGAGTGTGACAGCACTGGGAGACATGGGATGGAAACATCTGGTTGGGATGGATGTATCTGTTTCCAGGTGCAGTAATAATTATTAAGGGAAAATTAATAAGATGCAGGAAAGGAGCAGAGATGTGTGATGTTATTGATTTAATTTGATTACAACATTATTGATTTTCCATTGTATTGGGAAGTGCCAGATGCTTTTGCTTTTCATTTCCTTTTTATCTGATTTAGATAATAATGAAAAGTCTTTGAAGGGTGGGAGGAGGGAGAATTCCCAGCCCAGATGGTGCCAGGGGTTCTGGCTACTGCCAGGCAATGAAGAGGGAGGTGGGGTGGGAGAAGCTGAGCTTCAGAAGCAGCCCCATCATGAAAGAAAGGTTCATCCATGGTTCTTCATGGCAGCCAGGGCCTAAATCCCAAGGTTTTGTATCCCACTGAGCTGTGTTACCCCCAGGGCACCTTTATCTTGTCCCCACATATCCAAGAGCTGGAAACAGGTGTGTGGAGCCTTCCCAAGGGAGCACATCCCAACTGGAGTCCTCCATCCCTGTCGCCCAAGGACTTGGGTCCTCCCTGTGCATCTCCAGGTGATCACTGCCAGCCTCTGGTTTGTTGTGTTTGCTCTTTCCTCATCTCTCACATTCATGTATATTTATGTGAAGCTCCAAAATAGCCAAGAGCACTTTAATCAGAGGACTATCTGCAGCCTAATCAGGGATCATACTAATCAGGAAGCTCCAAGCCTGCTTTAACTCTTACTGCAGGAGGGGAAAGTTTATCCCCAACTCCAAACTGGACTTTGGTGGTGGCTCTTCTGCATTTGCCCCAGTTAACAGAAAACCAAGATTTGCTGTTTACATCTGGTAGATGAAAGCTTCAGGGCAGGAGCAATGGGTGCTGAAGCCCCCAAGATGTGGAGCTCCTGGAGAGAGTCCAGAGGAGGCCATGGAGATGATCCAAGGGCTGGAGCAGCTCTGCTCTGGAGCCAGGCTGGGAGAGTTGGGGTGTTCAGCCTGGAGAAGAGAAGGCTCCAGGGAGACCTTAGAGCAGCTTCCAGTGCCTGAAGGGGCTCCAGGAAAGCTGGGGAGGGGCTTGGGACAAGGGCAGGGAGGGATGGGATGAGGGGGATGGATGAAAAGTGGGAGAGGGAGATGGAGGTTGGAGATGAGGAGGGAATTCTTGGCTGTGAGGGTGGTGAGAGCCTGGCCCAGGTTGCCCAGGGAAGCTGTGGCTGCCCCATCCCTGGCAGTGTTGAAGGGCAGGTTGGATGGGGCTTGGAGCAGCCTGGGCTGGTGGGAGGTGTCCCTGCCCATGCAAGGGGGGTTTGGATCTACATGGTCTTGAAGGTCCTTCCAAACCATTCTATGATTCTGTGATTCTGTGTTGTAGGAGTTGGTGGAGTCATAAGGAAATGATACAAACAGCTCAATGCTAATTTAGATCCAGTGTCTCATGTTTCCAGCCAGTTGGATCTCACTTTTGCAGCCAATCTCTCCAGATCCCCAATTTTTTTTGTGTCCCATGGCTCGGGTTGGGTCCATGCTCCAGCTTGCAGGAAGGTGCCTGGAATGCAGAGAAGCTTGAGATAATTGACTTTGTGATCTCACCAGGTAGGATCTTGTGACAAGGGCTGTGGTCAAAAGGGAGGGAAAAGGCTCTGACAGAAAGAAAAGTAAAACTTTTTAGGGTTTAGCAAACTTAAAATTAGAGCTCAGGAGGGTTTTGGACCTGCCAGGCAACATTGTACATCTCTTTAACATGGTGCCCTTTCTGGAGCTGAGGGGTGGTTTTTTTAATTCTCACTCAGACACCAAGTGTTGCAGAAAATCCTTTCACATGATTCAGATGAAAGTCTTGGCTCCCTGAAGTCTCCTCAGATAGAAATGACAGAAGCTCACATGATCTGCCCCATTTTTCAGTGGCAACATGATGGGATAAGGAACCAAAATGCTGCTGGATTATATTGTTAATGCAGATTTTTCCACTAAGGTTTTCATTTTCCTTCGTTCCTCTTTAAAAAGAGGTGGATTTAGAAATAAATCATCTCTTAGGTCACAATCCTGCTTCAGCTGAAGGCAAAGGAAGCAGCATCAGAGAATTCCTGTCTCGTTAGCATCTCCACTTGCTGGATCTCTTTCTTCCCTTTCTTTTGGATAATAAGACACTGGGGTCCCAATTCCCACACCTTGGAATGTACAAACTGAGCCCCAGCACAGAAATGCTGGGTGCTGACCCAGCAGGGATGTTTTCCCTTCTTCCCTCTTGGGAATGACTATTCCTGAGCCAAAGTAGCAAGACAGGTGCTGGTTTTACAGAGGGTGCTGGTGCCGTGGGGTTATTTCTGGCTCCAAGTCCAAACTGGCTGATCCTCATGGATAATTATCCCGTGCTCCCTCATTCTCTCAGGCTGGTGCAGTTGCCTGAACACATGCAGAGCAGCAGTTGCAGTAGATTTAAAGCCATTGCAGTCCTTATCAGCTGACAGTTTATAGCCCAACCACAAAGGGAGCTTTTTGGGGTTGTTTTAATCACTAGCACAAAATAATTACATTCCTTCCTTTCCTCTCGTGAAGCAGCAACATCAAAATTTGTGTGATCCTCTTCAGAGAGGGTTTGGGTTTGCAAAAAAAAATAAAGGGCTCAGTCTCCTTCCATACACAGAGACTAGTTTGAAGTCATTCTTGAGGCAGGAGATGTTTTAGGATCAGAGAAAGTGGCTGTCATCAAAATGCTGGGAGAAGAAGGGATCCCTTCAGAAAACTTAAGTGCCTTGTTGAAAGTCAATCCCTTTTCTCCTCGTTCAAACAGTCTGTTGATTATAATAGTTCAGCAGATCCCTTTGTAGCCATGTTTGCTTGGGAGGGGGGAAAAAGCCCATCTTGTGGCATCTTTCCTGAAGGATTCAGCCATCTAAGGTGGGATCCGGTGGTCAGAAGATGGATGGAGGAGGTTGGGTAGCTACCACAGCCATTGTGTGGGGAAGGGGGTTAATGAGGGGGTTTATCTCCATCACTTGGTTCCTGATTGTCTCCCTGACCCCCTGTGAGCCTTCTGTCTCCCTGGAGCCTTCCCTTCTCCAGGCTGAACACCCCAACTCTCCTAGCCTGGCTCCAGAGCAGAGCTGCTCCAGCCCTGGGATCATCTCCATGGCCTCCTCTGGACCCTCTCCAGGAGCTCCATGTCCTTCCTGTGCTTGGGGCTCCAGCCCTGGACACAGTGCTGCAGTGAGGGGGCTCAGGAGGCTGGAGTAGAGGGGGATAATCCCCTCCCTTAGTATCCATCGTGTGAGGTGAGTTTATGGTGTGGAGCTGCTCCTGAGTCAGGCTTCAGTTAGGCTTCTGAGTAGCTCCAGGACAAGCATCAGCAGGAAGAATCTCATCTCACCACCCAACTGGTGACCTCTCCTCCTCTATGGAACCCACCTTGGCAGATGTGGTGGGAGTCCCTGCTCTGCCACTCTAGGGAGCAGACACGTTCTTTGCTTGCGTTTCCCTGTTCAGCCATCAGTAGTTACAGCTGATGGTACCTCCTGGTGACATTCCATTCTCTTCAGAACTTCTTATTCCCCTGTCCACTGCCAACTGGGAAACCCAGCAGAGCTGACAGCATCATCTGCTGTTGATCTGCATTCACAGACCTCACCTAGAATAGTCTCCAGCTCCCTTTGGGTGCCAGTGAGTGTGCTGTTGGCTTCTGGTGGCCTCTCTGGACACCACCCTGCCCCAGCTGACAGCACCATCCAGAGCTCAGGTTTGATGCCAGGAGAAATGCAGATGTTGCAGAGCTTCCCCTGCCCTGCTGAGCCTGGTGCTGATTTCTCTGAGCCACAGGTGCTAATTACTGGGAAATGGTTTCCAGAGAGATCGCAGTGCCCCCAGGGGAGCTGCTGGGGGAGGCATTGTTTTCCATCTCATCTGTTAAATTTAGAAGCTGGCAGAGCTGCCACCTGGGAGACCCCTGCCATTATTGACTTCTGCAAGCCATCTCCCTTGCTGCCTTCTCTCCCCTCTCCTCCCACCACATTTTCTCCCGTGGTGTCAGCTCCTTATTATTAAAATTGTCAACTGTTTGTTGTTTTTTTTAACACCCCAGGAGCCCTGGCCCAGATCAGGGTTTTGTTGTGATCAACCACACGGGGAAGGACACAGTTTGTATCTACCCAGGCCACACAGGCAGGCAGCCAGGAAGGAGAGGACAAAGATGAAAACAAGCCAGATATCTTGGTCTCACACCTTTGCAGTCACCCAGTGCTTGGTCACACTTCTTCATTGTTTCTCCCCCTCTGTTCTGTTCTCGTAAGACCCCCCTGCAGGGCTGGGGCCAGTTCTGGAGCCCCCAACATCAGGAGGACATGGAGCTCCTGGAGAGAGTCCAGAGGAGTCACAGAGATGATGGGAGGGCTGGAGCAGCTTCGGAGACAGACTGGGAGAGTTGGGGTGTTCAGCCTGGAGAAGAGAAGGCTCCAGGGAGACCTGAGAGCACCTTCCAGTGCCTGAAGGGGCTCCAGGAAAGCTGGGGAGGGGCTTGGGACAAGGGCAGGGAGGGATGGGATGAGGGGGATGGATGAAAAGTGGGAGAGGGAGATGGAGGTTGGAGATGAGGAGGGAATTCTTGGCTGTGAGGGTGGGGAGAGCCTGGCCCAGGTTGCCCAGGGAAGCTGTGGCTGCCCCATCCCTGGCAGTGTTGAAGGGCAGGTTGGATGGGGCTTGGAGCAGCCTGGGCTGGTGGGAGGTGTCCCTGCCCATGCAGGGGGTTGGGACTGGATGATCTTTCAGGTCCCTTCCAACCCATCCCATCCCATGATTCTCTGATATGACCCAGTGTTTGGTTACACCTTTTCAGCCACCCAGTTCTTGGTCACATCTCCTCAGTCACCCGGGCTGCTCAGAGTCCTGCAGCCCAGCGTGTCGCGCTGCCGTGGACTTGGATGGCCTTTGGATTGGCCAGTAGGAGGGAGTTTACTTCTCACCCCCCAGCTCCCTGGGTGTTTGCTTGGATTAGGGCAGGCCTTCCCACGTTACTTTAACAAAGTTTTATGTGTTTTAATTTTCTTTTATTACTTTGTAGCCAATTTCCAACTGCTTCACCAGACAAGGCAAGGAGACTGAGCTCCTAATAAACCAGCATCCATCACTGCCTTGTTTTACTCTCTTTTATCTCCAACCATTACCCATTCATTGGACAACTGATGCTTCTGAGCTTGCAATTAGGCCCCAGCTTTCTGCTCCTGATGAAGGAAGATTAATTAAATCAGTGCTTTTCAGGATTAGAACAAATGCAGGAACATTTTTTGGCAGTTTTCTCCTGCCTGCAAACCTGTAGCCTATTCATTTCAGGCACCTGGCACAGAACTAACATTTTGCCCTGATAGAAAACAATAAAGTGAGATTTATACACTGGAGCCTTATGGAAAGGCTGCTTTTTTCCTTCCCAAAATGCAAATTACAGGATAAAACTACATGAGATGATGGGGGAGAGTTTGTAACATTTCATCCAAAGAGTAAGACAAGAGTCCCACGATGAACCTTTCCTTTTTTAACCCAACCTGAGAGAGGATGACCCAGTGATACCAGCTCGTGTCTCTCCATACCTTGTGCTTCTCTAAGGCAGGTTTTTCTGGGGGGAAAAAGGAGATGGATTGATCTTTTTTAACAGGTTGTTTGTGGGAAGGAGCATCAGAGCAAACATAAGGCTCGTTGTTTTACCTGGGTGATGGGACAGAGTGTGTCCTCAGCACGTTCTCTGATGACACCAAACTGGGCAGGGTGGTGACACTGTAGAGGGCTGTGCTGCCATCCAGAGACCTGGGCAGGCTGGAGAGGCTGGGCAGAGAGGAACCTCATGAGGCTCAACAAGGGCATGTGGAGGGTCCTGCACCTGGGGAGGAAGAACCCCATGGGTCAGTGTAGGTGAGGGGTGGACCTGCTGGAGAGCAGCTCTGAGGAGAAGGATCTGGAAGTCCTGGTAGACAGTGAATGACCCATGAGCCAGGAATGTGCCCAAGAAGGCCAGTGGAATCCTGGGGTGCATGAGGAAGAGTGTGGCCAGGAGGTCAAGAGAGGTCATCCTGCCCTTCTGCTCTGGTGAGGCCCTATCTGGAGAACTGGGACCAGTTCTGGGCTCCCCAGTTCGAGAGAGACAGGGAACTGCTGGAGAGAGTCCAGCAGAGGGCAACGAAGATGGTTGGGGGATTGGAGCATCTCCATGATGAAGAAAGCCTGGAGAAGAGAGGGCTGAGGGGAGACCTTCTCAATGCCTGGAAGTATCTCAGGGTGGGTGCAGGAGGATGGAGCCAGACTCTGCTCAGCAGTGCCCAGGGACAGGACCAGGGGCAACGGGCACAGGCTGGTTGTGCATGGACCAGCTGCTGCTGTCACATGGACTTGTTTGTTTCTGTGGTTTAGGGCTCCAGGGAACATCTGCTGAAGCCAAAAAGAAAATCCTGACTTAAAAGAATCCAGGTCAGAGTCACTGTGTTGGGTGGAATTCAACCAGGTGGGCTCAGTAGATTTTCCTCTGCGTTGTGAAGTCACCTAGATGTGAAATGCCCAAATCCTCCTCTTCCCCTTGTGTTCTCTGTTCTCTGGTGCTCATGGACCATCCAGAGCTGGCATTCAGTGAGACAATGAGGCTGTTGGGTTTGGGTGGCAAATCCTAACGATGCTTTTAGATCTGTGCACCTCTGAGTCAGTCTGATAACCACGCTGAGTGTTTGCTCAGTAGATTGTATTTTTAATTATCCTACCTGCAAAAATACCTTCCTGACATCCTCTCTCCAAGTCCAGGTGCCTGGACACTTGTCCTGAGGGAGTGCAGATCATGTGCATTGTTCTAAGTACCTTATCAACAAGGCAAGAAGGTATTATAATAGAATCATGGGATGGTTTGGGGTGGAAGGGACCTTCAAGATCATCTAGATCCAACCCCCTGCATGGGCAGGGACACCTCCCACCAGCCCAGGTTGCTCCAAGCCCCATCCAACCTGCCCTTCAACACTGCCAGGGATGGGGCAGCCACAGCTTCCCGGGGCAACCTGGGCCAGGCTCTCCCCACCCTCACAGCCAAGAATTCCCTCCTCATCTCCAACCTCCATCTCCCTCTCCCAGTTTTCATCCATCCCCCTCATCCCATCCCTCCCTGCCCTTGTCCCAAGCCCCTCCCCAGCTTTCCTGGAGCCCCTTCAGGCACTGGAAGCTGCTCTAAGGTCTCCCTGGAGCCTTCTCTTCTCCAGGCTGAACACCCCAACTCTCCCAGCCTGGCTCCAGAGCAGAGCTGCTCCAGCCCTCCCATCATCTCTGTGACTCCTCTGGACTCTCTCCAGGAGCTCCATGTCCTTGTGTTGGGGCCCCCAGCCCTGGCCCCAGCCCTGCAGGGAGCTCTCACGAGAACGCAAAACAATGCAAAACAAAACTGTGGGTTTTTGTGATAAAGCTGGATTTTGTCCTCCACCCTCCAGTGGCTGGAGGTGCCTGTGAGCAAGCTCTGAGCAGGTGACTCCCAGCTTGGGCTGGCTGGGCAGGGGCTGCTGGACCATTCCCTCCTGGTTCCTTTTCATTCCGAGCACGGCATCGTTATTAGCAAGGAAGTTTTTTTCTACTTTACAGTCAGCCCAGCCAGGTCAGGATGTGCTATAAATCTCTGACAAGTCAAGCACTGCTTCTTGCTGGGTGCAGTATCTGCTTGGCCCCATTAAGAATAATAGCATGAATAACCATAAGCCATTAATTTTGAAGAGATCAGGCTCAGATCACCTTAAAAGAAGTGCAGGGATACCACGGGAGACGTGGGGCTGGTTCTGCCCTTCACTCCCTTCATGAATAAAGAGCTGGGATGAGCTGTGTGTTGCCTGCCAGAAGAGCAACCAGAGCCCATGAGAAAGTTCACCCTGGCAGCCAGTGCCAAGGGAAACGTGCTGAGACATTTCTGCCAGCCCTGAAATTTGGGTATTTCCTGTGGAAATTGGAATTTCACACCAGGATTTCCATGAGGAAAGAGGCCCTGAGTGCACCCGGACAGCTCTGGGGAAGGGCCTTTCGTGGCATGAGCAGATTTCTTCTCTGCAAGGGAAGAAACAAAACTGAACAGCACCCTGGAGCCTCATCACCTTCCCTTTCTGGCCATGTGCTGCACCAAAAGAACCACCACCAGGCTGGGACACACGAAGTGTTGATGTCTTGGAGAAGATGAGCAAGCTGAATGATGGAGATTCAGTAGATGATGATGAGACCTGAGCATCCTCTGCCTCACCTCTGGCTGGCTCCAGATGGTCAAGCCTGAAAGACTTTCCTCTGGAATAGCCTGATGACAGGGAAAGGTACCTAGTGCTGGTGGTGTCTCAGCCAGGAAAGCTGGACTAGGTCCAGATCCCCATGGATATTCAACCCATGAAAAGGTGCCAAAGCCGTTTCACGGGACCCTTACACAGGCATCTCAAGGAGGTTCCTCAGCTCTGGAGAAGCAGGAAAATGACCCAGGGCTCTAGTATAAAGACCAGGAGCAGTGAGCTCCCTCTGGAGAAAGAAGGACCTGGAATTGTTTCAGGACATCACTGGCTGGAATTTCTAGGCTCAAAGCTCTGGGATCTGCACAGACACCTGACAGGCTCTGCTCACCGCCTGCTGCTTCGGACCAATCCATCCTGAAAAGCCAATGAGTGCTGGGGAAGGAGACGGGTGAATAATTAACGTAACAAACACGATTTTTATTTAGTTTCGAGCTCGTTAGGTTACATTTGCATAGCTCCAATGTCAGGTTCATTATTCATGAGCATAAACTGCAGTGACCCCCGGCTGCCCCCCCTGCACGGGCGTCTGCAAATGCAGATCCCAACTCAGACATTTTTCTTGCTGCTTTAAGCAATTTCTCCTTAAAAGGGGCACAGCAGAGTGACAGCCTGATTTTTTATTCATGTGTGGGTCTTTTCAAGGCACAACATTTACCACTGTACATAAAAATCAGGCTTGCAGGTTCTGGGAAAGGATGCCAAAGCTGTTTCGTGGGACCCTTCCACAGATCTTGGAGACCTGAGAGCAGCTTCCAGTGCCTGAAGGGGCTCCAGGAAAGCTGGGGAGGGGCTTGGGACAAGGGCAGGGAGGGAGAGGATGAGGGGGATGGATGAAAAGTGGGAGAGGGAGATGGAGGTTGGAGATGAGGAGGGAATTCTTGGCTGTGAGGGTGGTGAGAGCCTGGCCCAGGTTGCCCAGGGAAGCTGTGGCTGCCCCATCCCTGGCAGTGTTGAAGGGCAGGTTGGATGGGGCTTGGAGCAGCCTGGGCTGGTGGGAGGTGTCCCTGCCCATGCAGGGGTTGGATCTGGATGATCTTTAATGTCCCAACCCAAACCATTCTGTGATTCTATGAAACATCTCAAGGATGCCCAGGGCTGAGTCTTCCTCAGCTCTGGAGAAGCAGGAAAATGACCTTGGGCTCCAGCATAAAGATGAGGAGCAATGAGCTCCCTCTGTCAGTACAAAGCCTGGAAAAGAAAAATACAGATGTTCTGAAGGAGCCTGGCACCCTCAGGACCCCATTAGCATTTTCAGCACCAGGAGGGGGGGGATCCGAAGCAGTTCTGGCAGCTCTGCCAATCAAAGAGTGTTTGCTCCTGGTGTGAGGCACTTTGTAGCTCCCTTACCCAAAGGAAAAAAATGCAATCAACACAAATGATAGTAAGATAAGTAATGAAACATCTCAGAAACGCTGTAGGTGGCATCTGGTGTGGGACAGGCAGGAAGGAGGTGCTGGAAGGGAGCCTTTCCAGGAGGCAAGAGGGTGGCATGATGAGAGCTGCTGGACATCTTGACCTTTTCTTGCTGTTTGGTGGCAAATAGAGACAGGAACACGCCAGCCCTGCACTGTCCCCTGCCCGTGTCCCTTCCCACCTCCCAGAGCAGGGGGTGAAAGGCAGCAGTGGAGCCTTCTCACTGTCCTCACCCCCCCTCCCCAGGTCTTGTTCCCACCTTCCCTCCCCGAGTGACTCCGGGGCGTCAGGCGGAAGGGAATTGCGGGCAGGAGCTCGGGCTGAGGGCTGGGTTAGTGCTCACGGCTCTGCCTCAGCTTGGGACCTGGGGCAAACACGGCATCTGACGGCCAAGTGGTCCCCCTGAGTGAAAACCTCCCTTCTAGGATCCTTGGCATCACAGGGAATGTATTGTGGAGAGCTCTGTGGTCGCTTGCGAGGAGCAGAAACCCCCCTTAGAGCCTCGTCCTGCTCCAGAAGCTTCATTGTCCTCTCCCCTGGACCAGGGCATGGCCAAGGTCTCACCCCACCCAGGGCCAGGCTGTCCTCCCCTGACCCACCACCTTCCTTCCCCGGTCTGTACGTGCCATCTGGTGGCAAACGGGAGGAAAGAAAAGACATTGTAACTTCTTTTTGCCACGACAAAACTCTCTTCAAGGGGCTGGAGGAGCAGCCAGCTTCGCTTTGGCCACTGTCAGGAGAACAAGCCATGGTCCTTGCAACCAGGGCGTCTGCACAGTCCTTGTTCCATCCTCCATTTCAGGCATTAGTTCATTATTAATCTAACTGCTGGTAAATTAATTGCCAGGGGTTTGGGTTCTGATGGAAGCAGCCATTTGTCTCTACAGAATTATTTAGATGTCTCATTTGAAGAGATGAAAGCTAAAATTGCTTTTAGAACTGCCCCTTTTTTCTCTGCTTTCCACTTTTTAACCTGAGCTTTTCCCCCTTCTGGTCAGACTTTTTTTTCCCTTTGCCATCCCCCTTGGTGGAGAAATGGACTAAAGAGAAGGAGGAGAAACAATCAAAACTGGGAGTCAAAGTCAACAGGCAGAAAAAATATCTTTATCTTTTTTGTCTCTGAGCATTTTGTTTTGCTTTCTGGCAGGGATGTGGCTACTGGGGGACTTGGATGCTTCTCTAAAATACATTGATCAAATAGTCATTTTAAGGCTGTAACATTGAAGCCCAGAGTGACGTGTGTAGATTGATGGGTGGTTGTTCTTTTCAGAGCATAGAGAAAAGCTGGTTGCCAGCACCCAAGCGTGAACCAGCTTCCTGAAAGCACAGCACCAAGAGAGAGAGGAAGAGGCAAGAAATGATTGTTCCCCTGGTATCAACCAGGGGGACAAGAAGGGAGGTGCTGAGATGAAGATTTCATAAGGGCTGAACTTCACCCCCAGTGCAGGGAACTGCTCCACTTGTGCCTTATTTCTGGGTATGAAATAAGACTCCAGGAGAAGACTTGACCCTCTGAGCTGGGAGAACTGCACCCCAGAGCAGAGAGGGGGGACTGGGGTTTATTCATCAGCTGCTGCAAACAGGGCTGGGATGGTGCCTGGCCTGGCTGAGGAGCAGACACTGCCCTCACTGCCTTCTCTTGGCATAATTGTTCCTGAAATTCTGTGTCTGGCTCATTACGTTTTTATAGAATTAAAAAAATAATAATATTTATGTCCATGTAAGGCTTTTTTATTCAGAGCCAGGTTTGCAAGTATTCAGGAGTAAAGGTGGCTGCAAAACAAGAGAAGAAGGAAGTTGTGCTCCTTGTGGGTCCTGTTGGGTGGCAGGAGGGAACCAAGCACTTCTCCTGAGGGCAAGCCTGGCATTTAGGATGTTCAGCTGGGCTGAAACAGGCTCCTGCCCTCCCAGGGGGACTCAGCCTTTGGGGGCTACTTGATCCTAGTCCTGTGGATCAGATGATTATTGCTCTATCTGGACAATAATAACCCCTGGGGAAGGAGAAAGAGGTCACATCTCCCCAGCAGCATTTTTCCAGGTTGTGTGGAGCAGCTCAGAGTAAGTGAGGCTGGAAAGAGACGTGTGGGAGACCTGCAAAGCCAGGTTCTGCTCTGCTTTATGCTTTTATTCATAGAATCATAGACTGGGAAGAATTCCCTCCTCATCTCCAACCTCCATCTCCCTCTTCCAGTTTCATCCATCCCCCTCATCCCATCCCTCCCTGCCCTTGTCCCAAGCCCCTCCCCAGCTTTCCTGGAGCCCCTTCAGGCACTGGAAGGTGCTCTCAGGTCTCCCTGGAGCCTTCTCTTCTCCAGATACCTCAACTTTTTAAACTTTTTTAACTTGATACCTCAAGTTTTTCTATATATTTTTTTTCTTTTAATGAAACAGTGTTACCCTTTAGCACAGCCACCTTGTCACCAGAGCCCTGCTGTCACCAGAGCCAGGGGACAGAGCTGGGCTCTTCTCAGGGGCTTTCACTGAAAGGACAAGAGGTACAAACCGAAATACAGGGATTCCAGTTACACACAAGGAAAAGGTTTTGATCTGTTTTGCTTAAACACGAGGGCTGTTGAGGGCTGGAATGAGTTGTCCACGCAGGTTTTGGTGCTCCTGCCTCGGTGATACTCAAACCCTGACAGGACACAGCCCTGAGCAAGCTGCTCTGAACAATCCTGCTGTGAGCAGAAGGGTTAGGCTGGAAACAAGCATGAACTGTGTTGTGATTTAGTCACAACAACCTGCCATCTCTTGTTTCCCTCCCAGGCATGAGCCCCTGGCAGCCCTGCTCCATGGCTGCCTGCATCCCAACACCCCCACCTCCTCTCCGGGTCAGGAAAACCAAACCATCCCATCTCTGCCTCCCTTTCAGGACCAGAGCAAGTGGCAGGAGAGGCTGCAGCAGGAGCTGTTGGCAGCTGCAAAAGCGGTTCTCTGCAGCCCTCTAGTGCTTATCAAATACACAGAAAAAGCAGGATTTGCAGCAGCCCCGGGGAAGAGGGGCAGGGGAGCTGGGGCTGTGTCCTGCACCTCCAGCCCAGCCGGGGTGGGTGCAGACCCAAGCCCCTGCAGAGGGGATGTTCCAGCCTGGAGCTGCATCTCACCAGCTGCAGAACTCCAGCATTTCTATCCCTGCCTCCACTGCTGGGTCACCTGAGCAAACCGTTGAGGGAGCTGGGGTTGTTTAGCCTGGAG